>NC_057863.1:527813287-528431620 GCF_019393635.1 Dromiciops gliroides
AACAGATAAAAATCAGAAGATCATAATGGTTACTCAGAACCTATATTTCATTTTCTAAAATTAATAATTATGATGATCACATAGTAATCTATAATGCTTTCCTCTATTAGGCAAACTCTGTGAGAAAAGGAACAATTTCTAATTTTTTTTAATGTAACCTCAAGGGACCATTCCGTTACTCATTCACTCTATAAATAATGTAGTGTTTTCTATACACAAAACACATGGTAGGCACTTGAGGACCAAAACGAGAGATAAGAAAGTCCATTTTTCAGGGGGCATAAAATTTAATAGGAAAGATAAGCCATATACACTAATAGCTACAGCACAACACATTGTTTGATAAGTGCCAAAAGACACATTCAAACAAAATCCTATGGAAGTCAAGAGGAAGGAGAAACCACTTTTGACTAGAGACATAATCAGGGAAGAATTCATGGAGGAAGTAGCATTTTGTTCTCTATATTTTTAGTAAAGAGGAAACATGGTATAGTAGATAGAGGACTGCCTTTGGAGCCAGAAAGATCTACATTCTAGGCCTGTCTCCGATGCCTGCTGACTGTCTGCCCCTGTTCAATCTCACCCAGAGCTCTAGCTAGAGGTGTCAAGTATGTCATCCATGGTGCATATTCATCCAACGACATTCCTGAGTGCAGCCAAAACCAGATTAAAATGTAATTGGGAAATATTTAACAAAATAAGTAAAAATCCAATAAAACATAGATGTTAATTTGTGGTTTTCTATATGCAGCTTATGTGTGGCTTAGTGGTCCCCTGTTTCTGTTTAAATATAACACCAGTGTTCTCTTTAAAACTAGAAAGTGTTTACCTCCATTAATAGAAGGATTTTCCTAGGACTTACCTAGAGCTTCCCTATTCTTGACAGGTCTGGGCCCTATCCCTAAGCACTTGGTGAGTAGCTGTGGCCTGGCCAAATGATAATAATCTCTGATTCACTTTAATGACCATGGAGGACTTATTCCATGCAGTTAATTGTTAATTATCATTTAATACTATGAAGAAAAATCTATAGAATTTAAATATATGTATATAGTGATGAATAGTATATGTATAAAAGTCATCATGTATTATTCACCCCCAAAAGACTGTGAGCTCCTTGAGAGCAAGGGACTGTCTTTTGCCTTTACATTCCCAGTACTTAGTGTAGTGGCTGGCACACAGTAGGCACCTAATAAATGCTAGTTGACTGACAGATTGGCTTCATTGTTAGCAAATTTCTTTATTTTCAATGAGATAGTAATAAGGATAGAATAAGGAAATTTTAAAAGAAGAAACTGGAACTTAAAAAGGAAAAGGGGAAATAGACACATTAGGTAGATGAGAATAAGGTAAAATGTTATCCCTTGTTGTTGAGAAAGCACATGACAAATTATATTAACATCAGAGACTCTTGGTAATTATTTCCCTCCATCTTCACAACAGCATAAGACACTTAAGACATCTATCAGCCTCAGTTTCTACATTTGTGAAACAATAATAATAATATAGTACCTACCTCCCAAGTTTGTTTCTAGGATAAATGAGATAATATGATTAGAGGGCTTTACAAACTTTCAAGTGCTATATAAATGCTAGCTATTATTATTATCAATGTCATTTCTAGTACATTGCTTTAAAAATGGTAATCATTCCTCATATATGGGGAAATGGTATGCGTATGCAGGCATTTTAAAACATGCATTATTAGTTAAAATCATGGTGTTTGAAAGTTTTTGCTAAAAGATTTGTAATTTTTGTGGCGAATCCAGAAAGTCAGAGGCCCCTGAGTAATATATCAGTCACAGAGAGTGCATCCCTTATTATCTGGGCAAAGATTAACACTATCATGATGTAATGAATCAAAAGTTCATGGGGCCTCTATGAACTTACCTGATGCTAGCCTCTTTTACTGATGTGCCAAAGTACCGCTTAAACCAAATTCAAGGATTGTTTGAATGTTTACCAGGTTCTTCTTTGTATTCTAAGAAGCTGGTCTAGTGTCTCTGAGTCAGCTCCTCTTAAAGCATCTACAATGTGTCCTATACTTTCTCATTTTCCATCTCTCACTCTATTTGGCTCTTTCTTCCTAACAGCAGAATTCCCTTCCTCTTTCGTGTCATATGCTACATGTATATTAGAATTGTTTCCCTAAGAAAATACTGATGTAAGCTTCTAGAGGAGGCTCCTGTTTTTTACTTTGAATTTTAACAAGGTTGATCTATAATCTTCCTTTGCATTTTTCTGCTACTACCTATGCTGGATGATTTCTCTGTTCTCTATTTTTAATATTCTATATAATAAATATTATTTTCACCTGTGTAGCAAAACAATATAACATATTTTATTTTATATATACAATATACTTTCCCTGATCAGAAATTTAGAGGATGGAATCATTATTGACAAACATTTACTGAATACCATATTTAGGACATCATGCTAGAAACTGGGCATACAAAAAAGGTATGCAGAATCATCCTTGCCCAGGAAAGGTTTATAATCTTATTGGGCAGAAAAGACATGTACACAAATTAACTAACAACAAAAGTTAGTATATGTTCTACACTGAAAGAGGAGCTATATCTATTTGTCTATCTACCCATTTATCTATCTTATCTATCATCCATCTATACCCATCTAGTTGTCTAAAGTGCTACAGAGTTAGAGTTATCACCAAGAAAAGTCCTGGCTATTTCAAGTGACCAGCCATCATTGTAACTTATTTGATTATTTGTGTTATGAGGGATAAAGGATGAGATAATTGGGATAATAAGTTCAAATTATACTCTCCTTACAAATTTCAGATGCAGATCAGTTAAAATTCCAAAAGTTTTGTTTGCAATGATCCTATAATGTTTTAAAAATAAAGATGATTCCTTTTAGAAATTTCCCTTTAAAATGGGCCTGACAAATTCTATGAAAAGAAAGCAGTAATTATTAACCATAGTAGGAATGTGGATTCAGAATTGGATGGGACTTAGAAGTATTCTAGTCCATTTCTTTCTTTCTTTTTTTTTCTTTCATCCATCCATTCATTCTTTTTTTGCAGTCATCCATTCATTCTTTTCCTTCCCTCCTTCCTTCCTTCTTTTTTTCTTTCAAAGTTTGAGGAAACTGATGCCCAGAAAGATAAAATGATTTATCCTAGGTGACATACACAATAAAGATCAAAGCTGGGGTTGCTCCAGTGAACTTTTCTTTCCACTGTAACGGTATCCTCAAATATGAAGAAAATTAAACTCAGTTGCAGTTGCGAGAAGGAACTTGTAAGTGGAATCACAGGTAAAACACAGCAAGATCAAGACATAGGAGAGTACAGCCTCCTCAGACTAGTTTTCTCATAGCTACCCATTGAACATTACCATCTAGTGGCAAAACCTCCAAACTGCAAGGACAAGGTGTCAATAAGTCAGGTTTTGAGGGGGTGTGCCTTGCTGATTCAACTCATTCTTGCCATGGCAAATGTAGCAGCAACCACAGGACATGGAACCTTGCCATAAGTATTGATGATAAAGCAGCAACCTCTTTATTTCTTCCATTATCTTCCTCTCTGTGTTTCATAGGACTGAAAATAAAGTTTGGGCTGCTGTGTATAAAGTGATATGCTTACTACTAACAATAGCTAATAATTGCCAAGTTATAATACTTCATCAGACTGCAGGGACACCCCCTTTATCTTGCTTCAAGGGAATCAAATATGCTATCTGGAGTATTCCCTGAACTAAAAATGAACAAACTGTTTCCTATGAAACATTTCAGTGAACTGTCTTGCTAAATCAGATGGATCTCTACCATTCCTTACCACCAAAATGCTTGTTCTTCAAAAAAAAAATTGTTTTTGCACTCCTATAGGCAAAATCTAATGAGTTGGGCTAAGTGACTAAGACAAAGGAGTATCACTTCTGACATTCTATGATTCATTGACCTTCATTCAACTAGATATTTGTAGAATTCTATCCTCCATTCAGCTACCAAGGTGATTTTCCTAAAGTGCATACACACACACACACACACACACACACACACTCAATAAATTCCAGTGCCTCTTTATTGCCTCTAGAATAAAATATTAAACCCTCTGTATAAGCATTTGAACAGAGGATAACTTTCCACCTTTCTAGTCCTCTTATGCATACTCTTCAATTCAAAACATTGGCCTCGCCAAGAACAAGACACTCCATCTCTCCACTACAGGCATTTTCTTTTCCTGGCCCCATCCTCTCCCCCCGTCTGGCATGGTCTCCTTCCCTATTTCCATCTCTGCTTCCTTTAGATTTTTACTAAAATATCATTTTCTTTGGGGAGCTCCTCTTAACCTCTTTTAATTCTAGTGCTTTTCCTATCTTTCCTTCTTATCCTGTAAATAGCTTGTTTTTACATATTTATCAGTTTGGTGTTTCTCCACATTAGATTGTACACTCCTTAAGGGCAGAGACTATGTTTGCTTCTTTTTTGTATCCCCAGCATTTAACAAAGTGTCTGACACAGAGTAAGCTTAATATATGTTTATTTACTGACAGAAAAAGAGGTTGACAGAAGATCATGAAGGGTCTTTAATGCTATGCTGGGCTTAAACTTCACCCTGTAAGCAAATCTACAATGTTTAAATCAAAATTAGACTGGACTTTCTTTCTTCAGACTATTTTAAGGAATCTAGTTTATTGTTACAATGACCAGATTATTGCTAATATATTATAAAATTAACTAATAAATGAAAATAAGAAAGATTGATTATGACTATCTCTTCACCTAAAATCAGATTATAAAAAGCCTAAGGATCAAGGTATTTCTATAATGGCATATTCAAATCAGTATTAAATATTGCATTCATTAAAAATGAATATTTAGGGGCAGCTAGGTGGCACAGTGGATAGAGCACCAGCCCTGGAGTCAGGAGTACCTGAGTTCATATCTGGCCTCAGACACTTAACACTTACTAGCTGTGTGACCCTGGGCAAGTCACTTAACCCCAATTGCCTCACTAAAAAAAAAAAAACAAAAAAACAAAAAAAATGAATATTTAAACTCCCCCAAAGTATAGTAATTTATAAGCAGTATGGGATAATGGATGTTGTCTCATACATAACTTATCAAGTTGCCCATGCATGCTTAATTTATGTTTCATGCCCTTCTGGATGGCAGATACATATTAGCCTTGAGCTGGTTAGATATAAATTACAAGAAGGAATTTAAATTCAGCAAAGTCTGACAACAGGCCTCATTCAAAACTTCTGGGCACACCCAAAGTAGTATGGAGGCATACTCCTTGCCATCTGTTTTGTCAAAGACTGCCTCTTATCTTAATATACTCTCTCATCCATAAGTAAACTATCTTGCCTAAACTAAAATCAACCACACTCAAAAGTAGACACACATATGCCTGTAGCATATTAAAGAATATAACTATCTAGATTGTAAAGGCCTCTTCATAATTTTCCAAAGTCTAAGAAATGGAGATAATGATTTGTTGCCTAGAAAATATCCACTAGAAGTATATCTTGCAACTCTTTTGTCAAAAGCAATGGACAGAAATAAAGGAATAATTACCAGTGGCATAGTTACTAATAATTGCCTTTGTTTTCTATAATGCAGGAGATAGTCTTATATGTGTATGTGAACATGACACAACTAACTTTTAGCACATGGCCTATTGGTAGTGAACCATAGAAGTTTCAACTATCTCTTAAGACTGAGCTCATACATAACCTTTTCCATGAAGCTTCCCCCTTGTTGGAAGTGATCTCTCCTTTCTCAAAATTTTCATACCATTTTGTTTACGTATCTTATGCACATCTCCTTTTGGATTATGGCTATTTGTATAATATTTTTTCTCCTATGAAAGGTCATGGTTCATGATGGATAAGTGGATTGACCTTGGATCAAGAAAGACCTGAAGTACTGCCTTTGACATATATTAGCTATGTGACCCTGGGAAAATTACCTAACCTCCCATTGCTCTTTAAAACTATTAGTTGGGGCGGCTAGGTGGCGCAGTGGATAAAGCACCGGCCATGGACTCAGGAGGACATGAGTTCAAATCTGGCCTCAGACACTTAACACTTACTAGCTGTGTGACCCTGGGCAAGTCACTTAACCCCAATTGCCTCACTTAAAAAAAAAAAAACTATTAGTTGAAGAGGAGGTGCCAACTTAATAGAAGAAATTTCCTCACCTGGAAGTTCCTTGTATCAATAAAATCTCAAGTCCAATCCCTATCCCTATCCATCATTATCTCTTCTACTAGATTATGAGCGCCTCAAATGCAGAGTTTATTTCTCATTTAATCTTTTTTCTCTTCTTTGGTACTTAATACAGTGCTTTGCACAGAGCAATCAATGTTTGCTGAAATAATAATCAATAGCATCATAACGGTGAATATTAAATGTAATGGGGCAATTAAGAAGGTAGTGGGCATATGTTCCCCCTCCCTAGAGATCTTGAAGTGAATACAAAAATCTTGTTGAGAATACCATAAAGAAAATTCGTGGGGGCAGCTAGGTGGCGCAGTGGATAAAGCACCGGCCCTGGATTCAGGAGTACCTGAGTTTAAATTCGGCCTCAGACACTTGACACTTACTAGCTGTGTGACCCTGGGCAAGTCACTTAACCCCCATTGCCCTGCCAAAAAAAAAAATCTTATTTAGGTATGGCTTGGACTACATAACCTCTGAGTTCTCTTCCAACATTGAGACTCTGGGATTCTAAGATTATTTACAGAGATGAATAGGTCTTCATGTGAATATAAATATTACCACAATAACCTAAGTAGATAATATAGTCAGATTGCTTTTATGCCCTGTTTTTTTTTTCAGAGATTGAACTGACAGAGACAAGAGAGTATAGCCTCTTGGGATGTGTTTGGGATTCATAAGGGAGGTACAAGTAAAGTCTGACAAATCATAGGGACTAGGGAGGATGAAGGGACCATTGCTGATATCTGAATTAGGATACTTGTAGAGTGGAAGAAAAAAGGAGTCACAATGACCTTTTGATGCAAAGAGGCAGGGCACAATCTGCCATCTATTTTTGGCCATGCCTTTCCCTGTTACTACCTCTCAGGTAGCCTATAAGCAAAACAAAAAGATCTGTGGTAATATTAAAGTCCCTTCAAACTCCATAGTTACAACTAACTTACTCAGCATGTGTTGTTTTGCACAATTCAATTTCCCAATAACTGAAATTGATTCCTTTAGTTGATAGATAATAGATAGATAGATAGATGAGAGAGAGAGATAGACAGATAGATAATTTATTAAAATTACTAGATGTCAGGCCCTGTCCAATTGTCAGCCTGAGAAACCAATATGTTAGAAATATAAAGGGGAGCTGTTAATGGGGTGGGGTATTCATAGTGGCATGGTTTGGAGTTGTCTGAGAAATTTTGTGGCCGGCTTGGTTCCTGACAAGACAAAGAGAAAGTTCACCTATCAGAGCCTAGGGTAACTCTAGGGACAGTCAAAGGTTCTTGCAGGAAGCAAAGAGGATGATAGCTGGAGTGCAGGCAGCATTGCTTAGAAATGGGGGCTGGAAAGTACCAAAACATTTGCCATCTTCTTACATAGAAATGTAGAACAGATGATGAAACACACTTTCCTCGAAATTGTAGAAAGGTTGGAGACTATTACAAATGAAAAATATTGCATATGCTTTAATATGCAGGTATGATCTATATATGTTCATTGGGGTCCTGGAGAAGAGGAAGGTCACATCATAGAAGGACTGTGATATAAAAACAAAAGGGATAAATAAAATTGGAAAACAATGACACAATAAAATGAAATATATTGCATTTCTCTACTTTCTTCATTTGAGTATGTTGAACAAAAAACTTCCCTTGATTCAATATTCACTATTACAAAAGACATCATCGAGGATTCAAGCATGAATGAGGGACAATATGTGCATCAAAAACTTTAAGACCAGGTAAAATTTGAGGTAAAGCAGATAATACAAAGGAAAAAGCCCTTCAGCTAAAGGAATCAGGAGAGGCTTCATGGAAAAAAAAAAACCCTATCTGGGGCCTTATCTCACCATCACATTAAAAACCCTACCCAATTTTGCTAAAATATAGGAATGCCATCTGGAATTTCTCAGATGTATAAAGCTATTTGTCCCTACACAAAATAGTCTTAGAATGCTAAATTGCGTAAATTCTTTTGTTTACTTCTTATATGTTTCCTTCCTTCTTCCTTGTTACAAGAATGTAAACTTGTTTAATTGCTACTGACACTGTGCTTGCCTCTATTACAATCCTTCCCTCACGCCCTTCTCCTCTAATTTATCCTTTCTAATCTGGGCTAGGAAAGTGGGCAGCCAATAACGGTTAGAATTTGGCCTACCATTACAGCATATTATTTCTGAGTGAAGACTAGAAGGTCTCTCTTTTGCTAAATGAAGTGCATGAGCTTTAGTATGTGGGTTTTGTGATATTTCGAATAATCATAAGCCTTATCTCCTCACTTCCTGATTCTCACTGCCTGTTCTGTCTAGTTGATATTTTTAGGTATTCAACATAAGTAAAATAAGATGTTATTGTATCATAATATCCTCCTCCTTCTCCTCCTCTTCCTCTTCCTCTTCTTCTTCCTCTTCTTCTTTCTTCTTCACCAAACTTGTGATTTCATCTGTGTGGGGACCTTGTATGGAGGTACTTCTTTCTTGTGCCTTCTCTGTAATTTATCATCTTAGACAATTGCCTGAAATACCAAGAGATGAACTGATTCCCATAGGATTACATAACCATTATGTGACATAGATGAAACTTGAATCCAAGTCTTTCTTTTGCTGAAGTCATGTTGCTTCTCATATTGTTATTATACAATTATAATTATTGAATTGGTTCTAGAGGAATGTCAAAAGTCACTTCTGCCACTGTCAGTGTGACACTTCTGAGAGAGGCAGTGGATAGAGTGCCAAGGTAATAGTTAGGAATCCCAGGTTTGAAACCTGCCTTGGATTACTTACCAGCTGTGTGACCCTAGGCAAGTAACTTGATCTCTCTGAGCCCCTGCTGTCTCATATGTAAAACACGTACAATAACAGCATCTACTCATCAGGTTGGACTTTTGGCCAAATAAGGTTTCTAAGCCTTAAAGCCCCATAGGAATGTGAGTTACTGTTATTCTTGTTGCTATTCCTGATATTGTTCAATCCTGTATGTTATTTGGGAAACATGAAGATAGAGAACTGCTAATGAATGATTTTTTTTTGGCTACCTCAAGTTCTAAAGTCTGTCTCTCTGTCTCTGTCTCTCTGTCTCTCTCTGTCTCTTTCTCTCTCTATCTCTGTCTCTCTCTCTCTCTAGGGAATGAGGGTTAAGTGACTTGCCCAGGGTCATACAGCTAGTAAGTGTCAAGTGTCTGAGGCCACATTTGAACTCAGATCCTCCTGAATCCAGGGCCAGTACTTTATCCACTATGCCACCTAGCTGTCCCCTTAAGACTCTTTTTTGCCTGTTTTGGGAGTTCTCCTTCAATATACACATTATCCAAACCACCATCACCTTTCCATCCCTCCTGTGATAAGAGAATTTCTGGTGTAACTTTCTTACTTCCATTTGCTTAAGATGAGTAAGTTATATAACTAGCTAGAATTTGCAAAAAATAAGCTGAGATAGCAAGTATTTCTCTAAAGTTAATGCTGTTTGCAAAGTCCAGCTTGAGATATCACCTATAAATAGAAAGATAGATAGATAGATAGATAGATAGATAGATAGATAGATAGATAGATAGATAGATAGATAGATAGATAGATAGATATAGATAGATAATCACCTATAACTCTGAAGTTTGATGGTTAGTTTCCTATTTGATCTGATATAGATCTTCCCCCTTTGCCATCTGTTCTTTAGTCTGTAAATAATCATCTTCCCTTATTTACTCTTTGAAATTCCTTTGTACTCATCCAGTTTATTTAAGCAAAACCTTTATAAGGTTGCTGAAACTATTGATCAGAATTGACTGATTTTTGCATACATTGATGCCTATGCTCTGAGCATAATAAACAAAGTGTTTTCATATTGTAGCATTGATAGTAAAATTGGCAGCAGTAACTATCAACTGATCTACATACAACTTTTTGTCACAATCTTTTGTTGTTGTTGGGTTTTTTTGCAGGGCAATGAGGGTTAAGTGACTTGCCCAGGGTCAAACAGCTAGTTAAATATCAAGTGTCTAAGGCCAGATTTGAACTCAGGTCTTCCTAAATCCAGGGCTGCTGCTTTATCCACTGTGCCACCTAGCTGAACCCATTTTTTTCATATTCTTAAACAGGATTCTGACTAAGGTAGCAAGCTTATTCAGGCTCAGTGGCATAAGAAGTTTATTCAAGCTTGCCCCTACCATCTTAAAGAATATATTGCACTTTCCTCAAGTCCAGTGGTTCTCCAAGTATGGTCTGGGGACTCCTGGAGGTCCCCAAGACACTTTCAATAGGTCCCTAAGGTCAAAACTACTTTAATAGTGGCAGCTAGGTAATGCAGTGGATAAAGCACCAGCCCTAGATTCAGAAGGACCTGAGTTCAAATCCAACCTCAGACACTTGACACTCAATAGCTGTGTGACCCTGGGCAAGTCACTTAACCCTCATTGCCCCTCAAAAAATTTTTTTAATAATAATGTTGAAGTGTTTTAACTTCTGATAGAGAAAATGTCAATAGATATAACCATTTGGGGTCTTCTGTAATTTTAGAGATATCAAGGGGTGCTATAACCAAAACATTTGAGAATTGCTACTCTAGATAAATAAAATCATCCTTTGTATAGAGAGGTGAGTTAGAGTTAATAAAAGGATCTGACATATTGTATCCCTATTCCCCACCCCATCATCACCCACTATCATTACTACACAATTTACATGTTTCAGATGGGTAACCATAATCATTTAGTTCTAAACCCTCCAAGTCCCTTGGAAATGTTCAAGCATTTAATACAATCAACAATAACTACACACACAAAAATTAACCAATTGCTTTTGTGCTCTTAGAACTTAGAGTGCTCCAAAGAGCTAGATCCTGTCACAAATACAAAGGGCAGAAATAACTGTGAGGGGGGATATGGTTAAGGTTTTGTTTTTGTTTCATTATCTTGTACATCCCAACCTGAAATCTGGTGATTACATAATTGTTCTGAACAAACAACCATTTAAAAGAAACTATTCAAAAACCATTTATAAATAATAAAAAAAAACTAAACTCCCATGGAAATATTTCTTCCCACCAAGATTTTCAGAAAAGTAACAAAAGTTCAGTAAACAAGTAATGAAAAAAGAGCAATCACTTTTATAAGATATTAGATAGGTTGTTTCTCTTAATTAGATGTGTATATGGAAAACCATACTAAGAATAATAATAGCATTTGCATAGCACTTTAAGATTACAAAGTACTTTTAAAATATCTCTCATTTTATCCTCAATACCCCTCAGAGGTAGGTGCCATTATTTTCCTTATTTTACAGATGAAGAAACCGAGGCCAGTGTCACTGGATCACAAAGTAGGGGTGGGAGTGGGAAGAAAGTAAAGGAAAAGTTGGCAGGGAGCAGGGTGGAGGGGTTAAGAAGGGCTTTGAATGCCAAACAAGCATTTGGAGTTTGTTGCTGGAGGCAGGGAGAAGTCAGACCTGAGCCTTAGGTAGAACACTTTGGCAGCTAAACAAATGATAGATTGAAATGTGAAGAAACTTATGGAAGGTTAAAAAAAAAGATAGTACACGATTGAAATTTTTGAGGAATGAAGTGATGAGGGCATGGACCAAGATGGTGGCAATATCAGAGAAGGAAAGGGGACATATACAAGAGATGTTATAAAGGTAAAAAAGCAACAAGCCTTGGCAACGGATTGTTTATGAACAATGGGATCAAAAGTCAAACTACAGAGTCTAGGAGACTTGTTTTGTTCAGACCCTCTTGGTCTGAACAAAACAAGTATGGTATCTCTTCTACACAACAGCCCTTCAAATGCTTGGACAGCTATCATGCTTCTTCCAGCTCGCTTCCTCAGGATAAGTGTACCCAGTTCCTTCAACTAATCTTTGCATGACCTGATTTCCAGTATCTCCACCACATTAAAATGTGAGCTCTTTGATGACAGGGATACAAATATAATGAATGAATCCGTCTTAGCCCTGGAAGCTAAATACTACTTCTTTCTTTGGAAGTGCCCTCACAATCTTTGGCCTCTTCCTCTGAGTAGAACTTCCTTTTTAAGGAAGATGTCCAGACCAACTATGACTTCAATCTTCAGGCTGAACTCTTTACTTATTCCCTCCATTAGAATGCAAATTCCTGATGGAAGGGACTGTATTTTTCTCTGCTTTTATTTGTATTCCAAGCTTTTAGCACAGTGCTTGGGATATAGAAAGTGCTTAATAAATACTTAATGACTAACTGACTACTCCCCAGGAGTTTGCCTCATGCCAATTGTTTTTCAGTCCACCAAAATTCCCACTTTTTTTTCCATTTTATCTGGTCATGTCTCTCCCAGTCTGTATTTGTACGGTTGGTTTTTTTAAACCCTTAGGATGTTAACTTCTTTCCTATCATATTCCATTTTCTTATACCATTGATATCTTTAGAGATTCCAATTCTCTCTTCCATCGCATTAGCTTTTATTCCCATCTTTATATCGCCTGCAAATTTGATCAGCAACTTGTCATTCAATTCACTGAAAAGAATGCCAATCAGAACAAGTCCAAGAACAGAACACTACCCTATTCTCAGCTCCAAAATATGGAAAAATGAGCCATTATAAGGGAACATAAAAATAATGTAAGTGCCTTATACAAGGATGCACAAAAGTGGAAAGTAGAATCACACACACACACAGATACATATACTCAATACACATCTTTCTATAAATAAGGACAATATTGATTAAATGTCACCTCCACCCTAAAACTTCCCTACCCACAGGAGCTAGAAGTGCTCTGTCCCTCCCCTGAACCCCTTATAAAACTATATGACAAAATAAATATTTGTCCTCTAGTAGAGAAGGCAGCTTGTTAAATGCATACAGGGAAGCTAAAATTTTTGTTGATAAGCTAAGACCTATCTAGAGAATCTAGTGATTTATTTTTCAAACCAGAAGAAATCCATTAACCAGTGAATGCCTTGTTGTCCCACATGACTTGGCTAGTATTCTGTGAAAAGAAAGATGCCAAAGAAAGGAGTAGACAATTGGAAATGCCCAGATGATTGGAAAAGGCAGTTTCTGTGCAGGATTTACCAGATACAGCTGAGTCAAGAAAAAAAGAATTACTGATCCTTTGACTGTTAGCCTAAGAAATCATAGTTCATAAATTCATCCATTTCTATGGGGTTTTTTGTATTATTTTCTTCCAGTTAATCTAATCAACCTTCCTTTTTTTAAAAAACTCATCCTCATTTAACTCAGCTAAGAAGAAAAGTGATTTTCCATACTCAGGCAGTACAAATAAGAGTAGGAGAGAGAAGAAAAAAAGAAAGAAGGGATAGAAATACCAGATCAAAGGTTTAAAACTGGAAAAATGTTTTCAACCCTTTTATTTTGCAAATGAGGAAACTGAGGTCCAGAGAAGTTAAGTAACTTTTCTAGGATCAAATGAGTGAAAGGCAGGATTCAAATCTACTTTCTCTTACTCTACAGTGAGTGTTTTTTCCACTGAACCCTGGGTGAGAGAGTCGTAAATCCTACCCTGCCTAGGATTTTCACATACTCGGACCTTATTACATACTTTCTTGTATTGTGATTATTTTTGCACATGTCTTCCTTATCATGGCTGACCTGACTCATTGCCTCTATTTCCTTTATTTCACACAGAAATAGCTACCCTGGGACATATAGGGCGCTCAGACAAATGGGATATAAGAATTCTTGGTTCCAAAGCTCAGAAGTTTAGAGTATAGCCAGCCTTATTGCTGACTCTTCTTTGATCTTGTGCTTTGTTTTCAGTTACAAGGCCTTCAATGTATTCCATTTTTTAAAATTTTATTTATTTATTTAAGTTTTCAACCTTTGTTTAGATAAGATTTCTAATTTCAAATTTTTCTCCCTCCCTCCCCTCCCTCCCCCCTCCCCTAGACAGCAGATAATATGATATATAACATTAAACATATTTCTGCATTAGTCATGTTATATAAAAAGAAGCAGAACAAGAAGGAAAAACCTCCAAAAAGAAAAACAACAGCACCAAAAACAAAAGAGATAGCATGGTCCAATCAGCGTCCATATTCCACAGTTTCTTTTTTCTTTTTTTTTCTGGATTTGGAGAGCCTTTTCCATCATGAGTCCCTTGGAACTTTCTTGTACCATTGGATTGGTGAGAAGAATCTAGTCTATCACAGTTGATCAACACACAATGTTGATGATATTGTGCATAATGTTCTCCTGGTTCTGCTCATCTCACTCATCATCAGCCCATGCAAGTGCCTCCAGGTTTCTCTGAACTCCTCCTGCTCATCATTCCTTACAGCACAGTACATTCATATACCATGACTTGTCCAGCCATTCCCCAATTGATGGGCATCCCCTCATCTTCCAATTCCTTGCCACCACAAAAAGAGCAGCTACAAATATTTTTGTACATGTGGGTCCTTTTCCTTTTTCCATGCTTTCTTTGGGGAAAAGACCCAAAAGTGGTATTGCTGGGTCAAAAGGTATGCACAGCTTTATAGCCCTTTGGGCATAATTCCAAATTGCTCTCCCAATGTATTCCTTGTAACCAAATCCTGACCTTATACCCAAGTTCTACTGAGTCCCTGCCTTTTTCTCCCATATAGAATCACAGAAACTGAGTTGAAATGACTTCTGAGGCCATGTAGTCCCATCTATGCCTGAAAAAAGAATCCCTTCTGGACAAATGGTCATTTGACCTTTACTTTAAGACCCACAAGAATAGGGAAACCACTATTTCCAGAGGCAGTTCATTCCATTTTCAGATAGTCTTAATTGTTAAAAAAATGTTCTTATACCCAACCATAATATGTCATTTCACAACTTCCAACAATTGCTCCTTTCTCTCTCTTGGGTCAAGAAGAACAATGTTAATCCTGCTTCTACATGCTAGCCCTTCAAATATTTAAAGACAGTTTACATGTTTCTCTTGAGTCTTTTCTTCTTCAGGCTAAACATTTCCAGTTCCTTCATTTGACATAAAGGATAAAAAGAATCTCTCAGGAACTAGAGTACTGCCCTTAAATTTCAGTCTCCATGACTGATTCCCTGATGCCTGATTCCTAACCTCTGTGATACTGACAACCTGCCTGCCCAGAACTCTTCCTATTGCTAAACCATCCCCTTCCAATTGTATGCTCTATCCATCTGTTCATATAAATACCTGACATCTGCTGATGATGCCCTCTTACCTGACTGTACTTCTCTATCACCTGTTGCCAGGCACACCAGTACCATGTTCTGTTTATCCACTGAAGCATCTGCTGTATGTCTGTCTACCCTTCCTGACTGCCAAATGAGACCTTCTTTATGAGTCTGTCTAGTCTCCTGAGCTGATCAATTTCACTACTGAATAAGAATGAATGAATATAGCATAGCAAAGTTAAACTTATTCTCTCTTGGGCAACAAATAGAAGACAATTCTAAGTGTACAACTACTATTACTACTGCTGCTGACACAGGGATAATTAAATATATTTTAATGTAATTTACACATTTACAAAATAAGATATTTATCTCATAATACTTTGGTGACATTCTATACTCTATAAACACTATTACTCTATTCTACACATGAAGAAACAGAAGGTCAGAATTTTCAGTGACTTGCCCAAGGTCACACAATTAGTAAATAGCAGATTAGGGACTCAGAAACAGTTCTCACTTCAGGTTCAATGCAGCACAATGTCTGCCTAGTAAACTGAGAGAGGGTATGAAATTTACTGTTATTTCCCAGACATTGATCTTCTGCTCAGCATCCTTATATAGGCTCAGCAGGAGTGGGGACCATAGAAAGAAAGACTCATGAATCCAATATCCTTGTAGGTCCAAAGAGGAGTATGTGAGTAAGTCACTGTCAATCAACCAGGTCCACTTCTAATTTAGCTTTGGTACTATATAGTAAGTTGCTCCTCTAAGTTAAGTTAGTGCACTGGTTTTTATCTTGGAGTAATGATAAAACAGTCTCCTTTATTGCCTGAAACCTGAGCTTCCATCTCTCCTGCTTTGCATCTCATAAAAGGAATAGCCAAATGGATCCATTAAAATGCAGATTGTCATATTCTACAAATGCTGTCTGCTGAGCCATGGAAAACATTTCAGGAGTACATTCTGTCTCTATCATTATACACACACACACACACAAAGATATATATACATATGTGGATAATATCAGCTGAAAATTTTTACACATGGTATTGATTATTAAAAGTGATCCTAATAGATCATTTAACAGTTATATAAGTTTGCACATGTGTATATACACATCTTTATTCATCCATGTGTGCATGTGTGGTACATACATGTCCATGTATGTCTAAAATTATTTATATATATACATAAATATACATTTGTGTATATACATTTCTTTCTGATGATTGAGTTGGATTTCATCTCTTTCCTGAAAGTTCTGCAAAAGATTTTGTAGACAAAAGCATTCAAGATCTGGCTTTGAAGAGTGTTATGGAAAGAACTGATTCTGAAGTTTTACAAGTTTGAATTGGAACATTACAAGGATCTGGAGAATATTTGAGTTGAAATATCACAAGGAACTTCCTATATTAGATTAGGAATCATTGAGCAAATTTAAATGGCTTTATAATATCTAGAAACATTCCCAGATGTTAATATGACTAAAATGAAAGTTCATTATATATTATGTGGTGGATCATTTGGAAGACCCTAGGTTAATAATCCCTGATCTTCTAGAATCATTTTTAATTAGTCTATGTCCCTTGAAGAAATTTGTACTGGTATCATTAGCCAATACACATCTTTATCAAAGAAACAATGTATTGTATTGAAAAGATTATCTAACCCTGGGCAAGTCACTTCAAAAGTCTGAATTTGTTTCCACTTTGATAAAATAAGAACTTGGGATTTGATGACTTCTAGAGTCCCTGCAACTCAAAATTTCTCTGATTCTGTGATTAACTCAGTTGTATAGAAGACTAGCTAGGAATCCTTAGGAATGGAAATAAGTTGACCAAGTCTATGATAGCTATAAATAACTCTGTGTCGGATAGAGAATGGTGTCTCTCAGCAGATCCTTTTAGTCCTAGCTTAGTTTTTTATTATTTTTTTAAATTAATATTAAGTATGTGAATAATCTCCCATCATGATCTCTGTGTTTCTGTCAAACCAGACTACCAGTTACCTATTAGTTTCATCCTAATCTCTCCCACCCCTGCATATTTGCATAGGTTTTGGTCTGAAATACACTTCCTAACCATCTCCATTTGTTAAATTCTCTTTTTCTCTTCCTTCAAGGGAAGCTAGATGCCACCTCCTTCCTAAAGATGTCCTTGTTTTCTTCAGCATAATGTAGAAGCAGATGGGGGGCACAGTTTACAGCATGCTGGACCTGGAGTCAGGAAAATCTGAGTTCAAATTTGGCCTCAGTAGCTAGCTTTGACAGATGGACAAGTCACTTAACTTCTGTCTGGCCCACTTTCCTCATCTGTAAAATGGAAATAATATTACCACTTACCTCCCAGGGTTGTTGTGAAGCTAAAATGAGATGCTATTTGTAAAATGCAAATCTTAAAGCACTATATAAATTCTAGCTACTATTTTTATATTTTTCTCCTTTTTCAAATTTTCGTAGAGCACTTTGGACTTTTCTTTTGACTTTGTCACATTCTTCATTGGAATGAGAGAATCATAAACTCTCAGAGATAGAGAAGCCATCAGAATGCTCAAGTGCCAAACACAACTGAGTAGTAAGGCTGTGACAAGTACTAACCCAACTTTCACTAGATAAGTTAATATTTCATACTCTGGGCTGTATAACCTCCCAACCTTGATTGGATTGTAAAGTTCTTCAGGGCAGAGACTAAATCTTCCATGAAAATTAAATAAAGGAAAGTTCTCCAGCTCCTGACCAACATAATACCCTAAATGTAGTAGCATTTTGGGGGGGGGCAGGGCAATGAGGGTTAAATGACTTGCCCAGGGTCACACAGCTAGTTAAGTGTCAAGCGTCTGAGGCTGGGTTTGAACTCAGGTCCTCCTGAATCCAAGGCCAGTGTTTTATCCACTGTGCTACCTAGCTGCTCCAATGTGATAGCATCTTATTAAATGTTGAATGAACACATGGTATTTAATTGAACCTGGCTAGATCAGAGCCCCTGGAGTTCCAGAGAGTAAGAGTAAGTTTTGTTTGTTTGTTTATCTCAAGTTCTATAAGTATTTTGTATCATTGCTTTCAGAAAAGTTTTTGAGGAAAATCAGTTAAACAAACACCTTTTGCGGGACAGAATTGTGACACAGCTACCAGTTTTAGTGACTAGCATTTGTTATGTCATCGTGTTCCTTCCAAGAAAGAATTTCTTATCAATGAATGCCTAGACGTTGTAGGCAAGGCATCTAGGTGACTCAATGGATAAAGTGCTGGGCCTGGAGTCTGGAAGATTTGAGTTCAAATCTGATTTCACATAGTAACTGTGTGACCCTAGACAACTCAGTTAACCCTGTTTGCCTCAGTTCCTCATCTGTAAAATGAGCTGCAGAAGGAAATGACAAACCACTGCAAGTATCTTTGCTAAAAACAACAACAACAACAACAACAACAACAACAAAAACAGGGTCACAAAGAGTCAAACACAACTGAAACAACTGAACAACAAAAGTCACTGAATGTAAAGGAGAATCCCCAAATCCTTTCAGAGAAAAGTTTCCATAAAACATTAGAAAGTTTGAAAACATATAATCCAATTAATAGGAACTTTTTACAAGGTAGAAACAAAGAAAAAATAAATCCAGAAAAGGCATATATGAATCAGGCATTAAGTCTGAAAACTATTATATTACACCAAGGACATCACTTAAATATCTTCTAGATAACAGTTAATGAAGAGAATTTTCTTTAAATGTGGGAAGTTAATTGCTTTTTTATTGAATAGAATTTTATTTTCCAAAATATATGTAAAAACAAATTTTAACATCAAATTTAAAAAAAAATTGTGTTCCAACTTCTCTTCCTCCTCCATTCCCACCCCCCACCCACTAGAACTCAAGCATTTCAAAATAAGTTATACATGAGTAGTCATGGAAAACATTTCCACATTAGCTAGGTTGTGAGAGAAAACAGTAAAAAAAAACCCCAAAACTTCAGACTGAGGAATTGTCAAAGAGGAAAAAAAAATTTTTTTAAATGCGTTTCCAGGGGCAGCTAGGTGGTACAGTGAACAGAGCACCGGCCCTGGAATCAGGAGTACCCGAGTACAAATCCAACCTCAGACACTCAAGGGTGACCCTGGGCAAGCCACTCAACTCCAACTGCCTCACTAAAAAAAAAAAAAAAGAAAAGAAAAAAACTGTGTTTCCATATATTTTCAGATACTATCACTTCTTTCTCTGTAGATGGGTTGCCATTTTCATAAGTTCTTCAGGGTTATATTGGATCATTGCCTTGCTGAAAATAACCACATGCTTCCCAGCAGATCATCTTACACTATTGCTGTTATTTTGTATACAGTACATTTCACTCTGCTTCAGTTCATGTAGGTCTTTTCAGCTTTTTCTGATAGTATCCTGTTCATCATAACCTAAATAAAGTACCTTAAACTTGACAAAGGATTTTCTTCATATTAGCCCAGCAAAGTAGGTACCATATGTTTTGCCATTATATTCAATCTTTTGAAAGATATTAAAGTCTAATAGAATATAAAATTACAATTAGATTACAAAGAGGAGGAAGTAACATAGAAGAACCTTTTGAGGATGAGTAAGGGACTATGACTGTTGCTACCAACATACCCTCCCACTCTCCCTCAAAAAGTAAAAAATTGAAAAAACTAATGAGGAAAAGAGAACCACTGGCAAATTCATGAATTTTGTTTTCTATATCTAGTGCTATCATGAATAAAACCAGTACATATTGTCAGACTAAGTAACATCATAGACCTGAGTAGAGAATCATGAATATTCATAATTAGAAGAGACTTCAAGAGCCATCTAGCTGAGTTTATTGGAGCAGCAGTGGGGGTTGTGGGGGAGGGAGGAGGAGAATCTTCTACATGTTGCTTTAAGACCTTCACTGAGATGGGACCTACTGCCCCAGAAGTAAAACCTATTTCTTCAAATCAAGCTTCATTTTGTCTCATTTCATTTTGATTGATTATTCCTAGTTACTCCTTATTAATTAATAAACATTTTATAAGCATCTAGTACATGCCAGGCACTGTGCTAGGCACAGGGGAATACTAAAGAATGAAACAATCCCTACTCCCAATAAGGTTATATTCTAATGGGAGAGAGAATAAGAACACATAAAAATAGATGGAGCCTGACTACAAAGTAAATAAATACAAATATAGACAAACTAGTTAAATATAAGGTAACTTGGAGGGAGTCAAAGGCAGTTAGAAACAATATTCTCTAGGGTCAGGTAGAAAATATTTAATCTCTCTCTCATGCAACAGCCTTTCTATTATTTGAAGATATCTATCTGATCTTCCCAAGTCTTCTCTTCTCCATACCAAACACCCTCCATTCCTTTGACCCACCTTCATATATCATGAACTCAAGGCCCTGCACTATCCCTACTGTTCTTCTCTGGATCCTCTCTACTATATCATACATGCTTCCTAAACTGTGGTGTGGTTTGACAAGGTCTGAATATAGCAGGTACATGAACCCCTTTGTTCCTGAAAGTCATGCATGCATCTCAATGCAGGCTAATATTGCACTTTCTTTCTTGGCTGCATTTTTATACTGTTGATTTATATAGAGCTTGTAGTACATTCAAACCCAGTATCTGGTTCAAATCAAGTTCTATTTAGCCACACCTCCATATATTATATTTGTGAAATTGATTTCTAAAGCTAAATGGAAGGCTTTACATTTATCCCTACTGTTTCATCTTGCTTCTAGGTAGGTATGGTACCCCAGGGGTTAGAGTGCTAGACTTGGGGTGGGAAAATCATACATTCAAATCCAATCTCAGCTATTTTCTAGTTGTATGACCCTGGACAAGTCACTTCACCTCAGTTTCTTCATTGATAAAATGAAGATAATAATAGCATCTACCTCCCAGGGTTGGAAGGATGACAAAATGGGATGATAATTGTAAAGTGCTTCACAAACCTTAAATGCTATATAAATTATTTTTAGATTAGATTTTGACCAGTAAAAGGATTGGTAATTGAACAGATGGACTAGACATTTATATGTGTCATTGACTGGGTCTATTGTTTCTATTCCAAAATTTAAAATGTGAAATTTACCACATTTGAGGGAATACATACTGGAATCCAAGGTCTTAATTAACCAATAAATAAATATTTGAATACCTGTCTTCTTATATTTCTATATTTTTTCTGAATCTGACAATTAGGTGGTTATTTGGTGGGGTTTTTTTTGTTTTGGTTTTTGGTTGTTTTGTGGAGCGATGAGGGTTAAGTGACTTGCCCAGGGTCACACAGCTAGTAAGTGGTAAGTGTCTGAGGCCAGATTTGAACTCAGGTCCTCTTGAATCCAAGGCCAGTGCTTTATCCACTGCACCACCTAGCTGACCCCAATACCTTAATTTATAGTTATACTTGAGACTAGAAATGTTTTCTCCTACCTTTAAAACATTAGCAAGCTTATAATAACTTAAGCTTTCTTTTAATCATATTGAACTAGTCTACATACATAGTTGGTTTTCTTGAAACAAAAGAATCATTGCATCATACAGCATAGAGCAGAAAGGGTGCAGCTTACTGATTTTAGATTTGTTAGCATTATTCTCTTTTTTACTTATGAAGAAATTGACACTGTAATGATTGGAATGATGCCACCTACTGGAGACTTGCTGTAGGAAAGCTCCGCCATGAGCAAAATGCCTCAGAGGGCAAGGCCATGTGGCTTTTCCTTGGCATCAGGAAGTGACATTGGCTCATGGGTGCTGTCTATCAAGGGTACCAGCCAATCAACTTGAGGAGTCTCCTATTTTCTGGGAGGAGACAGGAAGGAGGAAAGAGGGCCTGCTCGGAGAGCTCTCGCTCTTTTGGGTTCCTGACTTGATGGTGGTGGTGGCGGCAGAGGACTTCACAGGAAATTTGAGGAAAGATAGGAATGCCAGGCTATTGGAATTCTGTTCTCAATCTTTTTCTTTCTATTTTTCAATAAACCCTTAAAAACCTAAACTCGTTTTATCAGTGATTTTAGTCAGTTTCCCCCAAAACTGGGGGAACAGATTAGAATCCACATTTAGAATCTTAAATTACACAACACTAAAGAAATTTGTGACTTGCTCAAAGGTACAAAATACTAATTAATACTGAGGATTAGGAGTAGATAATAAATACAGAGCTGAATGAGATCTCAGAAAGGTTAAGTGATGACAACTGTATAAAATTAGTAAATAGCAGAGTTGAGAATCAAATCCAGGCTCTCTGAGTCTTTTCAATGAAACAAGCTATAGGTCTCCTGACTCTTAGGTCAGTTCTCTTGATATTAACTAAGCAAGGAAATAAATTGATAAAAGGAAAAAGAAAAAAAAACACTATTACAACAAACCCCAAAGGACTATTCACATTCTCTCATTATGTGAGAATGTCGGCTAATTTAAATTTGCTTTAGTAAATGGGCATCACTTAAGGTTTGGAAATGTGTTTTAAACATGTTTATTACCAATATTAATTATGATGGGATTTGTCTTAAACCATCTTAGGAGACCCCATCTTGGAGAGGCAATGTGGTATGGTGGATAAAGTACTAGATTTGGAGTCAAAAAGACCTGAGTTCTAATCCTGACCTAGACATTTACTAGATGTCTAACCCTAGGCAAATAATTTAAACTCTGTCTGACTCAATTTCTTCCTCTAGGTTAAAATGTGGACAAGAGGAGCACTTGTGTACTACAGAGTTGTTTAGAAGCAATTGAGATAAAAGATGGAAAACACTTTGAAAACCTTAATGAGATACATGACTACAAGATATTGTCTTATTATTATTGTATTGATATGATTAAGGAGACAAAAGGATGATTTAGTTTTCTCTCTTATGATGACAATAGAAATGCGAGGGAGGAGAGGGATGATAGCTCAGCTTCTGATAGGGTATCAATGAATTAACACAAAGTCTATTGTAAAATTCACTCTGATGTCCATCAGAAGGTCTCATCAAAAACTCAGTATAATCGTCTATGTGATTATAAATGCCTGGGAACCCAGAATTATCATACTTTCCATCCTGATTAGTCTTTGCAAGCCATGATATGTTATATAAAGAAGATGGATTCCCAAGTTTGTATCCATATCTGATGTATGATAAATAGAGGGGGAAGGACTTAGAATGTGTCAAAATATACTGACTTGAATATGGAGGCAATTACCCAGATAATTCAGGTCCGGGGAGTATTAGGCCTTGATCGTTTAAAAAAAAAATAGCATCTCATGCTGATCAAATTATCCAAAAAATATTCCATCTCCCTATTTGACTTTAAATGTCTGGTTTATTGTTAAAATGTTCATTACTAAATTCAACAAAGATATTAGGTATAACAGCAACTGAAATCAGGGAAAGGGGAATAACTGTTGGCATAGTTGTTATAGTGTTGTCTCCTAGGCCCAAAATGAGATGAGATATGCAGGTGATTTAAGATTAAAAATTTCTTCATTAAGAAGATACAAATAATCCCCTAGTATTTAATAGTTTGCCCAAGGGAAACTATGTGGACCCTAGGCAGAGAAATGGTGCTGGCATTCAACAACATCTGTATGTTTTTAAATATAATTTCTAATTCACTAAGAATTACACATCCAAAAAATGTTTATTACCTTCATCATTCACTGCCAACCTCCTTTAAAGAAAGGTATTCTAACAAAATGATTTTGTGTGGGTTTTCTTTCTTTTGAGTATTGGCCAGAAAAATCATTTTAAGATATCAGCAGCTATGACTTCATAAAAAGTGGCACATGCCAGAGATTCCAGAAGAACAATAATTCTTTCCTATATTAAGATTCTTTTCACAATGGCTCATGGAAGCTAAAGATTTAGGGGTCATGATTAGCAAGCAGGCAGGCAGATTTTTCAATATCTTTATGTCATCTTCTCTGTGCACACAAGTCTGTGTTTGGATAAAGAAAGGTGATATTTGGCTTTGATATTACACATTGAAAGCATCCAGAGAAAGTGAATTATTATTGAGCTGGATTAAAGTGACATGACTATCCATTTATAATCATTCTGTTGTGTGCCCTGATAGCATCTTTCAAATCCCGCAGAGACTGAGAACAAACTTTGTGCCTCTTCCTAGAAGCCTGTTGATTTGACATTCACCTTTCTTTTTCTTCTTTTTTTTCCCACCTATTGGCAAATTTCAAGTCAGCCAACAGGTAAATAGATCTCTGGATATCTTCATCTCTCCCTGAATCATATTCTTAAAATACATACATGTAAGGAAATGGGGGTTTTGTCTTCTCTCAATAGGAATCAATTCAAAAGCTAATTTAGAACTTATAACTTATAGGCTAATTAAGAGCGTAGGAAAGTGTATTCACTGACCAGAGAATCAAGATAGAGAGATTTCTCCCATGGGAAAAGTCCAAGAAGAGGGGTGGGGATGCAGAGGGGTTGGGAATACTGCCATTAGCCAGTTCTTGCCAGTAGATTGTAAATCCTTGAAAAAGGGAGAGGCTATTTCGCTTTAGGGATGAAATAAAAGTGTGTCTTTCACCCTCCATTTTTAGTCACCCACCACCTGGACACAGACTGGCCCATTCTCGCGAGAATGACAATAAATGACATTTTTCTCACAACACATATGTACATTTGTCCCGGAAATCCACTGCTACACCTGAAAAACTAAATCCCAACTGCTAAATGAGGAAGGAAAAAAAAAAGTTCTTGTTTTAGCCTTCTTTTAATTATTCCAGGACTGTTCCTATATGTGTCTTTAAAGGGAAAATAGTTTGGATTTTCACAATGCCATCAATTTATAATGCAGCTATTTACTATATGGGCTCAACAAGTTATTTTCCCCAATCTCAGTTTTGAAGAAATGAATTTGTTCCTCAGGGGACAAAGGAAGCAACGTAGTCTCCCCCCATGATTCTGCAAACAGAGGACCTGGATTCAAATCCAACCTCTCACAAATACTACCTATGTGATATTGGGCAATTCAGTTACTCTCCCTGTGACTGTTTCCTCTTCTGTAGAATGAGGATGCTGAACTAAATTACCACTGAGTTCCTTATCAATTCTAGGCCCTATGATTTTTTTTCTTGAAAGAAGGACCAAGTATGTTCACAAAATTTCTCCTGAAGCTAACAGGTTAGCAAGATTTTGACTTAATTGGAAACCCTTAGCAGATTCCATTTTACTTCACAACTTGTAGCAACTCAAAATAACTTTTACTGAAGAAATTGTTTAAGTAGAGACTGGGCTCCTTGAGGTCAGGAATTGTTTCTTCATTGCCTTTGTTTATTTGTTGGGGGAGGGATCTTTTTTCTCAACCCTTATGTGGGAAAACAAAGCACATCCTAATCCTCAGATTATCACCTCCGAATATCACCCATTAAGGCAAAACTATTTGTAGCTGTTTTAAAACCTTTTTAATACTGTTACTGCCTGTGACAGTGAAAGAGAAGGGTCATATACCTTGTGTACTGAATAGTAGAACAAAGGGCTAGCACTAAAATGAAAGGCAGGAGACCTAGATTTTAGTCCCAACTTTGACATGAAATTAGCTGTTTGACCTTAAACGAATCACTTGACCAGTCAGAGACTTTATCTCCTCATCTGTAAAAATAGAATGGAAGGGGTTGGACTAAATGAGCTCCAATATCCCTCCTACACATGCTGCTGTGCCCATTCTAAACTATACAGAAACATTCACTTGTCCCAAGGATTGTTTTAACTCCAAATTAAGAAATTTGAGTTAAATTCAAAAAAGGGATTCTACTCAACCTGAGACATAGAATGAAGGCTAGAATAATCAGTAACTTCAAAAGTTGAAAGTTAGTGAGTATTTATTTATATTTATATTATTTATACAAAACATATTTATATCTTTAAATTATTAATATTAAATTGTTTAGTTTATTTCTATTTCTTTAAAACCTAAAATGATTGTATATGTATATATGTCTGTGTGTGCATGTGTGTGTATGTATGTCTTTGTGTGTATAAGAGAGAAAAAATTTCTCCTGCAACTTACAGGTTATCAAAGGTTTTGACTTAATTAGTTGTTGTTGTTTGGCCATTCTTGAAGAGGACCATGACATTGGCATGATGTCATGACTTGCACTGAATTGGATTTAAGTGAGGGATGTCACCAACCTTACTCTCTCCTACAGAGCCATCTGAGTCCAGTGGCAAGACATATATAGGACCAATGGAGTTGACTTAATTAGAAAAAGTCATCAAAGTTTCCATTTCACTTGGCAATGTTCAGCAAATCAAAATAGATTTTTCATATATGTGAGGGTAGGTAGGTGGCGTAGTAGTGAGAGTGCCTAGCCTGGAGTTGAGAAGACTTCATCTTCCTGAGTTCAAATCTGGCCTCAGACACCTACTGGATGTGTGACCCTGGGCAAGTCATTTAACCCTGTTTCCCTCAGTTTCTTCATTTGTAAAATGAGCTGAAGGAAATGGCAAACCACTCTAGTATCTTTGCATGACCTCAAATGGGGTCATTAAGAGTCAGACATGACTGAAAACACCTGAACAGCAACATATATGTGTGTATCAATCTAAAAAACGCTATCAGTCATTTTGCCCTACTATATCCAACTCTACTTGAAACTATATATATATATATATATATATATATGTGTATATCCTTTTAATAAGAAGCACCCCCCCCCCCAAAAAAAAAAAAGAAGTCAGCTAGGTGGGGCAGTAGATAAAGCACTGGCCCTGGATTCAGGAGGACCTGAGTTCAAATCCAGCCTCAGAGACTTGACACTTGCTAGCTGTGTGACCCTGGTCAAGTCACTTAATCCTCATTGACCCACAAACAAAACAAAACAAAACACACAAAAAAATAACAAGCCCAGATGCCATCTCTTCCATGAAGCCTTCTCCAAAACACCCAGCATGAAATTCATCTTCCTGTGATCTCTCATATCACTTTGCTTGTACCTTTGTCATATTCTCTTATTTAGGATAATTTTCTTATCTCTCTAAAATACCAACTGTTTCAGTATGGAACTATGTCTTACTTATGTGTGTATGTCCTCTAAAATTTAGTAGGAACTTGAACCCAATAGATGCTTACTTATAATATATTCCTGTTAATTTATAAAATGGAGAAAACAATCCATTACTATTACATAAATATGTCACAGAATTCCAAAATCTCATAGTTGGATAGGACCTCAGAAGGTATCTAGCCCAATCTGAATCTGAATAAAAATCATTTACAGCATCCCCCAACAATCTATCACTGCTTGAAAACTTCAAATGATGGGAACACACTACTCTCTAGGTAAACCATTCTTACTTTTTATTCTATTTGTTCTAAATGTTAAGGATCTTTTCCTATCAAAATTCTCTCCAATTTCTGTCTAATTGTGATTGCTTCTTCACTTTCGAGATGGTCATTAACCAACCCTTTTTGTAATCTTGTCAGGAATTGAAGACAAGTTCAATGGTCCATAATTTGGACCAATAGGCCCAAATATTTTCAGATTTCACTCTTCCCTTTTTTGAAAGTTCAAATAATTGTCCTTTGCTCATCCTATAGTGGCTCTCCCATTCTGCACAGTCTTCAGAAGGTCACTGATCCTACTAGCTCAGTAATTTCAGTTCTTCCAGTTTCCTAAAATGCAATTTGTAGGTGCCTTGTGGCTTGAACTTAACAGCAGTTAACAGAAGTTAACAGTACTTTTTTACTATTTTGCTATTTATCTAGCATTTCAATTCCTTATTCGTCACTTTTGATCCATCTTTTCCAGTCCAAAGATTATTCTATTTATTCAGAGAAATAGAAGCAAAATACAATAAAGATTGCATTTACCTGCTATCAACTATTCTTGCTTCCATGTTTGCATATGCAATTTTAAAAGTTTTATTTTCCTCTTCTTTCAAATAATTTCTGTTTATATCTTCAGCATTTCATTCTTCAAACCTTCTATCCCTCCTGAGCTAACCTGTATAGAATTTGGGGCCAAGGAATCCCATTTAACCTTGCTTTGAATCCTCTGACTTCACTTCTCCCCAAATCTAGGTGCATATAGGATTATGTATGAATTTCATCTCCTCTATCATGAGTTCTAAGAAATGGTGCTCACTCTCTCCCCCAGCTTTCCAATGTGCCTTCTCCATTTTTCCAGGATCAGGTCCAGAATAAAGGTCATCAAAGACAGAGGGATTGTCAAACAGTAGGAAAACCTCTTTCTCTGAGACAAGAAACAAGGGAGGAAGAATGGCAGATCATTATCTGAAGTTATAAAGACTGAATAAGGGGCAGCTAGGTGGAGCAGTGGATAGAGCACCAGCCCTGGAGTCAGGAGGATGTGAGTTTAAATCCAGCCTCAGACACTTGATACTTACTAGCTGTAACCCGGGTGAAGTCCCTTAATCCCAATTGTCTCACCAAAAAAAAAAAAAAAAAAAGACTGAATAAAGAATGGAGAGAACCAATCAACCTATTGATTTACTAATCATCTGTCTTCTTCCTTTCACCATTCTTGAAAAAATAGTTTCCATGTAATTCATATATGCCACCAGCTTGCTTCCTATTTTTGCTGCTGCCACAGTAATCTCCATGTTTTTTCCCATATTTTTAAATGACTTTTGCACTTTCTGATGGTCTTACTTTTCCCACCACATTGTTTTCATGTGTTTGAACATTCTTGAACTTCTGTGGCACCTTAACAATACTTCTTCAACCTCTTCAACTCCAGTAACCTTTTCCACCCAACATCAGCAATACAACCATCTTGTTGAAAGTCACAAGCTCAAGGACACTAAACTCTGAAATCTAACTCTGATTACAATCTTCCATCTGTCCATTTCTCTCGTCCCTCATTCACATTTAGTTCCTTTGACCTCTTCATTTTGGTGATGGTTTGATATTGCTTAAATTTCTTCAAGAAATAATAATGAATTAATATTTTCACTTTCCCAGCTCCCCATTTTTCAAAGTCAATAAATGGCTTAAGCAAATTGTGTTGGAACTATTGAAACTGCATGCAAGGCTACCTTTTTGAACTTTATTCTTTCTTCTAATTTGGTATTGCTTTTTTACCTTTTTTCTAATGAATATATGGTCCAACTATATACAAGCAGCTGATTCAGAAATTGTTCCCAGAAGCTTCTAACTTTTTTATTATAATGTAGTTGGGTTCTTGTGAATGTGTGTCATAGACAGAGACCAAGACAGAGATAGAAAGAGATGCAGAGACAGAGAGAGGAGAGAAATGCATAGAGAAGAGATGAGGAGGAAGAGAGAGGAAGGGAGGAAAGGATGGAGAGAGGATAAAGGACAAAGGAGAGGAGAGGAGAGGAGAGGAGAGGAGAGGAGAGGAGAGGAGAGGAGAGGAGAGGAGAGGAGAGGAGAGGAGAGGAGAGGAGAGGAGAGGAGAGGAGAGGAGAGGAGAGGAGAGGCGAGGCGAGGAGAGAGAAAGAGAGATGTTTGCCATATCTTTACTTCTTTTTTTCTTGCAGGGCAATGAGGGTTAAGTGACTTGCCCAGGGTCACACAGCTAGTAAGTATCAAGTGCCTAAGGCCGGATTTGAACTCAGGTACTCCTGAATCCAGGGCTGGTGCTTTGCCACTATGCTATCTAGCTGCCCTCCATATCTTTACTTCTGATTCTCTTGTGAAATATTCTTGACATACAAAGGTAAAGTTTCTAAGTAGTTTACCAGTCTTTGACTTCCTTTACTTCTTAATTTGGAAATATATATTTCCCAAAATATATTTTTTTACCATAAGCCTCTTTGTTCACTTTTGCTTTAATCAATGAGTAATTATATTATCTAGCATTTATATGGCACTTTAAAATTTTCAAAATGCTTTATGTACATTATCTCATTTGATTATCAAGACAAACCTGAAAGGCTAGTACTGCAGATATTGTTATTGTGCTAATTTAAAAGACGAGACAAGTAAAATTAGGAAAAGTTAAGGGAATTGTTCTTCATGGACACACAGTTAATTTAAGTCTTCCTGATTCCAAGTCCATTGCTCTATCCATTCTAAGAGTTCATGAGTCTGAGACTTGCTAACAGAAGAGGATATAGTCTTTGGATGAAATATATCAAAACATAATAATGCCTTTGTTGCAAGATCTTGAGTGTGACATGCAAGAAAGAGCTAGAAAATTATATCTCTGAATGAAGAAAAAAATCTTAAATTTATTATTTGCACCAATTCTTCACTAATGTTCTACTCTGCTATTTTATCATAATGTGGAAGTTATCCTGTATTCTCAAAGTTATATCTCTGACAGATGCTATTGACATGGAAAGGTTTTAATTTGGAACTTTTGGTATTAGGTGTCATCTAAGAACCAGCCTAGCTAAATTTGTAAGGGTTAATCACCAGAAGTTTTGCCACAAGGCTCTGAATTGGGAGTGGGGGTATGGTAGAGCATGACAATGAGTAGAAACCATTGTTGAAGCATGAAAGGGGTCTTATCTTCACAGGTTAAATAACTAAATAAATGAAATCATGGATCCTTGAAGTAATGAAAAATTATTCCCAATAATGTGTTAGTGATTTTTAATTAACATATATTATAATCTTTATCTTTTAGTCAATACTCAGGGTCCTAATCCTTTCTTCTTCTGTATCTGGAGCTCATTTCACTTCTCCAGTTCTGGTCAAATTGTTCTAAAATTTGCCTGTGAAGATCTCTTTGAAGAGAGAATGAGTAATAGCCTAGAGCTAGCTGCTGAGTTCTGAGGGTTGCTCAGCTGTGAAAGTTCTTTAAAGATGCTGAGCACTAAAAATGATTCTGAATGAACATCCTATTTTTATTTCACCACACTTGGGATGGGAAATTCATCATCATGTACTGTTGGAAAGAGAGTCTAGATGTTTTCATTTTCCTATTCCTTTGCTTTCTTTATGGGATCGTGTTTTTCCTTTATAGCTAACAGGTGTTAGCCCCACAACGAGGGTAATGATTTAGTATAGAATCTAATTTATTTTTCCTCATTGTGGGGAAAGCTGGTTATTTGTGATTGTTTACTTGTCCCACATGGATAGTTAGAAAAGTTGATCTCCTTTAGTGCTGTATATTTCCTTTGATCAATAGAACAACAATTGATTTCCTTTCCAAAGAGCCACTTTGATGTATACTATCATTTTGGTCATTTACTGCTATAGAACAACTCACTTTAAAAAGTTTATTTAGGGCTGGGGAAGGTAGGAAAAGTGGTAAGTTCTCTAAATAGCACAAAATGCCCATTGAAGACATATCAATGAATGAGCATCTTCACAGCGAAGATTTAAAAAGAAAGGTCATTTTTTCCCCATCAGCAGGCTTCATCGAAAGGCATACAAAAGATATTCACCAGGCCAAATGAGATTAGGTGAGCTGAGCTGCATGTCTCACATACGTTAAAATGAGAGATAACTTCAGGGCCATTTTGTTTGTTTTCCACGGGTCAACAGAGTGGTGTTTCCCTATTCTGTTTCCAGTTATCTTTTGTATTAATATAAAACCTTCTAAAAGAATGAAAACATCATTTAACCCAGAAGATGATTATATCAAACATATCACCAATAAGATAGTAGAGAAATTTTATCTGTAGTGTCATTGGCATAGGGAACTCTCAAGACAGGAAATGCCCTTCTCCACAGCTTATAATTTTAGAAAGTTGCCCAGAACACTGAGAGGCTAAGTGACTTGCTCACAGTTGCACAGATAGTCTTTATCAGAGGTAGGATTTGAACTCAGCTCCTCCTGGCTTCCAAGCTGCTTCTCTCCCAGATGAAGAAAGACAATTTTTGCTTGTTCCTATTATTTCACTTTTTCTGCTATGTGCTGAACTACCATTAGCTTACAGGTACATCCAAAGTAGACCAGATAGTGGTATAGCTCAGTGGATAGAGCTCTGTTCTTACTCTCTGGAAGACCTGAATTCAAGTCCAGACACAGACATTTGCTAACTGTGTGACCCAGCAAAAATCACTGACCCTCTGCCTCAGTTTCCTCATTGATAAAATTGGAATAATAATAGCAAGCACCTACCTCTCAGACTTATTATAAGAAAAAAATTAAATAATATTTGTTAGTACAAAATTTAAAGTACTAAGGAAGTGCTTATTATCATTAAGGTGGTTGCTGTTGTTATAAGAAGAGATGGGGGACTCACTTGGTTCAAGCCACCCACTGCTCACCGCAGCCTGGATTCAGCCTCCCCGTGCTGCTACTAAGATGCCCATGTTCATGCTGCCACTAAGATGCCCAACGTACATGCTCTGCGGTGTCTGACTCACTGCTGAGTGAGCTCACTATGCAGCTGGCCAAGGCCATGGAAAACCTATCCAGTACATTGAGGTACACATCTTGGGTGGACCAACTGATGGCATTCCGGAGCTCCTGGGACCTGTGCACCCTCTGCAGCCTGCATAGCATCAGCAAGATAGGTGGGCCCTAGAACGAAGCATATAGCAAACAGCTCTGCAAGCTGCTCACCAAGCACCTCAAAATTCCTGGGGACAGGATCTATATCAATTACTATGACATGAAAGCTGCCAACATGGGCTGGAACCTTTGCCTGAGTTCCTGCCCCCCTCTACCATGCACCCGTGGCCCAAGCATGTGTCCTTTGCTGCGTAGTCACTCCATGGTTCTTGTTTAGTTGGGAAACAATAAAGAGATTTTTAGGTGTCCAAAAAAAAAAAAAAAGGAGACAGAGAGAGAGAGACAGGGAATTGGAGCCAAGATGGCAGAGGAAAGGCTTAGAGCTCCTGACAAAATCACTCCAAAAAACACCAGATAATGCCATAAGACAATTCTTGGATTAGCAGAACCCATAAAAGGATGGGTTGATACCATTTTCCAGCAAAAGATGGCTTAGAAGTTTGGCAGGAGGGGTCTGCTGTACCCAGGTCGGAGTGGAGTCCCAGGCCACATCAGAGAAAGAGACTTCCAGAGCCTCTGAATCAGCTACAGTTGCAGCTAATTCAGCTCACAGTCTGGTGAGAGGGTCAAGCAGTTGGCGGTGGGGGAAATTATAGGGGTCTCTGCTGGCACTATGGTGGAACTCTGATGTTTTTCCTGGACTTGTATACAGGACACAGTCTTAGGTGGCAGTCCCAAGTGAGGGAAGGGCACAGGCTTGCAACCAAAGTGAACGAGATTTGTTTCCAGTTTAAAGAGCAAGCAGCCTGTGGATACTGACAGACCAGAACACAGGCCAGGTAAGCTGAGAATGTGCCTCTCATATCTTACCAACTGGACCTGCTAAAGTTTGTGATAATATGTCCTGGAGGCAGTGCCCCACTTTAATAAGGAATCATACCACCTTGGACCACCTGAAGCTCAGGACAGTTCATCCAGGAAGCAGTGCCCCACTTTAAGAGGAAGTCAAAAGTCAAGAAATAGGCTGGCAAGATGAGCAAGCAGAAAATGATGCAGACCATAGAAAGTTTCTTTGGTGAAAAGGAAAATCGAGGTACATACTCAGAAGAGAATAGCAACATCAGGGCTCCCACATCTAAAGCTTACAAGAAAAATATGAATTGGTCTTAGGCTATAGAAGCACTCAAAAAGGACTTTGAAGATATAGTAAGAGAGGTAGAGGAAAAAATGAAAAGAGAAATGAAATTGATGCAGAAAGTCATGAAAAAAAAAGTCAACAGCCTGAAAAGCCAAATGGAAGAGCTCTCTGAAGAAAATAATTGTCTAAGAATTATGATTGAACAAATGGAAGCTAGTGACTTTATGAAAACACAATGAAGCAAATCCAAATGAATTTTTTTAAAAAATAGAGGGCAATGTGAAATATTTTCTTGGAAAAACAACTGACCTAGAAAATAGATCCAGGAGAAATAATTTGAAAATTATTGGAATACCTGAAAACCATGATCAAGGAAAGAGCTTAGACATCATCTCCCAAGAAATTGTCTGGGAAAATTGCCCTGATATTCTAGAAACAGAAGGTAAAATAGAAATTTAAAGAATCCCCCAATCACCTTCTGAAAGAGATTCCAAAATGAAAATTTCCAGGAATATTATAGCCAAATTCCAGAGCTCCCAGATAAGGAGAAAATATTACAAGTAGCCAGAAAGAAACAATTAAAGTATTGTGGAGACATGGTCAGGATAGCACAGAATCTAGCATTCTACATTAAAGGATTGGAGGGCTTGGAATATAATATTCCAGAGGGCAAAGGAACTGGGATTATACCCAAGAATCACCTACCCAGCAAAACTGAATACAATCTTTCTTGGGGGGGGGGGTGGAAATGGGACTTCAATGAAAAAGAGAACTTTCAGGTATTCATGATGAAAAGACCTGAACTGAATAGAAAATTTGACTTTCAAATGCAAGACCCTAGAGAAGCATTAAAAGGTAAACAGGAAAAAGAATTCATGAGGGATGTTAAAAGGTTAAACTGTTTACATTCCTATGTGAGAAGATGATACATGTAACTCATAAGAATTTTCTCAGTATTAGGACAGATGATAGAAATAAATTTAGACACACGCAACAGGTGGGAACTGATTATGAAAGGATGATATCTGTAAAGCATTTATTTTTTTCCTTTTTTGTGGGGTGGTCAGGGTTGGGTGGCATGCCTGGGGTTGAGGAGTTGGTGAGTGTCTTGTGTCTGAGGCCAGATTTGGGCTCAGGTCTTCGTGGGTCCAAGGTGGGTGCATTGTCCACTGTGTCACCTAGCTGCCCCATGATGACATCTTTAGGGTAAAATTGAGGGATGAGAGGACTACACTGGGGGAGGGGGAAGGAGAGAGCTATAATGGGGTGAAATCTCACATGAAAGAAGCAGGAAAGTGCTTATGGAGTGGGGGGAGAGATGGGGGAGGAGTGGGGCACTGAATGAGCCTTACACATCAGAATTGGCTAAAAGATGGTACTCTCATCAGAGTTGTCTCAAGGAGGGAATAACATATACACTCAATTGGGTGGAGTAATCTATCTAACCCTGAAGGAAAGTAGGAGGGGAAGGGGATAAGGAGGGAGGTGAAAGAAGGGAGGGCAAAGTTGGGGTGGGGCAGTCAGAAGCAAAACACTTTTGAGGAAGGATAAGGTAAAAGAAGATAGAAAATAGAAATATCACAGGGAGGGAATAGGATGGAAGGAAACAGTTCACAATAGTAACTGTGAAAAAAATTGTGAAGTAAAGGCAATTGTAATGTAAGATAATGTTGATGACGATTTATTGATGGATTGATGATGATTGGAGATGAGGACTGATTGATGAGGAAGACTAATTGATGATGATCATGGTGACAAACTGTATGGTACTTACTTTGCTGGGCTATTGTGAAGAAAATTATTTGTCAGGCATAAGGTATATAAGTGTTACCTATTAATGTTGTTGCAATAATCAACATCATGGGTTTATTGTAAGGAAATCTCTCTCTAAAGTACTATATAAATGTAGCTTACTATTTTTAAAAATTATGAGCAGGATGCTATCAGAAAGACCTGGAAGGACCTGCATGAGCTGATTCAAAGTGAAATGTACTGTATAAAAAATAACAGCAATATTGTGAGATGATCTGCTGTGAATGACTTGGTTATTTTCAGCAAAGCAATGATCCAAGACAACTCTGAAGGTCTTATGAAAAATATTATCAATCTACAGAAAGAGAACTGATGGTATCTGAATACAAATTGAAGCATATTTTTTTTCTTAGTTCCTTTATCTGAAGTTCAGTTTTTGTCTGTTTTCTTTCACAACCTGGCTAATATGGAAATGTGACTGCTCATGTATAGCTTATATTGAATTGCTTGAGTTCTGGGGGAAGGGGTGGGGAGGGAGGGAAGAAGAGAATTTGGAACACAAAGCAATTTTTAAAATTGATGTTGGGGGCAGCTAGGTGGTGCAGAGGATAAAGCACCAACGCTGGATTCAGGAGGACCTGAGTTCAAATCCAGCCTCAGACACTTGACACTTACTAGCTGTGTGACCCTGGGCAAGTCACTTAACCCCCATTGCCCCACAACAAAAACAAAAACAAATAAATTTAAATTGATGTCAAAATGTGTATTTTACATGTAATTTGGAAAAATAAAATTCTAAATATAAGTAAAAATAAATAAGAAGAGACAGATAAGAAGGAAGGTAAAAATGAATTATTTGGTCACAAATCATGTCAGCCACACTCCTTTTAACAGTATTACAAAGTGCTGCCTCTTACACCTAGCCGGCCAATAGGGAGTTTTTCCCTGATGAGGCTTTCATTATAAAATCTTTTTTCTAGCACCATAGTTCACATACTAGACAAGGGAAAAATCTATTAATTTATTATATACTTCTGGAATTTGGAGAATGTATATAGCAAAGATGAGAGTGATATGGTTGAATATAAAATTCATGTATTTTTTCATTGTAAAATTTCTTTAAAAGTTTGCCAAATTATTATGTGTCTCAACTGCCTTGTCTCCTGCTGTTCGGAGAGTTCCAATCCTTCCCATCATACGAGCCTGTGACATATTGTGCATGAAGTTTTACATCCTCACTGAAGAGTGTCAGGAAAAAAACAGAAGGCTGCATTAATATATACCTTTTACAAAGTTAAAGAAGGATATTATTATCACAATTTTTTTCTTTTTTATAATGATATTCAATCATTTTATCAAATGGCTTTTTAGTGCCAATTTTTTGTGTAAATCATGAAAGCTAAAGGCAAATTTTATTCTTGAAATAAGTTCAAGACTAAGCACAAATGTATGCAATTAGTAAGAGGTCAGCAAGAGAGAACCTTTTATAATGTGAATCATTCCTTAACATTTTTTCTGATGTCTTGAAAAATAAGTTTACAAATTAAACTTTAGAAATAGTTTCTAAAATTAAATATTTCTACTTAAACACACAATATACCATATCTTCATGTATACACATATTCTATGCTATAATTCTCTCTCTCTCTCTAAATATATATATATGCTATAATTCAGTTCCAAAATTCCTTGGATAGGATTTATGATTTCACCTATTCTTTTTTTTAGGGGGGGGGGTGAGACAGTTGGGGTTAAGTGACTTGCCCATGGTCACACAACTAGTAAGTGTTAAGTGTCTGAGGCCAGATTTGAACTCGGGTCCTCCTGAATCCAGGGCCAGTACTCTATCTACTGTGCCATCTAGCTGCCCCGATTTCATCTATTCTATGAACAATGGCATTTTCCCATCATTTCTGTATATCTTCCCAACCATTTCTTAGAAAGAAATTTTCCTTTCATTACCATCTTCTCAACATACATTTGTGGTTTTATAACCCTGATGTCTGACTTGTCAATAAATGACCTTTGCTCTAAATTTGTTTCCTCCATATTCTTGATCAGCATTAACTTGTCCTCAGACTTTGCCTTTATGCATGCAGAGTTTTCCCTAATTTCAAAGGGCCCATCATTTGACATCCATTGTCATATTCATTTGTCATCTTATATCCAATATAAGGAAAGTGACTTGGGCCTTTAGACCACAATTTCTTTGTCTACAAAATAAAGGATAATGAATGATGATGACAGAGACAATAGTTAATATTTACATAGGGTTTTTTTTTAATTTGTGAAGCATATTACATGTCTCATTTGGTCCTCACAATGTTAAGTTAATGTTATTATAATCCAAATTTTATAGATGAGAAACCTGAGGATGAGAAAAGTATGGTTACTTGCTGAGAGTCACGCAGCTTGTAATTGTCTAAGGCAATTCAAACTCAGGTCTTTCTGACTCCAAGTCCAACATTCTTATCTCTTACTCCAAGATGCTTCAGCATATTTTATAAGGTCTCTTCCTGCTCCAATATCATATGTTTCCATAATCTTCCTTCCTGGGGAAATTCTCTAAATAGGTTATCTATACCTGTGACCTTCACTAACTTTTCCCTTCATTCTATGAAAACAAGCTCCTACCAATCATACAACCAGAAATACATTCACAAAATAACCTGTGGAAACCTACCCATGCAAAAACCCAATGATGTCTTCTTTATTATGGCATAGATAATATAAGAATACCCTTCTGATTGATAGCCTACTATTAGAATGGGTTAAGAGACTTAAATTCTAATCCCAGATCTTCAATAAACTAGCTATATGGTTTTGGTAGCAAGTCATTTAATATTGAACCTCAGTTTCTCCATCTGTAAAATGAAGGCTTTGGGGATAGATGATCTTTAAAGGTCCTTCCAACTCTGTGATTCTATGCCTTTTTTTTTTCTCCCCAGACGGTAATACTTCAGAGCTTGTCGTCTAAAGCACCATACTCTCTCTCTTCTCATGAGATTGCTAATCTTGTCACCTATCTGCCTGTCTCTTCTTCTCCCATTAACTATTTTTTTCTGAAGGCTCAGTCTATGTCTCTTTATACTTTTCTCCCCTTGAGGATTTGATAGTTTCAATTACCACCTCTATACGGTGACACAATACTGATTCCTCATACCCTCTTCAGTAGCATACTTCTTGCTGTCTACAGAATACAACCACTTGCATGGCCTGCTGCGTATTGACTTCTCCCCAAAACTTCCAGTTTTCCCAAGTTCATCAGGATAGTCCCATAGCTTCAAAAATTCATACACTCAAAGAACATTAGAGTTGAAAAGGACTTTATAAATCATTTAGTTAAATCCCTAGATGAAAAAAACTGAGGCTGGGAATGATGAGATTTGCCTGAAGACAAACAACAAAGTAGAATCAGAGCTAAGACTCCCGGTCCAATGCTGAACCATGGTGCAACTACAATGATAATATTATAACTTATGTAATAGCTTTCAAGCAAGAAGCTGAAGATCTGTGCTATGCTTAAACCATTCCTCTTCACCAATGTTATGAAACAAAATAGTTTTACTCAAATCTACCTTGGACAGCTCTGCTGCATCATTTTTAAATAGTTGTGATTCTTCTCTCTTTAGAAACTCTACCAATTCAAGAAGCTAGACAGAGTTCAAGTATGAGCTAATGATCACACACATGAAACACACATACAAAGCTTCTATACAAAGCCAACAAAGTGTTTTATTCTGATAGCCTAAAGATATTCAGATACTTTTTTGTAAAAGAGTCTAGTTTGCAATGTAAACACCACATTCTACCATTTTATAAGAGAAACAAAATACGAGAGCCTAAAGATACTTTTGAGATCAACTAGTCTTATATGATACTCATTTTACAACTGATAAAATTAATGCTTGGAGAAGGTATTTTTTTATAAAGGTAGCAAAGCAAATTAGTGGAAGAACCAGAACCAGAACTCAGATCTCCTGAATCCTAGCCCAATGCTCTTTCAAGGACAACACACTGCTCCAAACATTCCCTTAGAGGGCATTGATAAGTAAATCAAGGTGGCCAACCTGTCACTTGAGGGCTCTTGGCAGTTCTGAATGTGTGGTTGATGTGGCACTAAGAACCAAATCAAACTCAACATCTGGAGTATACATACTACCTACTGGGTACGAAATCTAAAACCAGTCAGTAAATAATTTAACCACATTTTTTCATCTAATAATGTATTTCAATGCTTACTTTCCCTATTTCTACTTTCTCCAGAATCCCTACTTATAGGGAATTCCCACTAACGATTGCTGATTTTAAAAATAAAGTAATGGGGGCAGCTAGTTGGCGCAGTGGATAGAGCACCAGCCCTGGATTCAGGAGGACCTGAGTTCAAAATGGCCTCGGACACTTGACACTTACTAGCTGTGTGACCCTGGGCAAGTCACTTAACCCCTATTGCCCCACCCCCCAAATTAAAAAAAAATTTAAAAATAAAGTAATGGACAAGACTCAATTCTTGCCCAGCAAGAGATGAATCAACCACAGTAGAAAGTACATCAATGCACTCAACCAACCAATAGACTCAGTGACCAGTGGCTGATACCACTGTGCTCCTATCTCTGTATTACCCATTTGTTTTATCCACACAAGATAGGACAGCAAGGTAACTAAAATCTCCATGTCACTTTGTAGTACCATAGCATGGCCTAAAACTTCCTTTTGAGTTGTTTTTTTTTTCTTTTGAAATGTTTAAGAAATACTGAAATCTTTTTTTTCCTTATGTGGAAATGTGGGTTGTTTATTGCTAACCAGAGCTTTAATTAGGGATTCTTACTGCCTGTAGATGGGAGGGAGGGAGAGACCATTTTCTTCTGTGGCTGGGGAAAATTGCAGGGCAGGAAAAGAAAGGCTTTCATCTACAGTACTACAAACCCATTTCGTCATCAAGTCCAAAAGATCCCAACATTAACCAGTGCCCTAGCCTCCCCTCTTCCTTTCCCCATGAGTAGTTTTCCTTAGATTCACTAGGGGTTAGATACAGTTGCATATAGGAAAACAATGTAGACCTGTTATACCCTTGTCTAGCTACCATCTCCTGATGCCTTTAATCCTGTAGGCTGCTGGAGATGAGGAGTAGAAGAAGCAGGAAAGCCCAGTGTGGGGACCCTGGGAGGCAGAGAGAATGTCCAGCAGATATACAGGCATACCATCTGAGAGAAGGTTAAGAAAGGTTAGGGAAGTCATGGCTCATGGTCTGACTAAGGGAGTTAAGGGAATGAACTGGAGTGCTGGAGGTGGCCATGATACTAGCCTGATACCTCCTCTCCCAGGCTCAGGGACCACAAGCTATTCTAAACTTTTGCTCCCAGAAACAATATCCAACTCACCATATAGCAGGTGAATAATCTAAGACTTGTCTTGAAAGGAGATTTTCCCCTGAGTAAACATAGAAGTGAGGGTGGGAAGAATGGTGGGACAATTTGGCTTCCTCTCTTTTGTAACATAGTGGATTGAGTTCTGGACTTGGAGCCAGTAAGACCTCAGTTCAAAACCCACCTCTGACAGTCATTAGCTAGATAAATCTGAGCAAATGATTTATCTTCTCTGAACCTCAATTTCTTCATTTATAAAATGAGGAGGATAAGATTAGATGGTCTCCAACATCCCTTGCAGCTCCAGATCTATCATCCTAAGATCCTACATTCTGTTTGTCTGGAGACACAGATGACAATTGCCTTTGGCTTTCTCCTGAGCCCCAGAATACATGGTATTCCTATTCAAGGTGGTATCCTTAAACATTTTGGAGTATAGGAAGAAAGATTAATTCACCCAACTACACTCACAGTAAAATTATACTCTGTGATCCCCTCACCCATCTGAATCTGTCCTGGGTATAGATTGTGATATTGATGTCTGATAATAATGGCCAACCTCCAGAGATTAGCCACCTGAAGTTTCAAGTACTGTAGTCTTTCTCTAGACCCTTAATTTAAATTAGTAGCAGACCCTGAACAAGTCATTTAACTCTGATTGTCTCAGATTCCACATTTACAAAATGAACTAAAGGAAATGGTAAACCACTCCAGAACCTTTACCAAAAAAACCCCAAATGGGGTCACAGAGTCAGATACAACTGAAACTACTCAAAAACTACTGTGTTCTCATAGATTTTCCCCCTTAAACGTATTCACCCTCTGTACAAACTTCTGTTTATCTCCTGGTTTAAAAGGTTTAAGATGGTGCACAGGCAAAAGAGCTCTATAATAGAGAAATAGAAAGATAATTAATAAAATTGGTCAAATACCCCAGCCATTAGGGAATTAGTCTTGTCATCATTATTTTAGCAATCAGGTTTTGAACAGGAAACCAGGCAGAAATATGGAGAAAGAATATAACTAGCTCCTTAAAAACCCCTCATCTACAAAGCCATGCCCTAGCCTCCAATTAAAGGCACCCACAGATTTTCCTGCCTATGGTCAAGCAAATCTTATTAATGATAAAATTTAGTGATGTTTCACTAAAATCAATGTATTTCAAAAGGGATAATCTGCAATCAGAATTCTTCTTTAACATTTGCTTAACATATACCACCAAAAAGCATTTAAACAACCTGGCAAAATCATTTTTGAATCCTGTACAAGATTGGGATATAACATGAAAATTCCCTCATTTATGACCCAAAACATGGAGAACCCCTGATAAGTAAAGACCATGAATTATATATTTATAAACACTGAAAACAACATTTTGGCTTAGATTTGGCTGAATGCAAAACTTGAAAAGTCCAACTGAACAAAAGTATTAAATTATACGGAATTACAAATAAATACCCTGATTATTTGTAGGATGAGTAATCCAAAAAGCAAATCCTGTTTTCACTGTTGTTTCTGTTCTTTTCTCTAATGGCGGGACTAGCTACATAAAAGACACTTTGAAATTTTGCCAAAAAATGGTGGAGACAAGGTTCAAAGGAGGAATGTTGAGGGATCCTTTTTGAAGAAAATTAGGTTTTTAAATTTGTAATTTCAAGTAAATTAACCTTGGTTAAGGATGATTTATTTAAGATATGCTAAACAAAAAAGACAGCATTTACAGAAGGTGCTTTATCAAAACTACATAATTGAGAAGAATGGATGGGGGATATGAAAGTGGAAATGACCTACATGGGGACAATTTCTAGTTAACCAAAGTATGCTGTGTTTCCATGGAGAGGTAAATAGAGCAATGTGGGTGAGTTCACGTATCATAAATTAATTCAGACATAATTAAAGGACTTGGGCTGTACCAACATTATGCCAAAACAATAGCTGAAATAGAGGAAAAAATGCAAGTAATCAATTCCATTTCTACTCTTCTAAACAACCAGTTTAAAGTTTGTTTTTCCACTGAATTTACAGAAACAAGCACATCTTGTAGACATAGCCTTAAGTACAGCATCAATCTAGAATCATGATTATTTTAAATGAATATTTAATCTGCTAACACATGAGCCTTGGCAGTAGTTAGTATAGATGAAGTAGTTAAAGCAGATGAAGAATAAGACAATATATTCACCTAAAATAAACAAAATCCATTAGAGTGTAAGCTATTTTATTTGATAAGAAGAAATGCAGTAGTTAATTCAATTACACATGCATGAATATGTGTGTTTATGTATACATACACATCTTTTGTTGTTCAGTCATTTTGGTCAAATCTGACCCCATTTAAGGTTTTTTTGCAAAGATACTGAAGTGGTTTGTCATTTCCTTCTCTGGATCATTGTACAGGTGAGAAACTGAGGCAAACAGGGTTAAGTGACTTGCCCAAGGTCACAAAGCTAGTTAGTGTCTAAGGCCAGATAGGAATTCAAGAAGATGAGTCTTTCCAATTTCAAACCCAGTGCTCTATCTACTATTGTGAGAATCAGAGTGCTACCTCCCTGCTGAGAAAGACATTGTGAGAATCAGGGCAGCACCACCCTGAGAAGAAAGCATGTGACTAGCATCCAGAAGTTACATCTATTCATAGAACTGGCTGTAAGTCATGTCAATCAATGTTACCAGCCAATTAGCTTGGAGCTTTGTGTGGGGACTACATTAGGGTGGTCTCGCAGGGAGCTTCCACTCAAGGATTATGGGGGTAGTTGGAGGTCCAGAAGGAACAGCAGGTCCAAGGGAGCTAGGCTCTTTCCTTCTGAACTACACGTGTTCTTCCTCTCTCTTTTGCTAACTTCTAAATACTTTAATAAATGCTTAATGCCCAAAGAATGGTGCTATAAGAATCTAAGGTGAGCACACATTAGATTTTTAGACATCACAGTTAGATTTTAAACTTCACACCATACACATGTATATGTATGTGAGATATACATACATAATATACACATACACATGCAAGTGATATATACACATGTGTGTGACATATGTAGTATAGACATATACATTCGTATATGTATGTATACATGTACATGTGCACATATTTGTTTATTGACTTATTGTATTCATGTATACATGCCTGTACCCAAGGATTTGTACTTGAATAGGAATTTAAATAGAAAAAGAATTTGCTATTTATATTTGTTCTAAAGAAGTAGCTTTGACATTTTTTGGGGGGGGGGGGTTGAGGCAATTGGGATTAAGTGACTTGCCCAGGGTCACACAGCTAGTAATTGTTAAGAGTCTGAGGTCAGATTTGAACTCAGGTCCTCCTGAATCCAGGGCCGGTGCTCTATCCACTGAGCCTCCTAGCTGCCCCAGCTTTGGCATTTTTGTTCATTGGTATTTACTTTTATTAGGGTGGTTAGGTTGCACAGTAGATAGAGTACTAGGCCTACAGTCAGGAAGACCTGAGTTCAAATTCAGCCTCTGACACTTACTGCATGGCCCTCAGCAAGTCACTTAACTTCTGCCTCAGTTTCCTCAAATGTAAAAATGGAGATAAAAACAGAACCTACCTCTCAAGATTTTTGTAAGAATCAAATGAGATAATATATGTAAAGTGCTTTGTACAATGCCTGCCATATTGTAGGTACTATGTAAATGTTATTATTCTTATTTTATTTACTGAGACATTTTCCCAGGAAATATTTCTAAAAATGTCATTTCCAACCCCAGTTCCTCAGGAGCCTCCTCCAAGATTTATATTTAATTTCCAAAAATTTGAGTTGTTTTCATCAGTCTTAAAAATCCCTATTTATATTTTTTATTGAAACAGAAATTTGTATACATGCTCAAAAATATTATAGAAGACAATGGGAAATTGAGCTGCAGATAATGAATATGTACTGCTTCCTTGAAATTTAGTCAATTTAAAGTTGGGGAAGGATGGTTTATACCCAAGGTCACAAAGTTAGTAAGTGGCTAAAGCAGAATTTGGACTCAGGTCATCCTGACTCCAAATTCAAAGTTCTATCTACTATGTACATTTTATACAGCCCTTATTTTATAGATGAGGAACTTGAGGACAGAGAGATGAAATAACTATTTAAGGGAACATCTTCATTTAAAAAGAAAAATAGTCTAAGTTTTTGTCATAGGTAAAAGCATGTGACTTCTGGGAAAGACATATAATTATTTAAGGAAACAATTGCCTTCGTATATTAATAAAGCAAAGCCTAGACAATCAGGATTCTTCAGCTACTGGGTGTTTCCTGTATGGATAATTAGGTCAAAATATTTTGAGTAATTATGTTTCTTTTGAGAAACTCTGCAATGTTGATAGGCCTGACAAAATCAGCACAATGACATTTTCAAACAGGAGCATGTTAAGGACCTCACTACCTATACAGAATCTCTCATTTGGACTCTACCATGACCATCATACATGAGAGTGGCAAACATTTTGGCAAGCATGTGCCTTTCTGTTTTATACCTGGATGATATTAATAATTAGATGATATTTAAGAAAATCATATCTGCTGCTAAACCTTTCAAAGGAATCTTGTATGATTAATATATGCATAGGAAACACCTTGCTGGAGTAGAGCCTCTAATATATATGTACTACATATATATGTGTATATATATTTATAGATATGTATTTATACATACACATATATGCATACATACACATATAGTTCATGTATATATATTAGAGATATAAACATGAGTATACATATACATGTAAGTACATATATATGTATATCAGCATCTTTTTAAAAATTATTAAAGCTGGGGGCAGCTAGTTGGCACAGTGGATAAAGCACCGGCCCTGGATTTGGGAGGACCTGAGTTCAAATACAGCCTCAGACACTTGATACTTACTAGCTGTGTGACCCTGGGCAAGTCACTTAACCCTCATTGCCCCACCCAAAAATTTATTAAAGCTTATATCTTTTTTAAAGTTATTAAGGCTTAAAACTTTACTAATAATTTTATGTATATGTTTATACATGTATGCATAGGTATATAAACATGCATACACATGTGCATGTATACATTATATGTGTTGCATTCATATATATTCACAAATGGATGTCTCATCCTAGCTGGAAGTACAAGGGCCACTGATAGGATAGGAAGCAGGCAATGGGTTTGGGCCTACCTAAGTCAGTTCCTCCCACTTCTACCTTTTAGATAACCTGTGGCCTCCCTCCACCTCTAACTCCTAGGAATTCACCATATTAATGACAAAGTTCAAACATTCAATCAATAGTCCAGTGCAGTTTGACACCCCAGGTTCAAGAGATCCAGCAACCTCGGCTTCTCCAGCAGCAGGAATTATAGACATGCACCACCATGCAGAGTAAACGAATTTATATTCTAAAAAAGTCATTGCCCTTGGATGGAATAGCTCACTCAACTTAAGGAGATCAAGTATTTTATTTTGTTTGTTTGCTAAAGTAACTTCTAAATGCTTTTAGTCTTTTCATTGTATCCATTGACTTAAATCAATTAGATTTCCCTGGGAAATGGTAATATCTATGCTGATCTCTCTTTTTTTTAAGTCATTTCCCATTTCTCAGTGTCGACAGCTTATATAAATAGGTCACATTGAAGGAAACCTCATTTTTATTCTTTTGCCTGATTTGGTATTGATTTTTACCTTCTCTTTAAACAAGTTTTTAGCCTAAGTGTACACAGAAAACTAATTTGTAAATAACTTATTTGCAACTAATAATTTTCTTTCGATTAAAGCAGTCAATTTCATTTAGTATATATTATTTCTTGTTAAGAATGTACATCCAAGAAAAAAAAAAAGAACCGTGGAGTATAGATGCTGATTGAACCATACTATTTCTTTTGTTTGGGGTGCTAATGGTTTTTTTTTTTCTATTTTGAGGTTTTGCATTACTGCTCTGATTTTTTCTCTTATAACAGAATTAATGCAGAAATAGGATTAATGTTGTTATGTGTATATATATGTGTGTGTATAGATATATATCTATATGTAGATAGATAGATAGATAGATAGATAGATAGATAGATAGATAGATAGATAGATAGATAGATAGATAGATAGATAGATAGATAGATATAACCTATATCAGATTACCTGCTGTCTAGGGGAGGGGGGAGGGAGGGGAGGGAGAAAAATCTGAAATTGTAAAGCTTGTATAAACAAAAGTTGAGAACTATCTTTACATGTAACAGAAAAAATAAAATACCTTATATGTAAAAAAAAAGAAAAAACAAGAATGTACAGTAACTTTCATCTCTCTTAAATAATTCATGACACCAGAGGTATGAAGCTTCTGTGTAGTCCAAAAAGTGGGGTTATTATGGTTATATTTCACTAATTCATCCTTTCCATTGCATTATAATCTATATTAATGGTGATAATAATTATATGATATTATTTTGTATATTACTGTATAGTTTGCAGATGATGTATTATAAGTATTATTCTCCAGTTTTGCAGAAGAAGCAGAAACCTAGAGAGATCAAGTAACTTGTCCAAGCATATAAAGCTTGTAAAGAGCAGGACCAAAAATTAAAACTTAGATGGTATACAATTATTAAATTTTGATTCACTGTTCAATGAGTCCTCTATGCACAAGTACATGTCCATTAATATAAAATATAAATACATAGTTTAGTGAATTCTCTATTTTTTTAACCTAAGGCAAATGACTCAAATTATGTTAAAGTTATACCTCAAACAACTCTGAGGTATCACCTCACACCTGGGAGAGTGGCCAATATAACAAAAATGGTCAATATTGGATGTTGGAGGGGATGTGGGAAAGCTGGGATGCTAATGTACTGTTGGTGGAGTTGTGAAAAGATCCAACCATTCTGGAGAGCAATTTGAAACTATGCCCAAAGGGATATAGAACTGTGCATACCCTTTGATCCAGCAAAACCACTATTAGGTTTATATCCCAAAGACATCCCCCCAAAAAGAGAAAAAGACTTATTTGTAGAAAAATATTTATAGCAGCTATTTTTGTGGCAGCTAAGAATTGGAAATCAAAGGAATGCCCATCAATTAGGGAATAGCTAAACAAGCTGTGGTATACGATAGTGATGGAATATTATTGTGCTATAAGAAATGACAAGCAGGATGATTTCAGAAAGTCCAAGAAATACCTGTATGAATTGATGGATACTGAAGTGAGTAGAACCAAGAGAACAGTGTGCACAGAGACAGCAATATTGTTTGATAAAGAACTGTGAAGGACTTAAATATTCTCAATACAATGATCCAAGACAATCCCAAAGGACTATTGATGAAACATTCTATTCACCTACAAAGAAAGGACTGATGTTGATGGATGCTGTTTTTCACTTTTGTTCTTTTTTTCTTTTATTCAAGTTTTCTTGTACAAAATGACTAATATGGTAATGTTTTACATAATCTCACATGTATAACCTATATCTGATTGCTTGCCACCTCAGGCAGGTGAGAGGTGAAGGAGGGAAGGAGGGATAAAAATTGGAACTCAAAACTATAAATAAAAATGTTTGTTATGTTAAAAATAAATTAAAAAGTTTAAAAGTTAAATTAAAAATTGAGGAAATTACTCCAAAGAAAGAATAGTTTTTCTTCATTCAGAGTATATTATTATATTCAAAGTATATTGACTTTAAATAATACTTAATTCCCTCAAAATCATTTAAAGTGAATCAAAAGTAGTTGTTTCCTTGAGATTGTTTTTGTTTGATACACCTATATAATTACCTTAATTCTTCACAATTAGTAATATAGAATAATTTTAAAAGACACAGCAGAATATAAAAGGGAGAAGAAAAGGGTCTGGACATAAAAGCAAAGACCAGAAAGAATCAGAAACAGACTAATTATTTATCAAGGATTCTGGTATATATAGATGTAACTCACTTTATATAACAGATGCTTTCCTCAAGCATTATGTTTAATTGACTTTTTCATAAACTGAGTCATAAGGCTAATGCCAAAAAAGTTTGTTTTTTATAGTAACATTGCATGATTATTTTGGCAAAATGAATAACCTTTAAATGCAACTTTGGAAAATGTTTCATTTTCTAAGCCTGAAATTCCATATCATAGATTTTTAATCAACTAATAAGTATTCACTGGGTGCCTACTATATGCTCAAAACTGATTAAAGACTACTATAATACCTTGAATTTATATAGAGCTCTTACTTACATAGTCCTTTTGCATCTATTATCTAATTTAATCTTCATAATAGTTCTCTGAAATAGGTGAGAGATATTATTATCTGTAATGATTGACTGAGAAATGGAAGAGGGAGATAAAAGGCTTCTCAAATTCACAGGCAGATTAGAGGCCAAATTAGAAGCCAGGTGTTCTGACTTCCCCCACTATTTTTTTTCTTTCCCCATGCTGAAGAAACAGCTCCTTATAAGGTTACAAGAACACACAAGATTAGATAATGAGGAAAGAAGAAAGACTAAACTAAAGCAAATACATATATAATATATATATATGTGTGTGTGTGTGTGTGTATTTCTGTGCACACACATATATACATATGCACATGTACGTGCATGTATACACACACATGTGCACATACATACCCATACATATACACATGCATGCACATATACATATACACATACATGAACACAATGGGACCAATTAAATCTAGTTTTGCCATGACTAAACTGGGGGATGTATAGAAGACAACTAGAATATGAAAAGGATTGACAACCATTTTGTATAAAGATTATATGGAGGGGGCAGCTAGGTGGTACATTGGATAAAGCTCTGACCCTGGATTCAGGAGGACCTGAGTTCAAATCTGGTCTCAGACACTTGACACTTACCAGTTGTGTGACTCTGGGCAAATCACTTAACCTTCATTGCCCCACAAATATCTGAGGCAACTAAGGATCTTTCTGGTGTTTATTCTATAGAAGAGAAGCTTCAAGAAAACATAATCCTATACCCTTCCCATCACACTCCTCCCCCACCTTTTTTTTCCAAATTAAACATTTTTATTTAAAGTTTTCTGTTCTAATCTCTATCCCTCCTTCCCTCCCTCCCATCTTCCTAAGGTGGCAAACAATCTGATATGGGTTATACATATATGGTCATGTAAAACATCACCATATTTACATATATATATACACACACATATAAATATATGTTGTGCACATATGAGTTATTTAGGTCTTATTTATATAGTAATTATATTTAAACAAATTTGTCATATATTATTTATAAAAGTTATTTTGCTGTATGAAAAAAAAAGAAAAAATTACTGCCTGTTTATAAAAAAAGGGAAGAGGAAGGATTTAAAATACTAAGTTATATATACTAGAATTATCTAGGTATATCTAAATGTAATAACATAGAAAATATACATTATATACATCATATATGTATGTGTATATTATATCTGTTTGATATGTGTATACAATTTAATTATATCACAAATAAATTTTTAAAAGAAAACAATCACTTTCCTCAATAATCTAGTATTGTAGAAGATAGCGAGAGAGATAGAGGTGATAGAGATAGAGATAGAAATAACGATGAGAGAGATAGATATAACAGATGAGAGAGAGATGTATTGTAAAGCAATGTATATAGTGAACAACAAGCTAGGCTTAGAGTCTTGAGTCTTGGGTTTAAATTAACCCTCAAACATTTATGCGACATCTGTAGGGTAATGGATAAATAACTTCAGAGCCTCAATTTTCTCACCTGTAAAATGGGGTTGACAATACCAACTAATAGGATTATTGTGAGGAAAGTGTTTCATAAGCAATAAAGTGCTATACAAATGTGAGTTGTTATGATTTTGCCTGACCCCAAAGGGCAAAATTAGAACTGAGAAGTGAAAATTACAATGAGATAAACCTTGGCTAAACATGCGAAAAATGGTCCCTGGGGTCCCTCTCGACTCTGAGATTTGGGGATTCTGGAAACTTCCTAACAACTAAAATTCTAAAATAGAATAAGCTATTGGGTAAGATTGTTCTTTTACTGGAAACCTTCAAGTGATGGCTGGATGAATCTTTTGGGCAGTAGCTTAATGGCTCAATTCTGCTTACCCCACCTCCCAAAAGTGAGCATTTGGGATATTCAAGGATTCACATCAAAACAGTGAACTTGTCTTCAACTCCTGGCAAAATTCTAGAGCATTATGAAAGGGATGACTAATGACCACCTTGGAAAGGATGCAGTGGTCTCAAAGAACCAGCATAGCTTCATAAACAAGTCATTTCAAACTAACATTTCCTTTTGTGACATAGCTATTAGACAGACAGATGTATAAGTATGTATGTATGGGTGTGTATAGACAAAGATGCATTGTTGTTGTTCAGTTGTTTTTTGGTCAGGTCCAACTCTTCATGATACCATTTGAAGTTTTCTTGGCAAAGATCCTAGGGTAGTTTGCTATTCCCCTCTCCAGCTCATTTTACAAATAAGGAAACTGAGGCAAGTAGGGCTGAAAGACTTGCCCAGTGTTACACAGCTAGTAAATGTCTGAGAATGAATTTAGACTCAGGAAGAAGAGCCTTCCTGATTCTAAGCCCAGTGCTCTATTCAGTATACCACCTATGCATATCTATGTATATACAGCTTTTGATAGGATTTTAGCAAAACGTTTGATAGTCTTGTGTTATTCTTATGGGGAAAAAAAGGTGATATGTAAAATATTTTACACTAAGGTATCAGAAGAGGCTGCATGGTTGGAATCCCCAAAATGCAGCTGTTATTGTTTTGGTGTCAACTTGGAAGGAGATTTCTAGTCTAATGCCTCAGAGATCTGTGGTTGGCACTGTGCTATTTGACATGTTGATAAAATTTGCAGATGACACAAAGATGGCGGTTGATGAATAGCACCTTGAATACTAATCAGAATCTAAATAAGCTCTTGAATGCTTAGAGCACTGGACTGAATGTAATAAGCTAAAAGGAAATAGGAATCAACATAAAGTCTGTTTCTTGGGTTCAAAAAATCAACTTCAAAATACAATATGAAAGACAGAAGTCTAGTTGGTAGTTTACCTAAAAACATCTGAAAATTGTAGTGAAATTTATATAAATTAGCAACATGATATAGCAACTAAGAAAATTAATAAAATATTAGGCTACATTGAAAGATAGGCCTGGGGTGGGGGAGGGGGGGTAACTAACAGCATTCTAGGCTTCTCTGGTCAGATTACATTACATCTGGTGTATTGTGTTCAGTTCTGGATGCCACACTATAGAAAGGAAATTGATCAGCTGCAAAAGATCCAAAGGAGGTTACCTATTATAATGAAGAACTTTTATTTCATACCATATTAAGATCTTTTGTAAGGAGTGAAGATGCTTAACCTAGACAAGAAAGACTTGAAGAAGCATGATAATTGTTTCAAAGCAAATGACAGCTCTCACATGGGAAAGAAATGAGTAAACTTATTCTCTTGGTCCTATAGTACAGAGGTCACAGAGGTAAATTTAGTTTTGCTTTAAGGGGAAAACAATTTCCAAATGATTCATGCTGTCCAAAAGTGGAATAGGCTACCAAAGAAATGGCATGAGTTTCCCTTCCCTGGACATATTCAGACAATAGTAGATGACTACTGGACCTCTGAGCTCCCTTCCATCTATAAGATTATATGATTTTTTTTAATTTTTAGTGAGGCAATTGGGGTTAAGTGACTTGCCCAGGGTCACACAACTATTAAGTGTTAAGTGTCTGAGGCCAGATTTGAACTCAGGTACTCCTGACTCTAGGGCCGATGCTCTATCCACTGCGCCACCTAGCTGCCCCCAGATTATATGATTTAAAATACAAAAGTAATACAGAAGAACAAAAGTAGAAGTCAAAAAAAGGTTAAAACAGACAAATAGCTTACTTTTTCTCCTAAAACTATTCTGAGAACCTTTATGACATTATCATAAATTATGTCTCTTTTCATTTCTCCCCAGTATCTAATATAGGAATAGTCAATCTGTGCCTTTGACTGTGTTCCCTGATTAGTTAGGTGAAAGAAATTCAACAATGCAAGAAACATTCCTTAAGTAGCTATAGGGTACAGAGCACTGTGTTTGGGGTAAAACCAAAATCCCTACCTTTATGAAATTTACAATCTAGTGGGGGAGATAATATAAACACAAGAAAATATAATATACCATTCTTGATAGGTTTAGCTAAAAGGTGCCTAACAAAGGACTGTTAGGTCCAACAGGAAATGTCATGACCCATAGGGATAATGATGGGGGTCTTTATATGGGAGAAGATTCTTGAGTTGGGCTGAAAGGATGGTAAAGAGGGTGAGAAAGGATGACTCAGGCATAGGAACTGTATGGCTGAAGATACAGCATTGGGAAAGAAAGGCATGTTGGGTTAGGAAGGGTAAACAAAATGGTATTATCTCACTGGAAAATCAAGTACATGGCGGAAAATATATGAAATAATATTGAAAAGTTGAGGTAGAGCCAGATGGTGGAAGCCATTCATACCAGGGAGGAGTGTGACTTTTACTTAGTAGGTAATAGGTAGGGAAGAAGGTAACAAACTTCCTTTATTATGTACCTGATCTGTGCTAGGCACTATGCTAAACATTTTCCAAATATTATCTCATTTGTTTTATAGGTAATAAGTAATTAATGAAGATTTGAGGCCAGAAGGGTCACATGATGAGATCTATATGGAAAGAAAATTAATCTTGAGGAGATGGAGAGTGGATTAAAGACCTGGTAGAAAACTCTTGCAATATTCTAGGAAAGTGGTAGTAAAGGCCTTTACTAGAGTGACAGAAAGGAGTGTTCCACAAAAGAGTGGAGATGGAATTCAGAAGACCCGGGGACTGCTTGGATATAAAACAAGAGGGAAGAAATATTCAAATTTAAAACCAAGGTTTCAAGTATGGGTAAAAAGGATGAATGAATGGTGCTGTGCTTTACAGAAATTGTGAAGTAGGAGGGATGAAATCATTCAGAGTCAAAGGTAATGAGTCTGGTTTTGGATGTGGTGAGTTTGCTATACCAGTGCGATAATCAAATGGAGTACAAATTCCAAGTATATTAGTTCCAATGGAGAAGGTCATTACGAATGGGCATAATGATGGATTTCTTTATACAGGAGATGTTTGATTTGAGCTAAAAGCATGGCAAAGAGGCTGATAAAGGATGATTTAGTACATCCCAGTACTGATGTGTCCTTATGAAGTCCTCTGGCAAATAGAACCAACTAATTTTAATGGCTGTGTTAAATTTATTCACACTGCATAAGCTCAGTCCAAATATTAACAATTGCTAGCAATGAAAATAAACTAGACCTAAAATTTCTGAGACTACAAGGTCCTATCCCATTTATAAAATATTTCATGAACTCAATCTTTTTATGTGACTTGAATGAAGACACAGATTACATTCTTATCAAATTTGCAAGTAAAAACAAAGCTAAGAGGGATGTCTAATATGTCATAAAGTAGTATAAGTGCTCTTAGACTACATTTAAAAGAAAAATTAAGTTATTTGTTTACACCATTTTGGTTTCTTGTTTTGTTCTTTATGCTTTTTTTTTTTCAATCAGAGAATCTTAAAGGTGAAAGGGAGCTCAGAGATCCCACAGTCAGTTAGAGATATAGGGCTACAGTGCAAAAGAGAGATAATGGCTGAATTCAAGATTTGCCTCCATAAATGTAGTGAAACCTTGGGAATAAATGAAATTAACATGGGAGAGAGTGCAGAGAGAAGAGAGACAAAGAAGGACCCTATCAATGATGATAGCTGGCTACCAAAGAGACAAAAAAGAGTAACTAAAGAAGAATTCTTTATCCCTCATTTTTTAAGATGACCATTGACATCACCAGTGATATCTTGACTTGCTCGTGAATTGGAGTTAAGTGAGGCAGAGTTTCATGAAGACATCAGCCTCACTCTCTCTTCCAGAGTCATCTAAGGCCAGTGGCAAGACAAAAGTCAGGATAGTTGCCCAGGATGCAGTAGACAACCTTGGTGTCTGACCAAACTCTGAGCACCTGCTTCAGCAGTCTTCATGACCTTAAAGTCATCGGAACAAATTGTTTTCATCTGCCCATTCCACCAGGGGAAGTCTTCACATGCTGGTGTAGACCTTCCCTGCCTCCCCTCATTCACTGGCCAGTTTGAAACCTGTTGGTTGCCTTTGACTGAACAACCCATCTGCTGAGATGGTTTACCAGGCTATGGTCACTGCACATGGTACAGCTTTTTGGAGCCACAGGTGAGAGTTGGGTGAAAGCGAAACACTAAAAGGGGATAAACAGTCCTGAACAGGGCCCAGCAGGCTCTTACACAAGAGGTGATAGTCCTCCTGGAACACCCCAAAGTTAACTCCAAAGTTAAAGAGGTAGAAGGAGAACAAAAAGAATTTGATATCTCTGAAACCAAATGAGGAGAATATAAAGGAAGAGATCAGTAATGGCAAATGGTATATGAAAGTCAAAGCAAGAATGAAAAAAGGCCATTGCATCTGGTGACTAGGATGTCACTGGTGGAGTCATTTCAATCAAGTGACAGGAGTAGAACCCATGTTTCAAGGGTTTGAGGACAAAGTACAAAGAAAAGAATAAAGGTATTCATTTTTCCAATTATTTTCCAGGTTTCCATTGAAGAGGAAGAAAAATGAGAGAGTAACTGAAAAACCTATAAAGGTAAATGTGAATTGCTTTTTTTTTCAGATTTGGAGAGACCTGAGGACATTTGTAGGAAGACGCAAAGGAGGCCTCAGGGGAGGACAGACTGACTATCCATGAAAAGGAGTATAATAGATGGAGCAAGGTCCTAGATGAGGAATAAGGGAGGAGAATAGAGCTAGAAGTGGAAAGTTGAGCCTCGGTGAAATAGAAATTCCATTTCCAGTGTGACTTAACAAACTTTTTATTTGTTTATTTGTTTATTTGTTTGTTTGTTTGTTTGTTCATTTGTTTGTTAGTTTATTGTTGGGCAATGAGGCTTAAGTGACTTGCTCAGGGTCATACAGCTAGTAAGTATGAAGTGTCTGAGGCTGGACTTGAACTCAGGTCCTCCTGAATCTAGGACTGGTGCTTTATCCACTGAGTCACCTAGCTGCCTCCGACTTAATTTAAACTTAAGCCATGTCTAAATTGTTGTTGTTTGTCCTTCATTCTCAAAGAAGACCATAACTTTGGAGTGATGTCATGACTTGCAGTGAATTGGATTTAAGTGAGGGAAAGCTGTATAAGGTCACCAACCTCACTGTCTCTGCAGAGCCATCTGGGTCCACTGGCAAAATATATATCAGGGTGACTGGAGATGGCCCCGGATGTTTAAGACAATTGGGATTCAGTGACTTGCCCAGTCACACAGCTAGTAAGTGACAAGGGTGAGTTTTGAACTCAGGTCCTCCCAATTTCCAGGCAAGTGCTCTATCCACTGTGCCACCTAGCTGCTCCCACAATGTCTAAATGATTACAGCTAAATGAGAATGGGTTAAAAACTCAGTCAGTATGAGTTGAATAACAGTTAGTTGTCCCAGTACTGATGTGGTCTTATGATGTCCTCTGGCAAACAGGACCAACTAAATTTAATGGCTGTGTCAAATTTATTCATCCTGCATGGGCCCAATCCAAATGTCAACATTTACTGGCAATGAAAATAAATTGGGGCTGAAATTTCTGAGACTATGAGGTCCTGTCCCATGTGTGATATATGTCATGAACACAACCTTCTTTTATCTGACTTGAATGAAGACATTCTTACCAAATTTACAGGTAACAACAAAGCTGAGGGATGCTTAATATGTAGGATGGCATAATTAGAACCCAAAAAAGATCTTAATGGACTAGAATAATATGCTAAAAGTAAGAAGAAATGGATATATATGCAAAGTCATACTGAGTTTATAAAATTCAATTGCATGAATTAACAGTAACCCTTGAGGGAAAAAAAAAGACCTAGGTGTTTTAATTGCCCACAAACTGAAAGGAAGCCAACAGCACCCTCCCTATAAAAAAATATTTGACTACATGAAGACATACATATGTATATAATGTTCAGAACAAGAGAATAATGTCCCAATCTCTTCTGCATTGGTCAGACAATACTTGGAGTCCGGTATTCAGGTCTAGGGCATCTAGGTAGTGCTGTGGATAGAGTGCTAGGCCTGGAGTCAGAAAGACTCATCTTTGTGAGTTCAAATTTCAGGTACTTACTAGCTATATGACCCAGGGCAAGTCACTTAACCCTGTTTGCCTCAGTTTCTTCATCTATAAAATGAGCTGGAGAATGAAATGGCAAACCACTCCAGTATCTTTGCCCAAAAAAATGCCAAAGGTAGTCACAAAGAGTCAGATTCAACTGAAATGATTGAACAACAAAATTTGGGTCTAAGATTCACAATTTAGGAGGAAAAATTGATAAAGTAGGATACATTCAGATTAAGATGGGAAGGACATAGAAGGGCATGGGGAATGTCTTGAAAGAAGTGGAAATATTTATCAGGAAAAAATATGAATAACATGATAGCTGTTTTCAACTGTTTAAAGGGCTAGCATGTAGAATTATCCAATAGTCTGTATTGCTGAAATGGATAAAACAAAGACCAAAAGATAAAAGTTATAAGGAAGCTGATATTGTTTCAATATTGGGGAGGGGGAATTTTAAATTATTTCATTCTTTCAATAATTGATTGGGTTGATTTGTGGGAAAATGAGTTCACACTATGCGAAGTGTTTGAGAATAAAAATAATAATTATGATAATGATGATGATGAAAACTAGCATTTATATAACACTTTAAATTTTACAAAACACTTTACAAATATCATTCCATTTCATCCTCACCACAACCTTGGAAGGTAGGTGCTATCATTATCCCCACTTTACATATGAGAAACTGAGGCATATAACATTCAAGTGACTTGCCCAAGGTCACATTAGCTCTAAGTGTTTGAGGCCAGATTTAAACTCAGGTCTTCCTGATTCCAGGTCCAGGATAACTGTACTATTTAGCTGCCTAAAGAGAGGGAAGATGAATATTTGTCAGGATTATTGTAGAGGAAATGCCTGCATCGAAGGAAGGATTGGAAAAGGAGACCTTTAAAGTATATACCATTCCTAAGTTCTTAAGATTCAATCTAATCACTCAGATAAGTCACATGATGAAATTAGCCGGAAATTAACCATAAACATAATATTATGATAGCTAAGAAGGCTTTATCTTTTTTAATACATTAGTCATATTGGTTTAGTACAAACCACCAAGAGTATCCAATTATGAAAAAAGAGCCCGTTTCCATCACGTCTATGCCATCTGGTAACTTATGCTACAAACAAACACACTTCTACAACTCACAATACATCAGAGCTTCCCAGATGACCCAAAGGTCTATCTTTTAGTCAAGCTCTCAATGAAACATAGACCATCATAGTGAGCCTTCATTATGTGAGCACAGACCTTGGCCAGGGCCTGATCCATTAAAATCTGTTATGCCTAGAATATAGTGATAGATAATCAATAATCAGAGGCAGGTGTCAGAGTGTATCATATATTGGACTTGGAATCAAAAAGTTCTAATTTCAAATCCTGTTGAAAACACTTACTGGCTGTGTGACCCGGGACAAGACAATTAACCTTTGTCAGCCTCAGGTTTCTCATTTTTAAAATGGGTTGATAATACTACTTCCCAGGGTAGGGAGAAGGATAAAATGAGTTTGAATCTTCCAAATGCTATATAAATGTTAGCTATTGTCATAAGGTAAATGAAATAATTGGTGGGGTTCAGGCTAGATAAAAGAAATTAGTATATTGCTTTATTGTCAATGGTCATTTGTGGTGGGGCATAACCCGGTACACCTTTGACATTTATACGTCCTGAACATTCCTTATGTGTCTCCAATGATCCCTTCTTTCAACCTATAGCTTTCTTAAGAATCTAAATTGCTCAAAGGGCTAGGCAGACTGGTTGAACTTCATAAAATTCCAATGGCTAGGCATAAAAAGATCAGGTGATGGGGTACATAACCAAAAAAGGATGATTTAACAAAAAATTTCCCATGAAACAAGACAAATTTTCCATTGCTTATTCTTGAAGACTTTCCCAGTCATTTTCAATTCAAATATACACTACTTCTGGATGACCATATCCAATTTCCTCAGTACAACTGTATGCCCCATCTTGTATTGATTTGATATAAATTTACCCCTAGTCAAGTTACCTGTAGAGAGATTTGAACCATATTAAAAAAGGCTCTCCTGGTTATCGAAATTTTGCCTCTGGGGCCTGAAACTGCCATTATAAAACATTAAAAAATAGAAGCCAGACTACCCATCTATACCCAGAGATTTTCTTGGCTATCAGTGCATTTTGGTTCCCAACATTCAATGAATCTTTTGTTCCCCAGAGTTTCCTGAAGAGCAGTTTTAACTTAGCCAGATGTGGAGTTTGAGTTTTTAGTCAAAATATTGACTCCTCAGTTGAGGCTCACCTTAAACAAAGTCCCATAAATTATAGGTCCTGGAGGTATCAATGGCTAATTGCTGGGAAGCAAACTTAGCTCTTCAAGGCATCCCTAGTAATGTTTTGGCAGGTGAAATGGAAAGCTGTTCTGAATAGGACAAAACACACTGTTTCCTATGCAATTGTTATTCTATTACCAAAATTTCTCATTGCCTATCATCAACTCTGCAGTGAGGCAAAGTGTCTGGCAGAGAGAAGTGATAGATGCCAGAACTGAAGTGAAGCAAGTATATAGCGTCTATCATCTTCAGGCTTATCACCAATCTAGAGTATTTTATATAATATTCTTTACTGTCTTCCTGTAAGTGCCCTAGTTTGGCCTAATCAGCAGTACAACCTAGATGACTGTCTCAAGGACTTTTGATTTAGTCTCTTGAACTATAAGTCTCCCAAAAGAACAGAAACATTTTTTTTAAACATCAGCTTCTAGGTTTCTTGTCACATCCCCAAAATATGACTGCATAAAATCAAATTAAATAATACTCCAAATTCAGAAAAACAGAAACATTAAATGAATCTCTTATGAACCATAATGCAATCAAAATTACATTCAATAAGGTTGTCGACACAAAGATTAAAAAATTAATTTGAAATCAAATAACTTAATTCTAAAAAATGGGTGGGTTAAAGAACAAATCCTTGAAATTAAATATCACTAGAGAGTTGAAATAAAGCTGCTTCATGCCATGGAATATCATGAACTCTGGCTAATAATTATCCAGGAATAATAAACTGGCTATCCTCACTCTGCTGTGGTTTCTCTATGTGACTATGAGCAAGTCACTTTTATTCACTGGGTTTCAGTTACCACCTCAGTGAAATAAGGGACTCAGACTGGGTGTAGGGGTTATTCACCTTTCTGTGTTTTGTGGTCTCCTTTGACTATCTCATGAAGACTATAGACTTCTTTTCAGTATAATGTCTTTTTTGGGGGGGCAGGGCAATGAGGGTTAAGTGACTTGCCCAGGGTCACACAGCTAGTAAGTGTCAAGTGTCTGAGGCCAGATTTGAACTCAGGTCCTCCTGAATCCAGGGCCAGTGCTTTATCCACTGTGCCACCTAGCTGCCCCCCAGTATAATGTCTCAGAATTCACAAAACAAAACAAAAATTGGTTTACAAAGGAAACCAATTATATTGAAATATGGTTATCCAATTTTTTAAAAAGTTTTAAGTTAAAAATCCCTAAATTAATGAGATCTCTTAAATTCCTACATTACCAACTCTCATTTCATTGACTATCTGTATACTTTTCTGAGTAGCCAAACAGGCTTAATTGCTACAGTAGCATAGGGTTGCTTCTGCTAAAAATTTCATTCTCTTGGGGCAGCTAGGTGGCGCAGTGGATAGAACACCGGCCCTGGATTCGGGAGGACCTGAGTTCAAATCCGACCACAGACATTTAACATTTACTAGCTGTGTGACCCTGGGCAAGTCACTTAACCCCAATTGCCTCACCCCCCAAAAAAATTCACTCTCCCACCCCCAAATTTGTAGTAAAAATCCACTGTTCTAACAATGTTGCACAACAGTTTATCAAAATATTATCCATTACATTTCTGTCTACTATGATAAAAATTGAACAGAATACTTAAGTATAATTCAGCTTTTTTAAAACCCAAATCTATTTGTTTTGAAAATATAAAATTCAAGATATAGGTAATTAAGTTCATACATTTTATGACTGTTCCCTTACGGGTTTTTTGTTATTAATTTTTCAATATTCTGAACCTAACAAGAATCAAAAAGAATGAACATAGACATAAGGAAAAAGAAAAATAGGATTGTACATGAAATTGCAGGTCCCTATTGTGTACAGCTTGCGTTTCTTCTTTAGGACTTAAGATCATAAGATCAACCTGCAGTTTTCAAAGCTGCCCTGCTTATCTGGCCTTCTTTCTGGCCTCCCTTCTCGTGTCTTTTGGCATTAAAAAAATGTTTCAAAAAGATGCAAGTTAAAGCTCTGTGCATTTCATAGTGGGACCAGCCAATGACTAGTAACTGCAGGTCTAGCCTGGGTAATCTAGGTATACACAGGTTTAAAAATAGGTAATTAGAGATAGATGTGTAGGTAGGTAGACAGATGAGAGAGAGGGAGAGAGAGACAGAGACAGAGAGAGACAGAGAGAATAGCAAGTAAAAAGATAGATGACATAAAGATAGATCATAGATAAATAGAGAAAGAAAGATATGTCATAGATTAACTTTTAAATAATTGGAATACTAGAACTATGTGATATTAAGGCAGGCAATCATTGGAAAGTGGAGGAATGAGGTAGAAAATGGGAGAAGAGGAGAAGGAAGAAAGGAAAGGAAATCAAAGAAAGAAAATATTGGTGAAAGTACTTTTTAAAATTCCAACATCAAATGGCTGAACAAGTTGTAGTATTTGACTATAATGGAACACTATTGTGCAATAAGAAGTGATGAGCAGGCAGATTTCAGAAAAACCTAGAAAGACATAAGTGGACTGATGCTAAGTGAAGTGAGCAGAACCAGGAGAATATTATACACAGTAACAGAAACATTGCGTGATAATCAACTGTGATAGACTTAGCTCTTTTCAGCAATACAATGATCCAAGACAATTCCAAAGGACTCATGATGAAAAATGTTCTCTGCATCTAGAAAAAAGAACTGTGTATTCTAAATGCAGACTGAACCATACTGTTTCTACTTTTCTGTTTGTTTGTTTTTTTCCTTTTTGAGGTTTTACCCTTTTATCTGATTCTTCTTTCACAACATGACTGATGCAGAAATATGTTTAATGTGATTGTACATATATAACCTATATCAGATTGCTGTCTGTCTTGGGGAGGGGGGGAAGAAGGGAGGGAGAGATAAAAATTTGGAATTCAAAATCTTACAAAAACAAATGTTGAAACTATCTTAATTAACTGGAAAATAATAAAATGCTTTTTTAAAAAAATTTAAATAAAATAAAATAAAACTCTAACCTCAGATTAAAGTGAATTTTTGAATTGGATACATTTTAGAACTTCACAGCAATGATTTTGATTAGAAGTGTTGTCTTTAATTGCCCAATAATTTACTTCAATACCATTCTCCTGATTCTCATATTTTATAAAAAAAATAGTATTAAAAAGTGAATAAGTCGGGGCAGCTAGATGGCGCAGTGGATAGAGCACCAGCCCTGGAGTCAGGAGTACCTGAGTTCAAATCCGGCCTCAGACACTTAACACTTACTAGCTGTGTGACCCTAGGCAAGTCACTTAACCCCAATTGCCTCACTAAAAAAAAAAAAGTGAATAAGTCAAAAAAAAAAACCCTCCAAATGCAGCCAGAAAACAACTCCTAGATCAGTAGAACCCACAAAAAGACAGATAAGATTATTTTCCAGCCAAAGGCACCTTGGAAATTCAGCAGAATGGGGAGCCAGGCTGGAAGTGGAGTCCAGCCCTGTGATTGCACCTACACAAATATAGCCCCAGGCAGGCTGCACCAGAGAAATTTACTCCTGAGCCTCCGAATCAGCTGCACTGCCAGTATCTTTTGGAACTAAGCTCACAGTCTGGTGAGAGGGCTGAATGGCTGGTAAGAAGGGGAGAAGGGAGTCTATGGGGGTGTATGCAGGAGCTAAGGGGGGATTTGGATGTCCTACCCCAGCAGGGAACCAGGAAGAAACCTTGACCAGTAGCTGCCAAGGTCAGGTAAGAGTGCAGGCTCATCAGAGCTAGCAACCACAGCACATGAATTTTTGCTGCCTGGTGATTGGCAAGTTGGCCTGGGGTTGTCTGTGGATCAGAGAAAAGGCCAGGTATGTGAAGCAACTGACCCTCATTGAATCACAGCTCCTAGGACACCTGAAGCTTGGGACAGTATATCCTGGAAGCAGGACCCCACACTAAGAAGGAGCTAAGGGGCAGCAAGGTGGCATAGTGGATAGAGCACTGGCCCTGGATTCAGGAGGACCCGAGTTTAAATCCAGCCTCAGACACTTGACATTTACTAGCTGTGTGACCTTGGGCAAGTCACTTAACCCCAATTGCCTTGCAAAAAAAAAAAAGAAGAAGGAGAAGGAGGTAAAAGTCAAGTGAAAGATGGAAGATGGGCAGGATGAGCAGGCAGAGAAAGTTGTGAACAATAGAAAATTTCTTTAGTGACAAGGAAGATCGAGGTGCACCCTCAGAAGAGGATAGCAACATCAGAAAGAGAAATGAGGATGATACAGGAAAGACACGCGAAAGAAGTCAACAGCTTGAAAAGCAAAATGGAAAAGCTCTCTGAAGGAAATAATTACCTAAGAATTAGGATTAAACTAATGAAAGTTAGTGACTTTATGAGAATCCAAGACACAATAAAGCAAATCCAAATGAATAAAAAGAGAGAGAGAGAGAGAGAGAGAGAGAGAGAGAGAGAGAGAGAGAGCAATGTAAAATATCTTCTTGGAAAAACTGCTAAGCTGGAAAATAGATCCAGGAAACATAAATTGAAAATTATTGGACTACCTGAAAACCATGGTAAAAGAAAGATCTTAGACATCATCTTTCAAGGAATTGTCAGTGAAAATTGCCCTCATATTCTAGAAGCAGAAGGCAAAATAGAAATTGAAAGAATCCACTGATCACTTCTAAAAGAGATCCCAAAATGAAAACTTCCAGGAATATTATAGAAAAATTCCAGAGCTCCCAGGCAGCCAGAAAGAAGCAATTCAAATACTATGGAGCCACAGTAAGGATAGCACAGTATCTAGCAGCTTCTACATTAAAGGACCAGCAGGCACGGAATATTCCAGAGGGCAAACGAATTGGGTTTACAACCAAGAATCACCTACCCAGCAAAACTGAGAATAAACTTTCAGAGGAAAAAATGGGACTTCAATGAAAAAGAGGACTTTCAGGTATTCATGATAAAAAGACCTGAACTGAATAGAAAATCTGACTTTCAAATGCAAGACCCTAGAGAAACATAAAAAGATAAACAGGGAAAAGAAATCATGAGAGATGTTAAAAGGTTAAACTATTTACATTCCTATATGGGAAGATGATATGTCTAAATCATAACAGAACAGCCTTCTGAGTCCTAGGGTAGATGATAGGAATAAAGTTAGAAAGAGAGCACAGGTGGGAATTGATTATGAAGGGATGATACCTGTAAAGCATTTATTTTTTGTTTATTGTTTTGGTTTTTTATTTTTGTGGGATTTTTTTGGGGGGGGTGGGCAGTTGGGGTTAATGAATGTCTTGTGTCTGAGGCCAAATTTGGGCTCAGGTCCTCCTGGGTCCAGGGCTGGTGCTTTGTCCACTGTGTCACCCAGCTGCCCCATGATGACATCTTAGGGGTAAAATTGAGGGAGGAGAGGAATACACTGGGGTGGGGGATAGGGTAGTGGCAGAATAGGGGTGAAATCTCACGTGAAATAAGCAGGAAAGGGTGTATGGAGTAGGGGGAGAGATGGGGGATATTTGGGGAAGTAAAGGAGCCTTATCCACATCAGAATTAGCTCAAAGACTTTAATCTCATCAGAGTTGGCTCAAGGAGGGAATAACATACACACCCAATTGGGTGGAGTAATCTATCTAACCCTTCAGGAAAGTAGGAGGAGAGGGAGATAAGGAGGGAAGGGTGAAAGAAGGGAGGGCAGAGCAGGGGAGGGGGAAGTCAGAAGCAAAACACTTTTGAGGAAGAATAGGGTAAAAGAAGATAGAAATAGAGTAAATATCATGGGAAGGGAATAGGATGGAAGGAAACAGTTATGATGATTGATTATAATGGCAAAATGTATGGTACTTACTTTGCTGGGCTATTGTGAAGAAAATTCTTTGTCAAGTTTAAGGTACTATATAAAAGTTATGATGAACAAGATACTATCAGAAAAACTTGGAAAGACCTACACCAACTGAAACAAAGTGAAATGTACTGTATACAAAATAACAGCAATAGTGTAAGATGATCTGCTGTGAAGGATGTAGTTATTTTTAGCAATGCAAAGATCCAATATAAGTCTGAAGGATTTATGAAAATTGCAATTCATCTACAGAGAAAGAACTCATGGTATCTGAAAATAGATTAAAGTATAATTTTTTTCTTATAGTTCCTTAATCTGAAGTTTGGTTTTCAACTGTTTTCTCTCACAACCTGGCTAATGTGGGAATGTTTTCCATGACTACTCATGTATAACTTTTATATTGAATTGCTTGAGTTCTTGGGGGTGGGGGGGTGGGGAGGGAGGAAGAGAAGTTTTGAAAAATTGATGTCAATATTTGTTTTGGGGGCAGCTAGGTGGTGCAGTGGATAGAGCACCGGCCCTGGAGTCAGGAGTACCTGGGTTCAAATTCAGCCTCAGACACTTAACACTTACTAGCTGTGTGACCCTGGGCAAGTCACTTAACCCCAATTGCCTCACTAAAAAAAAAAAATTTGTTTTTACATGTAATTTGGAAAATTAAAAAAAGTGAATACACCTGACCTGAGAGAAAGACACTTAGTATAAGGGTCTGCCTAGAGTCAGGAAGACTCATCTTCATGAGTTCAAATTCAGCCCTAGATACTTACTAGCTGTGTGATCCTGGGCAAGTCACTTAACCCTGTTTGCCTTAGTTCCTCACCTGTAAAATGAGCTAGAGAAGGAAATGTCAAACCACTGCAGTATCGTTGCCAAGAAAACCCCAAATCGGCTCACAGAGAGTCAAACATAACTGAAAAAAGTCACTGAAAAATAACTACTCATTTACAAGATGATTCTGAAACTAGGTTCTCCTCAATCCTGCCTGGAGCACATGAAAAAAAAAAATTAAGGAACTAATGAAACTACTTTACATTGCAGAAACGAGAATCTTTGCTGACCTCATTTTACAGAATAACAGAAAATTCTTAATAGCACACACACAAAAAGCTATCAAACAGTACACAGAACCTGATCATAACATATGGCACTTAAGTAGCTTTAAAAAGATGATTCATTAGAATAGCATCAATATTGGAAGATACAGCCTAGGCTCCATTCCCCTTAATTAATACCAAACATGATTGAACAACAATAAATTCTTATAAAAAGAGTTTCTGTTAGCACAGCTGATTCATCATTTTTTTTGGGAGAACCTTAATTAGTCAAGTGATAACTCTGATACCAGGATCAGGGAATCCTGAGAGCACCCAGGCATGAACAGCAACAAGAAGAAAACTCACTTTCTCACAAAAATAATAAAATCTTCAATTTGAGGGGAATTTGAACTTCCAAACAAGGTACTGTTTGAAATAAATAATGAAGAAGAAAAGACTTAAGGAAAACATAAGATCTGTTGTTATATCAAGGGCTTTCATTTGGAGGAAACATCATATTTATTCTGCTCAGTCCCAGGGGATAGAACTAAGAAGGATGGGAGGAAGTTGAAGAGAAGCAGATTTCAGCCCAATGCAGGGTGTCCCAAAAGTTTAAATGCAGTTTATATAGCTTAAAACTGAACTGAGACTTTTGAGACACTCTGTTCAGGGGAAAATGATGTATCTTTACAATGCTTTGAGGATTAATAAATACTTTTCTTTTTTTTACACAGTGCAAGTATAAAGTATTTCCATTTTACATGAAGAAACAAAAGCTCTTGGAAGTCAACTACCTTTCCCAAGTTTCAGAAGTGAAGTTTAATACAAGTTTGTGAGTGAATAAAGTGGGATTCCACCCCAGGTATAGCATACTTCCCATTTCATAGCATTGTCTATTCCTAACTATTAGGATGCATCAACATTTATTAAGCACCTATTAGGTGCCAAGCACTGTAATAAGCACTGGGGTTACAAAAAAGGCAAAAGACAGTCCCTGCCCTCAAGAAACTTGCATTCTCCAAAAGTAGAATAGGCTGTTATAATAAGGAGTGAGTTTCTCATCACTAGAGGTCTTCCAACAAAGGTTGCAGCACTGTTTTTGAGGCAGGTTATAGAGGAATGCCTGTTCAAGCATCATCTGTACTAGACAATCTATAAGGCTTCTTTCAACTTTGTGAAGCTATAATTCTAGGTCAACTCTTCATAAGCATAGATGCTATTTTTTCCTAAAACTGCATTCATTAGGGATGAAATAAATATAGTAAAATTATTTATGCAAAAGAATTCTCTTTCCAAAATTTCAATAAGATGTCATGAGGGTTTTAAATTGCCTTGGAAGGCAAAGAACATTTTAAATCTTGTTATTGAATCCATTGACTAAAGTCTAATTTACATACAGCTAATTTAGCAGAAATAATTTACCACTTTATTCCAAGTCCAATGAGGGCTCCCCTCACATAGGCCTCTCTCTGGAAGACATGTACTTATAGGAACTCCATTATCTATTATTTCAGTCAGGGTTTTTGGGAGTTTCAATAATAATAACAACAACAACAACAATGGGTATAAAGCACTTTGCAAACATTAAAGTGCTATATAAATTGCCATTTGTTATTACTGCTATTATTAGCCTATAATTACCACACCTACAGCCTAAGAAATGTGAATAGAGCAATACAGAAGTGGTTTGGTAAATGTTTAACTGGAGGGATAGGGATGGGGAATGAATATATGCATATGCTGCTAATTTTTTTTTAAATAATAAAAATTTTTATTTATTTAAAGTTTTGAGTTCCAAATTTTATCCCTCCTTCCCTCCATCCTTTACCTCCTGCCTGAGGTGGTAAGTAGTCAGATATAGGTTGTATATGTGCAATTCTGTAAAACCCTAACACATTAGTCATTTTGCACAAGAAAATATGAATAGAAGAAAAATGGAAGTGAGAAATAGTATACTTCAATCTATGTTCAATCAATATCAGTTCTTTCTTTGGAGGTAGATAGTATGCTTCATCATTATTCCTTTGGAATTGTCTTGGATCATCGTACTGCTAAGAATAGTTGTCATTCACAGTTCTTCATCAAACAGTTTTGCTGTTAGTGTGCACAATGTTCTCCTGGTTATACTCACTTCACTATACATCAATTCATACAAATCTTACCAAGCCTTTCTGAAATCATCCTGCTTGTCATTTCTTTTAGCACAATAACATTACATCACAATCATATACCACAGATTGTTTAGCCATTCCCCAGTTGATGGGCATTCCTTTGATTTTCAATTCTTACCCACCACAAAAAGAGCTGCTAGAAATATTTTTGTACAAATAGGTCTTTTTCTCTTTTTTGGGATGTCTTTGGGATATAAATCTAACAATGGTATTGCTGTTTCAAAGGGTATACACAGTTCTATAACTCTTTGGGCATAGTTCCAAATTACTTTCCAGAATGGTTGGATTGGTTCACAACTTCAGCAAGAGCATATTAGCATCCCAGTTTTCCCACATTCCCTCCAACATGCAATATTTTCCTTTATTGTCATAATTGCCACTCAGATAGGTATGAGGTGATACCTCAGAGTCGTTTTAATTTGCATTTCTCTGATCAACAGTAATCCAGAACATTTTTTCATATGACTAGAGATAACATTGATTTCTTTGTCTGAAAATTGCCTGTTCATATCCTTTGACCATTTTTCAGTTGGGGAATGACTTGTATTTTTTATAAATTTGACTCCTTTCCTCATATATTTGAGACAGAGTCCTTTATGAGAGACACTTGTTTTAAAAATTCTTTCCCCACACTGCTAATTTTAATCAACATCATGAACACTTTTTTCAATCTAGACAATGATCGAAACAATTAATCAAGCATTTATTTGTAGCAGTTGCTACATTAAAGATTTAACAATGGACTTGCTCTCTCAAGCCCTTTCCAGCTGGCTGTAGGAAACCCCTGACATCAGGATACCTCCAAGAAGTATTTTTGACAACATTCTTTAGGATGACAGGATTGGATTTCAAAAATGAAGAGAAGGGGGGCAGCTAGGTGGCGCAGTGGATAGAGCACCAGCCCTGGAGTCAGGAGTACCTGAGTTCAAATCCAGCCTCAGACACAACACTTACTAGCTGTGTGATCCTGGGCAAGTCACTTAACCCCAATTGCCTCACCAAAAAAAATTAAAATAAAATAAAAAATTTAAAAAATGAAGAGAAGGTACACCAAATATATAAAAAAATGAAATAATCCCTCTTCTTAAGGAGCCTGTTTTCTAAATTCTAGATACATCATACCAGGACCAATTAGCCAATGGCTAACCAATTAACATTTTCCCCAGTACCACATTCTGACATTCTGCCTTTGAAGAAGGCAGACCTGCACCTCCATTCCTTTAACTAATGAATCCATTTTGTTTTAAAACTCAAAATTTATCCAAAATAGTTCTAGCATAGACCTATCCTGAAGACAAGTCAGAGATAGCTTTGGATCCATTCGTTCAAACTCAAGGGATAGGCTGTTTAAATTGCCACTTCTCTTTAAGAAACACCCAGACCAGGGGCAGCTAGGTGACGCAATGGATAAAGCACTGACCCTGGATTCAGGAGGACCTGAGTTCAAAGCTGACCTCAGACACTTGACACTTAGTAGCTGTGTGACCCTGGGCAAGTCTCTTAACCCCAATTGCCTCATGAAAACGGAAAGGAAAGGAAAGGAAAGGAAAGGAAAGGAAAGGAAAGGAAAGGAAAGGAAAGGAAAGGAAAGGAAAGGAAAGGAAAGGAAAGGAAAGGAAAGGAAAGGAAAGGAAAGGAAAGGAAAGGAAAGGAAAGGAAAGGAAAGGAAAGGAAAGGAAAGGAAAGGAAAGGAAAGGAAAGGAAAGGAAAGGAAAGGAAAGGAAAGGAAAGGAAAGGAAAGGAAAGGAAAGGAAAGGAAAGGAAAGGAAAGGAAAGGAAAGGAAAGGAAAGGAAAGGAAAGGAAAGGAAAGGAAAGGAAAGGAAAGGAAAGGAAAGGAAAGGAAAGGAAAGGAAAGGAAAGGAAAGGAAAGGAAAGGAAAGGAAAGGAAAGGAAAGGAAAGGAAAGGAAAGGAAAGGAAAGGAAAGGAAAGGAAAGGAAAGGAAAGGAAAGGAAAGGAAAGGAAAGGAAAAAAACACCCAGACTTGTGCCATTTCCTGGGAGTACAGAGTCCTGGCCATAGTTTAAACGATTAGCTGTCAGTTAAGGGTGGACCACATGGACTGTGACACTTTCTGAGATACAGAAATATTTGAAAGAAAAGCAGGTAAGGCGATCCCCCTACCACAATTCTAGGCAAGACCAAATCTGTTATTCTCAGTAGGAATTCATACCATAAAAATTCTAGGCTAGAGGGCCATTACATATTACTTAATGTATTGTTCCTCACTTATTATTAATGTTTCTGAATCACTCTTGTGTAGCCAGCACAGGGCTAAATATTGTAAACAGATTAATCTTGATGGCTACAGTGCTACAGGAGGCACTATTTAGGAATTTATCAAAAAAAAAACAAACAAACAAACATGGAACCACACAAAAGAGGCATAGTTTTTCCCCAAATTCAAAAGTTTTCCTTCATGCTACTTTTCCAACCTGGATTGCCCTTTCCCATCCTTTCTAACAATTAATATCTATTGCTTCCTTAAGAAAAACTCACCTCCTCTTAGTACTCAGATCACTATGAAGCTCTCAGCAATTTGATAAAGTTGGGGGGGGGGGCGAGGAACCTTGGTTCTAGAGTAAGAGCACCAACCAATCAACAAGCATTTATTAGAGGCCTCCTATGCACTAGTAATTGTGCTAGGTTCTGGGAATAAAAATACAAAGTGTTGGACATGACTGAAAGGACTGAGTAACAACAATAATCTAATAATCTCTGGGTAACGTTATACAAATCACTAAGCCTCAGTTTTCTCCTCTGTAAAACAAGAGAGTTGGACTGAATGTGCTCTGAGGTCCTTTTCCATTCAAGATTCATATACACATGTACACATGTGTGCATATATCACACATGTATACATTACATATATACATGTCTGTGTATATATGTATTGTGTATGCTTTACTTTGCAACTCTGAGGTTCCTTCCAACTCAAGATCCTATGATCCCTAGTTCTATGATATTCAATTATTTCAATGTTTCTTATGATTTCTGATGTTATATTTTAGCTGTTTCTGAGTTATTCTTGGGTGTGCAATGTGTTTGTGTTCCCTCTTATCCTTCTCAAATTGTCATACACACACACTATATGTATGTCTGTGTATGACTGGACTGTATTCACTCAGAAAATGTAAGCTACTTGAAGGCAGGGACTATTTTGTCTTTGCAGCCCCAAAACCTAGATTCAAAGACTTCACACATAATAAGCACTTAATAAATGCTCGTTAGCTTATTTTGAATGTTTTATTCCTGTACACGTACACAGATTATGGACTAGGTGCGCTCTGGTGTGACAGCAAACTTGGCCCATGCTCTTTGAGGATCTATGTCAATTCCCCAACTGGTATTTTTTTTTAATTTCTTATAATAATTCACTCTATAGGCTACAATGTTATTGTGCATACAATAAGTACTTATTAAATATTAACTTAGTGACCCACTGATAGTTCCTTTAACCAGTATTTCTTCTCAGCACTTTAAAATTTTAACTACACCTTTATATTGTCTATCTTGGGGCTGGGGGAGCCAGACTTGGGATCCCATTGGTCTAGGAAACTACCATATTCAAAGTACCTCAACTAATACAGATCCACTGGATTTTGCAGTTCATGATCTTAGAGGATTTCTTTGGGCAGCTAGCTACGAGAGAAGTCATTTGCCTATATAGTCACATGTCTACCTGACTCCATTGCTGCTTCTTGGTAATGATGCCTGCTACAGATTGAAATCTACAAGAATGGGCTCTGTTCCCTTTGCAATGAACACTTATACTTGACAAATTAATCCTATAAGGCAGACAGAATTTTGGCTACCCAGAATTTTTTCACTGGACTTCAACTCCCAGTAAGCTAGAAACAGCTTGTGACCTTATCTGTCGCTTGACAGTGGCTGACTCTGCAACAGCATGAATACCAGAGTGAAAACTTCCTTGGGAATATAAAGCAATGAAACTACAAAGAAAGAGCTCTCTCCCCAAATAATAGAACTCACAAGGCTCAAAGGGCTGTAGGTGGTGCAGAGGTGCTGGGTACAATGTGGCATGTGTTAATCAACTAAGATTTAAAAACAGCCCCATTTAAATCATTTTGCTGCAAGAGAATTATCTAAAAGGATATGTTGGCAGAAATTCAATGCTAATCTTCTCATCTTCTCCTTAGGTGACACCCACATATGAAGAATTGACAAAAAGAAGAATGTTCTAGCCAGCACATAAAGATTAATCAGATTCCAGTCTTGTGGGCCATCGATGGCCATCTATGCCATCTATGACCATTCTAGCATCCAGCAAAAGAATAAATCCAGGGGCAGCTAGGTGGCGCAGTGGATAAAGCACTGGCCCTAGATTCAGGAGGACCCGAGTTCAAATCTGGCCTCAGACACTTGACACTTACTAGCTATGTGACCCTGGGCAAGTCACTTAACCCTCATTGCCCCACAAAAAAAAAAAAAGAAGAAGAAATCCACATGGTATAGCTCAACAATTATCAATCAGATTCAAATCTACCCATCCCAGATTCACAGGCCTGTGATAGAATGAAAAAAGGAAAGAAAAAATAAGCCATCACTCTACATCCTCTCTTTTTTGTTTCTTACTTTATCCTGCAAATGTCTTCAGTACCTCAAACAGAAAAAGAATACCCATCATCAGCATCATCATCAAGAGTTCCCATAAATATATATTATTTTAGGTACTAAGCCCTTTACATACCACCAGGCTATTTAATCCTCATGACACATTGCTTATGACAGGCAGAGAACAAATATATCACTAGGCTGGGACTTGAACTTGGGTCTGAGTTATGGTCCTGGCTGTGACATCAGGCAGCTCCTTCAACAATTTCAACTCAACCATCATTTATTAAAGACCTCGAGTGTATCAGGCACTGAGCTGAGCTCAGGGAACACAAAATTCAAAAACAGCCCAGGCCTTTATAATCAAGTGGAGGGGTATGGTATGAGAGCAAATAAGTATGGTTCAACAAAGGATGTAAGATAGGAACAAAGTAGAGGTTCAGATGAAGTGTCCCAGAAAAATGTAATGAGGCAGAGCTGCCTGGGGTGAGGGAGGTGGAATCAGGAAAGTCTTCTTCATTAAGGCAGCAACAGAGATGGGTCTGGAAGGAATAGAAGGTTTCTGAATAAGGGAAGATGGTAAAATTGCCCATCAGGCATGAGGAGTACCATGTACCAATGCATGGAGGCAGAAGGCGCGGTGTCAAAGTCAAGAAGTAGCTAGAAGCCTAATCTGGCTGGAATGCAGGGCATATGAAGGGGAGTATCATGCCATAAGACTAGAAGAATGGGTCAGAACCCCAAAATGTTAAGGGCTTTAAATGCCTGACTAAGGAGTTTGGATTTTATCCTACTGCCAATGAGAGCCTCTGTGCTCTATGTAAAAACAGAGCATTGGACTAAATGACCTCTGAGGTCTAATACAGGAAGCTAGATGGTGCAGTGGATAAAGTGCTGGGCATGGAGTTAGAAAGGCATGTTCCTGAGTTCAAATCTGGTCTCAGACACCTACTATATCCGTGTGACCTTAGGCAAGTTACTTAACCCTGTTTGTCTCAGTTTCCTCATCTGTAAAAAGAGCTGGAGAAGGAAATGGCAAACCATGCTAGTATGTTTGCTGAGAAAACCCCAAGTTGGGCCATGAAGAGCCAGACATAATTGAAATGATTGAGCAACCACAAAGGTACATTATATCTTGATTATTTTTTTTATCTTAATCTCAGAGAGGTTAAGTAACTTGGCCAAAGTCAAACAGCTAATTAGTGACCCAGCTGGAATTCAAACCCAGACTTTTCCTAAATTAGATGATTTTTTACTAAACACAAAAAAGATGAAGAGCAGCAGTAAGTAAGTTGGAGAGGAAAAGAGTAGTAGAACTGAGATTTACTTAGCTTTAATTTATGACACTACAAAGCAACAAGAAATAGCTTACAGGACCAGAATCAAACTTCCCAGTCAGTCTTCTTTCTCCTTAGTCATGCTGTAACTCCTTTATTCACAATTTAAAAAAAAAAAAACCCTATAGGGGGCAGCTAGGTGGCGCTGTGGATAAAGCACTAGCCCTGGATTCAGGAGGACCTGAGTTCAAATCTGGCCTCAGACACTTGACACTTACTAGATGTGTGACCCTAGGCAAGTCACAAAACCCCCATTGCCTCACCAAAAAAAAAAAAACAACCAACCCTATAAACCTATAGCTATTTCACATGCCAGTGAATAATAATAATTCACATTTCTATAGCATTTTAATAATTTAAGTTCAATTTCTTAAAAATGGGTAAATAGTATAACATACTTGTCATAAAATTTTGGATTTGGAAGAGACCCTAAAAGTATATAGTCTAAGTTCCCAGAAAATTATTTTTCCCTCATGGCAAAAATTATAAAGATGATGATTAGCATGAACATAATACAAGAATCCCCTCTCAAAAGATCCCTGAACAATGGTCATCCAATCTTAACTTGGACACCCCCCCAGTGATGGGGAATTCACTACTTTATTTTTTTTGGCTGGGCAATGAGGGTTAAGTGACTTGCCCAGGGTCACACAGCTAGTAAGTGTCAAGTGCCTGAGGCCAGATTTGAACTCAGGTCCTCCTGAATCCAGGGCCAGTGCTTTTATCCACTGTGCCACCTAGCTGCCCCTGAGTTCACTACTTTAGAGACAACCTCTTCCATTGCTGTTAGTTAGGGAAAGTGAGGCTGCAGAGGAGATTAGTGTGGCCTTTGGTTAAGGATACTTGGAAATTCTCATTCTGACCTTTAACCAAGATTATCACCCACCCTGGTCCTAAAAGACAAAAAACCTATCTGTATACCCAAGGTCGTCTCTATGCATAGGAAGAGTGTTTGTCTCTATGCATAGCCACCTAAAAGCATGATTTGAAGAGCTCCAAAAGCCTCTCTTACCCAAATATATTCCCTTCCATTCACCATTCTTGGTGCCTGATATTTCCACCATTAAAGTCATAACCAGAATGAATTAAGCCATGCATTAGCTTGATGGAAGAACTGATCACTTCATGAGTTTGAATTGCAAAGTGTTGGAAGTGACTTATATGAGAGTCTTACAAGACTAGAGATATTTATTGAAGTCTTCACAGACAGGAATAGATAGAAACCAGCAGCCCTGTGGTCCATTCCCACCACCCCTCAAATGGCAAGAAGTTCTGTTCACTTTCCTGCACTCTGAGGTATGGTATGGTCTGACTTACAGCCACTGTGCATGCTGACAGGCCAGTGCCACAAGGTTGATCGATCTAACAGCCCTTCTCAAAGGAGAGGTTTTATGCTCCTAAGGAAGGTTGAATGGAAAAATACTGGCAGTAGCTACATGACTGATCTCCTGGGTCAAAGTATGTCAGGGAAGACAGGAAGTTAGAAGAAATGTGACCATCACTTAGCTCTTTGAAGAGTCTGCAGGAGCTAAGGACAAATGACATGTGCCTGCCATGCTGGGAATTATGGGTTCAGACCTATTAAATCATTGGCTGGGTCTCTGATCTTCTTTACTTTTCAACAGTCATCTAAGGGTTGAAATGTTTAAGGAGGACTGAGACAAATGAGTTAGCAATGAGAAAATTCAACACATTCTGGAAGAAACCATGGTCTTGGCTATTGCCCTTCAGACTTCAGCTACTCTGATGTGATTAACTAGTGTTAAATCGTCACTAGGACATTTTCTTGTAAAAAAATAAAATAAAATAAAATATCTTTGCCTCTGAGTGAATCTAGGCATTGAAACAATTGTCTTGCTCAAAAGGGAAGCAGCCAGCCTCCAGGAGACTAAGTTCCCTCCTCCATTCTACCATGACACTAAGCATTCCAACCCCACAGAATCTCAGAGTTAAAAGAAATGTCAGAGGATGTCCAATCAAATCGGTACTTTAATAGTAAACTCTTCTACAAAATCCCCAATGTGGTCACCTAGCCTTCACTTCTAATGAATAAGAACTGACTACCTCCTGAGGCAGCCTATTCCATTTTTGTAAAGCTCTAAATCTTAGAAAGGTTTTCCTTACACTGAGCCAAAATTTGCTTCTCTTCATCTTCCACCCATCATTCCTAGTTCTGCCCTCTGGTGCCCAGCAAAACATGTCTAACCCCACCCTGAACTCTTGTATATGATATTCCCTCTCACACTTGAAGGCAGCTATCAGGCCTCTTCTTTGCTGGGCTAAATATCCCAGCTTTTTTCTACAGATCTTAATATGGCATGGTCACTAAAAGTCTAATCATTTAGATGCTCTTCAGTTTGTCAATATCATTTCTATAATAAGTTACCCAGGAGGGATCACAATACTCCAGGTGATGTCTGACCAAAACCGAGTACACAGGGACTAGCACCTTCTCCCACACTATGTATCTCTCAATTCAGCCTAAGATTGTATGATTTGGGGGCAGCTAGGTGGTGCAGTGGATAAAGCACTGGCCCTGGAGTCAGGAGGACCTGAGTTCAAATCCAGCCTCAGACACTTAACACTTACTAGCTGTGTGACCCTGGGCAAGTTACTTAACCCTCATTGCCCCGCAAAACAAATGAATTAATTAATTAATTAATTAATTAATAAAAATAAGATTGTATGATCTTTTATGGTCTGGATGCAGACTAACCTAAATGTTCCTGATGGGAGACAAAGGTTGGACACACTAATATGTTGTGATCCATGTTAGTATGCACCTCAAAGAAACAAAGCTGGCAGAGGAAGCAGGGAGTGTATATATTTACACATATGTGCATATCTGTGAATATATACACATGTAGAAATTCCATAGATATCTTTTGTTGTTTGAATCAGTACATGAATATGTAGTGGTAAAATGTTTGAGTGACATATTGCAGAATTGCTTCGACAAAAGTAGATGCTCTATCTCTGGACATTTCTCCCAGTGATAATAAAACAAATTTGAAGGATAATACCTGGATTGGCCTGGTTATCTTCAAAATGGTCTAAGATTTGATAACCACCATCACCCACAGAAAGGCCACTTAAAACCTTTTTTAAAATAAAAACCAAAAAACCTCCTATGGGAGGGTTAACACAATATCAATTAATGCATCCTGCCAGAGAGGTACTGGTATACTGGATAGAGAACTTGCCTTAGGGTTCAAGCTTTGCCTCTGACTTAGCAGTGGCTGTGTGACCATGAACAGGTCATTTATCCTCAGTGCTCTGGGGCAACTCTAACCACAAATCAGGCAGCAGTTGCTAATCTATATTGGTAGAGGGAGTTCTCTCTCCAGAAGTTCCCTATACCAGGGAATGCCAGATCCAATTCAACCTGCCATGTCCTATTTTATTATATTGGCTCCTGTTATCTCACAGAGATCAGAGACTTAAGAGAATGGGACTGAAACATATATTTTGAGGAAGAAAGAGGAAAAGAGTTTGAGAAAACACTGGATGTGGGGTCCTTCTGAGGAAGAGAAGGATAAAGCACTAGCAAAGGGGGCCCTAGACAAATAGAGAGCAACATGAGGGCACTGAATGCCTTAAATTATAGGTGAGTGGAGGAAGATGGGAATAAACCAGACAGTTCACTAAGTTCAGTTTTGTCCAGGACAACCTGAAATAGCATGATTACCTCAATAGTTTAAGAAATAAGTGATTTCATTAGCATCACACTTCATTCTATCCATGTATATTGCAATTCCTCCATACTTTAAAAGATTCTAGTCACTAGTTGTTGAGACCAAAATAAGTCATCATCTAGTGGCCAGCCTTGGGCTGGTCTTGAGCCTCTGTGACCCTCACTGGTCTGTTCTTCACCCTTTATTCTCTTCAACTTGCTAGGACCTTTCAGAATTCAGGGTCACCTCCAAACTGTGATTAAAGCTAGAGGGTGTTACTAGAGGGAGGAGGATGCACCATAAAGAAAGAAAATTAATCAATGGTTTTTATGATGGTGTTGGCCAGCTCTCCAACTGGCTACTATATAATTCTTATCAGTACTAATACTGCCAACTCTGAAAGCCACAGAAAATCCCAAAGCTCATTTTAGCTGGGGCCTTTCCACCTCCTCTCAATAAAATCTTTTTATCAGGTATGATAACAGGTAGTAAAACTGACTGATTTAAGTTTCACACTATCTCTTCTCACAGATAGGCGTTAATTAGCAGCTAAATAAACAATGGGGGAAGGGTGCAACCCTAAGTATGGAGGGGAGAGAAGCAGGAGATTCAGGCAATTCACAGACTTGGTTGTCAGCCCCTGAATATGCAAAAGCTGACTGCAAGTGGAAATTAAAATTAGAAAATCCCAAGGGCTTTAATACCTGAGGTTTTCACAAAAGAAACCAAGCTGTGCTGATAGTATCTAATTTTTCATTCTGCCATTAAAAAAAAAAAACCTTTGTACATAAGTAAATGAATTATATTTTGCAAACACAAAAACTGCAGCCTTACGCCAAATCATGAGGAACACATTGTGGGTAATGAAATATATTAAATTAACTTGAGGGGCTTTGTGCTTTGGGGGGTTTTTTGTTAGTTTTTTTGGTTTTGTTTTTTTTTTTTGCCCAGAATGGAATTTGTAGCTTTCACAAGAACTATAATCACTGAAATCATCTTTGGCAATGACACAAAGGTCCAATATTATCATGGTCCCAGGGACTCTATTTATCTGTACAATAAAATTTGTTCCTCTAATTACTGAATCTTTGAATGTCCTCCCTCAGCATCCTCGTCTACTGACGGCCTACTCTAAGACTCATCTTCCTCCTGAATCCTTCTCTGATCCCCCAGGTGGATAATATCTCACTTCATCTGATCTCAAAGAATTTGATTCTTAGGCACAGATAGAAGCACTGGGTTTCAGTAAGTCCTTCCATAAGCATTTAATAAGTGCTTACTAAATTCCAGATACAGTGCTAAAATACAAATATAAGCAAAAAGCTAGGATTTGCCCTTAAGGAGTTTCTATTCTGAGGGAGGAAGATAACACATAAAAGGAAGCTGAAAACAGAGGCAGTTCTTATAGATCTGGGCTCACATCTAGCTTCAAATATTTATTGGGTATGTGACCCTGGGTGAGTCATTCAACTTCCCTCATCAGTAAAACTGAGATTATAATAGCACCTACCTCACAAGGCTGCTGTGTGATTTCAGTGAGATTATGTATTTAGACCATTTTTAAGCCAATAAAGCATTATACAAATGCAAGATCATGTTGTATCTGACATTACATGTATCTCTGTACTATGCTCCACTGGCAGAGCGTTTGAGAAGCCGTCAACTCTATGCCTCAATGAATCATAGGTGAAGGACTTCAGCAGAGGTTATAACAATATAGATTAATTACATATATGAAAATAAAAAGCAATGGGCAAAGGGAATAGGTAACCATGTAGTAAAGGAAATGTTGCTGGTCTGAAAAAAGCCAGGGCTGCCCAGTATCACAAAAAAGGGGAAAAAACATCCAAAACATTTTTCTTTATGCATTTAATTAAACAACTGTTTTGGTTTATATCATGAACAATCTAGACTCGATTTTCGCTGTTTAATTGTCGAGGGTGACTGGGTGCTTTTGCCTTATGGGGATACAGAACAATAGATATTAAACTCATCTGGGAGATGTTAAATACAGAATAACCATGACTTTTATCCAACCCAATAGATAGAGTGCTAGACTGTCATTAGTTACAGCTGAGTTCAAATTCTACCTGACCCTGAACCATATCTCCTTAGACAATTCACTTCTTTCTTAGCCTGTTTCCTCATCAGTAAATTGGATATAATAATACTTTGTTTTATTTTGGTTTTTTATTTTATTAAAATATTTTTTGGTGGGGTGAGGCAATTGGGGTTAAGTGACTTGCCTAGGGTCACACAGCTAGGAAGTGTTATGTGTCTGAGGCTGGACCTGAACTCAGATCCTCCTGACTCCAGGGCCGATGCTCTATCCACTGCGCCACCTAGCTGCCCCTATAATAATACTTTATAATACCTACCTCACCTTTCCCAAATTTGCCAGAATTTAAGAGATTCGACAGTATTGAAATGGCCAGAATTTTGATAAATGATATGCAGTTTTTGCATTTTCTGTATTTTTCCTACACTGTTGTAGTGAGGCTATTAAAAATATCAAATATACATGCAACATACTTGAAAGCTGATCAGAGGTGTCAGATTACACTCTCCCATGTTACATCAGCCAGCTTCACCACAGGCAATGCACAATGCATTAAAATTATGTGACACCATGGGAAAAGGCAGGGATAGGGCATGCAAGTCACCTATTTTTAAAACTTGTTTATGGGTTTCTCATCATTATTTCCATGTTCACTGAACTCAGTTTCCCATATCCTGAAATGACTCTGAAAGACCAGCTTCCAGCAGAATCGCTGCTTCTGCTGGACTTGACCAGCAAACCTCTCAGATGTTTCCACACTTCCAGCCAATTGGAACATTCTGAGATGTTCTTTCCTCATATTCCCAGGAATCTATGCCAGAAATGTGAGGCTAAAGACAGAACACTGACCCAACATGATCCAAAGGGCCTCCAAAGATGTGTAAAACATTAAAACAATGCTAGTGGAAAACTATCACCCCTTTCCTATGAAGAGGGCTTAAACAGATCTACAATCACCTTCATCACCAATGCCTTTCTTGAGTGGTCTTTATCAATTATATAATTGAATGCTTTTTTTAAAAAAAATACTGTTCTCTCTTCTGAGCAACTCCCAGTGACACATAGAGGGGTGCAAACATACTTGATTATCACTAGTCTTCAGGGCCTAATTATAACAAACACAATCATTTTGGAAAAGTTGGTTGACTAATGTTCTAAGTTTTGCTTCTGATTATCCTGATGTCACCTGTATGACTTTGCTTAATTAGGTTTCTACTATTGTAGATTTAGAGTGGTATGGGACCTCAGAGGCCATGTACTCCCTTTTCCTTCATTTTACAGATGAGGAATGAAACCCAGGAAGATTAAATGAATTGTAGCAGAGCTAGGATTCAAAACCAGGGCCTCTGACTCCAGACCCAGCACTCTTTCCACTCTACATCTAATAGCTGACCTCATTTCTCTATAGTACTTTTAACTTTTAAAAATTCAAATCTATTATCACATTTATGTTTTCACCACAATTATGTGTAGAAAGTAGATTGGCTTCACTATTCCCATTTTACAGAAGAAGAAACTGAGCCAAGATAAATTCATTGACTTTCCTAAAGGATCATAGATCCAGTAAGGTGTAGGTAGTCCTAGAACTAAGAACTCAGATCCCTGCACTTTCCATTAAACCACACTCTTACCTGTTTACAGATAGTTAGAAGTTCAAATTTCCCTTTAAGCTTTATCAATAGTTAGTCATTGTAACTTCCACATACTTTCAGCCCTGTGTATATTCTCTTAATGCTTCCTTAGGGTAAAAAACATCTGATTCATTATAAAATCACCACCTCTTCAGTCAGTTAGTCCACAAACACCTCCTGGATGTCCAGCGCTAGCAAGATGTTACAAGAGATAGAAAAGCAAAAGAAAATAAATTCCTGGCCTTTGAGAAGCTTAAAATGCAATTAGTAAGTTGTTTTCATGAATAACTAGCAAATAAATCAGTGTGGGTCCCTTTTAGAAATAGGCAGGGCACAATTCTTTAAAACAAAACAGAGGTGGGGAAAGATAGAAAACAGAGAAAATACACAATAATATAGGAAAATATATTTCCTTAAAATCTTTGGCAATACTGTGGGATAAGCTGCATTATTGTTTTCATTTTCAAGTATGTGGGGTCAAATTGTGCTATGGCATAGGTGGTAGCACAGGGTGAAACAGATGAACTTCCAACTTTGGGGAACAGTAAGTAGGTCATTTTGGCTGGAACTGAAAAGTCATGAAGAAGAATATGAAATAAATCAGGAAAGGTAGATAGAAGGTATATTGTAAAAAACCTATAAATGCCACTAATTAATATATATATATATATATATAATCCCAGAGGCAATAAGTAACCAATGCAGGTTCTTGAGCATGCATGTGGTACCTTGTGTTTTAGAAAGAATAGTTAACCAGTTTGTAGAGAATGGGAGCAAGAAGAAAATAAAATAAGGAAGACTAATTAGAAGACTATTACAACAGTCCATGTGAGAGTCGATAAAGGTCTGATTTAATTTGGTGCTTGTGTAAGTGGAAAGAAAAGGATAGATGTCAGAGATTTTATGAAGGTAAAATTGACAAGATTTGGCAATTGGGTGGCTATTAAGAGTGAAGGAGAGGGTCAGTTAGGTGGAGCAGTGGATGAAGCACCGGCCCTGGATTCAGGAGGACCTGAGTTCAAATCTGACCTCAGACACTTGACACTTACTAGCTGTATGACCCTGGGCAAGTCACTTAACCCTCATTGCCCTGCAAAAACAAAAAACAAAAACAAAAAGAGTGAAGGAGAGGGGCAGCTAGGTAGCACAGTAGATAAAGCACTGGCCCTGGATTCGGGAAGACCCAAGTTCAAATCTGGCCTCAGACACTTGACACTTACTAGCTGTGTGACCCTGGGCAAGTCACTTAACCCCCGTTGCCCCACAAAACATAAATAAATAAATAAATAAAAATAAAAAGAATGAAGGAAAAATGCTGCCAGAGTTGTAAAGAATAATAAAGAAATATAGGAATGTTGGACTATGTTGTGAGGGAAAAGAAAGTCAATGTGGGACATGTTAATTGAACATAGATTTGACTCTACTAAAGAAAAAAGACAGACAAGAAACATGCCCTGCAGTAGTATATTGGTAACCCTATAACCCACTGACTATTCCACAAAGACATAGACTACATGGTTCACATTATGTGTGCAGGTTGTCTCAGAACTGGCAAAGAGAGATGATTGCTGCTGAAATTCTGCTGTCTGGGTACAACATTGCAGGTCTCCTGATATGTTGTCTTACAAAATATGCCAGCAGGGAATAAAAGAGAGATCCCATGGCAACCTCAAGCCATCCTTGGAGAAATTTTTCATAGTAGATGGAATTAAGATAGCAAAGCTATTTTGCTACATTCTACTTGCAAAAAAAGAAAAGAAATTTTTAAAGCCTTCATCTGTCAGTTATAAGAACAAGTGAAAAGACTTGTTCACAACAAATCCACAGGAAGATTTTTACATGCTACATCATGAGTTTACATGCTAGATCATTAATTTAGGAAACTCTAAAATAGTTTCCAAACTTGGTGTCTATGCATAGATTTCAGGATGTCTACGAACTCAGATGGGGGAAAATTACATCTCTAGGTTCACTAACCTCTAATTGAAAATGAATATCTTCATTAATCATTTGAAAACACTATTCTGAGAAAGGGCTTGACCAGACTTTCAAAGACAAAAAATAGAGGTTAAGCATCTCTGGTCTAGAAGAATACATTATGAAAAATTAAGGTGATCTTAGAATACTCTCAGTCAAATGGAGAAAGGAATCTTTTTCTGCAACATATGCCTGGAAATCATTTGACCTTTTGATAAATTCAGGCCATACACTGTTGCCAGAAATGTGTTAATTATCAGGTCTTCTGGACAAAGGCTACAAAGAACGAGTGACAGATCATTTTAGAAGCTGTAAGTTACTGCAAACACCGCAAGATGTAAACATTACAAAAATGCGAACATTATAAAATGGTCCTCTGAATATAGGAAGTATCTCTCATGAAACTTCTTCTGAGAAATTGAAAAGAAATTGTTAATTTTGCAAATTGTAAGGATATCACTCATACTGCCTCCTTCATGAATTCTTTGCTAATCTCCCCAGTTCTATTCCTATCCACATAATTTTCATAGCATTTTTCATTTTCCTTATACATTTATATTCTATATTATAATCTAGGTATTTATGTTGAAGTCTTAACTCTCCTATCTGAGAACGTAGTTGGTGGCATAGTGAATAACATGCTGGAGCTGGAATTAGGAAGCCATGAGCTCAAACCTGTCTTATACATTTTCTAGATGTGTGACCATGGGCAAAACACTTAACTGCTCTCAACTTGAGTTTCTTCATCTGTCAAATGGAACAATAATAGTACATACATCATAGGATTATTGTGAGAATCAAGTAAGATAATATATGCTCAGGGGCAGCTAGGTGGCGCAGTGGATAAAGCACCGGCCCTGGATTCAGGAGTTCCTGAGTTCAAATGCGGCCTCAGACACTTGACACTTACTAGCTGTGTGACCCTGGGCAAGTCACTTAAACCCATTGCCCCGTAAAAAAAAAAAAAAAAGATAATATATGCTCAATGCTTTGTCAACTTGAAAGAGTTGTATAAAGATAGGTATCATTTAGAACGAGGGAATTGAGGGAAAGGATCATTTCTTATTTATCTTAGTATCTCTCACCGTCTTCTCTACTAAAGTTCTATTTAGATGCCTTATTGTGGCATAAAAGTGATTCTGAGTTCCCAAAGGATACACCAATGGAACACAAGCTCTGTTAGGCTCTATAAATTGGAAAATCTTTGAGTGTGGACCTGGAAATTTGATTGAATGTCTGCTGTCTGATGACTCACATAAGTAAGTTCAGTTAGATTTATTACCAGGGATTGATATTTTTGGATCGAGTAATTCAAGAAAACAGTTTATTAAGGTTCAGGGGAGGAAGAGATCATAATATCCACTGCCAAGGAAGCACCCACACTAAGAAAATCAGAGACATTTTTGAAGCACAAGAAGTATTTCCTTTAGGCTATTGCACAGGAATTAGGAGAAAGGAAGTACTTAATAATTGTATTGAATTGAGTGGGTTCTTAAGCTTTTAACTACAAAATACAGGAGTGAGAAGCTAGGGGCTGGTACAGGTACCCATTTTGCAGTTCCAGAATTAATGGACTTGAGCCAAATGGAGAGAAACCATGCTCTTTCAGCCAGTTTTCCCTTTCTATTTCTGGGAAGGACTCTAGCGACATTTTTAGGATATGTTTTGGGTATGTTCCCTTCTTCCCTGCGGCTGCACCAACTCTGTCCCCTTGAGCACATTACACTAGAATTAGAAATCTACTTCAAGTCCAAAGTTTGGCTGGTGTTCCAAAAGGTTGATGAGTGTCAAACCGAAGTTGTACTAGAAGCTAGGAGTGCTTCGTTGGGTTTGGGTTTTTTGTTGTGTTTTGTTTGGGTTTTTTTTGGGGGGAGCAACATTTCAATTAATAAACTGAAGTGAAAAAATATATTTGATGGGTTACCAATTTTTTCACTATAGTTCATTTAGGAAACCACCAGCACCTTGTGTGAGCCTAGATCCTATATGGAGGATTAATGGAATAAAATTAATGCAAATCGCATTAAAGTGACAAGATGGCAATCCATGAAACCAAGGCAACCATGGATTCATCTTATTTAATGAAAGAAAAAATAGGACACCTGAGTAATCACTTTTAAATATCATACCTAAATTTCTTAAAAATTACAACACGTAAGACATTCCTGAGTTGATAAATCCAAAGATGAAAAAGAAACATTTGTTTACATTGAAATCGATGCAAACTTTCAACCAAGCAACTTTTTTGCCAAGTAAGAGCCTATCTTTGGGATTATGTTCATTTGCAATTTTTAAAATAAAAAAGTAAAAGTCTTGAGACTAGAAATAGCAATGTGAGGAAAATAACATTATTAACAAGTCAAAATATGCCAAGTCTGGAAAAATCAACCCAAACAATGAATGCACAAAATGACAACAAAAAGAGAGAAGGTCAAATGGAAGCATAGATTAACTTAAAAAAGGAAGAAAAAAATAAAACTGAAGTCTTAGAATAGTCATGGATTTTTTTATGTTTTTTATGGTTTTATTTTATGTTTTCATGAACTTAGGTTACCCTTTCTTTCTGGGTGGTGAAAGAATGGTGAATGAAACCAAGAAAAATATTGGGGATAAGGAGTGTATAATTATTATTGGTAAAAATGGGAAGTTAAGATGAAATGCTCTTGAGTCAATATTTACTACCAAAAATAACAGAAGCATTTAGAAATTTATGAGGATTATTTTTCTCCTCCTCCCTCCCTCCTCCCATCCTCTCACTTTCAAAACATAATCCGGAGCATAGCAATACAGACCAGGATGGGAAGTATGGAAGTGAGAAGTCATTGCCTATGTGCAAGTTCCTTCTCCCAGGATCATTTGATGGTGGCTTACAACAGAAACACATGACAGTGACAAACATGTACCTTCATGTTTTCTGATAAGGGAGTTCAAGAGAATTGTCCCTAAACTCCATTCTCCCATCCATGTTGTAGGGAGGCAGGATTTTGAAGTCCCTCAGCAATGTGATTCTGGAATCTACCCTTTCATCCAGAGAAGAGAGATTCCCTGGGCCACAACAATGTTAGAAATTTTTTTGTGTATAATCCCATGTTTCTAAAGTTCTTTCATTCAAAATTCTGGGTGCCAGATGCAGATCTCTGTAGAAAAGACGATATCCTGATACAGTATAATCCTTGGAGAAAAAATATTATCTATATGGTTCTTAGTCAGCATCCTACTTGGAGATAAAAGTCAATGAGTTGGGTTTTAGATCACATTAGCAAAAATATGGCAGATTAGACATTTTCTTGATCTCCAGAACTTCTCAGACCTCTCCAAAACAGAAATTTTGTGCCAAAAATAAAGTGACTTCAGCTTTTTCCATGGTTTAGGATACCCAGAATCCAAAATAAGGTTTAAAAAAATTGAAACTTGGTAACTGAGACTCACTGAGCCTGAGTTTACTCAGCATCCCTTCCCCTGCAATAGCACCTTTCCATGTTGAAAAATAAAAAGACTTCTGGGGGCTGCAAACTAGAATAACCAGTACTGCAAACCTCTGAACTGCTGGTACTAGAGTCAGAGAACTGAGGAACAGAAGAAATGGGACAAGTCATAAGGACACAATACCATGCATATACGGTAGAAAGGGGGGGGGCGCTGTGCAGCATTCTACCAAGCCTGAGGAAAGGAATAGCAAGAGATCTAACTGGGGGCAGATCTGACCACCTGCAATTCAGTTAGTGCAGAAACTTGGGTTGGTGAACCATAAATTAACAAGTGTAAGAAGAAGATGAGATGCTTTGAGATCCAGCCCTAAGGAAACCATAGAGTCCAAACGTGAGTGATAAGAAAAAATAAAGAGGAAAGATCAATAAGTTGGTTAGACAGTTCAGGTCTGATGAAAAGTAATTTTCTTGATCATCATTGCCCAATATATGTTAACCTTCTGGGGGAAATTGAAACCACAAGGTGCTATACTAAACATCTTGGGGGGTTGTACAAGGCTCTATGGGAAAGAGATATGCACCTGAATGACAAAGGAGCTGATGGTCTATTTGAATGTTTTATCTGTCTGAATTTCTTCAGGGACTCTCAAGAACCTTTTATGTCTTTATAAGAATAAAATAAAATATCCAATACTCATGTTGTACATTGAGTGCCTGGCAGCACATCTTACAGGAATGTAGATATGAGCTACGACCAAATTTTTATTTTTGAGATTTCCTCAGAATAAAATTCTAGGATAAGAGCATAGAGCTAAAGAGAGAAACCAACCTTTTGGGGCCAATGCCTGATCAAATATTTCAGGGCTCCACAGTGCCTGGCACAAAGTAGGCACTCAATAAGTGATAGTAGGGGGTGGCTAGGTGGCGCAGTGGATAAAGCACCGGCCCTGGATTCAGGAGTACCTGAGTTCAAATCCGGCCTCAGACACTTGACACTTACTAGCTGTGTGACCCTGGGCAAGTCACTTAACCCCCATTGCCCCATAAAAAATAAAATAAAATAAAATAAATAAGTGATAGTTGACTGGCTGTGTTATACAAGGATAGCAAGTTATCTTATTTGCTAAGTGTAAAGACAGTAATGAAAGTATCCATTTATCTCTCATGGGATTGGGTAGTGGAGGCCCAAGCTAAAAGGATCATCCTTACTCATTGGATAGTACAGATGGTTAGCTGAGGTTAGAACTCTAGACCTTCAAAATCAAAAGGATTCCCAGAAGGAAAAGGGAACAACCAGGAAAAATTTATCAGAAAACATTACTTTCTTTGTAAATATGGGGATAATTTGTACTCTACTCCAAAAACGTCCTAGAATCCATACTGATTTATAGTTCTTATATTAGGAATGCATACAGGGATACTCACTATAAAGAGGTTCTTGTTCCCCTCTGAGGAAACTGGGGAAATTGAGAGGATTGCAGCAGCAAGCGGTTAATTGTGAGACTTGATTGAACTACACTGACTCCATCTTGTGGCTCAATTCTGGAGCTATCTCAGTTTTCTTTCTATTTAATTATAGGTCTAGTTCAACTTCTGTCTTGTGAGAAAACTCTACTCAATTGTGGAACTGGGAAAAAAAACTTATTGTATTGTTTGAACCTAGCCCTGTGTGGCTGGGAAGCTGCACCACCTCTCCCTGCTACTTAGAGACCTTAACCAAGGACCTAGGTTATGCCAACCAGAAACTCAGTCAGGCCCAAAAATTGGCACGAGTTTTCTCACTCTTGTAAATCGCAAGCAACCCATGTCTTATATTAAAAATGGCCCCATACTGATCAATCAATTATTGTTTCCATGTTCCTTTCATCATTTAACAGACACTTGAGGGGAGATACCTCTTTTTTTATGAATTCAGGGAATTATAAATGTTTTCTCTCCCCCTCCCAATTTGAAAAGTATATAATCTTTTATCCAATTAGAAATCAGATTACCTAATGTTGTATTGTTTCCTTGTAATTAACTGGCCTTATTTGGCTAATAGTTTTTAATGTGTAAAACTCTGTCTCTCCCTAGATTCAGGGTCCAGTCCTTGTCCTAAGGAAGGAACCTGGTCCCGATTTGTTGGACAATTGACATACATTGCTTAATAAATTGATATGCTTGGAAGATCAAACTTTTATTTCCTCAGTCATTTCATCTTTCACCACCACAACTTATAGCTTTGGATAGTATTATTGTACCTACAGGTTCCAGAAAAAAGAAAACTTAACTGAATGGTTCTTGAGTTATCTCTGTCCATTAAACCTGTTCATCTACCCAAGATTTCAAGGCATTATCTATTGAAATTGCAACCCTTTTAGCCTTATATAGAGTTACACTTGGTGTCACCAGCATTCTTCAAAGTAACTCTCAACCCTGTCACACTGTGGAATTTCTTGGCAAAAAAAGAGAATTTTCCTGTCCAGAACTCTAATCCTTCAACTTTCCTGGAGCAGGGACAGCTTTAGATTGAACTTTCTCCCTCTACTTTCTTCTTGGAATGAGCTATGATTTTGACCCTCCAGAGACTGCATGAAAATAAATACAGTGTCCCCAGCCAAGCAAAGAACTAGGGGAAAGGGGAAAAGCAAGCCATGACCACTAAACATCTGAAGTATAGACAATTTAACACTTTTTATAAGAAGGAAAAAATGTTAGTGTTGTTTGCTCATCAGAGAAAAATGTTGAAAGGATTATGTCTGTCAAGAACAACAAATGGGCCCAGGCTGGAGTCTACAAACCTAATTGCTCATGAGTGAAATGGTTCTTGTAAGTGAGAAATGTGAGAGTACAGCCTTATTTATAAAGAAATGTATATGGTCCTTAGAGTACTCTTCAGTTAGGTCAGGCCAAAGGGGGTGCTCAGGCTATAAGTGGCAAATTCTCCATTAATCCTATGGAGACTATGAGAATTAGCTGTCTATTTTCTTAGGAATCAAAGAAGCCCTAATAAACATTGTATGGTGTCATCTTATAGTAGATTGTTGATTATTTCAGGACTTCTTAAAAGTCCAGCATCACATTTACTAAAAAGCCTGAATCTCAGAGAAGAAAAATTTTTTAAATCTTTCATGAAAATATTGGGCAATGGGGATACTTGAAGGCCATTTGCTGTTGCTGTGTTCAAAGACAGCCTTTCTAAATCACATTCCTGCCCTTATAATTCCTATCACATTTTTCTATGAACATAGTAAAACACAGTGTGACACTCTCCATATACTGGTGCTGCTAAACTAGTATTTATATAGCACTATAAATTCATAACGTGCTTTACAAATATTATCTCATTATATTCTCATAGCAACCGTGGGACATTTTACAGATGAGGAAGGTGAGGCATACAGCAATTAAGTGAATCACTCAGGGACTTAAAACTAGTAAGTGTCTGAGGAAGAATTTGAATTCTGGTCTTTCTGATTACAAGTCCAACACTCTATCCTTTGTGCCACTTAGTTGCCAAGTCCCTATGACATTGATATCATCTTCATTTTAATATATGCTCTTGCCTTTGGTATAGTTGAGGTTGACACTGAATTCATAGTACTACCCCTTATACTCTCTACTTTCCAATCAAATTGGCTCTGAATTCTTCACCTCGTCTCTCAACTCAGCCTTTATATAGGTTATCCCCTGATCCAGGAATATTCTCCCACTTCACCTCTACCTCCTAGAATTCTTAGCTTTATGTCATGCTCAATTCAAATGCCACCTCCTCGGATACTCTTTGGCTATGCTTTAAAAAGTCGACCATTATAATCTGCTTAAATTAGTTGGCTCACACTTGAGCAGAGTGACTTGTGAAACCATAAGATATAATCACTAAGCTCCAAAGAAACTGGACCTTAACATCCTTTAAGGTATTGCTCAGGGGTCAGCTTTCAAGAGAATACAATCTTGATGCCCATAAAATGCTTCCTCCTTCCTCCAGTTAGCTAATACATTTAGTAGAATGGAAAGAGTACTGAACTTGGAATCAAACTAACCAATAACTTACTTAATGTCCTTGAGCCTAAGTTTTTCATCTACAAAATGGCAATAACACTTCCCTTGTAGAGCTGTTGTGGGAATCAAATTAGATAACTCATGTAATGCACTTTTCATACCTTAAAGTAAAAGTTAGGTGTTTTTTTTATTATTTTCATCTCCATACAAGTCACTCAAGGGAATGACTGCAAACTGCCTGAATGCAAAATTGTGTTGTTGTTTTTTTTTATTTTCTAACTAGAAATTAACACAATACTGGTTAGTGCTTAATAACTATTTGTATATTTGAATTAAATTCATGTTTTCATTGTTATTCATTCATAGGATCTTGGCATTAGAAGGAGTTTCAAAGGGGAGCCAGTCTCAGCTCCCTCTCTATATCTTTGACCATGGTAATTCATCTAACTCTTTTACAAACAATTCAAGATAGGCAACTCACTTTTCTCATAAGACTGCTTATTCTGCTTTTCATACCTTTAATTAGATTTTTTTTCCTTTCATATTGACTCAAGAACTACTTTCCTTGTAATGTCTGGGTATACAAAGAATACGTCAAATACTTCTCCTACATAGCCATCCTTTAAATATATAAAGACTGCTAGTATTCCTCTTTTCTCCCTTCTTCTAGTAAAAAGTATCCAGAAACCACCTCAAAACATACCCTGCCCACATTATTTAAGAATACAGTTGGGGGCAGCTGGGTGGTACAGTGGATAAAGCATAGGCCCTGAATTCAAGAGGACCTGAGTTCAAATCCAGCCTCAAACACTTGACACTTACTAGCTGTGTCACCCTGGGCAAGTCACTTAACCCACATTGCCTGGCAAAAATAAATAAATAAATGCATAAAAAGTTTTTTTTTTTAAAAAGGGAGAGGAAATCTTCAAAACATCTAATTTTTAAAAGGGGGGAGGGGCAGGTAGGTGGTGCAGTAGATAAAGCACCGGCCCTGGATTCAGGAGGACCTGAGTTCAAATCTGACCTCAGACACTTGACACTTACTAGCTGTGTGACTCTGGGCAAGTTACTTAACCCTCATTGACCCGCAAAAAAAAAAAAAAAAAAAAAAAAAAAAAGAATATAGTTGAGGGGGCAGCTAGGTGGTACAGTGGATATAGCACTGGCTCTGGATTCAGGAGAACCTGAGTTCAAATCCAGCCTCAGACACTTGACACTTACTAGCTGTGTGACCTTGGGCAAGTCACTTAACCCTCACTACTGCCCTGCCATAAATAAATAGATAAATAAATATGTGTGTGTTTGTATATACATATGTGTGTATGTATACATATATATATATATATATATATTTGACTGATAATTACCTAGAAAGAACCAGGTTTTTAAGGTCCAGAAAATATTATTAAGGGGAATTGAGTTTCATAGATTGATGGAAAAATAAGGTTAAAAACTAAGTTTTATAGGCAATATTTGGAAGAAAAAGAAAGGAGTTAGTTCACAATTATTTCAAGGAGTAAAATGAGAAGTAAAAATATGAGATTTTAAATTACCTTCAAATTTTAATTAAATATAACAAAGATACTTCTGGCTCTGGGGAATGAATGAAAAGGAATCATGGAAATAAAGATTTAAAATGGAAACTCCTACCAAGACAGACATCAAAAGTGGTCCTCAATATGGAACATTTAGTAATTAACAAATTATCAGGCCAGGTCACTTCATCCACCTAATGATTCTATCACTAGGGAATATTATTTTCCTATTTGTGTCCAGATTCATTACAGTCACCATCAATGCCACCTTGGTGCTTAGAAAAGGAACCTATTGTCTTTTTTTGTTTTGTTTTTTGGGGTTTTTTTTGTTGTTGTTTTTTTACCTATTGTCAATATAAAGTTACTTGCTTTGATGAGCTTTCTAAAAAACAGATAAAATCATCAAAACCATTTAGCAGAAAAGGAAAGAGGAATGGTTCCATCTTTGTGCTTGGTTCAAATTATTACCAAAGAATTTCTACAGCAGATAGGTTCTGGTACCTAATTACCCCACATACTAGTCTCCTTGAAGGACAAAGAAACTGGCATGGGAGCAGGGGGAAAGAGAGCGCTACATATGGCAAAGAAAAAAAGTGACATGGCCATGACTTTGGTATTCCTTTTCCTTCTTGCATATACTTTTTAAAGACAAGAAGTAGTTGCCATGGCCACCTGAGCCATTTCTCCTCAACACATGGATAACTGGGGGTTACCACAGCAACAGTCAGAGTTTGGAGTCCTCTTTTGATATGTCTAGGGTGAAGGTTGCTAAGGCAACCACTGGTGTGTCCCCATGGGTGGTGATACATCATGTAGTGTTGCTATAGAAATATTGACGTATCAATAATCTTTTTCCTAACATTCTCCAAGTGACTGGACCCCAGAGTTGAATCACTATCTTTATGTTGAACAGCAGGAGTCTTCAAGCAAACATTAGCCTTATGGTTCAATTGCTTCATGACCAAATAATCAGAATGTCAAGTAGTATATTGGGCTCCTAGTTTGAAAAGTCATCTACAATTCAAGCTGCCCAGACCCTTTCTGCCATCTGTTCAACTCATGTAGCTTTGATGTGCAAACTATTCTAACTAGATAAATGAATGCCTCTACATCTCTAGAAGCCTCTGATGCTGCTTAGCAGATAATGGATATTGCTATACTAACATTTACCAATTAAAAAAAAAAGCCATCCCTGTCTAAACTACCAATAGTTTAGAGACCATAATTTAACACAGCAGAAAGATGGACTAGACTCTGTCAGCAATGTGGAATTATTAAGCACAGACATGTTTCTCAATCCCTTGAAAATTGAACATTTAAATTTTCCGCAAATCCCCCCCCTCAAGAGAATAAAGTTGGAGAAAATGAAGCAAAATAACTAAATTAGAAATGGCAAGGGTGGGTAGGGGGTGGCAGATATGCCAAAACATGTTATTCTTCTATTTAGTAGTTGTTATAAAATGAAACAAAGAAAGCTAGGAGAAATTCTAAGAAAACCTATGCAAATTAAAATAAATTAAATAATAGATAAAAAGATTTATAATGAATGGTGCATAAGCAATCAAGAGAGGTACTTCTGTGAAAATGGGAAATAACTGTTCAAAGCCCCAGAGATATTCAATGTGAATATGAAATTTACAATTGAATGTCAAGATGTTTTAACTACTTAAGGATTCCTATGTTTAGAGCATTCCTACAAAGTAAAGGAAATTAACTATATATGTTCCCTTGAAAAATAATAACTATCCTAAATTAATTTTTTCAAATTAATACATAATAATTAAAATAATTCTAAAATATTTAATCACCAAATTCTTAGAGTGTTCAATATTCTCAAACCCATTACCAAATGAAATATAACAATGCCACTTATAAGATGGAGTAACTCAAAACAATCACATAAAAATGAATATTTAGTTTAAAAATAGCTGGGAAAAAATAAGTTACATACATACATATATGTATATTTGTATGTGTACTTTCAGAGCTAATTATTTGAGAGGTGGAAAAGGGTAGGGAGTAGAGACTTAGACCCAGAGCCCAGAAGGCTTTGGTTCATGTCTCACTTCTAAATGTACTGCCTATGGACTTCTAATCCTCTAGGTTAGTGGTATCAAACTCAAATGGAAAATGAGAATACAAAATTCTACATAATAATTCCTGTGGGTACATGTTGACTTAAAAATACATATTAACATAATCTATGCTCTATTTCATTTTTTTTTATTTTTTTTTTTAGGCAATGGGGTTAAGTGACTTGCCCAGGGTCACACAGCTAGTAAGTGTCAAGTGTCTGAAGCCACATTTGAACTCAGGTCCTCCTGAATCCAGGGCTGGTGCTTTAACCACTGTGCCATCTAGCTGCCCCCATTTTTATTTATTTTGTTAAATATTTTTCAATTACATTTAAATCTGGTTCCCACACTTGGGAGTGGCCAAATGTTGCATGTTTGATACTTCTTCTCTAGGTAACTGTTAAGACTATAAGTTGCAGAAAAAGTGCCAACTTGTATTAGTGAAGGAAATTCCTTAGTGAGAGATTTCTATCCCAAAGAAATTACAACTCTGAGCTCTATCTCTTCAGAGTTAGTTATTTTCCTCTAAAAATTAGTTTGTTGGTATTTTTGAAGTTAAATTATTTACATGCAATTTTACAACTATTCTTTGTGGATGAAGCAACTAATTCATGAATGAGGCAGAGCATCCTGATGTGGTTAAATGGTACAGCCAACACTAGAATACAAGGCTTCTGATTCAAGTCCATTGCCAGGGTGACATCATTTAAAGGAAGCAAGATAAAGTGAGACAGTATGCTATAGTGCATATAATGCTGGGTTTGCAGTTAGGAAGACTTCATTCAAATCCTTCCTCAGACACTGAATTCCTGTGCTGGTCAAATGAGAAAGTTAAACTTGAAGCCTTCTAAAGTAACTTGTAATTCTAAATCTATAATCCTGTGAACACTGGATCAATTATATTTATGGGATGTTATGTAACCTAACCAACCTCCATTTTCACAATAGTCTTTCTCTTGTGGATATTAGTCAGTGAAACAAGTATTAGTCTTTATTGGAGGAGAAAAGGGAGGTTAAATTGAAATGTAGCCACCTCAGTGAACTTTTTAATTCTGGTTCTCTATTAAATAATTGAGAAAAAAGTGAAAATGCCTAATTAAATATAAAACACAGCAAAATGAGAGAAGTCATCCAGACTGCAATTCACTTTCACTTTAAGGGAGTGAAATGTTCTGAGTGAAATGAAGCAATTAATATTTTTTTAAATATTCTATTTGTAACAAGAGTTATTTCATGGACTATGCTCATAGTTGCTCTTCCTGACTTACCTTTTGGGAAATTTAGGGCCATCTTGTAACCATGTTTTACTCAGTGATATAGGGCTTGCAATTTGAGATGATGAAGAATCTCCAAAGCCAGAGTTGCTGATGACCCAATAGAGGTATAAAAGTGAACAGCTACCATCACTCTTGTCCTCTTCCTTTATGGCTATGAATTATATGAAGAGTGAATGGAGGACGGGTAAGGGAACCCTAATCCAGCTTTCTGTAACCCCAATACTGGCCTTCACGTGGTCAAAAGCCCATGGCACTTAAAATACATATTCTGCTTAGCCAAGCTGCCTGTTTTGTTTTTGTTCTTTCCTGATCTTTGGCGAACATTTATGAATTGGACAAGTTTAGTCTTAGAGTTGACCTTGTGAGTTCAAAAGATCTTGAGGTCTTGGATCCTAGTTAGTTGAAGATGAAAGATGGTAGAAGCTAAATGGCTGGCAATTACTCTAGTGATCTTGAAGAGAACTTCCTCCAAAGAAAGGATTAGCCCCTCTGGCCATTTTAGCAGAAGGTATTGACTACAAATCACTTGGACAGAGTAAAGTGGACGTGAAATATAAAGTGCCTAATTATCGATCCTGTGAACTCCTTTATATTTTGACGAGGTTGAAATACCAGTTTTCAAGAAGACTGTAATAGAAGTTAAATTACTGACTTACCTATTCTAAGTTTGTTTTTGTCAAATATATGCCTGTGGGATTTTCATGTTTAGCATTTCTTTTGTTTATAAGAATCAAATACATATGCCATGCCTCATTCATATTATATATTGAAAAACTTCCCCATTTTGAAGGACTCCCTAGATGTGATCCATAAACTAAGTTATAAGTATATTTGTCCCCAGGGCAGCAGAATGGGTATTTAATAAACTGAAGAATGTGAAAAAAGTGAGCCTACCCCATCCCCTCCATATACACAATTAGAAGCCAGAGTCCCTAGGACTGAATTCAGGCCAAACCAAAAACCTTAGTAAATAACAAAGAGTGGGCACAGTCTGTAAATACTACTGTGAGCTGTGGAAATTTATTTTGATTTGGGGACCCTACCTTTGGACTGAGATTAGAAATCCTTGGGCCCTCAAGGTTTTTTCTGTGTGAAGGGCTGGTGCCCCTCCCCCTCCACTTCAGCTGAGCAACAAAAAGCCCGGTGGGCTGTACGAGATGCCAGGTCAGATGGGGGAAAAAGCCCCAGTTCCCTCTGCCCTGAGAGGATCAATCCAAGAGATCCCAGGCTCATCCAGGCCGGCCTCTGGCATAGCCCATGCAGAGGTCCCTGGGCACACAGCAGTGGGAATGGGCCCCTGGAGCCCTGGCATGAGACACTCCAGCATCCCCTCCTCCCCCACTCCCCCCACCCAGCCACAGCACTAGGGTGGCTGGCGGATTATCTTGGTGTGGGGGGGGGGCGCAAGAAGCCCCAAGTTTTGAGTGGAGAGAAGAAAGATATATATAGACTTGGGAGTTAGACAGCAAGGGGGAGCTAAGAAGATTAAGGGAACATAGAAGGATGCAGGAGAAGGCTAAAGGACTAGAGCAAGAGATAGATGTATGGAGCTTGGGAGACCCAGAAGATTAAGAGAACAAAAGGACACTGGAGCACTAGGAGAATGGAAGGAGAGGTCTGTGAGAGAGAAACACAGGGGTTCAGCAGTGGCAGTAAGGAGAGGAAAGCTAGAGGCTGCAGGATCAATTAAGTGAAAGGGGCTTGGAGTTAAAAGAAAGGAGCTGAGCAGTGAAAGTGGAACATACCTTAAGGCAAGAGGCAGCAAGGGCCCTTATTGTATTAAAAGCAGACAGGTTGTATAATTTGCATTTCTTAACCCTTATCTCTTACATTTATTTTTATAAATAAACTCTGCTTTGATTATTTAGTTAAGAGGTTTCTTAATCTTTTGCTTATCAATTTGGGAGCAGTGTGGAGAAATTTTTAAATGGCCCATGTTAAGTTAATAGCAGTCAGATAGCCAGTTAGTCAAAAGTCCCAGATTAAGTACCCCAGTCAGATTAGGCCCTCCAAATTATGCCAATAAGTCAAAATATTTCTACAGAGCCCAGTGGTTCTTCAAAATTACATTCAATAAGTATTGTAATATGTCCAACTATAGAAACATATTTTTTTCTCCCTTCAGAACATCTAAACAACAACAAGGTAACAGTGTTTTCAGCTCAAGCTCTGCTGAGCACTAGTAAAAGTTCTAAATTCTCTACCCCAAACCACTTCACACATTCTCACCCTCAAACACCTCCTTGCTGTGTTTTTGGGCCTTGAATCAGAGGCTCAGAACTGGAAAGAAAAGGAAAAAGAGAAAAGAGCAGAAGGAGGAAAGGGAATAGAAGAGAAAGGAGGAGAAAGGAGGAGGAAGATGAGAGGGCAAAGAAGAAAAAGGAGGAGAGAGAAGAAAGGTCTGGGGTTGGAGAAGGTCAAGAACAAGGACTTTGTGGGGTCCATTATCTTGATTAAACCCTTATTATTTGTTTCTTTCCCCCAGAGAGTGAGAGGGAAAGGGGAGGCAGAAATTATTGTAGAATTTCAGGTCAGATCGGGATCAGGAAACCAACAAGCCAAGATCAAAAATCAAATAGATGACCTGTGGACCTAAAAACATAGCCTATAGGCAGGAGGCAACATCTAAATCAGAAGTAGAATCAAAATAAGGAATCCCAACAAATTCTGACAAAGGTTTAGCAAGAAGTGAGATCCAAAGTTACGGTTACGGTAAGTTCAACAGCAGGCAAGGAACAAGGTATTGAACTAAACAAAGTTGTCTCAATTGCATGAAGAAAACAAAGAAAAAAAATACAGAATCTAAGTTTGAATCCAAGTTCTGCTAATTAGTACCTAAAACTCTCTGGGATTTTTTTAAATCATCTGTAAAATGAGAGGGTTGGACTGCATAAGATTTCCAGTTCTAAAACTACGATCATTTGATACTAATTTGTCATTCTCAGGTGATCTGTGTGTGTGTGTGTGTGTGTGTGTCCCCATTGTGTGTGGAGAGCCTCTGGTTTCTTCTGTATTCAATTCACCTGGAGAATCATCCCTATTGCTCCCATTGTTCTCTGTGGCAATGGTCAAATCCACATGATAGTGGACATGAGTCAAATTTTGAGGCATTCAAATAATCACACAATTGTCTATAGTGTGCACACATGCAGGTTTTATATTAAACCTAAAGAATTTAGACATAATAGAGGATCCTACTGGATTATTACACACCGACAATATCTATATTAAAACCTGAAGCTGGCCCACTTTCCCAAGACTACATTAAAATGGTAAGAAAATAGGGCTAAAGAAAGACAAATAATTTAAGATGACATTAAAATAATTTAAATAAAATAAAATAATAATATATAATATTATATAATATAAAATATAAAATAATAAATAAAATAATTTAAAATAATAATTTAAGATGACGTTAAATAGTTTTAATATGTCAATATATTAATCAAACACAGATGACTCCAGATTTGGAATGGTACTCAGAGATCATGTAGCCTGTTTCCCTGATTTAAGCAAGGCTACAATATCCCTGACAAATGATAATTCTGCCTATTTTAGACCTCCAGTGATGGGGAACTCACTATCTCCTGAGGCAACCCTTTACATTTTGAAACAGTTGTAATTATTGGCAAGTTATTCCTTTTTTATCAAACTGATATGTGCCTCTTTGAAATTTCCACCAACTTTTCCTAATTCCGTCCTCCAAAACCAATGAGAATAGGCCTTACCCTTCTTCCACAAGAATCGGTTGAATATTCTAAATTTGAGTATTCTGTTTATGAGTGCAAGGGAACTGGTTTTTTAAATCCATTATTATTTTACTAAATAAAATTTCAATAACTCGTAATGATCCCTTTATAAAGTATTAAAAAATTGCTTGAGTGAATTAGAGAAGTAGTAAAATAGGATGATCATTGACAAGGCATAGGCCAATTGTTCCCTCCCTCTAACTTTAAAAACTCAGTTCAATCAGTCCAAGAAATCAGACTCACAAAGGATCTTCTGATTACATGTGTAAAAGGTACACGAACCTGGAGTAGAGAAAACTAAAAGAGACTTCATAGAACTGAGAGAGCAGGAGCACAAGTAGAAGTCCGAAGGAATTTGGCCAGCACTCCACAGTGAGCCTGTGTGGGCCAGTTGTCATGAGGAGTGTTAGGACAGATGTGATTTCATTGAAATTCCCCAGACAACAGCTCCCAATAGGGGAATTCTATATGGCCTTTCTCCCCTTTGGTTCTATGATAGAAGCCTAAAACCTTTCTCTTTGAGCCTGGGGAATATCTGTGTACCTTTCTTTGTTTAAAATGTTTGTTTTTTCATGTACCCTGTGTATATCTCTCTGCTTTACATGTGTTTCTTGTAAACAACATATAGACAATGAAGTCATATCAATACTTAACATATATGTACCATCTAATGTATACCATCTATGTATACCATCTAAATTTTTGAAGAAGTTTAATGAGTTACAGGAGGAAATAGATAATAAAACTATTCTAGTGGGGGACCTTAACCTTCCCCTCTCAGAACTGGATAAATCTAACCAAAAAATAAACAAGAAAGAAGTTAAAGAAATGAATAAAATTCTTGAAAAGTTAGATATGATAGATCTCTGGAGAAAATTCAATGGGAATAGAAATGAGTATTCCTTCTCAGCAGTACATGGGACCTACATGAAAATTGACCATGTATTAGGGCATAAAAACCTTACAACCAGATGTAGAAAAGCAGAAATAGTAACCATATCCTTTTCATATCATAACACAATAAAAATTACATTCAATAATGGACAATTGAAAGAGAGATTAAAAACCAATTGGAAATGAAATAATCTGATCCTAAAAAACAAGTGGGTCAAAGAACAATTGATTTCATTAAATGATTTTGTCTTTATAAATGATATTAACTGGGGAAATTGTTAGTCTTGGTACACTTACTGGGAATTCAATTAGGAAAAGACAGCTGATGGGAAAGCTTCACCAAAAAAAGAAAAAAAAAAACCAGAATTAACATTGAGGTATTTTGCCAGTACACTCTCTTTGGCTTGGAGTTTCCAGCTAACAATGATATGAAGAATTACATATCCTTTGATACAACTTCTCAGAGCAGAAGAGAATCATTTATTTATATTGGGAGACCTATCTTATAAATATTAGTAAAGTAAATGTATGCAAATAGAAGCAATTGAACAACCCTGCTTGCCACCCCTTCCCATCCCTTCACTGATACCTAAGAATATTATTTCTATAAATCATTTCTTCAGGAGGGAATCCTATGTTGCAAAATATGATCATATATTATCTATTATTGTCATAACTACTAAGTTAAACAATCATTAAGTCCTGAAGGGATTACTGTGAACTGAACAGAGATGAAAAGAGATCCACATTTTCGTTTGATTTATAAGAAAAAGCACATAGAGTTTTCATGGTTAGAATGAGTTACATTTGAAAAATGCATTCTAGATAGGTAGTTGGATTTTGCCTTTCAGTAGGACCATTATAGAACACTAAGATTAATATAAGTATTCAAAACTTTCAATCATGACTTCTGAGAAAGACATAGAGTTCTAAATCCCTCACAAGATAAAGAGGAGTCATCCAGGAACTAACTCAACCAAAGAGAATCAAAGGTCAGCACACACTTTGTGCCTTCAAAATTATTTTCCAACAACTTCTACAGCTTTCAATTAATGGAACAAAAGGCAGGGATTTTGCTTGGAATTGTGTTTTTTTTTTCTTTTTTTCAGTCTTGTCATGCTTTTCCACAGCTCTATTACTGAGACCAGAAGAGGAGATGACTGACAAAAATATTACTCTGTCTTAGGAAGGATATCTTTAAAATTCTGGGCCGATTCCACAGCATTATTAAAGTTCTCTGAAGCATTGTCATTAGCAAGATTAAAAAGGAGAGAAGGAAAGAGAGAAGCAACCATGTTATCTATTGTTTCATAAAACCCATCACAGCTTCTTGTTGCTGTTAACTTAGCCAGACCAATTCATTTTAGATATCACAGGTGTAACAACAAGCCCAAATAAGCAAACACAAAGGTTATTAGCAATCACAGGCACAGGCACAGAATATTTTTAAGTGGATTTTCCAAAAGTTTTGAGAATTGGAAAAGATAGAACAAGGTCTCTCTGCCAAATCAAGTGCTAATATGAGAGAAAATTACTGTAGAGTCGCTCAGAGGTAAATAAAAGGTAGAGTTTTGGAGACCTACATACTATCTAATTTTAAATAAGAATCATAGACTAATAGTTTTCTGTATTTTACAGAAGAGATTTGACATTTCTCTGGAATTTTCCAAACCATTACATGGGGAGAGAGGGGAAAAAAGACCAGGTAGGGAAAGAGTCAAAAATACCAGACACCAATCAATTAATCAACAAGCATTCATTACATACCTACTGTGGGCCAAGCATTGTACTTGGTGCTGGCAATACAGACAAAAGAAACCGTCCCTGTCCTCAAGGAGACAATATGCATAAACAGACAGCAGATACATAAAAATAGATAGATGATAGACAGATAGATAGATAGATGATAGATACATAATAGATGATAGGTAGATAGACAGATATTACTAATAATAGCTAACATTCATGCACTTACTATGTACCAGTTACTGTTCTAACTACTTTGTAAGTACTATCTCACTTGATCATCACAACACTTTGAGACAAATGCTATTATTATCTCCATTTTACAGATGAGGAAAATGAGGCAAATAGTTAAGTGATATGCCCAAGGTCACACAGCTAGTAAATGTCTGAGGCTGAATTTGAATTAAAGTCTTTTCTCTCTCTCTCTCTCTCTCTCTCTCTCTCTCTCTCTCTCTCTCTCTCCCCATATGTATATTATGTATATGTATATATGATATATACACTTATGCACACATACAAAATTAATCTTTTGCAGGGGAAAGACGCTAGCAACTAGGGGGTGATAGGAGGACACTTCAAGTAAGCCCTCACGCAGAAGGTGATGTTTGAGAGTTTTGAGTTGTGATTTATAACATAGGATGGAAATGCCCTTCATAGTTAGAAAGTAGCTCCTCTTAAATATAATAAAAAGAAGAAATGTGTCACTCCTATAACATCTATAATCTTCCCCTATAATCATGATGTATTCCGTAGTGAGTAGTCATGACTCCTATCAACTAATTAACTCCACATGAGGATGTTGCCAAACAACAACAGAAAATACAAGTGCTTTTCTCACTACCTGCCCTTCAAACTTAGTTCAATTCAATTTGGAATATTTCTTAAGCACCTTCTGTAGGCAAGGTCCTGAAAAAGTCTATGTGATAAGCACTCAAGCTCTTAGGCTGGTGCCTAAATATTAACATGTTGGATACCATAGCACAAATTAATACACATTCTTAGCTGCATTAATTTTCATTTCTGGCCCTCAATGCAATTTGACCTTTGTTCTATGGGAGGAGAATAAATAGAAAGGAAACAGGGAAAATATAAAAGGGCATTGGGGTGAACCTTCAACAAAAATATTAAAACAATTCATAACCTGGACCATTCTTAGATTTCCAGACTTCTTATACCTGTCTTCTCCATGCAGTCTGTGATTCAGCTACTCTGGCCAGTCTTCTCTGTTGGAATATGAATTCCTTGAGGGCAGGGTCTCTTTTGTCTTTCTTTGTATAGACAAAGAACATTGCTGCCATTGCTTAGCATGGTGACAGGTACATAGTAAGTACTTAATAAACTCTTGTTTGACAGATCCCGGATTTCTTAAAAGCAGCAAAGGAGAGTACCTCACCCCTCTCGACACCTAACATTGTCCAGGACTCAACAGAGTTTGGCCAATTGCTTCATCCTCCTATTGTCTTACAATAGCAATCTTTTTGTTCCTGTGCTCTAGTGGCTAAGATTATACTCTACGTATCACTGATAGGCTTAAGTCACAAAAGGAGATGTAAAATTTACCAGAAAAAGGAAACAGAAGAAAAAATCATAGGAAGCAAGGTAAAAGATTTCTCTTAAAGAAGGTTCATATGATATCTCAAAGTTGAATGCAACCAATTATTGTTTCAAGTATTATCCACAGCCTAATCTCTACAATATCAGCAACCAGGCATGGAACCCATTTGATCAGGGTCAGCAAAGTTTGGCCTGAATACCAAATCCAGTCTACCACCTAGTTTTCATATGCCCCACAAGCTAAGAATGGCATTTATATTTTTTAAGCACATACGTTATTAGAAATATAAAAAACACTTAAAATAAAATAAAGTATGTCCTTTATTTTAAAATGTAAAAACCATTCTTAGCTCATATACCATACAAAAACAGGTGGTAGACTGGATTTGGCCCATACGCCATAGATTGCCAACCCCCACATTAGATTATAAAGTTCTCAAAGGCAAGAAGGAGAACTTTTCTTTGTTATCTCCCAATTAGCTAGAAGAGGGCTAAGTCCCCAGTACAGTAGACAGACAGACATTCTAAAGTCTGGTTAATCTGTGACCATAACATAGAGTGGTAGAATTGTCTAGGGCAGAGGTTCTTAACCTAGCTTCTGTGAAGTTTTTTTTGTTGTTGTTTTTTTAATCTTTTTTTTTCTTTGTGATCCTATGTATTTTATTTTATGCATGAAAAACATTCTGAGAAGGAGTCCACAGGCTTTCCCTGACAACCAAAGGAATAAATAATATACCCACAAAGTTTAAGAAGCCCTGATTTAATGAATAGAAGGATGTACTTGAAAAATGAATATTTGGCTTCAAATCCAGAGCCTTAGACACCTTCTAGCTACTGGAAAATGGACAAGTTGCTTAATTTCTTGGAGCCTCATGTAATTTTCTATGACTTCTTTACCATTATAAATAAGTTTGGGATTTCATATCACACAAATGAAATCCTGGACCTTTGCAGCCAGACCATAAACACATTTTGAAGAGGGATTGTTTCATGGTTTAAACTTATATCCTTGTACATATATAGCCTATAGCAGATTGCTTTACGTCTTTGGTAGGGGGGAGGAAAGGGAAGTTGGGAGAAAAATTTGGAACAAAAAATCTTATGAAAACAAATGTCAAAAACTCTTTTACATGTAACTGGAAAATAATAAAATGCTTTTATGATTAAAAAAGTAAAAAAGAGGGGCAGTTAGGTGGCACAGTGGATAAAGCACCAGCCCTGGATTCAGGAGGACCTGAGTTCAAATCCAGTCTCAGACACTTGACACTTACTAGCTGTGTGACCCTGGGCAAGTCACTTAACCCCAACTGCCTCACCAAAAAAATATTAAAAATAAAAATAAAGTGCTTTTAAGAAAAAAGTAAAAAAGAAAAGAAAAAGAAAATGAAATTGATTATATGTTTTAAAAAAATATATATCCTCATTACCATGATCAGAGAATGTCATAATTCCAATAGCCTTTGGTTTAAACAAATTCTATTCTTATACAAGAAAAGTGTATTCAGATTCCTATTAAGGTATATAAGTATCAATAGCTGGCTTCAGGATCCAAAATCTCTGGAATACCTGGCAGTCTTACTTCTGCTAAACAAAAACTGTGCCACACAGTTAATCATTTTACTTTTTAGTGCCCCAAGCAACTTTCTTAAGATTTTTTTCTGTAGGGCAGTAAGGGTTAAGTGACTCGCCCAGGATCATACAGCTAGTAAGTGTCAAGTGTCTGAGGCCAGGTTTGAACTCAGGTCCTCCTGAATCCAGGGCCAGTGCTTTATCCACTGCTCTACCTAACTGCCCCTTCTTAAGATTTTAAGTTGCAGAGGAAGTGTTCATCTGCTTTGATAGAGGGAATTTCTTGTTGGAAGCTCCCTACATTCATGGAATCACAGGTACAGTTCTAAAAAATTAATAGCTCACAAAGAACTTAGGTACATAGAAATGACAACTAAAGTCAGTTTCACTGTCATATGACTGCATAATTAGCAAATGACTTCTTTTAGCAAAAGGAAAGAAAGGCTTGGTTTTCACTGTTAAGAATGATTTATGTTGGGGCAGCTAGGTGGCACAGTGGATAGAGCACTGGCCCTAGATTCAGGAGGATCTGAGTTCAAATCCAGCCTCAGACACTTGACACTAGCTGTGTGATCCTGGGCAAGTCACTTAACCCCAATTGCCTTACCAAAAATAAAAATTAAAAGAATGATTTGTGTTAAAGTCACCCCTGAAGACTAAAGTAATATACATCCTCAAGTATTTAGAAATAACATCATGTGCAAGGTGGTAATACAAGGAACACAATCATTCCAACTTTTACCAATAAAACTAAGATGCTAATTAATAAAACTCAACAGTTCTATGAGACAAATAACAGAAAATACCTCATTGTTTATTTTATACCCTCATTAGCTGGAAATTCAAAGAGGCCTGGTACTCATTTATCAGAGAGCTAGAAAGGGTCTATGAAGTCAATAATCCAAACTTCTGATTTAATAGATGAAACATCTGAGGCCCAGAGAGCTTTACTAACGTGGTGATTAATTGATTACCTAAGGTCACATAAATTGTAAGAGGCAGAGTCAAAATTTGAATCTTGGTCCTCTGACTACAAAACCTTTCTTACCATACCATGGTGGCCATAAGTGAACCCCTGGAAAGATCATAGCCATGTTCAAATAAGAATGGTCCTTTAAAAAGAGAGATCATATATACCTTGTGTAGCTCCAAAGAATAGAATATGACCAATGGATAGAAGTTATATGGGGAAAGGCTAAGTATCAGTATCAGAAAAAAAAAATTTTAACAACTGCCTGAAAGAGAAATAAGGCACTGAAATTCCCTGAATGAGGCATTTAAATAGTTTAAGAGGTAATGAAATTTACTCTCATTGTAATTAAGCAAAAGCTAGAATACTGCTTATTTATAATATTATAGAAAGGAATCCCAAAATGGGTAGGAGGTAGGATCACATCCCTTCCAATAGTAAATTTCTAGGATTGAAGTTGAAATATAAATATCTCTAGCAGCTTTGAATTTATACTTAATGTTTTATTAAAGTATTATTATTAGCTATTTTGAAAAATATTTTCCTCTAACAATGACATTGAAATGCATTTATATAATTTTATTGCCTTGGGATAAATTACTCTACAAGGGGAATACATCTCTAATTTCAAAATGAAATTTGACTAGAATATTAAATTTGAGATCTTGTTGTATTGATATAACAGAAATTTACTTAACACACAATGGGTGGTGGTTTGAGGAAAGGGATGTAATCAATGAAGACACCACAAGCAAATCCCATGTAATTTTTGCAAAGGTCTCAATAGTTGTGTCATGAGGTTTGCCTTTAGTCAATGAGTTTCTTCCAGCAGACTTAGAAAATTAGAAAACCAAATGAGTTCTATGATTGCTGCTCCTGTTATGGCTGTCATTATTAAGCATCTTCTTGTTTCATAAATTGAAATAAATGCATCAGGGAGAAATGATACAATTTGACTGGGAGTAGGGCCAAATGTTTTCCCATACATCCAGGGACCAGTGATTTTCTGAATGGCACTTGAGTTATTTTTTCCCCTAAATAATTCCAAGGAAAGCCAGCATATAATTCATTAAAACAATTGTCTCCCAGTACTCACAACCCATCTAAAATCTGTCCCTCTGCTTACCTTTTCTTTATTTTCAGAACCAGAAGCCTCTGGTTTGGTCCGAATCAGAAATGGTGTAGACAGCCTCAGCAGGACTCTTTCAAATGTGGCATTGATCTTTGGGGAAACTATGTCGAAGCAGTCTTCAAACTTCAGAGTCTTATGAGCTTCACATCGGAGCTGTTTCCTCAGCCCTTCCCCCAGCTGCAGAACCAGCATGCTGGCATCGAACATTAGGTGGAAGGGGAAAGCTCTACAGAAGGTGTTGATGCTGATTCGGAGATCAGCAGGAGTTTGGGATGTTCCAGGTGTAAGGTTTTTCGTGATGTTTGAATTTTCACATTCTTTAATGACAAATGTGAGGCAGCTGCAATTCCCTGGGTTGGACCCCTCCAAACACAGTTTCTCATTGGTCACTTGTTCCACCTCCAAATCCAGCCGGTAGATCTTCTTTCCTGCAGCCTTTATCATTCCAGGCATTGCAAATCCCACAGTGTGGTGAGGATGAAAGTAATGGAGCATGAGAGAACCTCCTGGAAGCTCTTTGCATAGGAAAGATGGAGATTCCAGAGTGGCCTGTCGTCCAAATGAAGTTCTAATATGTTCCAGCAAAGCATCGAAGCCATTAAAGAAGTCCTGCAAGGTGCTGCCTACAGCCCGAAGGACTCTCTCGTTCTCATCAAAGCAGATATTAAAGAATTCCTCCCCAAACCTTTCTTGCATTTCTTCAAACTTCAAACCTAAAAGCAAAAGGAAAGTCAATGTTAACATAACTGAGAAATAAGTATTGCCATGGCCACATTCTTTGCCTGCATTTGTGACTTCCATTTTACTATTTTAATGTTCCTCTAGAGGAGGTAAGAATGACTTAGACTTGTGTAGACATCTGGGATTTGGAATATTTTTAAAATTCCAAACTCTAGAAATCTAAACAGGTCCAGGTCATTGTTACCCTCTGCATGGGAAGTATTACACTATGATTTTTTGTTACTTACAAATAAGGGACTACAGTCACTTATGCACAAGGAAAGTCACAAAATGGAAGGGATGTTAGAGCTTGTCTCAGAGGCAATATGGTATAGTGGGTAGGGCCCTGAACTTTAAATCAGGAAGATCTGCCTTCAAGTCCTAGCTCAGATACTTATTAGCTATTTGACTCTTATTTGACTCTGGGCAAGCCATTACATTTCTCTTTTCCTCATTTTCCCCATCTGTGAAATAAAGGAGTTGTACCTAATGGCCTCTAAGCTATAAACGTATGATTCTTATGGCTCTAAATTAATGGTTCTTTGAGCTAGTCCTACCCCTTCATTTTGAAACTGAGAAAACTGAGACACAGGGAGATTAAGTAACTAAGTGACTAGAATGGAGAGTTGGGAATAAAACATCCAGGTGTTCTGCATTGTACTGAATAGATTAAAATATAAGGTCTGCCAATAGAGTGTAAGCTTCCAGAAGGCAGGAACTGTTTCCTCTTTTTATATCCTTGGCATCTAGCATAGTGTCTGGCACATACGAGTTGCTTAATTGTGCTTATTGAATTGAGTTCTTTTTAAAAATATATTTATTAAAAAGTATCTATTAGTATCATTTTATGCATCACCTTAATTTCCCCCAATGTCTCTCCTCTTTCTGTCCTAGAGGACTCTCCCAGATAATGTTTTTAAAGGCAAAAGATAAAAGATAAAAGGAAAAAAATCAGTATAATTGATCAATACATCAAAAAAGTCTGAAAATGTGTTTAATAAATGACACTCATGGACCTCCCATCTCTCCAAAGGGCTGGAGTGAGAGAGGGGTGGAGTGTCTTCTCATATCTCTTCTTTTAGGCTATGCTTCTCTTTGTAATATTATAATATTCACTCAATTTGTTTTGTGACTGTCCTTTTTGTTAAAATCATTGTACTCAGGGCAACTAGGTGGCACAGTGGATAGGACACCGGCCCTGAAGTCAAGAGGACCTGAGTTCAAATCCGGCCTCAGACACTTAACACTTACTAGCTGTGTGACCCTAGGCAAGTCACTTAACCCAATTGCCTCACCAAAAAAAAAAAAAAAATCATTGTATTCATTGGATATATTGCTTTCTTGGCTTTGCTTACTTTCTTCTGCATCTTTTTGTTTAGATTGTTTTCATATTTCCCTGTATTCATCACATTCACAATTTCTTATAGCACAGTAATATTCTATTATATTCATATAGCAATGTTTATTCATTACTCAAGCAATATATGTCTTCCTTGTTTCCAATTCTTTACCATCACCAAAAAAAAAGAGAATACTGGTATCACTATTTCAGTGTATTTGGGTACTTTCTATATATTTAATTTAATTCTGATTTCAAATCCAGCTCTCTTTCCAATATAACACTCTGTCTCCTGAAGGAGAATTCTCTCATTTCTTTGTATTCCCCAAAGAGACTGATAAATAGACCTGTTAAATACAATAGAAAGAGTATTGATGGGGCAGCTAGGTGGCACAGTGGATAAAGCACCAGCCCTGGATTCAGGGGGACCTGAGTTCAAATCTGGCCTGAGACACTTGACACTTACTAGTTGTGTGACCCTGGGCAAGTCACTTAACCCCAATTGCCTCACCAAAAAAAAAAATACTGAAAACGTATTGGCTCTGGAACCAGGGTACCTGGGTTCAATTCCTGTCTCCAAAATTTACTGTCTCTGTGACTTTAGGTAAGTTACATCACCTTCCTGGGCCTCAGTTTCCTAAACAATAAAATGAGGAAATTAGACAAGATGGCTTCTCAGGGCCTTTCCAGCCGTAATTCTATGACCTTTCCTCAATTTTAAACCCTAAGAGATGATTTCAGTTCATGGGTAGGAATAACTCTAACATGTCAGCAACAAATCTTGTTTCTATCATCTTGTCTAGTGTTAACCTTTATCCTCTTTACTTAATTCCTCTTGCAGTAATCACTCTAGCTCACAGCCTGTCTCTCTCTTTCCTGAAGGATTATCTATCCTTAGTAAAACAAACAAACAAAGCAAACAAAACAAGCAAAAATGTACATCTCTATTTTATCCACTTTACATCTTACTTTTCAATATAAATATATGGCACATATTTCACAATGGAAATGTTGACTAGTTCACAAATGTTTCTTGGAAAAACACTATCATGAAAACTCAACATTATAGAGAGAAAGAATAAGAGGTAAGTAACCAAAAATGGCATAAAATTAAACATGAAATAAAGTGGAAAATGTCAACAGAAGGGAATTCCTTGGAAACAAAGTATAGTCTTTTAATTTTGTATGGATAGCTTTGATCTCCAACACAATTTGGAAAAGTCACTTATTAAAACTATCATCCCAACTCATTCATCTCTTGGTCATTTTATTTAAATGATGTTGAAATTTCTTTGCTTGTCAATAATTTCAGTGGTTTCTGTACTTGTTATCTACAGCATATCTCTGTTCAGTTGTCTGATATAGAAGGAGAGAGAGAAAGGAGCTGCTGACCACTGCACTGTGGAAGTCATTAATGTAGTAGTAATCTGAATTAAAGAAATTAACTAACAGCTCAATTGGTAATCAATTTCATTATTGGCAATGTATACCATACACCAATTAAATTAATTTTCCCTAAGTAACTGTTTCATTCATTTCATTTGATCACTTGCAATATGAATTTCTATAAGACTAAAATCAGAATCTCAGAAAAATGTTGTTGTTATTCAACTCTTCATGACCCCATTTGGGGTTTTCTTGGCAAAGATACTGAAGTGGCTGGCCATTTTCTTCTACAGCTCATTTTGCAAATCAGGAAACTGAGGAAAACAGGTTAAATGACTTGCCCAAGAGTCACACAGCTACTAAGTGTCTGAGGCCATATTTGAACTCTATATACTGTACCACCTAGCTGCCCCCAGAAAACTATTAAGTCCTCCCAACCCTAACAGTACTCATTGAATCTCCAAATACCATGATCGCAGAAAGTCATTTAGTGGCTTATTAGCCTCTGAAGTTAGATGGAGTGTATTTTCAAAAGACTTGCCTGTATTTTGCAAAATGCTGGTGTCAGTGCAGTAATTGAAAAAAGTTTACTAACAAAGATAATGAAGAGGATTTCTGTAATGTTTAGCATGGTAGAAGCTCAAAACATTACCCCCCCGCCCCACAAAAAACCCCCACATTACCCAAACATCATCAAGTAAATAAAATAACCACCTATAAGACATGATATAATAAAAACTGACAAACATCAAATTTTCTTAACAGCAAATTTTTATTACTCTAATAAGCCACTTCGGGGCTTAAGAATACAGTGGAAATTGAGACAAAAAAGATGACCCTGCGGTACTTCAAGATGATTAAATGTCTTTAAAATCACTAGATAAAAACTAAGTGATGTTCATTACAGAAATCTATCATGAAGTACGCTGTCAGATTTATCTTCCTAAAGCACAAGTCTGATATGTTATCCCTTTATTCAATAAACTCCAGTGGCTCCCTATTGCTTCCAGAATCAAATATGAAATTCTCTATTAGGTATACAAAGTCCATTTTAACTTATTGCACCCATACACCTTTACCCCTTACATCTTGCATGTAACATCTTGCATGTGACAATGGCCTCCTTTCTGTTCCACACACAAAACAATCTATTTCCTCCTGACTATGGGCATTTTCCTTGGCTGTATCCATATCTGGAATGCTCTCCTGCCTCATCACCCCCTCCTTGCTTCCCTGCATTCCTTCAGGTCATAGCTAAAATCCTTAGAGCTTCATCAAGAAACTCTTTTCTCAAATCATCCTTAATTCTAACTCCATCCCTCTGTTAATTTTCTCCAATTTATCCTGCATATATCTTTTTTTGTACATAGATGCATGTTTTATCCCCATAAGATTGTTAGCTCCTTGAAAGCAAAGACTGTCTTTTACCTTTATAGCTACAGTGCTTAGCACACTGCCTGGCATATAGTAGACACTGAATAAATACCTATTGACTGACTAAATGATGGAGTTCCTCAGACGTGTAATAAGGTAGTTGGACTAAATGGCTCCTAAAGTTCCTTCTAACTTTATATCTTCAGTTCTATGATCCCGCTCTCATTTAGAATTGGAGAAGTAGCATATTGTATTGGAAAGAATACTAGATGAGAATTCAAAGGACCTTAACTTCTATCCAGAATCTGCTACTATTTGCTTCCTTTGACAAATCCCTTAAACTCTCTGGGCTTTGGTTTTCCCAGCTGTAAAAGGGGAGTTGGATTAAACCTAATATCCTTGAAGTTATATTTTAAATTATATTAAATTTATTATTTGGAAAAAATAAATATATATTTTAGCTATAAAAGATACAGTACTGTCCCATTCAACTCCAAAAACCATATATGGGGGATATAGTATCTTTTCTAAGATAATCATTAAAAATATTCTCTGCACTTAGTAATGGTTCATAATGAGCAACACAGTATATTTCCCCTTAAAAGAGGATTCTTCAAAATAAAATATTTTCATAGTCATCAATAACTAAGGTCCTTTGGTGACATTGACTAAAGAACGGAATAATAGCAAGACAAGATATATAGGACACTGTACTTGGAATCAGAGAATCTGGTTCAAATCCTGCCGCAGATGCTGACTAGCTGTGTAATCCTGGGCAAGTAAATAATTTAACTTCTATCTGTCTCAGTTTCCCCATCTGTAAAATGAACACAGTTGCTTCTAAGGTCACTTCTAGTTCTAAAATGTAAGAGTCTATGGCCTCATCATAGGCACAATGGATGAAATAGTGATTGTCAGGAAGGCATAATATTTACTGAATACCTACCAATATGAAAAGATGGAGAAGTAGGTGTTCTTGATCTCAGATTGCTGATACCTTTGTGAAGAAAGAGGTGGTCACCTTCTACCCCTTGTGCATTGAGGCAGGCCCTAAATAAATACATGTTGAACCACTGCTCAGGATGAATGAACTTAATTAATGTCTAATAGCTTTTGATTGGTATGATAAAATGATTACATTCCAAAATCATCATTTGAACAGGTTTGTTATTATTTTGGGGGTTTTTTGTAAGTCAATTGGGGTTTTAAGTGACTTGCCCAGGGCCACACAGCTAGTAATTGTTAAGTGTCTGAGGCCGGATTTGAACTCAGGTCCTCTTGGCTCCAGGGCCAGGGCTCTATCCACTATGCCACCTAGCTGCCCCAAGGTTTGTTATTATTTTTAAAAGAAATGGACATGCTTTTGGATAAAAGATTCTTCCTGGCAAGACAAATGTCTTTATGATCCAATAATTCTTAGAACTGCCATAATAGGGGGCAGCTAGGTGATGCAGTAGATAGAGCACTGGCCCTGGATTCAGCAAGACCTGAGTTCAAATCCAGCCTCAGACACTTGACACTAGCTGTGTGACCCTGGGCAAGTCACTTAACCCCTGTTGCCATGCCCCCCCAAAACAACAACAACCAGAAGTGCCATAATAGACAATATATTTAACTTTTAGTATAATGCTCTATAATTTTGTTGTTGTTATTCAGTTGTTTTAGTCTTGGCAAAGATACTGAAATGGTTTGCCGTTTCCTTATCTATCTCATTTTACAATGAGGAAACTAAGGTAAACAGGGTAAGTAACTTGCCCAGGATCACGCAACTATTAAATGTCTGAAGGTCAGATTTGAACTCATGTCCTCCTGCATCCAGTCCTGGTGCTCTATCTGCTGTGCCACCAAGTGCCTGCTCTATAATTATAAAGCATTTTATAGCCATTGACTCATTTGAGCCTCACAGAACACTACAAGGAAAGTAGTGTTAATATAATCCCTATTTTATAAAAGAGAAAGTAAGGCTAAGGGATATTGTGAAAAGGTGGATTAGTTACCACTTCAACCCATTACTTTGGACACCAAACCCAATGCTCTTTGCCAAGATGACACATTTAGAAAGAAGTTCATGACTGAGAAGTTGGATTCCAGTGAAGTAAGGGTTTACAATAGCTTTCTGCCCATAAGTGAAGCTTGTGGATCAAAACCACACTGAATATCCCTGTCATTTTTTTCCTTTTTCACTCTTTTTCACTCTTTTGCTCTCCCTCCACAATGGCTGCCTAAAAATGACTCCACTCTGAGCCCTTCTTGTTAAGCAGTGAGTCCCTGACTGGGACTGTCATATCATGAGAGACCATAGCCACACTGACCCCTTCACTTTTGTCTCACTCTCCAACCTGGTCCAACTCAAAGGTGGCCTTATCTTCTTCCCTCCTCCTTCACTCCTGTACTTGCCTCCCCTGCTTCCTGCTCTCTTTTTTCTTCCTCTATTAGAATATAAGCTCCTCAAGAGCAGGGACTATCTCGTTGGGTTTTTTTTTTCCCTTTCTCTAACCCCAGGTCTTAGCTCAATGCCTAGAATATGAGAAATGCTTAATAAATGCTATGCCCATCCTATTTATATTTCTAGGCCGACTTCACATGCTTTCTCCTAACATACTCTACATGTTCAATCCAAACTGACTAATATTTGGTTCCTTATATATGACATTCTGGGTACAATATAGATTTTTAAAATCAGAGCTTTGTCTTTCTGACTTCTTGTTTCTGCAAAAAAAAAAAAAAAAATCTCTCCAAAGGAGATTTATCACAACCTATTTTTTTGAAATTCAATTACCTAGTAGCTCAAAATCTCAAAATGTAATAAAATATTGGACCTGAAAGAGGCCTTTGAGAGAATTTAGTCCAACACTTTCATTTATATAATTGAGGAAATGGGAGCTCAGAGAGAGTAGCACTTACCCAAATAAAAACAGCAAATCAGTGGTAAAGCTGGTATAAGGACCCAGGTGTCTCGACTCCAGAGAACTTTCCACTAGATCATTTGAGATATTTATTAAGATCTTTTCAAGATCTTTGAAGACTCTTAAATTTACTGGTCTAGATCTTTTTTTCTCCCTTTCTACTAGCCCTATCCATAATTAAGGGATTTTTCCAGTGTTTATTTGACAAGATGGGAGAAAAACAGAAATGAAGAACTTTGTTCTCCAAACCCCTATATTTCTCTTCTGATGACTAGAGAAGAGAGGGCACTGATCCCAAAAGAGCAACAGCATGTCCATAGTTTGATGTGTTCCTTCTAAAGCAAGTAATAAAACAAAACTAGGGAAAACAAACTTTATAAAAGGTGGTTATTTGTATGCAATAGAAAAAAATAATCAGTTCTTCCAGATAATAAAAAAGAACCACCATAATTCTCAAAACTCTTTCCTTGCCAAGCTTCTCAGTGTAACCTTAGGCAAGTTACTTCATTTCTCTGCACCCCTCATTCCTTCTCTTTAAAATGAAACTGGGTGGGGCAGCTAGGTGGTACAGTGGATAAAGCACTGGCCCTGGATTCAAGAGGACCTGAGTTCAAATCCAACCTCAGACACTTGACACTTACTAGCTGTGTGACCCTGGGCAAGTCACTTAACCCTCAGTACCCACAAAAACAAAAACAGAAATGAAACTGGGCTAGCTTGGGGATCAGCAAAATACAGGCTATAGGATATAATTTGCTAACCCCTAAGCAAGATGGTTCTTAAGGACCATTCTAGCTCTGCTATTTTTTTCTTATGATTCTAAGTCTTCTTTGTTAGGATGAGCTACTATACTGTCCATTGCTTCACATACTCATTAAATATTTATTGAGTACTTTCTATAAGGAGAGTCATGTTTTAGGTGCCACAAGGAATTTATATTCCTTATAAAAAGAAGAATGGTGGGCAGCTAGGTGGCACAGTGGATAGAGCACTGGCCCTGGATTCAGGAGGACCTGAGTTCAAGTCTGGCCTCAGAAATTGATACTAGCTGTGTGACCCTGGGCAAGTCACTTAACCTCAATTGCCTCACCAAAAAAACAAAAAAAACAAAAAAAAAAGAAGAAGAATGATAACTGTCATCATTGAGCTTTCAGTCTAGTCCAGGAGGTAAGATATGGACACAAATGTCAATGAAACAGAAGAGTGAGGAACCAAGTGTTTTGGAAAGTCAAAGGAGGCCTTATCTTGTTCAACAGTTGTGTGAAGGCACAAATTTCAAAAACTGATTTTTACATTTAATTATAGCAATGGGATATTGGTTCTTGCCAAATTTCACACGTAAGTTAACTCTGGAAATATGATACAACCTGTTTATATCTCCCATTAATCTTTCTACTATACCTTAGATCAGTTTCAGTTTTTATTTTTCAGAGATCACTTTTTTTCCATCATTTGTGTTGTTTGTTGCTTAGTCGTTTTTCAGTTATGTCCAACTGTGACCACTTTGGGTTTTTTTTCTTTGCAAAGATTACTAGAGTGGTTTGCCATTTCCTTCTTCAACTAATTTTACAGATGAGTAAACTGAGCAAATGGGGTTGAGTGACTTGGCCAGGGTAACAAAGCTATTAAGTGTCTAAGGCCAGATTTGAACTCAGGTCTTCTTGCCTCCAAACCCAATGCTCTATCCACTGCTCCATCTAGCTGCCCCTCCATTATTTGTAGCCATAGAATATTACTGAGAAAATATTGCAGTGGACTAGATAGACTTTACTGCAGTGAACAACTTTGGCTCATAGTAATATCCAGTTTATTCTCAAACAAAGTTATCTTTATCGTTGCATCTATCACAAAACCATGTATCATTTAACATCCATGAGATATAATTTGTTTGATTCTTTAAAGCAGTTTTTTTCTTCCATGATAACTGTTTTTTTTTTAATCAACAAACAGTGGGATTTCTATATTCTGTACACCCCAGTCAGTTGTGCAACTGTGAAGATGGTCTGCTGTAAAAGAAAGTTTTCCTGTTACCTTCTCATGTTTCTAACAAAGATAACTTTGATTCATGCATAGACCATTTTCAAAGACATTTCTAGAGATAAGAAACCAGGCATAAATCCAGTTACACTTGCCTCATTGCTGTTCTTCATAAAAGACACATCATCTCCAGGCTCTAGGTATTTTCACTGAATGTTTCCCATGCCTGGAATACTTCTCTTCCTCAACTCCACATTCTGTCTTCCCTTCAAGTCCTTGGCTTCCTTCTTTCCTTTTAGCTTCCTGCTAAAATCTATATTCTACAGGAAATCCTCCCTGATCCCCACTTAAAGCTAGTGCTTTCTCTCTATTAGTTATCTCCAATTTATTCTGCATGGATCTCACTTATAAAGAGTTTGAGGGCGGTGCATATTGTTATCTCCATTAGACTCTGAGCTCTTTGAGAGCACAGACTTTCTTTTGCCTTTCCTTGTATCCACAATGCTTAGCACTATGGTATATCTGGCACACAGTAGACAATGAATAATTATTAAGTGACTGATTGGTTGACTGTCTTGTGAAGCACTCAATCTTTTCCTTAAAGTTTTGATACAGTTGGGAAAGGCAGGGTGGTATAGTGGTTTAAAAAGCTGGCTTCAAAATCAACAAGACGTATTTGAGTTCAAGAGACATCTTTAATACATTCTTACTATGTGACCCTTGACAAGTGACTTAACCTCTCAACCACTGTGTGATTCTTTAATACTATAAATTGCAGAGAAGATGTTAAACAGCATGGGTAGAGAGAATTTGCTCACACAGCAGTTCCCCACATCCATGAAATCACAGGTCCAGTACCTAACTCTCCTATTTTTTTTTATCCTTTGTGTGTGTGTGTGTGTGTGTGTGTTTTGTTTTGTTTGTTTGTTTGTTTGTTTGGTGAGACAATTGGGGTTAAGTGACTTGCCTAAGGTCACACAGCTAGTAATTGTTAAGTGTCTGAGGCCAGGTTTGAACTCAGGTCCTCCTGAATCCAGGGCTGATGCTTTATCCACTGTGCCACCTAGCTGCCCCACCCTTCTTTTTCTTTCTTTTTTTTTTTTAACAAAAATGGTAAAGAAGATATAAGAATAAAGGTAAATAGTTCCTGGCATCTATGAATATTAACAAGATTTAGCTTAACTTGAGAACCAGAATGATAAAATCATAGAGCCTCAAAGTTGGAAGGAAGCTTCAAGACTTTCTCATACCAAACAAGTATTTCCTCATCCCCCAGAATGCCTAAAAAATGTTCATCCAGCCTTTGCTTGAAGACTGCTCACAAGTAGCAACCTTCTCTACTGGGTAATTATTGCTAGGGAATACATTCCACTTTTGGAAACCTTAGCATGTTTTTCTTTTTTTTCTTTCTTTCTTTTTTTTTTTTTTTGGTGAGGCAACTGGGGTTAAGTGACTTGCCTAGGGTCACACAGCTAGTAAGTGTTAAGTGTCTGAGGTTGGATTTGAACTCAGTTCCTCCTGACTCCAGGGCCAGTGCTCTAGCCACTGTGCCACCTAGCTTCCCCTGTTTTTCTTTATAATACATTTGAAATGGATTCTTTCTAACACATAACACATTTTTAACACATTTTACCTATTCTGTCATTCATTTGCTCATTCATATATACACAGATTAAATATTCTAGTACTTTCTATGAATAAAGCCCCCTCTTGATTACCCTTTTAGAAAAAGTATAGTGAAGAATGTTATTACATCTGCCACTGTGGAGCTTTCAACTTAGTTTAGGATATAAGTCATTTGCATAATAATTATAATTCAAAGTAGACTATGAAAGGACTATCCATTGGGGCCAATCAAAATATATCTATCAATTCATCAACAAGTATTCATTAAGCACCTATTATGTCTAATTCCCATTCTATATGATGGTACTTTCAATACTTGAAGATAACTATTATATTCACACTAATTCTTCTGTTTCCCAGACTAAAGATCCCTGGCTCCATCAAATGATCTTCATGTGGCATGAAGACAATCATCATCCTGTTTGATATCCTCTAGACACTCTCCAGTTTATCAATGCCCTTCCTAAAAGGTGGTACCCAAGACTGAATGCAATATTCTAAATACAATATGACCAGGGAAGGATAGATTAAATAAATAAAATGATGAATGAATGAAAATTTATTTTTTAGGTGCTTAGTATGCATCAGTGCTGGGGACACACATACAAAAGGGGAGACAGTTCCTGACCTCAGTAACTTTATAGTCTATTACAACAGGGGTTCTTAATCTGGAATCTATGAACCTTACTTTTCAAAACTATTTTGATAACCATGTCTCCACATAATTAAATTTCTGTATAATCCAACATATTTAATTTTAGGCATTTAAAAGCATTCTGAGAAGGGGTCCATAGGTTTTGTTGGGCCTTCAAAGAAAGGTTATGATACAAGGAAGGTTAAAATTCCCAGTAATAGAAGTTTATGAAACAGGTTATGGGGACCAGGAAAGAGTGCCTTGGCTTAGAAAGGTACTGGATTAGAGAGTGAAGCTATTGGAAAGTCCATTGATACCTCAAAGATAGCCCCTAGCACAATGCCTGGTACTTAAAACTTGTTTGTTGAATTAATTCAAATCGTTGTGTGCATTGTTATCTGACTGATTTCTGACCACTGTATTCAGAGATGCATCTTTTTGCTTGTTTTACTCTGGTATATTTGTAAAAACAAACAAAACAAACAAAAAACAAAAACACAGCCTGAAACTTTTCTTTCCTGAGGAATATTCCCCTTACCTTCAGAAGGGAGGGAGGGTGAGGTTACTCAGAGTCAGTGTACAGTCTACTGACTCTTGTCCAGTCCTGACAGAGTAACTGACATTTGATTGGTCATGTGCAGCAAATGTATCATAGTCGCAAGCTGACCTAGGACCCAGAAGTGGTTATGTTGATGGAAGTGCACATATGTACTCCCAACATCCTTTGTCTTGATGTCAACCAATTAAAGGGAAATAAGTGAGAGCCCCCACCTCTCATCCATGGGTCCAAAAGTGCACTGTTGTCACACTGCTGCCTTCACACATGGAGTTTATATGTAATCCAAATGCAAAGGCAAAGCCAACATGGGGAGCAAAGTAGGTTTTTTCACTGTGCCAATTCTGAAATGCATCTGACAGTCACACACTGTGTTATTTGTAATTGCCACACAGCGACACATCCTGGAAGTAGGGCTCAGGGCAACAAAGGTGAGAGCTAATGGAAATCATAACCTTTTAAAATTGAGGGAGGAGGAAAATTATATGCCTCAGTTCCTTCATTATGTTTGAAGGGAACAGGGACTCCAATATTTTTCATTTGCTGGTTTTCCCAGCTAAAAGGATTCTAATGTTGCTGTGAGCTCTTGAACAAAAAGCTTTCTTTTTTTAATTTTAGTTTTTGAAGCCTAATCCCCAAATAAAAGCTATGCCCTGAGAGTGCTAAGGAACATGAACAGGCTATTGTTCTGTGTAATTGTTCCTTTAATCAAGGTTGGAAATTAGAAAACTGGAGCCAAAGCAGAAAGATCCAAAACAAGGATGAGAGTGTACCCATATCTACACAACCCATTGCTATTCCTGCCTAATCATTTCCAGCCAATTTGAAAAATGTATTTAAGTTTCAGGGAGAGACTGATAAAGCAATAGAACACAGGGATTGAAAGTGGTTGAAGAATCCTGGCTTCAAGGTCTCTAAGTGAAATTTCATGCAGACAAAATGGAAATCTTACCCATCCTTCACTTGCCCCACTCATAAGATCATAGAATTAGAGCTCTAAGAGACCTTAGAGGTCAAGTCCAACCTCCTCATTTTACAGATGAGGAAACTAAGTCACAGAGAAGTGAAATGATTTGTCCAGTCACACAGCTAGTAGGAATCTAAGGAAGGACTTGAACCCAAGTCTTGCTGACTCCAAGTCCAGTGCCCTATCCACTGTGCCACAGAGCCCTTCAATAATCTTCATAAAGTCTTCCCAGATTACTCTTGCCCTCATTTGAACTCACTCCCTTCTGAACTTATACAATGATCATCATTTGCACTTCACAATTTACACTTTATTGTATATTTCACTGGTATCAGTCATAACTACCTTCCTCAACTAGACTACAAGCTTTTTAGGGGTAGTGACTAAAGGTGTAGCCCTATATAGGTTATGTATATGTACATACTAGAACTCAATATATACTTTTGACTTGATTGATTCTTCATTTCTCCAAAGCCACAAGCTACAAAATAACCCTCCTGCTTGTGGTCTCTCCCTTCTCCAATTTGTCCTTCACAAACAATCTTTCTAAAACTTAGATCTGATGACCAGGCATGTTGTGATCCTGTGGTTGTCCTTGGGATAAAATCTCAAGCCCGGTGTTTAAGATCATACACAATATGGTTCTAAACGACTCTTCCAAACTTATAAGACACCATTGTGCTTGCATTCCTGCCAAGTCAGATTCTTATTTACTCCCTAAATTCAATATATCTCCCTTCTCAATGCATTTGCACAGGCCATTGCTCAACCCTTTTCAGTCCAACTTTCAGAATCTTTAGACACAGGCCAAATGCTAGCCCTTGCCCAACATTTTCCCATAACTAAAAGTGTTCTTTTCCTCAAGTAGTCACCAAGCATTTATGAAGTATCTGCTATGTGCCTGGACTTGTGCTAAGCACTGGGAACACAAAGAAGGAGCTCACCACCTAATAGTCTAAATATTCCACTTGGTTTAATCTTTGTTCTCATTATTCCCAACCTTATAACCAAAACTATTGGGTAACGAGGATATCGGACAATAGGTACCTATATCATACTTGCTGAATAGTCTCCACTATTTGGGGTAAGAATAATATTAACCTGGGCAATAATGATGATAATCAAGATTCACAAGGTTTCATATCATCTGATAAAATAGCACACACCTGATAAGCAGCTCCCAGTTCTACTGCTCTGCTTTACATGGTTTTTCTTTTTCTCTAATTGCATGTAATATCAAACTGAACTGCAGTCAATGTAGATATCAAGTAGAGAATCTAGTTTATAAGAGGCCACGATATTATCTAAGTACCAGGATATATTATGAAAGAAACCTTAAACTGAGCATTTAAAATGTCAGGGAATTTATTCCAATTACTTCTGGATTAAGGTCAAATCCCAGAGAATTTTTTTTTTCCCCAGAAGTGTCAATATAGTAACATATTTAAATTGCTGCCAGCTACAGGTCCTGCCAGACCTACTTGAATAAACGTATTTCTGTGATTAGCATATTAACTTTTTATAACTCCATGGACATCTACTATCTAGAAATTACCCTGGATTCATAAACTTCCTGATACTAACACAATATATTCAGCTAAGATCCAGTCAGACCACAGGAAGGCTTCAAGTACTATTCAGTGATGGGCTTTATGCTGGGCATTCAAGGACCAGCCTAGGTATGTTTGAAGAAGCTTGGCAAAAGGTTATCTGCAGGATGATCATTTTTTTGGCAACATCAGCTATTTAAAAATTTTTATTGGTATTACTTCTTGTTACAATCCTCCTACCCATCTTTTATAAGGACAAATAAAAAGAAAGAAATAGCAGTTAAGCAAAACCAACCAATGTATCAACTGTGTGAGTACACATCAACTTTTAAAGATAATCTTCCAAATGTTGAAGGATCACTACACAGAAGAAGGGAATTACTTCACTAAAGAAATCATGATGAACTTTAGTATGAAAGCAACCAACTCAGATACTCTTAATTTTTGAAACACCTTCACTTCTTGAGTGGTCTAAACATTGCCCCTATAATATCATTTATACATGGTATTATAGATGCTTGACTTTCATATTAGGCTGTCACTGTAAGGATTCCACAAGAGGCTCTTATTAAGGAAAGTTATTTCAGTATGAAGTTCATGTGAATAGAGTATAGGAATATTATCTATAAAGTTACAAAAAGGTTCCATTTTAGAAAGTCATTTATATCCATCATATGACATGGAATGATAGAATGGCCTCTTCTCAATCTATCAAATAACATTTTGCATCTACAAGGAAGTGCAGAGCTAAATTTGACTTTACTAGCTATCAGTCTACAAAATCCCCCACCATGTCATTTTATACAGACTTTGGCTTTGGCTGGTGGCAATCTGGTGGGAGAGAAGAGGAATTAGGCTGCCTAACAAACTGAAGATCTACAGAGCCATTGTGCTGACCTCATTGTATGCTTGTGAAAGCTGGACAGTATGCCAGCACCATGCCAAGAAACTGAATCGCTTCCATTAGAATTGTCTTTTAGGAGGATTCCAGAGATCACCTGGCACCTGAGGTCCTTCCTTGAGCTGAACTTCCAAGCATTCAAACGCTACTGCAGAGAGTGCAAGTCTGATGGGCTGGCCATATTGTACAAATACCAAATGCACATTTGCCTAAAAGTCCATTTTATGGAGAACTCACACAAGGTAAGCACTCAGACAAGGTTTCTCTGAAGAACTTTTGTATCATTTGTGAGGTACAGGAGACACTAGCACAAAACCGCCTGACATGGTATACCCACATCAAAGAAGGCACTGTGCTCTATGAGCCAAGCAGAATTGCTGTAGCTCAAAAGAAACATGTGAAGCATGAATTTAAAGACATCTCCCTAACAAATGTTCATAACCTGTGGTAGAGCTTTTCAAACTCATATGGGTTTGATCAGTCAGAGTTGGACACATTGTACACTGACCCTGACATTGTGAGGTCATTTTGGTCCTCTTCAAATACAAAGCACAAAAACCAATCTTTACTCCCTATTTCTTTCTTTCTTTCTTTCTTTCTTTTTTGATGAGGCAATTGGGGTTAAGTGACTTTGCCCAAGGTTACACAGCTTGTAAGTGTTAAGTGTCTGAGGTCAAATTTGAACTCAGGTACTCCTGACTCCAGGGCCAGTGCTCTATCCACTGCACCATCTAGCTGCCCCTACTCCCTATTTCTACAGGACTGAGAGCTATATATTTTTATTCTGTTTATTTACCATGGCCAAAGAATTCATCCCCAAATAACCAGACTACTGGTAAGGATCTTTTCTATCCTTAGCCAGGTTAGTCCTTAGAAAACCTTTTGCTCAAACTAGAGTAAAAGTTCATTCAACGTGGTAGAACTTGTCCAAGTCAGTATTCCATTACATTAGCCTTTCATAAACCACAATGGGCAGATCACAGAATCATTCGGGAATTAGCTCAGCATTATTTTACTTACAAACATTTTCATATAGATAGAACAAAGATAAATGTCAACCCAGCATGAATCCCAATTATCATGAATTTCAAATTAATGGGCCTGAATTAATGAGGTTGTACAATAATACAGATTCCTGCCATTCATATAGTTTGCCATCTGAAAGAAAGATTCTAAGCCTAGAACAGCATAAAGCAAGATATGATGGTTAGTGCTGAAAAATACCTTTTAATGTGTGAAATGTTTCACCACTTTTTGACTTCTTTACTCTGTAGTCTTTGGGGACATGCTAATGAAGTAGGAAGGAAGAAGTTGACAAGAGGTGAGAAAGAACAAACAGAAGTAGTGATAACTCAAAAACAGCAGGAAGTGGGAAAGTTGAAGAAGAGTTTGAGAGAGGGAGTACAGAGGTTTACCATACATAAGAAAACAAGATGGAATGAACAATAAAACATTTGGTGATAAACAGGAACATTTTCAGTAAAAAACCAACTAGCTGCCAAGGCCCAAGCCAGGTGTGTACTATGCTAAGCATATAAATAGCTAGTCTTTCCATTTCATTATTTTTACTCTACACCAGGACCAACCTGTTCATCACTATATTTTTCCTGTGTTAGAAAGAATTCCCTTAATACCTGTATGAACTGATGTATAGTGAAGTAAGCAGAATCAAGAGAATGTTGTGCACAGAGACTGCAATATTATTTGATGAAGAACTGTGAGTGACTTATTTACTCTCAGCAATACAATGAACCAAGATAATCCCAAAGGACTAATGATGAAACATACTATCCACCTCCAAAGAAAGAACTGATATTGACTGAACACAGACTGAAGCATAATATTTTTCACTTTCTTTTGTTTTTTTATTTTATTCGAGTTTACTTGTACAAAATGAATAATTTTTTATCTTCTTTTTTGGGGGAGATGGGGGACAATGAGGGTTAAGTGACTTGCCCAGGGTCACACAGCTAGTAAGTGTCAAGTGTCCGAGGCCAGATTTAACTCAGGTCCTCCTGAATCCAGGACTGGTGCTTCATCCACTGTGCCACCTAACTGTTCCCACCACCTAGCTGCCCCAAAATGAATAATTCCTAATGTTTTATATAATTATGCATGTGTAACACATATTTGATTGCTTACCACCTCTAGGAGCAGGGGGGGAAAGAGGGATGAATTTTAAAACTCAAAACTATAAACAAAAATGTTTATTATTTTATAAAAAGAATTTCCTTATTGGTTGTCCTTTGACCAATGGTAGGGTGAGGAGACTTATGATTGTTTGGGTAACTGATATCCTAAGTCTTATAGTAAATTAAGCAGAAGGAAAACCCACAGAAATAGTTTCTGTTGCACAACTATGGATGTGGGCCAGATAAAAAGACCAGGGAGCTACTATGGAGCTGTTGTCTACCTCCAGGACTTGGCAGATCAAATTTACAGCAAATTCTATTTCCATAAGGAAGGAAAAATAATAAACTATGAATATTCAACTGAAAGTTGAATTGAGGAGGCAGCTAGGTGGCACAGTGGATAAAGCACCAGCCCTGGATTCAGGAGGACCTGAGTTAAATCTGGCCTCAGACATTTGACACTTAATAGCTGTATGACCCTGGGCAAGTCACTTAACCCTCATTGCCTGGCAAAAAAAAACAAAATTGAATTACGAAGGGACTGCTTTCCTTGCATTTTCTGCATTATTCTCAATTTAAAATTCTGGGTCAAGAGGAAAGAGTATTGAGAGAAGCAATAAAATGGGGTGTGAAGGATAGAGTGTTAGACCTGAACTCAAGGAAGAGTTAGGTTCAAAGACTGCTTCTGACACAACTGTGTAACTTTGAGCAAGTCACTATATGTCTTTGAACCTTGAATTTTTCAACTATAAAATGGATGAATTAATATTAACCTTTAGTACATACTACATAAATTAGTAGCAGTAGCAGTAGTAGTAGTAGTAATAGTGGTAGTGGTGGTGGTGGTGAAGTTCAAACAAAGTGACATATTTGCAATGATTTATAAACAAAAATATACTCGGAGGCAGCTTGGTAGCACAGTGGATAAAACACCAGCCCTGGATTCAGGAAGAACTGAATTCAAATCTGGCCTCAGACACTTGACACTTACTATCTGTGTGACCCTGGGCAAGTCACTTAATGCTCATTGACCCTGCCCCAATATGTGTGTGTGTGTGTGTGTGCACACACATACACCTCACAAAGTCATCAAACTGTCCTTGCCTTGCCTCCATCTGACCACACAAATGAAACCCAAGATGATCAGGACATCAAAGATTTCTCACTATCACATGAAGGACTCACTTGTGGAGGGTCAAGAAGGGAACAAGAGAGAGTAACATGTCTCTATTCACAAAATAATCACACTAGAAAAACAAGGAAAGGTAGCTGAAGCTTTGGAAAAGATATTGAATTAGCTGAAAAAAAAAGTGATTTCTGTACTTTAAGAATGCTTTTTTTCTCATTAAAATTCTATTTGGAATTTTTGTCCAATGGCACCTTTCATAGCTGTAGAATAATTTATTTATTTCCTTTTAACAGTATGCATCAGCTCCCCAGAAAGTAAAAGGAGATGCTTATCTTTTGAGAACAAAACAACATATTTTTACAGAGAGGAAAGTGATGTATTACTATTAACTGGTGGAGTAAAAGAAACGAGGGATAATTTTATACTTCTGATGCATCTCTCATTTGGATTTTTTTTTGCTTTTGAAGCTTCCCAAAAGGAAAGATTCAAATTAAATTAAAATGAAAAATCCTGATTTCCAAATACTCAAGGAGGAGGTCAGTGTATAAGAACTCAGGGCAATAATCTTAGTCCACATAGGGCAAGGCAGATCTTATCAAAAATCTGGAGTTCACTGCTGAAATCCCCAAATGAAGTAGCTTCAAAGAAGAGCCTTGAACATGATGAAAGGGAAATTGGTCCCAGCAGGGGAATTGGGGCTTTGTAGTGTAGAGATGAGGTGGCCCCAGGGGCTTAATGATTATTTAAGGGCTCCTGAAGAATCCATAATTGATATCTTTCATCTTCACTAGGGAGAAAATAAAGGAAATTGATTAGACATCAGTAAGAAAGATTTAGATTAGATACAAAATAGAACTGCCTGACAATTAAGGTTCTTAAAGGCAGGAAGATTTACCAAAGGAAGATGGAGAGTCTTCTTCCATAAGAGTCTTTAAAAACAGAATGAATTCTCAAGTGTGGGAGGAGGTTTAGATGGAGTCCTGCTTCTGAACAATGTTCTACCCTGACTCTTATGCATGAGGAAGAATCCAGTATATAAGTCTGTATGAGGTAGATGAAGAACGGTGGACTAGGGATCCGGAATCCTGGGTTCTGCTAGTGACTCTGCCATAGATTGTTCATAGATTGAGAATTGAAAGGGACCTCAGAGTTCATCTAGCCCAATCTCTTTATTTTATAGATGAAGAAAGTGAGCTTAAGTGACTAGTCCAAGGTCACATAGGAAGTAAGCATCAAAAGCAGGATTCAAACTCAGATCCTCTCATCTCAGAGCCAGTACTCTTCCCACTGTACCAAATTTAACTATGTGACCTTGGGTAAGTCAAGTCCAACAGTCAAGTCAACAAGCATTATTTATTAAGCAGCTTTATGTCCCAAGCACTAAACGAATGACTTAAGCTTCCTGGGCTATGATTTCTTCATTTGTAAAATGAAGGGATTATTCTAGGGATCTCTATAGCCCCTCTTAGTTGTAAAATTTTGTGAAGCTAACAAGCTGTTGTTATTTGTCCTTCATTCTTAAAGAGGACCAGGACATCAGGGTGATGTCATGACTTGCAGTGAATTTTGATTTAAGTGAAGGAGGAATGTGCAAAGTCACCAAATGCTTAAGGCAATTGGGGTTAAATGACTTTCCCAGGGTCACACAGCTAGTAAGTGTCTGAAGTGAGATTTGAACTCAAGTCCTCCCAATTTCAGGGCCAGTGCTAGATCCACTGTTCTACCTAGCTGCCCTAACAAGCTGTAGAGCATCAGCATAGTGGAAGAGAAGTCAGAATGTGAAAGCTCAGTGCCTCAGGGACTTAGCTACTCTGAATTTGAATTGTCAGTCCCTTTAAATGACCACTATCAGTCACTAAATGTTAATTAAGTGCCTACCACTTGCAAGGTACTGTGCTAAGTGTTGGGGATACCAGGAGGCAAAATTCAGCCCCTGCCCTAAAGGAGCTCACAATCTAATGGGGGCAAACACATGAATAAATGACATTTACAATGCCTCTGAGGGTCATAGCCCCCACATAGAAAACTCAGACTGTTAGAACATTAAGGACCAAACTGAAGAGGTTTGGATAAAATTGTGACAGATTTTTTCTTTTTGCTGTTTTTAAAAAAGGAATGACTAGATGAGATAATGAAGAGAATTCAATTCGATAGATACAAAAAGTGCCTTGATTTCAGTAATACCTTTATTGTGACTCATAAAATTATATTCACCAAATTAATTTAAATTGACTTGGATTGTCAAAAGCACTGAGCATTACTTGGAAGATCAGAAATAAAAAAGTAATGACAATAGCGACAGTTCTAGTGTGGGACCTGAGGGATTGAATTTATCCTTACTCTTATTTTTAAATTCCATTAATTATCCAGAGGATTAAAGTAAACAGCAAATTAATTAAGATGACTCCTAATCCAAAAGGAGGATTGTTGGGCAAAGAGCAATTCAAAGAAAAAGTAACCCAAAGGACCAGAATTAAAGGCAGGAAATGATAAAATGTGAACCCATATATACACAAACATACACTGCAAGAACCACAGAAAAATGCAAACTCTCCCTAGGGAAAAAGATGTATATCCAATGGAGTAAAGAAACCCACAAAGTAGTAATGTCAGAAATAGAATGAAAATGACAGTGCACATGGGAAATTGCTGTGAGCCTGTCCCATGATATGGCAAAAAAAAAAAAAAAAAAAAAAAAAAAAGGTCAAAATAGTTAAGGGTTTGGGGAACACTGCCAGCCTTATCACATAGCAAGGAAATGGCAAACTATCTTCTGTGTGACTCAAAGAAAACCCATACCATATTTTTTAAAAAATAATCCAAACAACTGAAGGGTCAGTGAGCCAACCAGCAGGCTCAGCCTTCAGAGGCTTTCCCCTTAAGCTCACAAGTTCATGGCATGACTTCTGGGGCCTCTTCTATAATGCTCTGGGCAAATGTGTTGGGAAGAATGAGGTGTTTGGGGTTTGTTTTGTTTTTTTAAAGGGATAAACATTTGCAGCTAGTACATGGAATATATAAGAACACCTCAAGAAAGAACAACAAGAATGATTTAAAGGGTTTTTGAAAAGGGAAATTAAATAAATAGAATGGAAGTATACTGGACACAGTGACACAGATATGGGATCCAGCCTGAACCTGTGATTTTTTTGGTATAGGAAAGTTCCACGTGAAAAAACTCCCTCAGGGCACCTAGGTGGTGCAATGGATAGAGCATTGGCATTGGATTCAGAAGGACCTGAGTTCAAATCTGGCCTCAGACACTTGATACTTATTAGCTGTGTGACCCTTGCAAGTCACTTAACCCTCATTGCCCAGTAGGGAAAAAAGAAAGAAAAAAGAAAAAACTCCCCCCATCAGTGCAGGTGGGCACCTTCTCTGCAATGTAGAGCTGCCTAGAGAGCTTAGTGGTTAAATGACTTGGTCAGAATCACATGGCTGGATACAAAAACTACTGAAAAACTAATGAAAGGCACAGATATAAGGGAAAAGTAACAAAGTACTTTCTAGTGTTTCTTTTCTAATCGGCTCTTGTTTTTTAGTCTTTTTTCAGTCATGTCTTATTTTTCATGATCCCATTTAGGGTTTTCTCAGCAAAAATACAAGCATGGTTTGCCATTTACTTCTCCAGCTCATTTTACAAATGAAGAAACTGAGGCAAACAGGGTTAAGTAACTTACCTAGGGTCACACAGCTAGTGTCTGAGGCCAGATTTGAACACAGGAAGATTACTATTCCTAACTCCAAACCCTGCATTCTATCCACTGCCACCTAGCTGCCACTTCTATTCTAAGAAAGGGATAGAAAGACCCAGAGTGGGCTGATACAACATATATTGTGATTTAAAATACCAGATAACATACTCTAAGAAGATTTAAGGAGGCAGATATCAGCTTTATTTGATGGGTATAGGTCCAGGGTAGGGGTAGGGTTAAAGATTAATGGGAAAAGTGGCACTTGACCTAGTTCCTTCTGGAAGGAGTCATTTCCAAAAGTGTATTTGAAGAAGGAGTGATAAGTGCATTGTAGAATCTAAGGTGCATTCTAGATTAGGGAGGTTACTGGTATGAACACAGAAACAAGAAAATCAGAAAGAGTTAGCAGTCAAGTTTGGTTAGAATATAATCTCCAGCAAGATGAATCATGTGAAATAAGGCTGATAGATTAGAAAAGTGATTGGAGGAAGATTGTGGAAGGCCTTAAATGCAAGCATACATTTAATCCTGTAGGAAATTGTTGTTGGTTTTTTTTTTTATTTGAGGTGGGTAACATGGTCAAATGTGTGCATTAGGAAGATTATTATGACAACTGTAGCAAGGTTTTATTCAAGAGGAGAAAAAACCTGGAGGAAAGGAGATCAGGCTATTGTAACACTACATATGAGAAATGATGAGAAACTAAACTGGGGGATGAGGAAGGCAGTAGTACCTATGGTAGAGAATGAGTATGAGATAATGGTGATGGAAAGGCAAAACTGACTAAACTTGGTGACCAATTGAGTGGGAGGGGACAAAATGGGAAGTCCAAATTAAATGTTTGTTGAACTGAAGAGTTAGGTTTGCACATTGACATTTCCAGTTTTGGTAACTGGGAAACTATCAACAGAAATAGGAAAGTTAGAAGGAAAAGCAGGTTTTGGAGGGGAAAAGCTGAATTCCATTTGGGGTATGTTAAGTTTAAAAACTAGGTGTTAAGTACAACAGGTAGTAAGAAATTTGGACCAGGAGTTTAGGCAAGACAAGGAGGTTGTACATACAATTAAGGAGACATCTGAATAGTCAGTCAACTAGCATTTATAATAATAATAATAATAATATTACTGAAAACAGCAGCAATAACAATAATAACAACATAATCACTTGCATATCATTTTTAAGGTTTTAAAAGCATTTTTCAAAACCATTTTACAAATTCTCAGCAACTCTGAGAGGTAAGTGCTATTATTATCCCCATTTTACAAATGAGAAAACTGAGGCAGGCAGTTTAAGTGACTTGCTCAGAATCACACAGTCCCTACTATGAGCTAGTAACTGTGCTAAGCAATTCTTATGCAGAGGTGATAATTCATGAGATAGCCAAGGATGGTAGTGAAAAATTAGAAGGTTTGGAATAAGAACAGCAAGCTAAAGACAAAACCATGGAGGACACTAACACAGAGTGAAAGGAAGAAAAGGAACTAGTAAAGAAGAGAAGGAAGGAGGAATCAGACAGGTGGTGTGATTGAAGCAGCTGGGTGGTGCAGTAGAGTACCTGGCCTGATGTCAGGATAGACCTGAGTTCAAATCCAACCTCAGACACTTACTAGGTTGTAACCCTGGACAAGTCACTCAACCTCTGTTTGCCTTAGTTCCCTCATCTGTAAGAATGGAAATAATAATAGCATCTCCCTCATAGATCTGCTACGAAGATAAATTTTGAAAATCATAAAACACTTACCACAGTACCTGGCACACAGTCAGTGCTATGTAAATTTAGTTATTATTATTAGTTATAGTAGAAGAACTAGGAGACTGTTGATATCTTGAAATAGAAGAGAGAAGATAAAGTCAAGAGGTGAGAATGGTCAACAATTTCAAAAGCTACAAAAAGACTAATTAATATATGAAAATATAACTGACAATGAATCAAAGATAACTTTATGCCCATGTAAAGGAGTGCCTAAATGCCTTCACCTGACAGTAAAATATATTTACCTATCACTACCTAGAAGTAGCATATTATTATAAGAAAGAGTAAGAACAGAGAGAAGAGTGAATCTTATCCTTCATCTAGAATCTAAACCAAAGGTTGTAACTATGATATAGTTACAATAATCCTTGGTGAATTCAATTAAATTTTTTTAACATTTAAATGAAACATTGTAACAAGGATTTTTTCAATGTTAATTTCCATAATGGATTGAGTCACCTAAAGAAGAAATGTATTGTGAAATCTGAGCCCACAATGTTTACATTACAATATAGTAGTGTAAATGTGAAACTCTGCGGCTACCCCAGGGCATGTTTAATTTGTACAGTAATTACAGAAACAACTGAGAACACACATTTTAAAAATTCATAGTGAAACTTTTTCTACCCCATAAAAGCCAAATTATATAGGACTTTCTAATGAAATGTCAGTTCCTTGAAAGTAGAAACTATCTTTTGTCTTTCTTTGTATGCCCACCACTTAGTCCAGTAGTTAGAACATGGCAGGCACTCAATAAATTCTTATTGACTGATTGACACTATATTATTAACATAGTATAGTAGATAGTGCTGGACTTGAAGGTAGGAAAACATGAATTGAAATCCTACTTTTGACCCTTATTTGCTTTGTGATGAGAAATCTATTTAATCTCAGTTTCTTCATCTATAAAATAGGAGTAATAATAATGTCCATAACACATAACTCACAGAGTTGTTGCCAGGATAAAACAATTGGATAGCAAAGTGGTATATACTATCTCAGTTGCCACTATGCTCAGTTTTCATGAGTATCATTGAAGTTTTGTGTTCGGCTTTTCCTTAATCGTAAACCTCTTTTTCTCATGCTTTTTCCATCTTCTTGTACCTAGCCTTGCTCCAAATGACACTGAATCCCTGGCCATCATTTACAGGACTGGTTTTACTCTCTCTTTCATGCTGCTTTCCAATCTCAATAACCCTTTTTCCTCATTGTCACTTCCAGACTCCCCCACTATCACCAACACTCATCAATCTCTTCTTCCTTGAGGTTCACTTTAATTCTATCATACAATATAGATCCTAAGGACCCCCAAGACATCATCCCTCCTCTCTCAGTGGATTCAGTGCCTGATTCACAGTCTCCCTCTTCAACCCAACTCCTGGCCTCAACAATTCATTTCACCATAGATGTGAATGTTCTCTTTTTTTGTTGGTTTTTTGGTTTTGTTTTTACAGGGCAATGAGGATTAAGTGACTTGCCCAGGGTCACACAGCTAGTAAGTGTCAAGTGTCTGAGGTCAGATTTGAATTCAGGTCCTCCTGAATCCAGGGCCAGTACTTTATGCACTGTGACACCTAGCTGCCCCTGATGTGAATGTTCTCTTGATCCAATCCCCTGTCTTCTCCAGAAGATTATCTCCATTCTCAAATCTCACCTTCTGCCAAATATCTTTCCCAGGCTCTAACAGCTGGTATCTTTCCCTCCAAAACCACCTTACAAATACTCTTTTTCTTGTACATACTTAGTCATTTACAAGTAGTCTTGCCTGAGAGAAGAGTCATTGTATTACCAGCACTCAGTACAATGTCTGGCATGGAAAGATTAGTAAATGCTTGTTGACTTTCATCCCTGTTCTCTCTCTAGTCTTTAGTTTCTCCTCATCTCTTGATTTCTTTCCTCTCTATCCCACTCCTCTGTCCTTAAATAAATAAAAACCTCAATAGAGCTTATCATGTGTTAGCTATAATCTTTCTCTCCCCTCTTTTTCTCAAATCCTTTGAAAAGGTTTTCTACACTTGTTGCCCCCATTTCTTTTCCACTTCCGCACTTCTTATTTCTCTATAACCTAGTTCTTTACCTCAAAACTCAAACGAAATCACTCTCTCCAAAGTTACCAATGACAAACTAATGGCTTTTTCTCACTCCTCATCCTTTTGACCTCTGCAACATTTGACACCTTGGACCACCATTTCCTTCTGGATATTCTGTACTTTTTGGGTGTTCAGCAAACTACTTTTTCTTGGTTCTCCCCCTACCTTTCTAACTCTTAGTATTCTCATTCATCATCCATATCACAGTCATTAACAGTTAACTTATGACAAGAATCTGTCCTCAGCCCCCTTTTCCTTTCTCTCTATACTCTCTCACTTGTTTATTTCATCAGTGAATATAAGGTGAATTATAATCTCTATGAAGATGATTCCAACATCTATTTACCTGGTCCTAATCTCTCTACTGAGCTCCAGACTCCTATCACTAATTACATATTGATCATTCTATACTGGCTATAGGCATCTCAAATTCAACACATCCAAAGTAGAAATGATTATTTTCCTCCAAATGACACCTATCACTCTTCCAAACTTTCCTATTACTGAGAAGATATCAAAATCTTTCCATGCACTAAAGTAAGCAGCCTAGATGTCATCTTTTCATGCTTCTTCTCATTCACCCTATCTATTGTTAAGGGCTAAAATTCTAGCTAAACTGTCTAAAATATCTAATGAGTGGTCGCCAATAAATTATAAGCTTTAGCAAGAGTTTAGACTTTTAAGCATTTATTAAGGAGAATAAGAATTTGGTAAAGAGAGAGAAAGGCCTAGATTCCTATCTATTAAAGGGAGAGAACATTTCTAGCTCCGCTCTCCACCAGAGTCCAGAGGAAAGAGAGCGAGACTGATCACCAGTCTCTTCCTTCCTCCTCCCACTAGCCCGTGTCACTTCCTGACGCCAAAGAAAAGACTCCTGGTCTTGCCCTCAAAGACCTTCGCTTCATGGGAGGAACTCTTCTACAGTAAGTCTCCAGAAGGTGGCGTCATTCCAATCGTTACACTATCCAGTCAGTTGCCACAACCTTTCATTTCTCTTTTTACAACACCTTTCACAGAACACTTCTCTCTATTCACACAATTCCCAGCCTCATTCAGTACCTTATCACCTTTTCTGTTCTCCCAACCAAAAGATCCTGGTGCCTTGTACTTCAAGGTCTACTTGACTTTGTTTATGCCAACATATACAACAATTTTTTTCTTTAACTTATGAGCTCCTTCAGAGCAAAGACTATCTCTTTTTTGTCTTTGTATTCCTAGTGCCTAGCACAATTCTTGGCACAGAAGAGGCACTTAATAAATGCTTAATTGACTGTCTCTTTCCAAAAGCAAACATCAGGTTTTTGGGTTGGGGGGGGGGGGTTGGGGCAATGAGGATTAAGTGACTTGCCCAGGGTCATACAGCTAGTAAGCAAACATCAGGTTTTAAAAAGCTTTCATATGGATGAAATAATTATTCCATCATACTAATCTACTAAACTCATTACCTTGATGAAAATACTAACCATATTACCTTTAAAATTTAAAAACCACATGCACACAAATGCATGCCACTTGAAAATTTTAATATATTGTGCAGAAACGATGTCAATATGATCTAGACAAGGTTTCATTTACAACAGTTTTTATCAGGTCACCTTGGAATTCAGAGACAGTCCTCTTTGCTTTCAAATTATTCTTTGCATAGCCTTATTTAAAGCTTTAAGTGCCTCTTGAAAATACTGTACTTCATTGTTGCATTCAATTTTCAAAGCACCAAAAAGAAGTAAGTGGTTTAATATCTTCATTCTGTAAATACTGGGATGGAAAATAAAAGCTACTAACTCAGAGCCAAAGGGAAGAGTACTGAAGGACCATAATACTGGTTATTTTGGGAATGGAAATGAATGAACAATTCTGACAGTACATTAATTGTTCTTCAAGGGTAGATGGGGAAAAGCATGGCAAATACATACATAGATACATACATTCATACATCTATATCTATATGTGTATCTAGATAGATATAGATGGCTGTATGTATGGGGTGTGTGTGTGTGTGTGTGTGTGTGTGTGTGTGTGTGTGTACTCATCTTGTCTTTGCTTTCTTTGAGTTCCATTTTCTCTCCTCTAGCCCTCATCTTTGACCTGGAGCTTCAACCCAAGGAGCCAATTCACCATTAAAGATAACTGACTAGAGAAGCCAGTGCCAAGTACAGTGTTCTCATTATAAAATTAATTATCATTTATATTGCACTTTGAGGCCTATAGTGTTTCACAAATATTATTTCATTTGATCCTCACAACAACCCTGAGAAACAGGTGCTATTATTATACCCATATTATAGATGAGGAACCTGAGGCAAATAGAGGTGAAGTAACTCATTCTCCTTCTGCTCAATTTCCCACTTCTGTTTCACCTTCAACAAAAAGTTCATGTTATTCTCCCCATCTTCCCTGCTCCTATTATACCCAGGCAATTGAGAAAATGAGGAGAAAATGTTTGCCATGCTTCCATGGTTGTAACCACATATTTTAAGAATTCTCTAAGGCAAAGACAACAGTTCCTGGCCCCACTGAGTGGGTCTCTGGCCATCAAAAACATTTCTAATCCTCTTCAAAAGGCTTCCCTCTCCTTTTCCCCTCTCCTCCACCCCTTTGAAAGAAGACACATTTCTGAGTAATTTAACCCTGTCTGAGGTTGAATTCATCCCTATACTCTCTTCTATGTTACACCATGCAATTTAAAAGGCAACTAGGAACAAAACAGATCAAGCACAGAGATGTCAAGAGTAGGCTACAGCTCAGTGCCTCAGGAAAAAGGCAGTTACTGTTTGCTGTGTCTAGAAGAGCTGCTCAGAGTCTATGTTTCACCATAAAGATGACCCCAAAGGAGTCTGGAAGATCTTGAAAGAAACCCAGGTGGGAACCATAGCATTCTACTTTTCAAAAGCAAATTCATATTTCAATTTTTTTAATTCTTTAAAACAAGTCACATAAATAGCTCACAACTGGATAGCTAGCATATGATGGTCTGCAAAGCACTGTACATTCACTATCTTCATTAAGCCTCACAACCACCCCAAGAGATAGATTTTTCTCTTTTTTCTAGATTCTCTTTTTAATCTATATTTATCAAATGAGAAACCAAAGGCTTAAAGAATAAGTGATTGGTTCAAGGTCATGAACCTAGAAAGTGACTAAGGTGAGATTCAAACCCAGTTCTTCCTGATTGCAAGCCCGGTGCTTCTATCCGTTGCTACATCTGCATGTGCCTCTCTGTGCCTCTGTGTGTGTCTGCCTCTATCTATCTATCTATCAATCTTTTCTCTGGGTGACTATAGGGGAAAGCTATGGCAGATTGTTGGTGGTGGTGGTCCTTCATTCTCAAAGAGGGATGGAAACTTGCACTCAGTTGGATTTAAGTGAGGGAGGGCTGTGCAAAGGCACCAACCTCACTCTCTCCTCTAGAGACATCTGGGTCCAGTGGCAAGATATGTTATCAAGATGACAGGAGATGGCCCCAGATGTTTAAGACAAGTGGGGTTCAGTGACTTGCCCAGATTCACACAGCTACTAAGCATCTGAGGTGAGACTTGAACTCAAGTACTCCCAACTTCAGGACCAGTGCTCTATTCAATGTGCCACCCATGGCATACACTGTTGCATTGTTGATATGTCAGATTTGCTAAGTTGCTTTAACCCCCTCTATTTTAAACACTTTATTAAAAGAGCAGAAAACTATTTGATAAAGGAAGGAGATATATCTGGAAGTAAAGGTGATATAAAAATAAAAGATAAGTACCTTCAGAAAGGGAAGGATTGACATTTAATGGCATCCTTTTCTAGAAAATTTTAGGTCTGTGTCAAACTTAAGAATTCCTCCCCCTTCCCATTATTATAAGCCTCTGGCTTGCAAAATACCATAAATTTTTAAAGTTTGGCTGCTCACTGCCTTCCTTCTTCTCACCAATCGTGATGATACACTATCCTTAGGCCTCTTCCTTCTGGATACCAAATAGGTTGTTCTGTCCTGAAAATAACTTCCTTGGCTATTACAAAAACTATCTGGCCTCTTACCCAATAACTCTTTTCTTCCTGGACTTTGTGACAGGTAAAAATGTTGAACAGCATAGAGTCAAGGGCAGATCCCCAGGGAACTCCTCTAGACATCTCTCTCCAGACTGACACCATACCACTATAATAATCATGTTGGGTCTACTTAAATTATCTTCTGAGGACAAGAGGAAGATAAAATAAAGAACTGGACTTCTTCTACAGGTGCATGAGGGGATGATAATATATAATAGAGAGAAGACAGAACTATTAAACTCATATTACTTCCATTTTATTGACATAGAAGAAAAAAACTTTGGATAGGGAAGGATAAAATTAAAGTGAATACCGTGCATTGAAACCAAAGAGAAAAGAGAAGGTGGTAGGAGAGCACCTATTGGTCTGCGATGATTTCAAATCCCCTGGACCAGATGAGCTAAATCTCAGGGCTCTGAATTTGTAGATGTGACTGTGGAGCTACTGAACAGAAAAAGTGTCAGGACCAGAGATGGGCCAAAAAAAATTCCCAATTTTAAAGAAAAAAGGTGGTTTGTCTAACAAGAATTGTCCTTGATAAATTGGGTGTTTGTCTTTGGCATTTTCTTGATGTATGTGACTTTTGACAAGCCATCTAAAGATAAAAGGCCAGATTTTTATCTTGAAATTATACCTATACTTTTGCAAAGTGTACCCTATGGGGTTGAACTCAACATGTAAAATACTTGTAGAGGAAAGATTCATGAATTACTTAGATGTAAAAAGAAATACCCTTAAAGTCTCCCTTCTCTATTATCTTACTATGAGCTCTTTACAGTCAGTTGTTCTCTGATAATGCCTAATTTTCAGGGATTTGCATCTACCATTATTTAGAGATTGGGTGTGTTTTGACATGTTAACCCTGAGAATCTTTAGGTGTCCTTATTTTAATGTGAAAATCAATGTGGCAGGAGAAAGAGAAACCAAGGTGAATTTGCTTTGTCAAGGAATATGTGGGGCTTTTCAGGGTGGTACAAATTAAAATTTAGGATACCCAAGAAACAGATTACCCAAAATATCACCTTATCCTTTGTTAACTGTAAATATAGAACAATTCTTCATTCATGGACTCTCACTACAAAAAAACATTTTTTTTAATTGGTAAGCCCAACCAAAGTTCATGAAATCACTAAGAGGGACAGACAAAAGAAATTCCAACATATCTTTTCATTTTTAACAACATCCTATTGCTTGTTACCTTGAGTTGGTTAACTACTATATCTTTGTTCTTCCATTGCAAAATAAAGACTGAGATTCTTATCCCAGAATTGTATTCATCCAAAAGTGACACCGAATGATAATTGAACCCAAGGTTAATAATATTTCACATAGAAAATCTTTAGCTAAAAAGCAAACATTTTTATCATAAAGTTTTTCAATTTCTAAGTGAATTTGTCATTTTCATTCTGCCAACTTCTAATGTATTAGAAGAAAGTCCCCAAGGACAAAGTCTCAGGCTCAGTCTTTACCATCCTCTAGGTCTCTCATCCAAGGAAAAGAAAATAACCTTCATACATACACTTTCCCTCCCACCTCCCCTTTCTCTCTCTCTCTCTCTCTCTCTCTCTCTCTCTCTCTCTCTCTCTCTCTCTCTCTCTCTCTCTCTCTCCCTTTCTCTCTCACTCACACACACACACACACACACATATAAATTATGTAATATACCAAGCATGTTAGCGGTACACTGAAGAATTCCTGAGACATCTTCAATTTCCTCTTTGCTGGAATGGTCTGCATAGGAGCATCTGTTAGAAAGATTGTAGAAATTCTTTTCTGCATCCCTGTAACTAAAATGGAAAAAATAATGAGCATATGGAAATTTTAAAGAATCTCTGAACGTGCATGCATAAGAACATACAGGCCCTCATACCCCTTGCTTTTAGCCCAATGGCATTTCTAAATAACTGATGATTTAAGACATAGTCTCTGACAAAACCCAACATTAGCATCAGCAGGAACAGCATGGGAATGAAATTGGAGACATTCTTTAATAAGCAACAGTATAAAGGGAAAAAAGAAAAGAAAACCAAAAATTTAGCAGTTAGCAAATGCCTCACTATCTGTGTGCGTCATCCCTGCTGGCAGTGTGCTTTTCTACTGAAGTTGCCTGGTACATATAAAGCAGGGGGTGGTGAGTAGCTGTCCAGCATCTGTGAGGTAAAACCAGCCTCATTGAGCAAATAGACACACACCATTGTTGGATAGAAGTGTTTTATTTTATTTAACTGTCATCTTGCATATTTTAAATAGCCACGTGTTCCATACCTCTGTCTCTCTGTCTCTGCGTGTGTGTCTCTCCCCTGCCACACACACACCTTCATGTATATATGTATATATGTATGTACTTCAAACTTTAGTGATTTCATCACTGTGGGTACACCTTCAAACATATCTTATAATTTCTCAATATCTAATTAACAGTTTAATTCCCAATCATCTCTATACCATACTGCCTTCACTCCAGTCATCAACTCCCATTGCTTCCCTGCTTAGAAACCTGAACAGAAAACTTTAACTCTACCCCTGGGACATTTGTCTCTGATAGGTGAGCTTTTGCCTCACCTTGCTAGGAATCAGGTTCTCAGGACTATTTCCAAATGATGCCACCTTGTCCAGCTTTTTCCAACTCCTTTTTATATTTCCTTCCCCCATTGCAATGTAAACTCCTTGAGGACAAGTAAACTTAGTTGCTTATATTTTAATCACCAAGGCTTAACACAGTGTCTGGCACATAGTAAACACTTAATAAATGTTTTATCTATTTATCTATCTTAAATAATTGTTGTATCAAAAGGATTTCTCATCTTATAGCCAATACCCCAGCAATGAGCCTTTCCAAACTGAGATACACTACTCCTAAGACCAATCCATTTCTTACAATATAAGCATTACTGCTATAAATATAATTTAGGGACACCAGTGACTCCTCTTCTGACTAAAGAACTCAGGATTTTTAAATAAAGTGATCAATAGGACTTGATGGAAGACTAAACTTCAATGAATAAATAGATGAGTTTGCTAGAGACAGGATGGTGATATTTAATAAGGACCTGGAAGCATTTAGATGTTTGAGACACTGTCTAGCTTAATATAAACATGAAAACCTAACAGAAATGACTCAATAAATTATGAAAAACATTTTTTATCAATAACCATAAGGAGAATTGTCACCCGATTCATTAGTAACAATGCTACCTCTTACAAATGAGTTCCTGCAATCTCTGCCAGATGTGTTATTAGCAAATGCAGATATACAAACACATCTGAAAGTAGGATGGAATTAGATTTAAAACAACTAGTGATTCTAAACCATACTGTATAGACCTTAGTATGAGGTTCCCTGATCTCCCAGAGAGAGGAAGAATTAAGTCTAGTTGGCCCTTCTGTCCTCCAAAGAGAAGCAGAGATGCTTTCTGAAATGCATACTTCCTCTAAAAGGAACAGCACTGCTTGCTGCCCTCTTCTTGAAAGGGAAACGATGAAGGCCATGCAGCAGTCCCTATATCACTACAACTTTCCCATGGTTACCATTCTAATCAGGTCACATATAATTAATTGCCTTCCTGCTTATCCTGACCATTCATTTGCTTTTAAACACCGATTTGGGGTTCAAGGTAAAATCGGAGTACCTTTCCAAGCTCTAAGTTAGTTTTGAGGACTGGAGGTAGAGAAACGCATGATGTCCCTTTTAAAGAGTCTGGTCATTTTGCCCTCAAAGAGATTCAATGCTCTTTGGGGAGGGGGGCAGGTCAATGAGGGTTAAGTGACTTACCCAAGATCACACAGCCAGTAAGTGTCAAGTATCTGAGGCCAGATTTGAACTCAGGTCCTCCTGAATCCAGGGCCGGTGCTTTATCCACTTCACCACCTAGCTGCCCCCAGAGACTTAATACTCTTAACCAAAAATCACCACTTCAATCCATGGGCCTATTGCTTCTCTTTCTTGAGAGTGACTATTCTGGCTAGAGTTGAGTTGGGAATTAGTATGATATTATGTCCCTCCTCCCTCCATCTGAAATATTTGGAAGGTAATGAGATCTTGACTGATAATTGAGATTTGGATGGGGGTAGCCAACAGTCAGGCCTATGACATCAATTTGGCAGGATTCGCCCAAATTTAAATTGTAATGAAAACTTAGAATCAAAGATTTTAGTGGAGTTAGATTTATAAAGACGTAAATCTGTATGTATATATATATGTATATATATATATATACACATAAAATTTTATTTTAAGACTAACATATATATATATATATATATATATATATATATATATATATATATATAAATATAACCTCACTGAAATCCTGCTCTGATGTCTCATTACATCATGGAAAAGTGTCATGATATAGATTAGATTGCAGGTTCTTTACCCAGAGTCTGTGGACTTTTTTAAGCATGTTGATAACTGTATTTTAACATAATTGTTTTTGTTCTTAGCAATCCTATATGCTATTTTGTGCCTTTAAGGAAACTATTCTAAGAAGGGGTTCATAGGTTTTAAACAGACTGCCAAAGGAATCCATGACACAAAAATGTTAAGTTCCCCTGAATTGGAGAGAGAGCTGAACTCCAACATAGATATACTGGTTTTCTGACCCTGATCACATAGTCTCTTAGTTCCCTAATCAACTCACAATCACATGAATAATACTATAAATACACATATCTATAAACTCATATCTCTAGAAATAAAACAACTCATGAGATCATATACTAGAAAAACAACAAAAAACATTCCTTATTATCTGTAATACCTAGGGGTAATCATTACAATAAGAAGTCACAGTCTCAATGTGCCTATTAAAATTAAGCTAACTTAATCCTTCCTTTGTCAAAAAGGAAAACCACAAAAGTTCAATTGTGTAAAACTGAAATAGTACACATAAAATAGGAAAAATGAAAAGACTTCATTTTAAATAGCAATAGGAAATAATTTGAGTCTAACATCCAATAGTAGGAAAATATTGTAAGAAAGCAAATATGAACCTAGAGCAAACTACTAAAAAGTTTGGCCAGTTGCATTCCATGCCTGTAATACAGCAATAGAAGGGGCAGGTAGGTGACGTAGTAGATAAAGCACTGGCCCTGGATTCAGGAGGGGCTGAATTCAAATCCGGCCTCAGACACTTGACACTTACTAGCTGTGTGACCCTTGGCAAGTCACTTACCCCTCATTACCCCACCAAAAAAAAAGAAAGAATACAGCAATAGAATATAATGGTGGTTAAACATTGTTCAAAAGTCAGTCAACTAGCAATTATCAAGCACATGCTATGTTCAAGGCACTGTGTTAAGCACTGGGCACACAAAGAAAAGCAAAAGACAATAGTCCCTGGTCATCAGAATGCAATAGTCTAATGGGGGCAGACAATAAGCAAACAACAAGCAAGATATAAACAGGAAAAATGGGGGGGGGCAGTAATCTCAGAATAAAGGCACTAAGATTGAGGACTGCTAAGGCATCCTACAGAAGATAAGATTTTAGCTGAAATATGAAAGAAGTGAGGAAAACCAGAAGGCAGAGAAAAGGAAAGAGAACATTCCAGGCATGAGGGCATGGCAGCAAAACTGCTTAGTCAAAAGATTGAGCATCATGTGCGAGGAACAACAAAAGGACCACATGTCACTGAATCACAAATATATAAAGTATAAGACCAGAAAGGTAAGAAAGAGCCAGATCATAAAGGTTTTAAAGAAAAGGGGATAGGAAGCCATTGGAGTTTATTGAGTAGGTGGCTAATAATGGTCAGACCTGTACCTTAGGAAGATCAATTTGACAGTGGCATGTAAGATAGATTGGAATGGGGAGAGACTTGAAATAGGAAGACCAATTAGCAGATTATTGCAATAAGTGATGAGGCCCTGGAATGGGATGGTTGTAGTTTAAGAAGATAGAAGAGGGTATATAGATGAGATGTTTAAAAAAGGTAGAAATGACAGGATTTGGTAAAATATTGGATTTGGGAGCATGCGTAAGAGTAAGAAGTTGGCAATGACATCAAGGTTGCAAACCAGGGTAATTAAAAAGATGATGGTGTTTCCACAGTAATAAAAAAAGGTAGGAAAGGAAAAATTGTTGTGGGGGGTGTATAATGAGCTCAGTTTGGGACATATTTATTTTAAGATACTTACAGGTCAGAGCTGTCTAAAAGGCAGTTAGAGATGCAAGATTGGGGAAGAGGAAAGAGATTAGGGCTGGGCAAGTAGATATGAGAATCTTTGACAAAGAGATGATCATTAAAACGGAGAGAGTTGATTAGTTCACCAAATGAAAGAATACTGAGGGGAAAAGGAAAGCGATAGCAGGATAGATTGGGGGAACCCCTACTGTTAGTGTGTATGTGAAGTTGGTGAAGAACCAGAAAAGGAGATGGTGAAGGAGAGGTGAGACAATTAAGAGGATAATAACCATTATAGAAGTATCACAAAAACCTAAAAAGAGAGTATCGAGAAAAAAATGATTGACACTATCAATGGCTGCAAAGAGGTCAAGGAAAATATATGAGAAAGTCAGAGGAGCACTGTATATTAAGAAAACAAATATCATTGTGTAAATTTACTAACATAGGAGGAGGCATGGGAAAAAAACATATGGTTAAAGATAAAAAGAAGGTACAACAGAGAAGATGATATAGTGAGGCAGGGGTACACAGATCTCTTGATCAAAAGGAAGAATGGAATACAAAGTTCCAGGTGTAGATTACAACACTGTCACAGTGATAAAATAGAGTTATAGGGAACTTCAATTATCCATACAGCTTTACTTGATTGGTAGATTAGGAAATGGCAGAGATGTAGCAGGAACTGGCAAAGTCTCTCACAGGAGTACCCTTTGTGGAAAGCATAGAGAGGTAAGACTGGATGGCATAATTATATGAGTTCATAAATGGTTGAATGACTTTTTCACATGAATTGTGCCTAATCACTCCTCCCTGATGCTATAACTACGCAGCTGGTTGAGTCCAAGCACTACATTTTACATTTATGTATATCTTAATTTATTAAATGTATATTATGTTTGGTCTGTTATTCTAAGTTGTTGATATAATTCAATAAAGACAAATGTAAAGGACTATACGGGGATCCAAAAAATCAATTTCAAAAGTACAAGAAGGATAAATATGGCTAGATAGGAGTAAATATAAAAAACAAATGGGGGGGGGCAGCTAGGTGGCGCAGTGGATAAAGCACCAGCCTGGATTCAGGAGTACCTGAGTTCAAATCCAGTCTCAGACACTTAACACTTACTAGCTGTGTGACCCTGGGCAAGTCACTTAACCCCAATTGCCTTACTGGAAAAAAAAAATGGGGAGAAAAGGCAAATAGGGAGGCATTTTAAAAGTCTGCCAGTCTAATATGAAACAAAACTGTGGTATGTGACCAAAAAGCTAACCAGATTATGGACTGCATCACCAGAATTATAACTCACAGAAAAAATGAGGTGAGGGTGAAGCTATATATACTCTGAGCTACTCAGAACACACCTGGAGAACTGTGTCTGATTCTGAGTTCTCCATTTTGGAAAGAACATTGATGAGATGAAACAGGGTTCCAGAAAAGTATGACCAAGACAATAAAGGAAATGGAAGTCACTCCATTAACTGAAGGAAACCAAGGGTTCCCCATCTCTAGAAATTTTCAAGCATAAGTTGTATACGATCACTTGTCACAGATGTTGTAGAGAAGATTCCTGTTCAGGAATGGGTTGGATTTGATAACCTTTACAATTCCTTCCAATTCTAAGATAATGTGATCATATGATTGTTAATATGACAGAGGAACTAGAGATGTTAATCTTGAGAAAAGACTACAGACTTAAAATATTTGGAGAATTGCCTTAAAGAGGCACAAACTCTCCTGACCAGCACAAATAACTGAATTATTTATTTCTTTGCTCATTGTTACATATCCAGTTTGTGTTAGAATGTTAACCCAAGACTATGACTTCAAAGATGGACCCCTATCCAATATGCTAATCCAGCTCTCTATATTACCCTGACTCTATTCTGAGAGGGAAAAACTAGAACCAACCAAAGAATAGCTGGTTATAGAGAAGAAAATCTCTGGTTCACATAAGGAAATACTTGCTTATGACTACAGCCATTTTTAAATGGAATCAACTGTCTTGGATATAGTATGTTGTCCCAGGAAGGTCTACAAGGATGCAGTTGAGAGAATTGAAGCTTCAGATACAATTCTATTGTCTATGAGAAAACTAGTTTTTTCTGGCATAAAGAAAAAATAAATTCTGATATTCTGAATATCTTCTTATATATGCTTCAGTGGTTTTTTTTATTGTGAACAGTTCATTTCAGACTTCTCTGCACTTACCTTCTGGTCAATGCTGAAAGATAGGTAGTTAATCTATGTTTTGCCTAGCAAAGTACCTGGCATAAAGTATATGTTTAATAAATCTTTGTTGATTGATTGATGCCTATACTTAATCTATATTGACCTCAATATCCTCTTCTATAAAACTGGGCAATTGTGCAAGATAAATGCTAAGGTTCCCTATGGCTCTAAAACCTATGATTTTATGATTCAACCATAACAAGTAATGATTTTTTTTTTGAGAAATGATCCTAGAGATGAGATTCTGGGCTGATTGCTAATAATAACTAAAGCAATGTGTCCCGTTAACATATCAAGCAGAAGTGTGAATCCAGTTTAGATAAAGAAATCTGAAACACAAATACACATTTGACTATAACAGGGAAGCTACAGCCTATGAGACCCAATTACTTGCTACAGCTCTTACAGATGTGAACATCTGCTTGAGAGAATAGTTAGCATGTATGTCTAGCTCCTTCTGCCAAATCGTTAAGGATCCAAGTAGGCTAAGGAACTAAACATGCAGGGAATAATTCAGTTTCTGGATTCTGCTTGAAGGGCTCAATGCTGGAAAGATCTAAAGGTTTTCATGGTAAGAGAGGCTGAAGAAAAGGAAAGGGTAATTTAATAAAGTCAATTAATATGATGAATCATATTATCTCTGCATCCCTAGTTCCCCTCAGATTTCAGCCCTATAATAACCCTTGTGTTTTGCCTGTCCTCTAATCTATAGCTCCTCCTTTCTGACATATCTATGCCACTCTTTGGCAAACTCCACATCATATTGCCTTCACTCTGGCCATCATCCTCATCTCTCCTACTGCAAACTTGAAATCTACTCCTGCATCCCCAGTCTCTGATAGAAGATTTTCCCACTCCCTTTTTTATATGCTATCTTCCCTAATTAAAATGGGAGCTTTTTGAGGGTACGGAGTGCCTTCTTCCTTTTATTTGTATCCCTAGGTCATAGCATAGTGCCTGACATGTGGCAAGTGCCTAATATATGTTCTATCTACCTATCAACCTATTGTCTATTTTTTGTCGAATATTCATGCCATTCATCCACTCCCCAAAATGATCTGTTTTCTAATAACTAGAAGTTACTAGCCACTAGTCTAAAATTTATAATCCTAGTTAATGTTCTCTCTAATCTTTTCAGGCTGTGAAAAGATAACCATATTATATGAGCAAATTTATGCGTATATAATACAGACAGACAAATAAGTGAGCCTATGTGTATAGAGATAAACCTTTTGCAAGCAAATAAAACTGACAACAAAGGTGATGTGAATACATGCTTAATGGTATGCATAATCATTATTTTGTTATGTTGTGATTAAACATAAATGGCAAACAGATCACATAAATTACTGTAATTAATATTACTTTTTCACAGCCAAACCATATTTCATTCTTTATTAGTTCTCCGGTATCTATATTCAGCATCAATGTTTCCAGTTTTCTCTAGTACCATGTATTACTGAATCATGTAGATTCATAGAAAGGTCCTTGAAGGCCACCTAGCCTGGTCTCTGACTCAGTGTGGAAATCCCACTTATATCACTCTTGACAATCATGTAACCTCTACTACCAATCCAAGTGAGTCCACTCAGCAGATTTCTGATTCCATTGCTGAACTGTCCTCAAGAGTGCTTTGTTTATTTATTTGTTTTTAATTCTAATATTAAACCAAAATCTGAGTCATTTTCACTCTCCCATCCTGACCCAGGGGGTCTTCCACACCACAGACCCCAGTTCTTATTACACCAGCCAAAACAGTCTCCCATCACAACAATGTCTTTTATTTCCTTAGCAATCTGTTTCAAGACTTCATCTGTCATTTTTTCCATCTGTCCAATAGTATATAATTATATCGTATTATCTCTTGTACAGGACTACAAAAGATTAGTAGCTTCATGAATTGGCCCAGAGTAAATAATTCCCAGCATGGCCGACATTATCATTAGACCACAGATCCTGCAGAACCTTCCCAGAAATAAAATAAATCCTGCTTCTCATGTCACATTTCTCGTAACATTCTACCTAACCCAGAGGTACCTTGAATAAAAATGTACCAAGAGATGTCACAAGAGCATTGTCAGAATTTTCCCTTTGGAGTATAAAAATCCCTCCCATGAATGGGGCTATGGGCTAGTTCAAGGATGGGAAAATGTCTTTTGTAAACACAAATCTTTGACTAATAGAGCCTATAGCCCACTTCAAAGAAAAAGATGCTGAGCCTTAGACTAGTTTACTGAAGGTGCGTTGCTATTTCATGTTTAGATAAAATTAAAATGGGCCATGGAACTACTGATTTCTACCTGATCTGTTGCATTCTGAAATGAACATATGTAGTCTTTTAAATCTCTTCTATGAATAATCTCAAACACCTTAGTTCAAACTTAAGGACTGACAGGTTGGTCTATCAAACTAATATGCTGTTTCTGCCTCCTTTTAGTGTCATCCAAATATGCTTTCATTAATCAGTTTTCAAATAAGCAAGCAAATATTTACTGAAAGTCTGCCATATTCCAAGTACTGTGCTAGGTGCTAGGGATACAAAGACAAAAGTAAAATGCTACCAGCCCACAAGGAGCTTATATTCTATTGGGATATATATATATATATATATATATATATATATATATATATATATATATATATATATATATATATTTAGGAGAGAATGGTAAGTGGGGATTTGGTTCTTATAACATGAGCAGGGGGAACAGCCTACTGCCAATTTATATGGGGATTTGTTAAACCTGCTTCTAGAAATGCATGAGGATATTTAATGGAGGGATTCTGTCCCCAATTCAGGGCATGCATAGGTATTTTGTGATTATTTCCTGTTTGATTACATCATGGTTAAGAAAAGTCTTTAACTGGCTGCTGAGCTAGAACTTGGTGTGCATTAAAAAGCCAAATCATGTTCTCTTCCTGGTGGTTGAAGAAAGAAATGTTGTAAGCCTCTGAGTAGAAAGAGAACTCTTGGACTTCTAGGTATCCACCTGAGCCACCATTTGTCTAATGAACAGTCCTACTGTTACACTTATTTGGATGAAAAAATAATGAATTCTGCTTTAGAAGTGTTGAGTTTGAAATGACTTCAAGACATCTGGTTTGGAATATCTAACAGAACATTGTGGTGTGGGCCTGGACTTCAAGAGACACTGTAAGGCTGAAGATAAGGTAACCAAATAAGATAGCATAGAGAAAGAAGAGAAGATGGCCAAGTACAGATCTTTGGATTATAAATATAGTGAAGGGGTATAAATATAGTGATATGGGTGCATGAGTGAAGGAGACCAATAAGAAGTGGTCAGACAGGTAGGAAAAGAATAAAGGGGACAGTGTCACCAAAAAACACTCAAGAATATTCAGGAGAAATGGGTAGTTAACAATGTTACTGCAGAGATATTAAGAAAGATAAAAATTAAATCATTGTTAACTGGGGAGAAAACAGTTTCAATTGAATGATGATGTCAAAAGCCAGATTGCAAAGAAGTGAATGAGAGAAAATTGGAAGCAGTAGAGGTAGACAGTTTTTATTTCCCCCATAAGTTTTACTGAGAAAGGTAGGCAAGGTACAGGATGACAGCTTGAAGGCATAGTGGGTCTACTGAGAATTTTTGAAGGATAGAAAAGAGTTGAGTGTAATTAAAGGCTATTGGGAAGGAACTGGTAAGTAGCAAGAAACTAAACAGTGGAGATGGAGATGATTAAGGGAGCTATCTGCTTTAGAAAAAAGGAAGATCAAGAATACTTGTAGAGTGTGCTGACCTTAGCAAGATGTACAATTTCTTTATCAAAGGCCAAACTAAAGAATAGAGAATGATTCCAATGAAGTCTGAGATGAAAGGGAACAGAAGGAGCTTTGGCTTCAGACTAAGAAAGAATAACCTCTAATTTTTCAGCAAATTAGGAGTTGAGATCCTCATATGAGACGTTCAGGAAGAGTTGGCATGGGAGGCTTGAGGAAAGAAAAGGAGATCTGGAACAGCCACCGTATGGAGAAAGCTAGAGAATCAATTAGGGATGAGCAAAAGGATGGCCTTGGGGCAGCTAAGTGGTGCAATGGCCCTGGAGTCAGGAGTACCTGAGTTCAAATTCAGCCTCAGGCACTTAACACTTACTAGCTGTGTGACCCTGGGCCAGTCACTTACCCCCAATTGCCTCACTTAAAAAAAAAAAAGGATGGCCTTGTGAGGCCCCAGTTCAAATTAGAGAACAAAAGTTTATTGTGGACCCAATTAGTACGGTTGTACGACTTCCTCCAATTCCGTTGAGCAGCATGTGAGTAGGATTAGAGGAAGAAGGTGGTGGCAGGGATCCAGGATTGGGATCTGGCAAGACATGAATGGCAAGAGGACATAGGGGCAAGGTTTTTTTATATGAGTTAATGTGCTGTGGTGGAAAATTAACAAGTTTGGAATCAAAAGACTTGAGTTAACATACCAGTTCTGACTTATCATCTATGTAACCTTGAGAAGGTCGCTTTACTCCTTTGAGATTTGATTCTTCATCTATAAGATGGGGATATTTTTAATACATGTCCTATCTATTTCACAGTGTTTTGGAGACATGGCTTCATAACTGTCAGTGATTTAGAAAGGCTATCAATAAATGCTAACATTAATTATTAAGAATTTATAAATTATTTAACATATTTGATATTAAACTTATGTTATTAATAATTTTTAAATATATCTGTGTCTTCTTCATTTAAAATGTTGTCACTACCCTTTTTATCTAACTTGTTCCATTTAAATAAGGTATGTACTTGTCCAATTCTCTATAAAGCTATATGGTCTCTTTTAACTGAGTTTATATTCAACAATAGTGATAAAAAGCTTAAAATAAATATCTGAGATTATTAACACTTTGGCATAAATGAATTTCAAAGCACAAATGATGTTTTCAGGCCCTTTCCTACATTAATAGGAAAAGGGATTTTAAAAACTCCAAGGCACTGGGCTCTAGAAGAAAATTGAGTAGAAAAGAAATAGGATTGGGCAGGTAATAAAGAGATGAGAAGAATCCCACACAGAGGGAAAGGGAACATAAAGGTAAGACCATGTGCATCTCATGTAATAATTTTATCAAGTTAACTTTGTTTATCAATAGCATTGTAGGATCAGACAGAAGTTATGAATAAAAGTACTTCTGTCATGGTATCCTCCCTGGGTCTCTGTTTCTTCATCTACAAGATGAGTCTAGGTACCTCTAAGGTCCCTTCTAGCTCTATATCTATCATCCTAAGGACTACTTCCCTTTGCAACTGAGCAAGGACTATATAGTTGGAGCAATTCTGACCAGTGACACCGTCTTTAAAAGCAGGCATAAAATTTAGAGAAGGCTTCACACAAAAATTATACAGACAAGGGGGCAGCTAGGTGGTGCAGTGGATAAAGCACTGGCCCTGGATTCAGAAGGACCTGAGTTCAAATTTGGCCTCATTGCCCCACAAAAAACCAAACCAAAACAAACAAACAAAAATTAGGCAGACCAGTAATAAATAAAGAAATGGGCCTTTGGGGGCAGCTAGGTGGCACAGTGGATAGAGCACTGACCCTGGATTCAGGAGGACCTGAGTTCAAATCTGACCTCAGACACTTAACACTTACTAGTTGTGTGACCCTGGGCAAGTCATTTAACCCCAATTGCTCCATAGAAAGAAAGAAAGAAAGAAAGAAAGAAAGAAAGAAAGAAAGAAAGAAAGAAGGAAGGAAGGAAGGAAGGAAGGAAGGAAGGAAGGAAGGAAGGAAGGAAGGAAGGAAGGAAGGAAGGAAGGAAGGAAGAAAGAAAGAAAGAAAGAAAGAAAGAAAGAAAGAAAGAAAGAAAGAAAGAAAGAAAGAAAGAAAGAAAGAAAGAAAGAAAGAAAGAAAGAAAATGGGCCTTCATGATAGCTCACTTTAACTCACACAAGTATAAGGTCAAACCCTAAACTGAAACTTGCTGGGGAGGAGAATAAGGACAATAAGAGGAGGTTAAAAAAAAAAAAAACAGGTCTGTCACCAGGACCCTGGTCACTACTGACTTCAGGCCACAGCAGAAAGAAGAAGGGAAGTCAGCAATGACTCTTTGGAAAGATTGCCATTGAGCATTTTACAGGCTTTCCATATCTAGTGTTCAGGATGCTAGAATTACAAAAGCCATAATACTAGATGCACACCCTTGAAACAATTGCAGGCAATGTTTTATGGAACAAGGGAAGGTTCTCACACAGGTCCTAGGAAGAAATTCTAAATATTGGTTGATGCATGGAGTCTGGCTGAAACAAATAGAGGGTACAAGGATATAATATGGAATTTTCCAAAATTATGAGAGCAAGAAGAGGGCAAGGTAAGCAGGAAGATGGAGCATACTTAGTAACCAGAGCAGAGAGAGCCTGAAGCAAGTGAGACTTAAGTTCTCTGAGAGATACTAGAGGTTTTAGGTCTTTTTAAATGACCACACTGTCAACTACACTCGCATTGCATTGAATTCAGTTCCTTATATTTTTTTTCTTTGAGTTGCATAGAGAATGGGTAGTATTGGGAAAAGATTATATAGTATGAATAATAGAAGCATAAAATCATAGAATGATAGAATTAGGGCTGGAAAGAACTTCAGAAGTTATCTACTCCAACCATCTCTTTTTACAGATGGGGAAATGAGGCTCAGAGAGGTGAGAGGACTTGTTCAACATCACACAGGAAGCAAGTGTTGGGATTTGGCTACAGGTTACATTTATATGGACAGTAACATGAAGTGAAGAGTTGACGCCTGTTCAACCAACTTTCTACTGAAGAAAAGGTTTTGGCCTGAATTGAAATAATGCAATTTGGCTGCCTATAACTATCAAAGTTATCAGCTCTCTAATGTAATTTACCTTGAAGACCTAGCCATGAAATAAAAACTAGAATATTTCTTGGTATCAGATTTTACACTAAGCAGAACAATATAATTTCCAGGAAAACAATGTATTAATATTGTTACAAAGGGTGAAAGAATAAACTTTAAGCAATAAGCTTTCTATGATGGATCAGGTTTATTTTGGAATGTGAGAAGGGGGATTAATTTTTACATAATATTTCTATTTAATAATTTAGCCTAATGGATATATGGCCTATTAATATAAATATAGTTTAAAATATCTAATGGTCTCAACTAACATTTTCACTGTGCTTTTTTTCCAGATTCATCTGACTCTAAAGGACTACATGGCAATTTCCTCCCCCAAAAATACCATAATGAAAACATAATCATTAAACCCTTATAGAGTATGTCCACAGGGTCACTGAAATTCTCTTGGTTATTTTTTTTTCCAGAATGCTTCCTTCCCATGTGCTCCTTGGTAAAAAAAAAAAAAAAGAGTATTGTTTATCCCAACCACAATGACTTCTCCCAAATTCTTTGCTACAAACCTCAGAAAGCAAAGGGTTGGGGGGCAGCTAGGTGGCACAGTGGATAGAGCACTGGCCCTGGAGTCAGGAGTACCTGAGTTCAAATCCGGCCTCAGACACTTAACACTTACTAGCTGTGTGACCCTGGGCAAGTCACTTAACCCCAATTGCCTCACCAAAAAAAAAAAAAAAAAAGGAAGCAAAGGGTGGGTGTGTTCTGAATTTAGACCCTCCCACACACATCACCACCAAATAGGTTTTTTTTAATCTTATAAGGAATTTTTCTATGGGAATATAGATTCTGAATTATAGTATGGTTTATTAATAATCATCCATACATAAACATATATACACATATTAACTGAAGGCAAGTAAAATGTAAAAAGCTATGACCAGGGGCAGCTAGATGGTGCAGTGGATAGAGTACTGGCCCTGGAGTCAGGAGGACCTGAGTTCAAATTCGGCCTCAGACACTTAACACTTACTGGCTGTGTGACCCTGAGCAAGTCACTTAACCCCCATTGCCCCGCAAAAAAAAAAAAATCTATGACCCATGAGCAAGTAGAATTCAAAACTCTTTGGCATTTTCCAGTTATCTCCAATTTCTTGCTACAATTGAGTTTCTGATCCATTGGGAAAGGCTAACAATATATACCATGAACATACATGGAAAATGAGGGAGCAGACCAAAAAAAAATGATAATACAAAAAAGGCAGCTTTAGCTAAGCCACCCTCATCTAAAAAAAAAAAAAAAACTGTGGTAGGTCTATGTGCGGCTTCCAGTTGGTAGCTGGCATGCGGTAGAAAGGGTGCTAGATTTGGAGTCAGGAAGATTCATATTCAAGTCTAGTCTCGGACACTTACTAATTATGTGACTCTGGGCAAGTGACTTGATTTCTCTCAGCTTCAGCTTCCTCATCTGTAAAATGGGGCTAATAATAGCATCTAAAAAGGTTGTCATGTGAAGCACATGAAATAACACATGTAAAGGATTTTGAAAATTTTAAAATGCTATATAGTAGTAGTAGTAGTAGTAGTAGTAGTAGTAGTAGGCCTCCACCAGTCAGGGACGACCATGGATCAGCACCTTGGAGAGCCACAGGCCACAGTGTGGCTGTGCAGTCCAATACGGGAGCCCATACGGGAGCCGCAGCTCCTGAGTGACTTATAATTGGTAACTGCCGCATCCCGTGTTGTATCTACCCCATGAGGAGTAGCTGGAGTGTCCTCTCCAGGGCGCTAGCCTGGGCAGATCAATATGGAAAACAAGCTGTTGCCCATCCAGCAGGTTTTCTCTCTCCCCGACACTGGTGGATCCAAAGGAGAGGCAGAGCCAATACAGTTTGGCACCAGTGCCGCCGGAGTTGCCAGAGGGATGTGATGTCCAATATCCAACTGCCTAAGGGACTCCTATATAATGCTATATAAATGCTGGATATTATTACTATTGCATATTATCAGATTATAAAATCTAATCCAAAGACCATCATTGGGATTTTAACACACCTCACTGAATGAAACATTGAATAATAAGAGATAGGACTTAGAGGGGTACATGTGAAGGATGGAATATTAATATTATAGGGGAATTTCTCTTCAAATGAATAAATACAAGTCAAAGGAAATAACTTCAAGGAACCATTAAAGAACTCCACTTATACTGCCCATAATAGCTGGCTATACCAAATAGGCATATCAAGGAACTGAGATAGAAAGTGGGTCACATCACTCAGGCCAAAGGCTAGATGGCAGAAAACCATTTGCTCAACAACAATTAGTGAGCAATTACCTCTAATTTACCCCCCGATAATCACCAAAATCCTTTTTACTTACCCAATAACTTGATGCTCATAATACTGTAGTGTCCTCTTGAGAGTCTGCTGTATAATCTGAGGCTACAGAATAATAATAAAAAAGATATTATCAGCAAATCATTGTCAGCCCTGCTCCAAGCATCACGGGCAGCTAGGTGGCTACTGATTTATCATGTAACGTTGTTTGTTTTACAATATTAACCCATTTTACATTTTGCCATGTGTTTTCCCCACAGGAACTAACAGGAGGCCTCCACAATCCTAAACATTTTCTATCTGAAATATCCTGTTATATTCCTGGCTGTTTCTTCCAGATTCTTCCTCCCAGTTATTCAATTCACTTTAAAATTGAGTTCCTTCAATATGCCCGGGACTGAGGGTGATGAGGTTATTACTGCCCCCAAAGAATTTACAATATGTTTGATGAGATGAAACATATAACCATGAAAGATAGTGTCCAGTCCGGAAGGGATCTCTGACAAGTCCTGCTATTCTATTTCAACCAGAATTTCAAAGGATGTTCAAATCAAGTGGCAGTAAAATAGATTAAGTGAAAGATGATAGCCAGCTAGATAAAGCATTGATTAAGTATTTGCTATATGCTGGGCACTTTACTAAGAGCTAGGGATACAAAGAAAGAAAAAATGAAAGTCCTTGACCTCAAGGAACTTAGAGGAAGACAGCATATAAAGTGAAGCTGGAAAATGGGGGGGGGGGGTGAGTAGGAGTGGGGAAGGATGCAGACAGAACAAGAGTGAGACATGGCCTAGCAAGATAAGGTGAAAGTTCACCTATCAGAGCCCAGGGAAGCTCCAGGGGTGGAGTTTCTTGTAGGGAGGAGATGATGATGAAGAAAGGATTATGGAAAGAATTCTCTTTTTATAAAGAGATTTTTGGCTTTTTACTAGAAGAGGACTTTGTAAATCTACTGTATTTTAGGAATGTGATTCTACCATGAGGCTAATGGGAGAAGGTCATTTTAAATGACACAACCTATTCATGAATAGAGCAATCACCAACCTAATTTTCTCAAGGGCCCCATGGGTTTGTTATCAAAACACTGGGGAATTTCTGGGGCAGTCACAAGGACTTGGGGGCAGGAGATTAAATTGCTGCCAACTCCCAAACAGTTCTTGACAAAGCTTTATAATCCACTCCCTCTCTCTGATAACTCAGGATAATTTTTTTTTTAATCCCATGAAAATCAGTGAATCTATTCTTAGCATTCTTCAGCCCAAGGAAGCTATAGGAAAGACATAAAGATCACAAAACACATCCCTCACAAAATAAAATGGAAGCAAAAGGTAACTTTTTGCTAATAGGATACTCAGTAAAACAATAATGGGCAAAATATTGAGTAAATCAATGAGGAAGGGGAAAAATCTCCATATCAGTCATAAAATTATCAGCTCAGTGATTTGTCACAAAGATGATTTTTCTGTACACAGACCCCTCAAGTTTGTGTTGATAAGTGATCAAAAGCTCTGGGATAATCACAAGTTCATAGATTTAGAGTAGGAAAGGACCTTATAATTTATCAAGTCCAACCCCCTCATTTTATATATGAAGGAAGCTGATGCTTAGAGAGATAAAGTGACTTTTCTAAGGTCACAAAGGTAGTGAGTAGTAGTGCTATAGATTTGAACCCATGCCCTCTGACTCCAAATCCAATGCTTTCTTCATTGTACTGAACATTATAGGACTTGAATGAGTAATTAATTCATCTATTCACTGAGAAAGAAGTAGACAACTTGTGGTAGAAATCAGAGATATCGTACAGAGCAAATACACCAGGATTCAAGGAGTAAACAAAGAGCCAAACTCTAAAACTAGGACCTTACAAAGACAACTGATCCAGAAAGCAAGCAGGAAATCAAGAAATGATTCCAAGACCAAAGGTCAAAAGTTGAAGGGAGGTCACCTTGCAGCAAAATCAGGAATGTGCCAGAGTGGGAGGAAGGGAGAAGATGAAGTATCTGCCACTGACAGTTTGTCTCACTTGTTTCATGTAAGGAATCATCCAAGAGCCTTATCCTTTTATGTCTTCAACATCCTACTTATGTCTCTTCCTAATTCAGCTGTCCCCACAAAATTGTAAGTTGAAAAAGAGCAGGGGGGACAGCTAGGTGGCTCAGTAGATAAAGCACGGGCCCTGGATTCAGGAGGACCCGAGTTCAAATTCAGCCTCAGACACTTGACACTTACTAGCAATTTGACCTTGGGCAAGTCACTTAACCCTCATTGCCACACCAAAAAAAAGAAAGAAAGAAAGAAAGAATAAGAGTAGGGTAAAGCATGAGCATAGGGGAGAGGTTCTTTCATATACTGTTTTCCTGGATCTGGTTATTTCACTCTACATCAATTCATAAAAGTTTTCCCATGATATTTAGCTTTTATTTCCCATGATAGATGATAGATAGATTAGATCGATAGATAGATAATAAATAGATAATAGATGATAAATAGATGAATCATAGATAGATCATAGATACATAGATACATAGATACAGATAGATTTCATTTAAACCAGATTGGAAAAGTAACTGAAGACTATAATCAGGTACATTGAACAATGGCATAGTTACTGAACGAATGGACTTGGAGTAAGACTGAATTCCTCTGATGCTTAACCTCTCTTACCCTAGTTTCTTCATCAATAAAATAGGAATAAAAGGTTTATTTTCAGGCTCAAATGATGAGATAGTGTCTATAGAGAACATTGTAATCTTTATAGAACTAGATAAATATCAGTTCTATTTCTTTGCTACTTAGTGTGTCAGACAATCCTTTTCAAATTATGGTCCATGCAATAAACCTAGGGGAAATAAGACATCCTTATACATGGAAAACATGGAAATCAAACTATGAATAAACCTAAAGAGGAGCCTTTTGGCTACTGTAGCACAGTCATAATTGTTACAGGTTTAAGTATAAACAGGCAGATATAGGCATCCTAATACTTACAGTAGTTTGCAGGGAAGGGAAATGTGCCTTAAGGGTTTAACCCAAGGACAACCTAAACCAAACTATCATTAGTCATTGGCAGGACTCCTGGGATTCCAATGTCTCTGGCACTAGATTGACAATTCCTGAGCCAAGATAATTTTCCCTTTGGCAATGTGTCTAAAGGGTGGAGAATACCATGGCTTGACTGGCCTGTGCAATAGGTCTAATCACAAAACACGTAGAAATAGAAACCAGAATACATGGGGTCAGTTACCCCAAGAACAGCCTCATTTGTACTCAAGTGTAATTATTTTCTCTTTACCAAGAATTTCCCAACTTTAAAACTCAAACGGTTGTCAGAAAGCACATTCCCGCGAAAGGGATTAAACCTTTTAAAGAACTTTTTTCCCTGTGTAAAGCAATTACTCCTGCTCTCAGCAGGAGTTAAATTTGCTGCCTCTGAAATGCATTAAAAGGATAATATCCTCTGGGAACATTCTGCAGAGTTTCTGGTAAGCCAAGTCATTCTATATCAAACCAATGGTTAACCAGTGAGCCTTCTCCAATGTACCAATCTACATCTTTGGTTACTGCCTAACGGAAAATGTCCTGATCTTCTGGTTTATCAAGGTTTATTTTGCAGCAGCCTGTCTTTCAAGATACAAGATCACTCTGCTTAGGGAAGTGACCACCATTTGAAAGGAATCTTCTCACATTTGAAAAAATTCCATAATTGGCCAAAAATTGTCAAATGAATAAATTCAAATAAACACAGTGTTCTGGTTTGTGACAGTTCTTAAACTTTTTTTCCATTCATGACCCTTTTTCACCCAAGAAATTTTTACACAACCTGGGTATATAGGTATATAAAATAGGTATACATAACCTATTACCATTGCCAAATTTTTGCGACCCCCCACGTTCAGTTGCATGGCCTCTTATGGCATTGTGAACCACAGTGCTCTAGGCACTATGCTAGGTGCTAAGGATACAAAGACAGAAGTGAATTTGTCCCTTTCCTTAAGGAGCTTCCAATCTGCCTGAATGAGATGAGATGTATATATATAGATATATACAAAATAAATATAATGAAATTTTTTTGTACTTTTTTTTGTAATTGGTTTTTGTGGGGCAATGAGAGTTAAGTGACTTGCCCAAGGTCACACAGCTAATAAATGTCAAGTATCTGAGACCAGATTTGAACTCTGGTCCTCCTTAATCCAGAGCCAGTGCTTTAACCACTGTACCACCCAGCTGCTCCCTAATACAACGTAATTTTAAAGGGAAGCCCCTAGCAACTGAGGTGATTAGGAAAGGCTTCACAAAGAAGGTAACTCTTGAAAAGAGCCTTGAAAAAACTTGGAATTTAAGATGTAGACATAATAGGGGAGTTCATTTCAGGCAAAAAAGAAAGCCAGTGCAAAAGGAGGATGTATTGGAAACAGGAGAGACTTGGGTCAGGGAAACCAATTAAAAGGCTATGACTATAGTTCAGGAAAGAGGTTGCGAGGGTCTAAACAAATAGAACCAGTGTTCTATTTGTGCCAGTGGAGAGAAGGATGCAGATCCAAGAGATGTAGAGGAAATACATGCAAGACCTTGGGGACTGAAACTGACCTCCATGCTGCTGCTTCCACGCAAGATTCCATCTCTCAATTCTATGCATTTTTTTTGCAGGGCAATGAGAGTTAAGTGACTTGCCATGGGTCACACAGCTGGTAAGTGTCAAGTGTCTGAGGCCAGATTTGAACTCAGGTCCTCCTGAATCCAGGGCCAGTGCTTTATCCACTGTGCCACCTAACTGCCCAATTCTATGCATTGTCACAGGCTTTCCCCCTAAGCCTGGAATGTTCCCCCTCCTTATCCCTGCCTCCTGGCTTCCTTTGAGTCTTAACTAAAATCCTACCTTTTGAAAGAAGCATTTTCTGGTCTCCTTATTCTAATGACTTTCCTCTGTTGATTATGGCCAATTTATACTATATATATATATATATGTAGTTTGTACAGAGTTGCTTTCGTGTTGTCTTGCCCAGAGAGAGATACTGTGAGCTCCTTGAGATCAGGAACTGTTTTTGCTTTTCTTTGTATGCCCAGTGCTTAGCACAATGCCTGGCACATAGTAAGTTGGTGCTTAGTGAGTGCTTTTTGACTTCACATGGGATGTCACTCAGTATTTCTGAGCCTCAGTTTCTTTACCTGTATAATAAGGCTAATAATATCTTTACTCTCTACCTCACAAGTTTGCTATGAAGATCAAATGAGACATAAGTGTTTCACAAATCCTACTGTACAAATATCAGTTATTAATATTGTTATTGTTACCTTGTTTTCTCTCTTTTATGATATTCTCTCTCTGTCTCTATGTCTCTCTGTATCTGTCTCTGTCTCTCTGTCTCTGTCTATCTCTCTCTCTGTGTCTATCTCTCTCTCTGTCTCTCTCTGTCACTCTGTCTGTATGTATGTGTCTCAGATATGGGTCTGGAACAAGTAGATATCCTGCTATTTTCAATGTTCCACAAACTTTTGCAATGATGGATAAAATCCATCAAATCTTGTACATAATTTACATCAGTTACAAAAGAGCTTTTTGTAGTTGAATAAAAGTATGAGAATATTAGCTCATCTTCTATAAGTTCAAATGAGCACATCCTTGAAACAAGTCCACTAAAAGACAGGAAGCAGGGATAAGATAAATGAATGAATAACAACTTTTAAGAGTTTAGTACATACTAAGCCCTAGGGACAGAAATGCAAAAGTGAAGTCAGTCTCTGTCTTTAAGAAGCTTACATTCTAATAAGGGAAGACACCACACAAAGGGAAGTGCTGGCCATGGAGAGTAAATTTGGAAACTTCTAGGATAGTAAATCGAATCACAAAAAAAAGAGACCAACACATCCCTTCTGTGAATGATGATAGTTGATGGAATTATGGTTCTTAAAATGAGGGTAGAAGGGGATCCACATTTTAGGAAGTCAATTGATACCTCATGCTTCTCCACCATGATTTTGATCTCTGAACTTTGAAAGCCTGTTGTTGTTATTTATAATGATGATGTTGGTGGTAGAGATGATGATATATTGCATAAGGGGATAGCACCGATTCCACTAGCCCAAGAATAATGTGACCAAATTGTCTGACACATCCCAATGTGTTAAAATTGCCTAACATATCCAAATCACCAAAATGTGGGGGGGGGGGTAATAGGGAGAAGGGAGAGGGAGACTAAACAAGAAAAATTCTCAAAACTAAAATTTGAGACCAGGTTAAAGGTACATCCTGGCCAGTATGGTCTCCTTTGGGATAGAGAGTGAGAAAATGACCCCTAATATTCTACACATTCCCACCACCAAATGGACACAGGGAAAGAAAGGGAAGTTGGAAAGTGGGACTGGGCAGAGGATTGATAAAATAGCTGGAGAATAAACATAAGAGTCAATTAAAGTCCACAAAAGGAAACAAGACTCTAACCCAGTGAATGATGAATTAACTGATGCTGAGCATTTTATAAGGTTTGGTGCTGTTTTTGTTTAGCTAGAAAAGACTTTAGGGGCATCCTAACTTTATCCTTTCACTCTAAGATGAAGACACATAGGCCCAGAAAAATGAAATTAATTGCCCAGGGTTACAAAATATTATAAATAATAGAGGGGGCAGCTAGGTGGCACAGTGGATAGAGCACCGGCCCTGGATTCAGGAGTACCTGAGTTCAAATCCGACCTCAGATACTTGACACTTACTAGCTGTGTGACCCTGGGCAAGTCGCTTAACCTCCATTGCCCCGCAAAAAAAAAAATAATAATGATAGAGCTAGGATTCTAACCTAGGTCCTTCTCTTCAGGGAGACCCATAGAATTAAAGCTCTTGAACCATGGCTCCTAATGATCTGAGGCCTATGGAAGAAACAGTAATTTTCAAGTGTATCTGAACTTTAAGAATTCCAGCAGGCCTAGAAGCAGCCCAGGGTAAAAGGAAAGGATGCTAAATTGAATGTCAGTGAATCACTCAGAATACAAGAGTCCATCACAAAAGGAAGAACTGCTGGGTGGGAGGCCTAGCTTAGCATGCCAATTTCACTTTCTGTGAGCCAGAAATGCATTTATGCCATCAGCACTGACTCTATATAAGTATTTCATTGGGGGTTCCTCCTGTCCCACAGGTTATAAAGTGAGAGACCCATACTCAAGCCTAGCAAAAAATGATCTCTTATAACTTTGTTACTAACAAATGTTGAGCCTTCCCACTATAAATATTCAGATGATCATGACTTTTAGAGTTGGAAGAGACTTTGGAGGTCACAGGATAATATATTTATAGTTAGAAAGGACCTTAAAGGCCATCTAATTCAACTTCTTTAATTTTAGAGATGAGAAAAACAAAAACTTAAGAAGTTAAGTAACTTTCCCAAAGCCACATAAATCTGACATGAGCTAGGATTTGAACCCAGGTGTTCTGACTCCAAGTTCAGGGAACTATTTCTGGTGCTGTTTCCTTTCCTGTGAATTATATACAAAATGGCTTAAATTCAGACATTAAAACAGACTGTCAACTGGTGCTACCATGAGAAAGAAGAAATAGCTAATACATAAATCATTCTCTGGTTAATGTTGTTTTGGGGGGTGGGGCAATGAGTGTTAAGTGACTTGCCCAAGGTCACACAGCTAGTAAGTCTCAAGTATCAAGTGTCTGAAGCTGGATTTGAACTAAAGTCCTCCTGAATCCAGGGTCAGTGCTTTATTCACTGTGCCACCTAGCTGCCCTCTAGTTTATGTTTTAATTACAAAAGTAAAATCTAGTTAGTTAGTTAAGTGATTTAACTAGGCACAAAAGTCCATTATTCTCTATGCACTTCTGTTTTATGTTACACATGGACATACACACACAGAAGAAATGGAAAGAATGATTCTCTTTTGATGAGATGTTCAGAAACTGATATTTTAAGATAACCTATGACATGTAAACATGTAAAGTACAGATATGATCATGTTTTACGTATTAATCCTTTAAGGTACCAGCTTGAAGGTTCCCTAAAGAATAATTGAAGATCAACCAGCTATGGTCTGGGAGACCATATTTTGATAACTCTTTGTTTAAATCATTCCTTGAGCCTTAATTAGTGGGGTTCCCATTGGGAGATGTTAAGTAAAACTGATTGCTAAGTCCAATACTTAGGAAATTCAAATTTAACTGTTCAATGTTAACAAGGTTTCCCTATCTGACAGTCACATGTATCTTTATAATCAAGGCAGAACCAATTGAGTTAGATAAGCAAAGGGGACACATAAAGATCCCTCCTTATATGTTAGCTACCACTCAATATACTGGTATTTATGGGTGAGTCATAACTCTATTGCTTTTAGTCAGACAATTGCAAGAAACAGAGCAGGGATATATTATAATCTCATTGGTAAAATACATCACAGATATCAAAAGAAAAGAATTGATATGAGTTTACCAACATAGAAGGAGTGCTGTGAGGTTCAACTGAAAGAATTTGTAAAAGTGCCTTGGAAACTATCATTGTCACACTTTTGCACAGTACTATTATTATTCAATGAATGGGTAATAGCAAGGATCAAGTTGCATAAAAGAAATCATTACATCAATGTCACCACCATGTTTGTTTATTTTTTAAAGTAGCTAAAAGTAGCTTTAGTTCTGAGTTATAGACAATAAGCAAATTACTTTCCCTTATATTGTTCTAGAGTAGTTATGATTAAAATTAACCACCAGAAACTTGTGACATGATTCCAAATAGAAAAGAGTATAAGAAGGTAATTTGGAAATCCTTTAGTACATAAATTTAGGTATGATGTGCTAAGTGAATCTAAAAGCAAATGCTATAAATCAAGGAAGTAGCCATGGATTGAAAGCAGACAGCCCTAAATAAAGCCTTGTCTCACATAATATGATAGAAAGCAAAAAGGGAAGGGACATGGTTGCTATCTGTGTGACTTTGGGCAAATCACTTAACTTCTTCAGCTTTCCTCATCTATAAAAGGAGGGGATAGTTGACTCTAAGGTTTCTTCTAGCCCTAAAACTGTGATTCTTACACTCAGAAATCTTCATTAAATGTCAGTTTAAATTAGTGTAGTTTTAATAATACAAAAAATATCCTAACTATATATATATGTGTGTGTGTGTGTATATATATATATGTATGTATGTATATATCTTCGGAGTGGGATTGATTGGCTGATTTGACACTCCTTTACTAAGTCATCCTCTTCCAATGCTTAAAATTTCTACAACAGCAATGGTGGTTTTATTCCTTAAGACTAAATGATTGAGTTGATGTTATACACAAAGTGCTACAAGTATTTAGCAAGAGTGCTTATCATTGGCTCACTTATGATTGCTTCTAGATATTTCAATCAAAGTCATATCAACAAGGCCCACCCTTAGTTAAAGAGTAAAAATGGTGATTTGTCTTCAATACCTTCCTACCTACATTTTCTTGGCCCTTTTTCAGCTGTTAGGAACCTTATTTCCTCCCCCTTTTCCACAGAACTGTTACTACCCTGAGCCCTCCCCAGCCATCTGTGGAACCTCACCCAGGCCAGCCTTCTTCAGGTGGTGCCTAATTCAACTCAAATAGCTTTTCCTACTCCTTGTTTCCTGCACTGCCCCTAGGTAAGTCAATAATTGGCAGTTAAGTGGAGACAGCAGTTAAAATCAGTCCAAATACCAAATTCTTTATAGGAATAGGGTTTATATTGCTGAACGTCTTCCATTGTGTGGAGCTAGGGCACTGCTTTAATGTTTAAAGATTGCCTGCAGTCAAAATATCAATAAAACCCATTAGGATACCAGTCAATTCAATCCAACCAGTGGATTGAATACTTTTTGAAATTCGAATGAACAGGCAGCTGTCAATGTAGGTGAATGTGTTGAACCTCTGTGCTTTCCCAGCCTATGAGTCTACTGGCAACATAAAAAGCAAGGAAATACAGACTGTAAACTAAATATATCATTTGAAGTCAGGACCTCTGTCTTAATCCCAGCTGTGTAATTGACCTTTTGAAATTTTTCAGGAGGTCAAGGCTACACCTGGGACCAACAGGCCTTGGGAAAATGCCTCCATTTCCACATCTGGAAAATACTAGCAAATATTTTCATAATTCCCAGAGTCATGATGAGGTAGAATTACAACAAAATTCCTGAGCATTTAACAAATATGACATTTTTGTCCTATCGGTCTCAATCTCTTAAAACCATTAGATTGCTCATGAAAGAGACCTGGGGACACTATTTAAAGGGATGGCAGCAATAACTTACTAAATGGATTCAGAACAATTTATAAAATGACTTTAAAATAATCAATGTGTTATTTTGTGTATAAGAAAATAATGCTACTGGCCCTCTTTCAGTAAATAGAATCCTCTTTGAACTATTTGTCCAATAGTAGTAATGGATTTGTACAGCTCTATCCACACTCTCACCCCAAGTCCTGCTATGCCTAGTATTATCATTTCTGTTCAAACTGAAAAGCATGGGAGATATCAAATGTGTCAATAGAACAGGGGCAGCTAGATGGCGCAGTGGATGGAGCACCGGCCCTGGATTCAGGAGGACCTGAGTTCAAATCCAGCCTCAGACACTTGACACTTGCTGGCTGTGTGACCCTGGGCAAGTCACTTGACCCCAATTGCCTTACTAAAAAAAAATTAGAACAGAGAAAAACTAACTAGCATACATGGGGACCAAAGTTTCAACTTTGACTTGATTTAAAATCATATTCTGATCAGCTAAGAAAACTGTCCCATCATTGTTATTGTTCCAAATGATGCAAAATTAATAGATAATCAACTTTGTGATAATTTATCTCCTCTGTTTAGTCCTTTACTTTCAAAGTGTTTTTGAAAAGTGCAGGGGCAGCTAGGTGGCGCAGTGGATAGAGCACTGGCCCTGGAATCAGGAGTACCTGAGTTCAAATCTGGCCTCAGACACTTAACACTTACTAGTTGCGTGACCCTGGGCAAGTCACTTAACCCCAATTGCCTCACTTAAAAAAAAAATGCACCTTTACCTCATTTTAATCCCTTTCAAAAAAAAGGTAATTCATTCCCCATTCAGTGTAACTCAGTTCATCAAAGACATATCTGAAGGTTCAAAAGAACAACTTGAAGGGGACACATCCCTGAAAAGTTACATAATACGTCCCTCTTTGGTGAAATAAGATTATATTTAAAGTAATCAACCAGTCAACAAAATTTATTAAGTGTCCCATTTGCAAAGTACTGTACTATGCACCAAGGATACAAAGATCAATTTCAAACCAATGGACTACAAAAATCCATCCTGTTTACAAACACCTCCAGAGAAAATTCCACAAACTCCCTTGATAACTCATTCCAATGCTTAAAACCTTCATGTCTGGGAAATTTTCTGTATGTCAAGCCTAAATCCCTTATGATCCAACTTAGACTCATTTCCTCCTGTGCTCTTACTGAGGATGTAAAACAGCTGCATAAAGCCATATTCCCATGTTTGCAAATATGTTAGCAAACAGTTTGCAGACTGTTAGCATAACACTTCTCAACCTCTTTGCTTTCCAAACTAAATCATCTCTATATCTTTAATTTTTCCTAATAAGGTTGTGTGTATGTGTGTGTATGTATGTGTGACAATTTAGAAGTGATTAACTTATTTGTGTTCTGGACTATTTTGGCTTTGCCATACTAAAAGGTTCTATGTCTTTTATATTTCCTGCAGCACAAAATGGAGCCACTGGGCATGTCATATTATTCATATCAGTGGATGTATCCATCCTAAGGGTCCCTGCCTTCTTCTAAAACTAGCTATGGATGACCCACTATGGCTTGCTCTGAGCCAGCTTGTTCACACCAAAGGACTCCCCAAGAAGATGGATTGGTTCTGAGAGATCTCAGTACTGGACCATTAATTTCTGGGGAAACTAGTCAAGTCCTTACCCTCCCTATTCCCCCTTACCCAAGGATGTACCATGAATAGACAAGTACCTTTTAGCTGACCTAGGATATAGCCTAAAATGTATACTCAGACTGTCCCTCCCAGAGTGGAGAAATTAATTGTGCTTCATGTTAATCCAGGCTGATATACATTCCTCAAACTTCTCCCAATTCTAAAATCAGGTAATGTAGTTGGGTATTCTCTACAGAAAACATGATCTAATTGGCATGGTCCTACTGTGAAAACCAATTAACCCAAGCATCTTTGAAAGACTTGAGAACTCCAATCAAAGCAATAACCAATCACAATTCTAGAGGACTCATGATGAAACTACCTCCTGAGAGATAAGTGGTGAACTCGGGGTTAAGACTGAAGCATTTATTTAGACAAGGCCAATAGGAGATTTTTTTGCTTTTTGCTTTTTCAAATATAGTCAAGGAAAGTGGGAGGGAACAAAGGTAGATTTCAGATAATTGGTAGGGAAATTTAATTAAAAAAAAAGAAAACCAATGGACTGAGTACAAGTACAAAACTTCAAGACTCTTAGATTATCTTTGTGTTGCCCTTTGAACACCTGCCTTCTAAATAATACTCCAAATCCTTCCAACATGAAAAGCCAATGCTCTAGGGAGAGTAGTATAAGACCTGCTATGAGGAAGATTGTGGCTAAAATTCTCCTTCTGACACTGCCTATGTGACCATGAACAAGTCACTTAACACCTCAGTCTTAGGTTCCTTATCTATAATATGAGGTTAGTAATACTTCTGTAGTACTTCCCTCAGAGTATTTGTGAGGCTCAAATGAGATTATAAAAACATATATGTATACATTTACATATATGTGCATATATACATAAACAGATGTATGTACATACAAATACTAAATATAAACATACTATATGTATAGCTGCTATATATGTGTGCATATATATATATATATATATATAACACATGTAATGCTTTATAAAGTTTAATGGGAACATTGTACTTTCTTATTCAGAAACCATCATGCTGAAAATATCTTCAAAATGTCATTCATGCCAGCCGTGTAGATAACTTCTGGTTCTCTAGTTCTGAGATGCCATTTTGGGGAGAAAAGAGTCTTTCACTTTATCCTACTGGACTTCAAGAACTCTGGATGAAAGAGTGAAGTTAATGACTTTGTGCTACTCTGCCTCATTTAATATCACTGATATAATTGATATTACTGGTCATCTTCAAAAATAAAAGATCAACAACAACAACAACTCAGACCAAATGCACAAAAATTTTGTAAAAAAACTCTAAAGTAGGAGGGCTAGTAGGTCTCATATTATCTAAGTTTTCAATAATTTTATTTCTACCAATATTAAAATATCAATCTATACCACAAGAACTATATATTTTCTAATAAATTGTTTTGATTGTATTTTTTTAATAATCAAAGATTTATTTTCCCTTTCATACACCCCTGTTCCCCCAGGGAAAAAAAGAAAAGAAAACAAAAACCTGGTAACAAATGTACATTCTCAAGGGGAAAAAATCTTGCATTGGCTATGTCCAAAATTATGTCTCTCATTTGGAAATTTAATCTTTCACCTCTCTATCAGGAAATAGGTAATAGTCTTCATCATTGATATCTACCTATACCATTCTCAGGAAAAATTCTTATAGAGATGAGAAAGCAGGAATATTGGAGTTATAATTGTTTATTGCCTTTTTATTAGAAAGAGTATCTGTGATATTTTTTCCATTCTTTTGGACTGATTAGATAAGGGATAAATGTAAAATATTACACCTGGGTACAAACAATAAGCTTCACAAATACAAAATAGGGGAGTCATGATTAGCCAGTAACTTTCTCGAAAAATATCTAGGAGTTTTAGTATATTGTAAACTGAAATGAGTCAGTAGTATGATGCGGCAGCCAAAAAATTTGATGCCGTCTTGGACTCTTTTAAGAGAAGTGTGGCTTTTAGGAATAGGGTGTTGATGGTCCCACTGTATTCTATCCTCTACAGATATCATCTGGAGTATCATGTTCAATTCTGGGCACCACTTTATAAGAAATATATTAATAAGCTGGAGAATATCCAAAAAAAAGGGGTTTGAGTCCATGTCATATGAGGATCTATTGTAGGAACTGGCCATTCTTAGACTGCTAGGAATATAGACTCCTCGCAAAGTCAAAGATTAAATAACATACACTGGAAAATTTACCCGATAGCTAATAGGAAACTCCTTATCAACTCTCAAGAACATTCAAGATTGGAAAACCAAAGAAGGCAAGGGAATGGATCTACACTGATCACATATTAGAAGGTTGTATGGTTTGATGAGATAAATGAACTGCAAAGGTGACTGGGGCCTCTTCCCAATTATAGTAAGGAAAAGGTCTTAGTCACTTAACGTTTTTTGCCTAAATTATTCTTTCAACAAATTAATGTTCACAGTGTATTCTCTTAACAAAAAGAAAAAAGGAGGGACAACTTTAAAAGATTAGGTCAATGAGATGCATAGGGAAAGGTATCAAGAAATATTTGGGATGGTAAAGTCATTATTTTCCTCTGATGAATATTCCAATTCACAATCTAGTTATACTAGTAATTAATCAAAATAAAGGTTTCTCTTAAAAAATCATACAAAGGGTCATTATAATCTGAACTGTTTTAAAAGGGGGGAGACTCAAAATACTTTAACCAAAAGACTATTAGATTTGTTCTCATCAGAACAAGTCATTAGTGTACTTCTGGTAGTTTATTTCTCTCTGTTTTTAGTGGAAAATTAGTAACTAGAAGAGGGGGAGTGATAGAGGATGTGAGTAAGAAAGAGATAGAGAACAGCTGTCTAAGAGTGGGAAATAGTTTTGACAGAGTGGAAACTTTTTCTTTCTCAAAACCTTCCTCTTTAAAACACTACATCAATTTGCACTCTCACCCTGTTTTTTAGCTTCACAAATATCAAACTCTAACCTATATCATTTATGTAAATACACATACATACATATCCAACATAACAAGGGGTTTTGATGATACACAAGAATCAAAAACTGATTTGAAATCATTCATTTTTCCAGTGTTAAGCTGAATTGCTTTATAACCATTAAGAATCATATAAAGAAAATTGTCTTGGGAACCTAATATTGGGCCATCCATAGTTTACACCCCATGAAGCAATTCATAAAGTGTTAATTTTTTACATAGCAAATGCTCAGTTCTCTGGGCATTTTATCCCTTTGAGATAACCTCAATCTCATTTAGCACAATGAGCTCCCATGGAGTTGAAGTAGTTCCTAATGACTAAAATATCAAGCCATGGTGGTAAAATAATATTTTGTTAATGCTAACTCAAATTATCCATTGATGATCTGGCATTATCTCATAGTAACAGCAAGAACCCTACCATCCAAGAACATTTCAATAATCTATTTTAGAAAACTCATAGTGCCATGAACAATAAATATTTCTAAAACCTGGTTATCAAACATGAGTTACCAATCAATAAATAAGCATTTATTAAGTCCCTTTTATATGTTAGGCACTGGAGATGGGGAATAGGAGCTGTACCAGTAATTTCATTGACATGGAGATCTTCCAGAAGAGGAAACTCTGTGCAGGGTGGCAATTTCTCTGCCTAGAGCACTGCCCAACACTGTGACTTGCCCAGGGTCACCAAGCCAGGTTGTGTCATAGGTAGAATTTGATCTGAAATATTCCAGGTTCTGAAGCTAGTTCTCTACCATTACTTCAAGACATCTTTGGATATAAAGATAAAAATGAATCACTCTGGGGCAGCTAGGTGGTGCAGTGGATAAAGCACTGGCCCTGGATTCAGGAGTACCTGAGTTCAAATCCAGCCTCAGACACTCGACACTAGCTGTGTGACCCTGGGCAAGTCACAACCCCCATTGCACTGCAAAAAAAAAAAATTAATCACTCCATGCCCTCAAGAAACTTGCATTCTAACAATAGAGATACAATACACATAAATGAGTATATACAGGAGAAATATAAGCTATCCATTTTCAGAGATAGAGTTGGCAATTACATAAGTGGCAAAAATTCAGGGACACTAAGGAATCTTTTCACATACATAAAGGTAGATACCCAAAACAAAACAAATTTTTCACCTGCTGACTGATTCTTGAGATTCCTTTCATAGTGGGGAAAATCCTTTTAATCCACAATTAGATAAAGATGTGACTATAAGAACCCTTGGGAGAGTTAAAGCATTGATTTATAGTTACACTAAAGTATAATAACTCAAATCCCATCATTTTTTGAGCACATTTTGATAAAGGAAAAAAGGAACCAGGAAAAGAAGCATTAGGGAACAAAAGACAAATTTTGCTTACTGCACAATTTCTTCTAGGCCCTAATCTTTAGTCATTCAAATGATCAATTATTCCAAGGGCTGAGATGATAACTACCAATACCAATGTTCCTTGGCTTCAATTTTTACATTAGCTCCTCTACTAGAGCCACATACCTGTTCTAGTTATCTTCATAATTTTTGTGATATTTCTAATAAGTAAGTCAGCTATATCAATAAATTTTAGGGCTTTAGCAATACCAAATGGCAGACTAGATAATTTATTGGATAAGATTTTTTTATATTATTATGACCCTAACCAAAAAGAGCTTATAGATTTTTAATATTTTAATTCATACTTTCAGAATAGTGTTAATTTCTTTATTATACCACTATTGAGTACTAATTTCAGATGTATGATCTTAGCAAAATTATTATGCTTATTGATGTCATTTGAAGCAAAATTATGTATCCTCCAATATATTATGTTCAATTGTTTTAGTAGTTTAATAATTATTGTGATTATGAATGTTTCTAATAATCACTATTGTAACATACTAAGTTTCTAAGACTGAAGTAAGAAGATTGACAGAGGCAATTGTTCAAAGACTTCAGGTCACTCCACTATAGAATTCTTCCTTTAATTCACTCAGGGCCTAAATGATTTGGATTTTCCTATTAGTAATGAAAATTAGCTTTGCCATTGCAAGTTCCACTTATAACTTGATTTGGAGCTGGTCTCTCTCCCAAAGGGTATCCCTAAATGAGAACAGAACCTATTCCAAAGCCTGATGAAGGAGGTGAATTCTGCTTAGCACACAACACTCCATGCTAACTGGCTCATCTGACCAAAGCAAATTCCATAGAATTCTTCTTCAGCCAGAAAGTTAGATGAGTTCTTCACAAGCACCCACCTGCAGAAAGAATTTTAATTAAGGCACAAAAGGAAAGCTTTTCTTGAAAAGGTGATTTTAATGGCACCCACAGTTAGCACAGAAAGAAAAAGAGACTTTCCAGCTTGCAAACATTGTCAGGCCCACAAAGCATTTATTGATTTTTGTATGGGGGAATGATAAATCTCTCATCTCCAGCAACCACACTAGAAGCTGCCTCATTTCTGTCTGAAACTTCAGATGAAATTACAATAGCTTAGAGATAAGATTTACTCTTCCTCTAATTCTCTGCTCCATTACAACACAATCATCCCATCATTATGACTCCTTACAATGAATGCTTTTGGAGGAAGATTCTTTTATCCAAGTTAAAAGATATTCTCATTACATGCATCTAATTTTGTAAAAGACCTGAAATGGGCAATTAAGCTTACTCCAAATTTCTATGAAATTGTATTGGTTATTCAGAATGAAATGACAGCAAGTTATTTCCCCCCTGCCCTTTGCAGTTGACTACTGTTGTTGTTCAAACCCTGTGTAAAATAAGCTATATTTTATTTCTAGTGAAGCCCTACTCTGATGTCTCATTAGGCCTTGGTGGTAACCCTTGTTTCTCAAAAGCTTTTTGTCTTCAGAGTGCAAGATCTGTTAGGTCCTACCAAGCTGGAAAGATTTCAAGTCAGAGTACAACGTCAACATCAAAGGACAGGCCCAGCTCATACTGAAGAGGCATCTGCTGGAAGGTTAGCCAAAAGATAGTAAAACAAAAAAATGGCCATAAAAATTTATAAAAAGCAAATACTTAGGCATGACAGAGGGCAACCTGCATCCTGCATGGATGGAGACATGAATTTTGGCAGTTTGGTATACTAGAAAAGAGCATTGGCCCTGAAGTCAAAGAACTTTGGTTCAAATCCTCCACTTAACTTTCCCAGGGTCTCAGGTTAATCATCTGTAAAAGAAAGAGGTTGGATTCAATGGCCTCTAAGGCACCTATGAGTTCTAGCTCTACAATATTGTGAAGAAATAGTAACAGCATAATTTTAAGATGTCTCCTGGTAAGTGTCTGGGTTTTGATAATTGCCCTTTTTCTTTTAATGTTCATTCTAAAAGATGACTGCTCAAGCAAACTCCCCAAGATCAATCATTCAAAGAGCAAATTATAAGATCATAGAATTTTAAAATTGGAAGAGACCTCACAGATCATCTATTCTAGAAGTAGCAAACGCACAGCTCCATTCAGCTAGCAACACTTCCTAGTGGGCCAATGCCAGATGAAAATGTAATTGGGAAATATTTAACAAAAACTAAAATATAATAAAATATAAATAACATCACATTTTTAAACTAATTCAGTACACAGCCCTCCATGATCCTAATATATGAATGAGTGACCCCCTTTCTATATGAGTTTGACACTGATCTGTCCATCTCCCCCACTTATATATAATAGCAATCAAAATAAAGAAAAAGATATGTCATGCAAATACTTCATCAATTATATGAGAAAGGAAATGGGCAAAGGCGCAGAGAGGTGAAGAGAGACCAAGAAAGATTTAGCCAAAATATAGATTTTTTTTTCAATGAGAGGCATAAAGTAGGGGTGTGAAAAGAAATTTTTATTCACTTTAGTAATTGGCCACCTGATTTAGAGCTAAAATGAAACATCTTTTAAATAGAATATAAGCTCCTGAGGACAGGAACTGGTTTTTTAATGTTTCCTTATATTGTTAATGCTTAGCACAGTGCCTTGCACATAGTAGGCACTTAAAAATGCTCCTTAGATGAGAAATGTGATGTTTCCTTAGATTTATTCTTGGGCTAATGTTGACTTTTATAATTTTGTATTTTTATAATAAAAAGTGTGAACCATATTCTTTTTTTTGCTATTAACTAAAATGTATTCAAGTTCCTGTAAAGGAGGAGAAATATGGACTACACCCCTGATTTTCACTGGTATAGGAAACTCCCAGGTAAGGAAACTCCCATTTCCTTTTATTGCCCCTCTGTTAATATTTTTATTAATTTATTTTTATCATAAAAGTATCTTATTATTTTCCAGGTACATGTAAAGATGGTTTTCAACATTTGTTTTCATATGATTTTTAGTTCCATATTTTGCTCCCTCCCTCCTTTCCCTCCCCCCCAAGACAGAAAGCAATATGATATAGGTTATATATGTACAATCACATTAAACATATTTCTGCATTAGTCATATTGTGAAAGAAGAATCAGAGCACAAGGGGAAAAAACTCAAAAAAGAAAAAAAGCATCCAAAAAGTAGAAACAGTATGGTTCAATCTGCATTCAAAATCCACAGTTCTTTTTTCTGGATGTGGAGAACATTTTCTATCGTGAGTTCTTTGGAATTGTCTTGGATCATTGCACTGCTGAGAAGAGGCAAGTCTATCACAGTTGATCATCACACACTGTTGCTGTTACTGTGTACACTGTTCTCCTGGTTCTGCTCACTTCACTCAGCATCATTCCACTTACGTCTTCCAGGTTTTTTCTGAAATCTGCTTGCTCATCATTTCTTACAGCACAATAGAATTCCATTACATTCATATACCACAACTTGTTCAGCCATTCGCCAATTGATGGGCATTCCCTTGATTTCCACTTCTTTGCCACCACGGAGCTGCTATAAATATTATTGTACATGTGGGTCCTTTTCCCTTTTTGATGATCTCTTTGGGTATGCACAGTCCCATAGCACTTTGGACATAGTTCCAAATTGTTCTCCAAAATGGTTGGACCAGTTCACAATTCCAACAACAATGCATTAGTGTTCCAATTTTTCCACAGCTTCTCCAACATTTATTTTCCTTTTTATCATATTAGCCAATATGAGAGTTGTTTTAATTTGCATTTCTCTAATCAGTAGTGATTTAGAGCATTTGTGCATATGGCAATAGCTTTGATTTCTTCATCTGAAAACTTCCTATTCATATCCTTTGACCAATTTCTCAATTGGGGAATGACTTGCATTCTTATAAATTTGATTTAGTTTCCTATATATTTTAGAAATAAGACCTTTATCAGAAACACTGGCTGTAAAAATTGGGAAACTCCCATTTCCAGTGAAAAGTGACACCTTTACAACTATGTCTTAGAGAGTTGCTTGAAGCACTGAGGCATTAAGTGGCTTTCCCAGTCAGTGTCACAAAGCCAGTATGGATGGCCCTCTATCACTCTAAGGAAGCACTTTCTATGCAACTTAGGAAAGAGACAGAGACAGAGACACAGAGAGAGAGAGAGAGACAGAGAGAGACAGAGCAGAGACATTTCAAGAAATAAATCTTTTAGTTAGGTCATTTATGAGTAATCATAAATATCCATGTGGATTGTAATAAATTGCCATTCTATCCAGATATATGATATCATTAACTTAGAGTATCGGATTACAGTTGAATTGGGGGCAGTAAAACACATGTAAAACCTGCCATCTTTTAAGTCTTCAGATCAACAAAGGACAGAATTTCTATGTCTTCCCTAGTGTGCAGTCAAAGGTATCTTGTTGTGATAAGGTAGTGATTATGCATCTCCCCAGGATTCTGGAGAATCACAAGAGGAAAAATAATGCATGATTCCTTCTAGCTGAAAATAAAAGGAATAATAAAACTTTTTAAAATATTGGTTTTAGTTTTCCAAATCTATTATTCCATTTTGATATTTATAATATCCCTTTGGGATAGATAAGGATCATAGAATCATAAATTTAGAGACTAAAGGGACCTAAAGGGACATCAAGTCCTACTCCCTTATTTTATAAGGAGACTGAGGTTCAAAGAGGTGACACTTGTCCCCATTTTACAGATGAAGAAACAGAGGAAATGGAGTAGTCAGAATTCCCAAAACAGAACAAAAATATGTAATAAAATAAAAAGATCTCTTTACAGGCTATTTATATCCTTCTTGGCCTTATTTCAACTTCCCTACTGTCCACTTTTCCTGTGTTGTGAATTCTATTAAAAAGGAGAGCAGTGGGGCAGCTAGGTGGCGCAGTGGATAGAGAACTGGCTCTGGAGTCAGGAGTACCTGAGTTCAAATCCAGCCTCAGACACTTAACACTTACTAGCTGTGTGACCCTAGGCAAGTCACTTAACCCTAATTGCCTCACCAAAAAAAAAAAAAAAAAAAAGGAAAGAAAGAAAAAAAAAAAAAGGAGAGCAAAGCAAAGCCCAATTCTCTGCTACTTCCAAGGCCTCTTTCCTAAGTGGCCTCACCATCAATATCAAAGAAAACTCACTGAACTGTGCTCACTGAAGAGAGAGCCAGCAGTGATGCAGAGGGTGATGAGAAAGGGGCCAATGGAAAAAAAGAAATATCAAATTACCTTTAAAACAAGAAAAAGAAAATCAAACACAAACACTTTCAGAAGAGATTGTCTTCCACATGATGCTGATTTGTACGAGCTTCATCACCAGATGGATAGGAGAAATGCTGAAGTCTAAGCCTAATCACAAGTTAGATGTGAAATAGAGGCACAAATAGGAAGATATTATCTTTGTTGACTACAAAATGACTGACGGAAGGAGAACTTTAAAAAACTTTGTGCTGAAATTTAAAAATTCATTTAAAAACAGGAAATGTAATTATTATATTGAAGAAATGTCAAGAGAAATTTAGGTGATGTGGAAATTTAAGTGTTATGGAATTTTTGGTAGTTTTCATATATTCGTGTGTGTGTGTGTGTATATGGGCGCGCGAGCACACACACACACACACACACACACACACATAATTGCAGGCTGTGGCTATGTTCCAGGAATCAAGAAAAAATAAATACAAGAAGAAACTATGATAAGTAAGTAGAAACAAAGATTAAAACACTGCTTTTCTTCTGTTTATGCAACATCACACTGTCCTTGTGGCCATGTGATACTCTTCTCCCTTTTGTTTTAGACTGTGTCCATTTAATGACAAGTCAACCAAGAGAAAAATGAAAAAAAAATCAACTCATTGCCTGTTTTGTCTACTGTACAGACATCTTTAGACCAAATAGACTTTGTTTTTATTCCTCTTCTATTTGGTTGACATTGTCATGCAGTCCAAGTTTGGGAAGACTGATCACAGACATCACAGATCTGTCTGATTAGATAGGTCTCATCAAAATGAAAGCCCAAGTTGGAATGCTAAGTAGTGGAATTGATCAACTTAAATATCCTTCTTACAAAATATAATGCAACCCAATATTTACCACCCTTTCCAGATCCTCTTTCTAGACATTTTCTTTGTTCCAGCCTCCAATCGTACCACCTCCCTCTCTGTGCACTAAGTTGACTATTTTCTACCTTAATGTTCTCAAGGAGGTAATGCTATAAGTCCCCCTCATCTACCTTTCTTTGAACCTTGGGAGAGTTATCACTCTTTTTTCATCCTTTTTCCCAACTCCCATATGAGGTGTCCCTCCTCCTCTCAAAGATTAACCTGTGTGCTTGATCCCATTCTTTCCCAATTCCTAAGAATTATTTTATAATTTTTCTTCATCTTCCTCAGCATCTTTAGTCTCTCCAATTCTTGTCATTGGTTCCTGGCTCCTGATTGATGAGAATTCTCCATAACTAGCTACTCTGAGACCCACCATGCTGCTGCTCTTCAAACATCTTCATGTTATACTGCAGCTGGGTCCTTTTCTTCTCTACTCTCCTTTACACCCCTAGCACTCAGAATAGTAAGCAAATCAACTACTGCCATTCCTAGAAAGCACAGTTCAATTAATTGCCCTATGGTTCCATTCACCATCACTATAGCTTCTCAATCTAAAACACACCTCCAGCCACCACTCCATTATATGCATTACTTTTCTTTATTAAAATACAAGTTCTTTAAGGGTGGGAATTGTCTTTCCTTTTGGATTTATATGCCCAAAGCTTTGTAAAGTGCATATAGTAGGTGCTTAATAGAGTCTTATTCATTCCACAGGTGACTTTCTTCCTTCAAAAATACCTATGCCTCCCTTGTCTGGAAAAATACCTTTACTTGATCCTATAATCTGCCTCTATTTAATATCTTTTTGTTCTCTTTCATTGCCAAAGTTCACTGACTAGATCAGTTGTCTTCCAACTTTTTAAATCATGTACTCCCATCAATAAAAAAATGTTGAATACCCCTCCCAAAATGTATATAATTACTTTTCTTAAAAATCATATATGTGTGTATACTTTTGTATTAATAATTATGCACATTATTGTAAATACTGGCCTATTGCTATGTCCTAGGTGACAGAAATAACATATCTGACTGTTGATTTACCTGCCTATGTGCAGGGAAGTTCCTTTGAACCCAATACTGGTTTAGTCAGCTACACTTATAAAAGGAATGCAAGTCTTTATTGATCATAATCAGTAGATTTAGCAAACTTCATTAATCCACATATGCATGATTAGCAAACATCCTAATCAGTATGCCATTATAAGGGAGTGTTACAGTCCAGACCACCCTTTGATCAACTGCACCTAAGTTCCTCTTCCCATTCAGTCATGTGAATCTATTCAGCAACAACAGTGAAATATAAGAGCACAGCCCCAGAGACCTGTATTCATGATCCAGGTACAAATCCCACTGCTCTCCTGATCCACTATCTATTCTCCCTGAGGGAGTGTAGGGCTGGGGAGTCACATGTTTTTATCATCATGATTAACAAACTGCCAGATTAGAAATTGCTTTGAACACTTACATTCCTTCTCAGTACCTCAACTATGATCTTCTCACAATTATAAAATTTACAAAATGAAAAAGGATGGGATAAAAATGAAAATGATATTTTATCCTAGAAGCAATAGGAAGCTGCTGGAATTTTTTTTTTGAGTAGGGGCATGATAGGGTTAGATCTGTGCCTTAGGAAAGTCATGTTGGTAACTGTGGGTTTGGGAGAGACTTAAGGCATGGGGGATAGGTAGGAGATCATTGTAATAGTTCAGGCTTGAACTAGAGTGGTATAGAGAAAAGTCACTTGATTAAAAAAATGCTGTGGTTGGAGAAACAAGAAGACATGGTACCTAATTAGCTGACTAGATATAAGTGATGAAAGAAAGTTGAGGGCATGAGGGTCACACTGAGATTGTGAAGTTTATTGACTAGAAGGATGATACCACCATCATGATACCCTGACAGTAAGAGGAAAATTGGAAGAGGATAGGTTTAGGGGTTGGAGTAGCTAGGTGATGCAGTAGATAGAGTGCCAAGCCTGGAGCCAGGAACACTTCTTTTCCTGAGTTCAAATCTGACCTCAGGTTCTTGCTCATCCTATGGCTTTCACTCTGTCCCAAAATAAAAGGGGGTGAAGGTGGGGACAGCAGGGATCTTATTCACCTGTTACTACCCCAGGAGCTGTCCTCTTAGGGAATACCTATTACATTTATGGGGTAATCTGGAGGTCTGGAGGCAAAAATGTAGAGATATGAATAATTTGATCAATAGTACCTTAGTATTTAATGCCATAGATGCCCAGAAATCAATTAGGTTACAATGGCCATGAAGAACTAGTACCTGGGCATTCAGGAGGGAAGGAAAGGAGGGATGATGGGACCTTATACCATGGAAGGAGAGGGATATGATAGGGAAGCTTTAGAAAATGAAAGTGGTTCAAATGTGGTTGTGTTGAAAACAAGGCCCATGATTGGTGAACACAGAGATGGGTGAGATGAGACCCATCTTCCTACTCTGATTAGTTGATTACATACCCCCTGGGTGTCAAAGTCACAGCCCCCACTTTGGAGACTACTGGTCTAAAAAAGTGAGCTACTCCTGTGCCTCCAACTCATTAATCATTCTTTGATTAAAGCCCTGTGGCCTGATTTTCATCTCCTTCATGTGACTGAAATTACCTTTTCCAAGTTCACCAGCAAGTTCCTTAAAAATTCAAGGATGTTTTCTTAGGCTTTATTGTCCTTAATATAACTGTAGCATTTGCAGCTGTTGACCTCCTCTATCCTGTTTCACTCTCTGTCTTTATAACCTGCTCTTTTTTCACTTCTTTAATTGGCTCTTCTTCCACTTTTCACCCCCAAAACAGGATGTTCCTGAAGGCTCAGTGAGCCTGTCCTCAGTTTTATTCTTTTCACACTCTGTTCCTTACAGCACTTGTCCATTCTCTTGGCCTCAGATATCATTTCTATATGGATGATTCCCAAATCTATAGCTCTAACTTCTAATTTCTTACTTAAGCTCCACTTCATATCTCCAAAGAATATTTGAAAATTCTCCTCAGATGTCTTGTCACTTCAAACTCAATATTCCCCAAAGAAGTCTCATCTCTCCCCTAAAAAGAAGCCAAATTTCCTGGTTTCCTGATTTCTGCCAATGGTGACACCATTTTCCTAATCAAACAGGCTGGAAACATACCTGAAAGTCAACTTTGACCCATGACTCTCATTCACCCCTATGAGTTCAATTTCTACCACTCTTCCTTTAAAGGGTCTCATATCAATACTTTTTAAAAATCTGTTGTGATTACCATCACCTTTACCTGAGCCCTCATTACCTCATGCCTGTATTACTATTTTAAACCTCTACATGTTTTTACTGCCCACAATTGCTCCTGCTTCTAATCCATCCTCCATATCACAGGCAGACTAATCTTTATACTATGTCCCTGAATTGCCTGAAATCCATTCCAGAGATTAGACAGCTTAATTCCTCATTGGCATCAGTATAGAATTCAAATTCCTTAGTAAAGCATTTAAAGCCTTCTAAAATATGGTCCTAACCTTAAATGTAAGTTATCTGAGGACATGTGTCAAGTCATATCTAAACTTTGTCCCTTCCTTCCCTACCAGCACATGACACAGTATTCTGAAAACAGTAAGGATTTAAAATATTTAAAACATTTGAATGTTGAATGTTTGCTGAATGAATCTATTTCCAAACTTTATTTTTGCTGCTTATCAATAGTCACCTTCTGCTCCAGTCAAGTTTGTCTCCTCAATGAGTTCAGAATACACCTTGTACATTCCAAGGTTCTGCTCATGCTGTGTTGAATGGAATACTACTCTCAACAAATCTCTATTAAATCCCTTTTTGTTGTTTGTCCTTAATTTTAAATAAGACCAATTGAGTGATGTCTTGATTTGTGTGTGAATTGGATTTAAGTGAGGCAGAGTTGCACAAAGTCATCAGTCTCACTCTTTCTTCTAGACTCATTGAAGTGACAAAACAAAAGTCAAGAGGACTGAAGATGGCCTGGAATGCAGTGTATGGCCTTGGTGTCTTCGATGTCTGACCAATCTGTAAGCACTCCACAGTGCCTTCTTCAGCTGCCTTCATAGACATTGGCACAAATCCTTCTCATCCACTATTCTACTAGGGGAAGTCTTTATATGCCTGCATTTTTCATATATAAAATAAGGGAATTGAAGTAAATTATTTCTAATAATTTTTCCAGTTCTAACATTCTATGATCATAGAACACATTAATTTGGACTTTAAACCCCTAATTTATACACAAATTCTGTGCTATTTAAATGTTTATTTCCATGATGGCTGGAACTATGTATTATATGTATTATATCTTTCTTTTATATCATAAAAAGCCTATCACAATAAGTGTTCAATAAATACCTGTGAAATGAGCACTGAGAAAAAGACCAAAACTGAACAGAGAATTTGACTTTCAAATGCAAGAATCAGGAGAAATATATGGTAAACATAAAAGACTAATCATAAGGGACTTAATGAGGTTTAAATGTTTACTATATTATGGGGGGAAATCATATTTGTAACTCTTAAGATTATCATTATTAGGGTAGTTAGAAAGAGTATACATAGATAGAGGGCTTGGATTTGAGTTGATTACAACAGAATGATCCCAAAAAATAAAATTGGGTAGGGAAAGGTAAAATGGAAGAGGCATAAATGGAAGAAGTTTTAAAATGAAGGGGAAAAAAGTGTTGGTGGGCAGGCAGCCTGTGAATCTTATTCTTATGGGAACTGGGTTAAAGAAGGAGTAAGATATACATATCCAGTTAGATATAAAATTTTTCTTAACTGACAGAGAATTAGAAGGGACAAGGAAGGAACTCTTCAAGTTTTCTTATACAAAATTATTTATATGGTAATGTTTCACATAACTGCATATATTTAACTTATATCTGATTGCCCGCCACCCCAGGGAGCAGGAAGGGGAGGGAAGGAAGGAAGAATAAAATTTGTAGCTCAAAACTTTAATTTAAAAATGTTTATTGTTTTTAAAAATTCCAAAACCCAACAATATGTTGTTTACAAAAAACACACTTAAAAGTGAGAGACACACACAGAGAGTAAAAATAAAGGGTTGATGTAAAACTCATTGTGCTTCAGCTGATGTAAAAAAAAAGCAAGGGTAGCAATCGTGATTTCAAATAAAGTTAAAGGTAAAATAAATTTAGTTAAAAGAGATAACCAGGGAAATAACATATTACAATGTCCCATAGATAATGAAGCAATATCAATGCTAAACATATGCACCAAATTACAGTTGGAACTAGTAAAAACCATAATAGTGGGGGACTTCAACTTTACCCTCTCAGAACTAGATAAATCTAACCAAAAAATAAATAGGAAAGAAGTCCAAGAGATAGCCTTAGATAAGCTAGATGTGATAGAAATCTGGAGAGACTTAAATAGGAATAGAAAGGAATACACCTTTTTCCTCAGTGATACATGGGAACTTTACAAAAATGTATCATACATTAGGGCACAAAAAATCTTATGCTCAAATTCAGAAAAAAAGAAATACTAAATGCATCCTTTTCACATCACAATGCAATAAAAAATTATATTTAATAAAGGACCATAGAAACATGGATTAAAAACTAATTGGAAAACTAAAATTACCTAATCTTAAAGAAAGAGTGGATCAAAGAACAAATCACAGAAACAATAAATTTCATTAAAGAGAATGGTAGTAAAACAATATACCAAAAATTATGGAATGCAGCAAAAGTGTTAATCAGAGGAAATTTTATATCTATAAAAACTTATGTCAACAAAATTAAGAGCAGATTAATAAATTGGTTTTTTTTAAAAAACTAGAAAAAGAACAAATTAAAATCACCAATTAAACAGAAAATTGGAAATCCTAAGAGTCAAATGTGAGATTAATAAAACTGAATGTAAGAAAACCATCAAATTAATAAATAAAACTAGGAACTGGTTTATGAAAAAACAGTAAAATAGATAAACCATTGGTTGATATGATAAAAAAGAAAACCAAATCACTAATGTCAAAATGAAAAGGGTGAATATACCACTAACAAAGATCAAACTAAAGTAATTATTAGGAGTTATTTTGCCCAATGATATGCCAACAAAGTTAATCAAAGTGAAATGAAAAAATACAGAAATTAAACTCTCTAGGTTAACAAAAGAAGAAATAGAAATCTAAATAAACCTATTTTTTAAAAAAGAAATTGAACAGGCCATGAATGTATTTCCTAAGGGGAAAAAAGGCATCAGGACCAAATGTATTTACAAGTGAATTCTACCAAACATTTAAAGATAGACTAATTCCAATATTAAATAAATTAGTTAGGATAATAGACAAAGAAAGAGTCCTACCAAACTCCTTTTACAAAATAAATATGGTTTTGATATCTAAGCCAGGAAAAGCAAAATCAGAAAAAAGAAAATTATAGACCAATTTCACTCATGAATACAATAGTACATCAAAAAGATGATACATTGTGATGAAGTAGAATGCAGTGCTGGTTCATTGTACATACAATTACTAACATAATTGATTATATTAATAAAAAGTCAACAAAAATCATATTATTGAAATATATGCAGAAAAAACTTTTGACAAAATACAACACTCATTCCAATTAAAAACACTTGAAAACATAGGTATAAATGGATTATTTTCTTAAAATGATAAGAAACATCTGCCTCAACTGTCAGCAAGCATTATCCTTAATAGGGAGAAGCTAAAAGTCTTCCAAACAAGATCAGGAGTAAAAGTTAGGATGGCCATTATCATCACCATTATTCAATATTGTACTAGAAATTCTACCAATAGCAATAAGGAAAAAAAATTGAAGGAATGGATAATGAGGAAATTAAACTATCTTTTTTTGCAGATAACTTGATGGTATGTTTGATAAATCTTAGCAATTCAAGCAAAAAATTAGCTGAAACAATGTTTAGCAAAGTAACAGGATATCAAATAAACCTAGATCAATCATCACTACTTCTATATATTGCCAATAAAAACCTGAAAGAAGAGATAATAAGAGATATTTCATTTTAAAATAATGATAGACACTATAAAATACCTGGGAATTTGCCAAGGCAAACCCAGAAACTTTATGAACATAATTTTAAAACACTTTTCATACAAATAAAGTTCAAAGTAAATAATTTGAGAAATATTTATTGCTCATGGGTGGGCTGTCAATATAATAAAAATGACAATTCTAACTAACAGAATGTACTTATTCATTGCCATCTCAATAAAATTACCCAAACACTTTTTTTATTGGACTAGAAAAAATAATAACCAAATTCATTTGGAAAACAAAAGGTCAAGAATATCAAAGGAATTAATGAAAAATGTAAAGAAAGGTGGTTAAGCAGTACAGATCTTAAATTTTATTATAAGGCAGTAATTATCAAAATTATATGGTACTTGGGGCAGCTAGGTGGCGAAGTGGATAAAGCATTGGCCCTGGATTCAGGAGGACCTGAGTTCAAATGTGACCTCAGACACTTGCCAACTTACTAGCTGTGTGACCCTGGGCAAGTCACTTAACCCCCATTGCCCCCCACACACAAAAAAAAAACCTATATGGTACTGGCTAAGAAATAGAATGGTGGATCAGTGGAATGAAGTAGGTATGTAATATACAATAGGAAATTATTATAGTAACAATGCACTTAATAAATGTAAAGATTTAAGCTTGTGGGATAAAAACCAACTGCTAAAAATATCTGGGGAAACTGGCAAGCAATATGACAGAAAGTTGGTTTAGATCAATATTTTACAACATTTACCAAGGTCAAAATGGATACATGACCTAGAAATAAAGAGAGATATCATAAGTAAATTAGAGAAGCATGCAACATATCACCTATCAGATTTATAGATAAAAGATGAATTTATGAATGAATAAGAGATAGAAAGAATTATAGGATATAAAATGGATCATTTTATTACATTAAATTTAAAAGGTTCTGTACAAATAAAACCAATGTAAGAAGGAAGAATAAGAATAGAATAGAAGGAAAACAAAATTGTGAGAGGAAGTATTTTTAGCCAGTTTCTCAAAGACCTCAAATCTCAAATAAATAGAAAACTAAGTCAAATTTATAAGAATATGAGTCATTGCCCAATTGATAAGTAGTCAAAGAATATAAACAGGCAGTTTTTGAAAGAAGAAATCAAAGCTATAGTGAATTATATAAGATACTTTAAATCATTATTAATTATAGAAATGCAAATGAATAAAACATTGAGATACCATTTCACACCTATCAGATTGGCTAAAATTATAGAAGGGGGAAATGACAAATGCTGAAGGGGAAGTGGAAAAATTAGAACAATAATTCACTGATGCTGGAATTGTGAACTAATCCAACCATTTTGGAGAGTAATTTGGAATTGTACCCAAAGAGTTATAAAACTGTGAATACCTTTTGACCCAGCAATACCACTGAGTCTGTTTCCCAAGGTGATCAGGGAAAAAGGAAAAAACATGTACATTCTAAAATATTTATAGAGCTCTCTTCATGGTGGCAAAGAATTGGAAATTATGGGGCTGCCCATCAGTTGGAAATGGCTGAATAAATCTTGGCATATGATTGTGATAGAATACTACTGTGCTGTAAGAAATGACTAGCAGGATGGCTTTAGAAAAACACAGAAAGACTTGCATGAAATAATGCAAAGTGAAATGAGCATGAGCAGAACTAAGAAAATGTTGTATATAGTAATAGCAATATTGTTCGAAGAGTAACTGAATGACTAAGCCATTCTGAGTAATATGATCATTCGTATCAACTATAAAAGACTTATGAAAGAAAATGCTATCCATCTTCAGAGAAAAAACTAATATATGGAATTATGGCTACATATATACACACATATATATACAAATATATTTATATGTATCTATGCATGTATGCATATATGTGTGTATCAAATGTTGGCCTTCTGTAATGCAGGGTTGGAAGGGAGGGAGGCACACAAATTAGAACTCAAAATGTAACAAAAAAATAATTTTTGAAAAATACTAAACCTTCAAATCATCAAGGTGTATACACAGGGCCAGCCCCTAAGCCAGGACATCAAGGCCTGCCTCTGACATGTAATGTAAGGAAAGGCAAATTGCCAGGACCAAAAGAAAACTCTCTAAGGCTTACTTACTTGCACAGGACACGAGAGTTCCATTTACTACCTAACAGCTGCTTGATACAACAAATTCTGAATTATCTGGATTATGTTGTCCAGTATTTCTACTGTGATGACAATTCAGGCTCATGAGAAAATAAAACATTTGTTTGGTTGATTTGAGACACTATAAAACTTTAAGTACCTTCAGAATCACCAAAGAAAGTTCAAATGATGGGGACTGTAGGTTTACTATGATTTAAAGTGAATAGAGTTCCTTCAATGGGAGATCCCTCCACTTTGATGAAATCATAAATCCATGTAAATATAGAAATAAGCAAACAATGAATTTGGGCTTTCTTTGAATGAAAATGAAATGAATGAATGAAAAAGAAGTAAACAAATGCCAGGCCAAGGAAACAATCAGTAAGGGGGCCTGCTGAATATTTGAATGGGAAAAAATATTGAAGATGTTTTCTCATAAAAGCACAAAAATGTTGATTAGACATGTAAAGGAAACCAATAAAAAGCATTATTTGGAATCCTTGTCATTATTGGTTACTTCACTAAATAGTGTGGGATGATATTTCTATATTCAAAAAAAGTTCATAAAACACTGAATGAGATATCGAACTATTGGAAAGTTTCCTTCAAATACCTGGATATAACTATATCAACTGATACTCACTGAAGTTACAGAGAACATGAGATTGAATGCAAACATAAGTAGGCAGAATTTATAACTAGCTAGAGAGAACAAGATAAAAGGGGATAGTGTGTGTGTGTGTGTGTGTGTGTGTGTGTGTGTGTGTGTTCTTAAACTAGTCCATACTTTTTGGCCTCAAGCAATGAGGTAGCAGTATGAAAAAATCAATAGTAAACATGAAGTCTTCAGGCCAATGCTCACATTTCATTACAGGTTCATTCCTGAATGACAGATTAGTGTTATCTACAATTGCTAAGATGGAAAAAGAAGATAGAAAAAGAGCCATTTCCCCAAAAGTCAAATCAAAACCAGACAGAATCAGAATTCAGTAAAGGTCACAGCCCAAAAAATCATCATCAAGTTTTAAGGCACTTTTCAAGGAAAACATGATAAACTCAACAACTAAATATAGACATATCTAAAGAAGAGTAAAGACTCATATTTTATGGGCTTCTTCTCCCTGGGCCCAAATCATACCATGATAGAATACAAGATGAAGGACAAATTAAGTTGTGTGGGCCACCAGAGTACCATTTACTATATACATGCTGCACAAAGTAGTAAATTCTGAGTAAATTCACCAGTGCTTGCATTACAATGATAACTCAGGCTCATAATGAAATAAAAATTTGTTAGGTTGATTTTAGATACTACAATATCTTGAAGGTCCTTCAGAATCACCAAAGAAAGTACAAATTACAGGGACTATATGTTTACTGTTATGTATGTTTTGCTGTATTTTAATTCCTTAATTAGTGATGATCCTTATATGCTAACCCAGTTAAGAAGATCCTTGCATTTCCTGACTGGGCTTGATTGCAGAGAGTTTGCTCCTGTATGTAAAACACTGTGCTAGACACTAAGGATGTGTGCTAGACATTTATTTAAATAGTTAAAGGTCTGCTACCTACTCAACTTTGTCAAGAAATGCCTACTATGCATAAGGCACTGTAATAAACTGATTATTAGATTAATTTGTTTAAAAAACAACACAGTCCCTGACTTCAGTGAGATTATAGTGTAATTTGTTGCTATTCACTCATTTTTCCGTCATGTCCAACTCTCTGTAACCCCATTTGAGTTATCTTTGGCAAAGATACTGAAGTGGTTTGCCATTTCCTTCTCCAGTTCATTTTATAAATGAGGAAACTGAGGCAAACAGGATTAAGTGACTTGCCCAGGGTCACACAGCTAGTAAGTATATGATTCCAGATTTGAATTCAGGAAGAGAAGTGTTCTTGACTCCAGTCCTGACACTTTATCCACTGCACCACTAGCTGCAATGTAATAGGGTAATAAAAACATGTGCAGAAACAAATGTAGCATAGAATGTAAGAACAGTAAAGGAGAGGTAAAGGTACAGTTCGATAAGAAATATGAGGAGTGGCAACTCATTGCCAGCAGGGGATATTACGGAGCAGGTACACCTAAAATGGACTTTGAAGAAGAGAAGGACTTTTGCCAGGAAATGTGAGAATGGTTTGTGTGTTCCAGGCATGAGCGATAGTTCTGTCCAACTCATGGAGGCAGGAGTGTGCAAGACAAGATAAGGAATAGCTACTAAGGGGCAGCTAGGTGGCACAGTAGATAAAGCAATGGCCCTGGAGTAAGGAGGACCTGAGTTCAAATTTGACCTCAGACACTGTGTAACCCTGGGCAAGTCACTTAACCCCAATTGCCTCACCCCCCCCAAAAAAATGCAATAGCTAGTAATCCAGTCTCACTAGAATACAGAATGGATGAAGAAAAGTAAGGTAAAATCAGGCTAGGAAGATAGACTGGGGTAAAACAGTAGAACACTTCTCTTGCATGATAGGCCAGGAAGTTTTCTGTTGTATCCTCAAGGCAAAAGGAAGCCACTGAAGGCTTGCAAGAAAATGAGAGGCAGGTTAGACCTGTACATCTGGAAGATCATTTTGATAGTTATGTGAAGCATGGATTAGAAAGGGAAGAGACTGGAGGCAGGGAAACCCTAAGTAGTTCATGAAAGATGTAAAGAGGTCCTGAAATGCAGTGAAGATGATGTAGGGAGAGAGAAAAAGATGATATGTGAGAGATACTGTAACGATTGGAATAATGCCACCTGCTGGATACTTACTGTAGAAGAGTTCTGCCCATGAAGGGAAGGTCTTTGAAGGCAAGACCAGGAGTCTTTTCTTCAGGATTCAGGAAGTGACGCGGACTAGTGGGAGGAGGAAGGAAGAGACTGGCGCTCAGTCTGGGGCTCTTTCCTGGGGACGCTGGCAGAGAAGGGAGCTAGAAATGTGCTCTCCCTTTAATAGATAGGAATCTAGGCCTTTCTCTCTCTTTACCAAATTCTTATTCTCCTTAATAAATGCTTAAAAGTCTAACTCTTGCTAAAGCTTATAATTTATTGGCGACCACTCATTAGATATTTTAGACAGACTAGCTAGAATTATAGCCCTTAACAGATGGCTGACCACGAAGAGGAAAGCTGAACCTCACTTCTGATCTTCTGGTTGGGTAAGAAATTTCCCCTACCCTTTAAACTGCTAAGTACTGGCGTACTGGCTGTGTTTTCCCTTTAAATTTTTTCGAATGGATCTTTTAAACTCCCTAATTACCCTATTTTTGATTTTAGTCTGTTTAACCAGACAAATGGGAGATAAGATCATGTTAATGCTTTGTTTTTGTGGATTTTCTATTTTTCTTTTTATTTTTGTTAAAAGAGCCAGCAACTTACTCACACAAGGAAATATCTCTCCCTCTCCCAACCATGCTTTCTCAGAGAAACCTGAAGAGATTCCTGCAGCTTTTCCCAGTTCTAACAGTAATTGTTGCTTTAATTTTGCATGCCTGGAGGCAATGACCCACCCTCTAGAAGCTTTTAATCCCCTAGCACCTGGAGGCAAAGTGGGGGAAGAGGAATCCAGGCCTGAGTTCAAAATCAAGTCTGATTCAAATTGCTCTGGTCCCTCCCCTCCTCTCCAGACCCCACCCTCTACTCCTCCTATGGCCAAGCCCATAGCTTCCCCTGCCTGGGAAGTCCAGAGATCTAATGCTCATGCGCAACTTTCTCTAACTACATTTGCAGCTTCAGGCTCAGCCCTTCCCCAGCCTGGCTGTGCTTCTGAGACAACCTTAGAAAGCCCTTTAAATTCCAGATATGCTCGTTTTGTTCATAATTTTGCTAACCTGCTTTTGTCTTTAATTAGTAATCTTATAAAGCATTTGTATGGTGAAAAGCCCGACAGACAATATAGAGGGGTCAAAAAAGAAAAACTTAAGCTGAATAAGAATGACAATCAACATAGTTCAAGACTCTGCTTCTTTTGCCATGGAAGGGTATATATTTTACAGAAATGTAGAAGTCAGCAGCAAGGTATTGATATGAGTATTGGGGATTTTAGATATCGGAATCAAAGGTGTTCTGAATTCACTCAGAGTATTAATATCAGTTCAGAGGTTACATAGGATTTCTATGCTATTACATATACATTTTGAAATTAATGGTATGGGTTTATTTTCATAGAGATTTTCATGCTTTTGAGGTTGTGTTTTATACTTAGTTTTTAAAACAAGGAGAATATTTGTAAAAGTTTTTTATAGTCATGTGATCAAGTTTATATTTTATAATACTCTTATTAAGTTCATATTCATTTATATTTCCTTAGTTTGAATTTCATTGTCTTTTATTGTTCCATGTGTACTTTCTTCTATTCATTTATCTATCTAATTTTGAAACATTGCAAGATGGTTTTGTTTTTATTATACAATGTTAATTCTAGGAGTATTGTGCTCCCATATTCTGAGTTGTTTGTTTTTGTTATTTTTTCTCAACTGATTATTTGATCAAACTCTTTGAAGCATTTCCCTGGCAAATTGGTTGCCATGGCAAGTGTAAAGAAGTATTATTTTTGATAAGCATATTCAAAAAAAAAAAAAAGAGGGGAACATTTGTAAAAGTTTTCTTTTTTCAAAAAAAAAGTTTTCTTTGAGATTCTGTTGTGCTTTAACTTGTATTTAAATATGTTCAGATTTTTCACAAAAGTAATTGTATACTAAGTAAAAAAAATGGGTATTATTTGAAATTGTTGCGTAATTATATATTGTGTTCTGAGTCAAGATGTATTCACATTTTTTGCAATCATTTATTATCCTCAATTTTAAATCCATATGAGACTTGGATTATGGGAACTTATCATTTAAGACATTAATTGCCTTTATTCTGAGTTATCAGATGCCAGTTGGCCAAGATGCCATCCAATCACAAGAGGAATACATGCAAGAGCAGACACTGAACTGTCACATGAGGGGAGACATGCATGAAGTCAAGGTATGGCCGAGGGAACGGCTTTTGACTAATGTTGAGGTTGGATTCTCTTGGTTTAATATTTTATTTTATTTTTCCCCACAATATTGTACAGATGGCTGGAAGTATTCATCCCACCCATCTCACTCCTACACCTGGCTTCTATGCTCCCTCCTATATGCCTGATGCCATGGACATCTCAATCCCATGCATCTGATTAAGTCTGACTCAGTTTCCTCCAATATGTTCGGTGGCATGGACATATATTCCATCCACCTATTTTAGACCTGGCATACTGCATGGGCAGTATATATTGCTCAAGTGTGGGAATGCTCATATCCCATCATTTCTCTGTTCTTTTATGGTAACCCCCATAATTATCTCAGATGTCATGATAAATACAGTGTTGAATTTGGCCTTGACACCTGTTACCAATTATATTAGATTTTTAAATTTCTCATAATGGCATGAGGATAATTAGGCAGATGATGCAAAAAGTGATAAAACAAAGATAAAAATTATTTTTATTAATTAATATTGCAGCAATTGTCTTCTCAATTACCCTCCATGAGGGGGGACTATAGTAAGATTATAATTTTAAAGAATGTTTCAATTTTTGTTTTATTATATGTTTCATGTGTAACAACTAAGATTCTGAATTCCCTTAGACATGTTTTTGAGAACTTTCATTGTTTGATTTGATTATTGACAAAGCTATTTTAAAGTTGTGTTAAGCTCAATTTTGTAGGAAATTTTCCTGGCTGATTACCAGCATCCACACATCAACCCCTGTAAAGACTTCCATTCCACAACTACACCTAGAGGACATCTGAAAAAAGACTTTCAGAGACTTTAAATGAACAGTTTTGATTTGTTGTTTTTGTTGTTTTTTTTTCTCTTTCTGTTATAATATACACCATCTGTAACATGTATTCTCTGCAGAGGCCCTCCCTTTGCAAGACTAATGTCAAAGCGTCGGTTCATGAGGACAAAAAAAAAAAAAAATCGCCCCTCTGAACAAAACTTTCCTCTCTTCCTTTTCTATATTGTTGTTCACATATTATTAGTTAGCAATAGTTATTATATTCTTTTTACTGTTCCGTCAAGGAAACATTTTGTTTCTTGAGGAACAACAGGGGGGACTGTAACGATTGGAATAATGCCACCTGCTGGATACTTACTGTAGAAGAGTTCTGCCCATGAAGGGAAGGTCTTTGAGGGCAAGACCAGGAGTCTTTTCTTCAGGATTCAGGAAGTGACGCGGACTAGTGGGAGGAGGAAGGAAGAGACTGGCGCTCAGTCTGGGGCTCTTTCCTGGGGACGCTGGCAGAGAAGGGAGCTAGAAATGTGCTCTCCCTTTAATAGATAGGAATCTAGGCCTTTCTCTCTCTTTACCAAATTCTTATTCTCCTTAATAAATGCTTAAAAGTCTAACTCTTGCTAAAGCTTATAATTTATTGGCGACCACTCATTAGATATTTTAGACAGACTAGCTAGAATTATAGCCCTTAACAATACACTGTGGAGGGCAGTGAAATTGGACTTAGTAACTGTAAGTCTATGGAACCTGTATGTATATAGAAGCTTAGAGCAAGAGAAAAGCCAAAGATGACAGTAAAAGTTTGAGGCTGGGGAATGGGAGGAATTGTTTGGAGGATGGGAAAATTGGAATAACTGGCAGTTTGAAAAGAATATGTGATGAGTTCCGTGTAGGATGTGTCAAATCTAAAGGGCTCCTAGAACATTCAGGTAGAGATGTCATCAAGGCAGTAATACTGAAAACTACCCACAACACTGAATTCTAGACTCATAGAATCAGAAAAGTTCCAAGCAGGAAAGGACCTTAGAAGGTTGCTAGTCTAAATCCAACCAGAAGAGAAAAACTATAGCATTGCTGACAAGTGGTCAGCAAGCCTCTGTTTAAAGGAGGGCTTCTTAACCAAGGGTTTGTGAACCACCTTCCATAGGGTCCATCAGTAGATTTCAGGAGATCTATAAATTTGGATGGGAAAAAAATACATCTTTACTTTGACTGATCTTTTATTGAAATTGACCATTTCCTTCACTTATTAATGTAGACAACAAATCATAAGAGTGTTAACAATTGTTGTTGTTGTTTTTTTTTACTTTGCTCTGGAAGAGGACCATGACATTGGGAGGTGATGTCATGACTTACAATGAATTGGATTTCAGTGAAGGAGGGCTGTGCAAAGTCACCAACCTCACTTTCTCCTCCAGAGCTATCTGAGTCCAGTGGAAAGATATACATCAGGATGACTGGAGATGGTCCTGGATGTTTGAGGCAATAAGGTTAAGTGATTTGCTCAGGGTCACACGACCAGTAAGTGTCAAGTGTCTGAGGCCAGATTTGAACTCAGGTCCTCCTGACTCCAGGACCAGTGCTCTTTCCACTGTGCCACCTAGCTGCCCCAGTATTAATAGTACCTATAACTTAGACCAATACAAATCATAGATATTTTATATTACATTAATGATTTCACATCTCAAAATGGGGTGACTGTAGTTATTAGACCTACCTTTAGACAAATTACCATATCATAATTTTAAGTATTTTGATAACTATTTTAATATAATTTTATAATCTTTTATAATCCTATGTATTTTATTTTAGGGCAGCTAGGTGGCACAGTGGATATGGTGCCAGACCTGGAGTCAAGAAGACTCATCTTTCTGAGTTCAAATCTGGCCTTAGAAACTTACTAATTGTGTGACACTGCACAAATCACCTAACCCTGTTCTCTTCAGTTTCTTCATTTGTAAAATGAACTGGAGGACATAGCAAACCACTCCAATGTCTTTGCTAAGAAAACCCCAAATGGGGGTCACAAAGGGTCAGATACAACTGAACAATGACACTTTTATTTTACGCATTTAAAAACCTCTTTCTGATAAAGGGTTCCTAAGCTTCAACATGCTGCCAAAAGTGAATCAACAAATATTTACTAAGCACCTACAATGTGCCAGGCATTGTGCTAAGTAATGATGATACAAAGGTTAAGAATCCCTGGCTTAAAGGGTTTTACCTGTGGGGAGCACTCTGCCTCCTTTGCCAAACCATTAGTTAGTTCTAATTATTTGGAAGGTTTTTTTTTCCTTAAGTCAGGCAGAATTCTAGCTCCCTACAACTTCCACCCACTATATTTAATTTTGCTTTTTGAGACTCAACCCTCTTCCATATGAGAGCCATTCAATTATTTGAAGTTCTCAGTATGTCTCCTCCAAGTTAAACATACCCAGTTCTGCAACAAATAACCACACTTGCCTTCTTCTGGATATGCTCAATTTGTACATGTTATTGGTAAAGTAGGATATCTAGCACTGAATTTAGTATGAGATATAGTTGTACAAAAATCACTTTTGACTTTAATTGGGAAGGGAGTTCTTCCATTGGCATGATTGTGGTCACTGTGTAGATTGTTTTCTTGACTCTGCTTGCTTTTACTCCGCATCAGTTCACATAGACTTTAACATGCTTCTTCCATATTCATCACATCAACAATTTCTTACAGTACAGTGATATTCCACTATATCTACATATGATAATTTGTTTAAATTCTAGGAAGGGTGTAGCAGGGTAGATTGATGAGTCCAATCCTATAAGATGAAATTTGATAAAGAAAATGTAAACCCTATATTGGCTTAAGAAATCAATTGCATTTTAAGAAATCATGATCAAAAGCTATTCCCAAATAGAAAGGTGATCAAAAGAGATAGAAAAAAATGCAAACTACTAACAACCATATGAAAAAATTTTCCAGATCCTGCATAGTAAGAGAAGTACAAATGAAAACAACCTTGAAGTTTTGACTGTTCAGGTTAAGGGGTTGACAAGCACACTAGTAAATTAATGATGGAGCTGTAAGTCAGTACCATCACTTAAAAAAGACTAATTCTGTTATCCAAGGTGCCAGAGATCTCTTCCAGGTTGGTGTCAGATGAAAAATTGGACTTTATCCAAGTCATTGTTTTAAAAAGAAAAAATGATTGAACAGGAACAGATCCAAGGAGATGCTTGAGGCACTCCATGAAAGACTTCCTTCAAATATCAGATCACTGCTCTTGATCATCATGATTGCTGGTTAGTCATCCAGCCATGTCCAAATCACCCAACTGAATTATTATCTGGTCCCCATCATCAAGGATATAAGGAACAATGGTTTAAGAGACAGGATTCAATGAATCAAATTAACCTTGTAAAATATATGAATTAAACCTACTTGTATACTTAAATGCATCATCATAAACAAGCAAAACATCCTGGCACTTTGAGGACTGGCATTGACTTTTTAAAAACCTAATCTAAACCTAAGACCCAAACTGCAAGAACTGATGTTTGGGAAATACTAGTAAGTAGTTATCAGGCTTTCTGGTTCTGGTTTAAGATAAGAGATTATGGTCTAAAATAGAAAGAAAATCAACTGAATATCTATTCAGAAAACAAGACCCAGACATTCCCTAGGCATCTGAAAAGCCTCAGTGAATCTTTAACTAGCATCTGAAAATTGTAAAATGTCACCAAAAAAGAAACAAAATTCCCAAGATTGACAATTAAATGCATCTGCAATCTGGCCCAGGACTACCATTCTACCATCTTTCTCCCACTATTCTCAATACTAACCTTACACTTTATATTATCCCCAGAACATGTTATGCAAATTCACATGTATATACCTTTGTTCATTCTGTGCTGCCTACCTGAAATGCCTCTATACCCTCTCTCTGTCAATATCTCTCTTACCCCCGCCATGAAGACTGAACCAAACATTCCCATATATATTAATCTCATCTTCCTATGAACTTCTATAATATGTACAATATGTACCTCTAATCTCAGCATTTAATAACATACTCTCTCCTCTTCTTATTTATTTGATCCACATTTCTATGTGAGCTTGAATAAATTGAAGGTCCTAGGGTTCTATCCTGTACTTCTCTAGTATTCTCTAAAATGCTTAATATAGTGCTACACATGTGGTAGTTACTCAGTAAATTGTAGTTTAGCATTTAATAATGAATAACATGCAGGCATTTGGCTTCACTCATTTTAAATTCACAGACATTTATTGCACATCTGCTATATATACAGCACACAAAATGCTGGAGAGGACACAAAGTTCAGATAAGATCCAGTCTCACTCAGCCCATGTAGGCTTTTTCATCCAGTAGGGGGAAAAGATACAAAATATAAACAACTATAACACACAATACCACATACATGCATAAGAGACATTTGTTAAAATGTTATATGTAGACTAACATGAAAGATTATTAAACGGGGGTGGCTAGGTCACACAGTGGATAAAGCACCGGCCCTGGAGTCAGGAGTACCTGAGTTCAAATCCGGCCTCAGACACTTGACACTTACTATCTGTGTGACCCTGGGCAAGTCACTTAACCCCCATTGCCCCACAAAAAAAAAAAAAGAAAGATTATTAATGGACAGGAGGATCTGGAAAAGCTTCATGGAGAAAATAACAGCTGAGTTGAGTGTGAAAGGATATGTCCAATTCAATAATTGAAGAGAAGGGAAGATATTCCAAGCATAGGAAGTAAATGTGGATGTGGCAAAATATAAAGAGTGCTCCAAGGGCAGAGATGCATTTGGCTGCATCCTGGGATAAGATGTTCTGGTAGGTAAACACTAGTGCTCTGGTATCACAGATTCACAGAGCTGGAAAGAACTTCAGACTTCATCTAATTCATTCCCTTTGCCAACTTCTATAGCATCCTTCTGAAGCAGTCACCCGGCCTCTGAAGAATTTCCTCCCCAACTCCTGAGGTAGTACATTCCACTTTAGGACAACTCTGATTATTAAGTTTTTTCTTTATATTAAGCTGAAATCTATCTCTGCCATCTTCTGCTCCTAATTCTGCCATCTGTGACCAGACAAGACAAGTCTAATCCCTTTTTCACATGACAGACCTTCAAATAATTGGATGTTACATCCAAGTCTCCCAAACATGTCTCTGATTAATTTTTAACCCCAGCTTTGCCTACTTATATAATTGATTTGGTGCACTAGGTTGAATGAGTCCATTCTGGGACATTTCTTTTGACCTGGAATCACAACTCTGAGGCAACTCTAATCCCCATTAAGGAAAGAAATTCAGGGCTACTTGGAGGCGGGGGGGAGAGGGGGAGTAATTGCATTGTGCATTTAAGTTTGCAAAGACCATTATATATTATACTATTTGAGCTTCATTGTAATTGTCTAATTAGTCATACTTGTATTCATGGTGTTTAATAAATGCTTGATTGATTGATTGAAGCTATAGGTGTCATTATCCACATTTTACAGATGGAGAAACTCTGGTTCCAAAAATATAATAAAAAATAATAATAACAACACATATATGGCACTTTGATTATTTCAAAGCACTTTTCATATATTATCTCATTTGATCCTCACAACAAACCATAAGGTGGGAACTATTGTTATCTCCTTTTTACACTGAGGAAACAGCAGGCTAAGGATCATACCCACAGTCATATTGTTGCGGTGGTTGTTTGGTATTTTCAGTCATGTCCAACTCTCTGTGGCCTCGTTTTGAGGTTTACATGGCAAAGATACTGGAGCGGTTTGCCAATTCTTTCTTCAACTCATTTTACATATGAGGAACTGAGGCAAACAAGGTAAGTGAGTTGCCCAGGGTCATAAAGCTAGTAAGTGTCTGAGGCCAGATTTGAACTCATGAAGATGAGTCTTCCCCCCTATAACAAAGTAGAATGGGGGGAGAGAAAGATGACTGTACATGAAACTGCAAATCTATTATGTACAACTTGATATTCATTTTAAATATATAATAAAGTTATCGTGTAACTTCTTTTTTTTCCTTTTTTTCCCCTCCCCTCACCACCCTGACCTAGAGGTGGCTACCATTAGACACAAATACAAATATATATGTAAAACCATCCAATATATACTTCAATTTGTCAGTTCTTTCTCTGGATACAGGAGCTCAATGACTTTAAAAAACATGGATAGACTTGTATAAAATAATGAAGACTGAAAAGAACCAAGACACCATTGTATACAGTAACAACAATATTGTTTTAAGAAAAATTTTGAGTGACTAAGTCATTTTGACTATTAAAAATACCCAAATTAATTACAAAGGATACATGAAGAAGGACACTATCTGCATCCATACAAAGAAAAATAAGTTTTTTGGATTCCAAGCCTAGTGCTCTATCCACTGCACCATTTAGCTGCTCCAGTAAATATGAGATTCAATTCAAACTCATATTTTGCCAGCTCCAAGTTGAACATTCCAATCACTGCATCACACTGCCTCTTAGAGTGCTCCAAGTTACCAAGAAGTGGTGGGAAACTGGTTCCCTCAGGCACTGTGGACAGATGAAATAGTTCTGGAACCCTCTCCTCTGGATCCCATCCATAGTTATGAAATGGACAATTCTGAGGAATCTTTGGTCAATTTTACATCTCCTGGAACTCTCCAGTCTAGACTAGAAATTCCACAGAGTATTCTAGACTTGCCTCATTTGCTGAAGGAAATTAGAGAAATCAGAATTAGTATAGACCTTAGACAAGGTCTCTAGGTCAGTTGCAAGATGGTGTGGCAACCTCTACAGTGATAGGTCTCCTAAAGCTACCAGCAGAAGGGGCACTTTATAGACTTAGTTGAGCTCACAAATTACACTATATGCCCATTTTGTCACAGAGTCTGACACTTTGGAATCTTCTGGGAAACTGGGGCAGTTAAGAGGTGAAGTAGAGTGCTAGACCTAGAGTCAGGAAGATTCTTCTTCCTGAGTTCAACTCTGGCCTCAGATACTTAAATGCTATGTGACCCTGGGCAAGTCACTTAACTCTGGTTTGGCTATTTCCTCATCTTTAACATGAGCTAGAGAAGAAAACAGAAAACCACTCCAATGTCTTTGCCAAGAAAACCCTAAATGAGATCAAGAAGAGTTGCACATGACTGAAAAAATAACTAAACAACAACAAAAGGGTGACATCAGATTGTCATGAACCCTTTAAAACACAGTTACTACTTGATTCAGCTTTCCAAAACTAAAACACTTAAGAAATATTTGTCGAATTAAAATGAATAAACCTGTGACCTTTGTTATCTGTCTCTTTCTCCAGCCCCTACCATAGCACCCAGCAAATAAGAAGTACCTAATAAGTGTTTGTTTATTGATCTTTATTATCTTGTCTTTTAAAACTGCTATTTAACCTCAAATTGCTATTTACACTTTTCACATGAGGTCATAGGCCCATGGGAGCTTATAATTGGAAGGGACATTCAAAAAATTCTGATCCTCCATTTTACATTTGAGGAAAAATGTTTGTCATCTTCTCAACTAAACTTAACAACTTGAAAATTGCATATCCTGCAGCACATGGTATAATGTGGTGATGCCTTACACACAGGAAGTATACCATCAATATTTGATTGGGTAATTAATTAAAATCTCAGTGGCTCAGTTCTTTTTCTTTCAAATGGGGAGAATACTATCTGCTCTCTTTCTCATATGCTGGGCCATTATGATGATCAAATTAAATAAATAGATGTGAAAGTGTTTTGCAAAGTTAAAAGCACTATAATTTATAATGTCATAATAATAGATGACCTGATTTCCACTCTTACTGATGAGTCTAGCACAAGGACAGAATCAGGCTGTGATAGGGCTGATGAAGCAAGAGCATCAGCTCAACCAGGCAAGCAAGTTGTCATAGCGTGCAGACCAATAGAATACATTCAGCATTCAATAACTATAGACTAAGCAATTATTCAGTCAACCCACAAACACTTATTGAGTGCCTACTATATGTCAGGCACTGTGCCAGGTACTGGGGTTGCCAACATAAATAATTAAATCAATTAACAGTCCCTGTCCTAAAGTAGCTTAGATTCTGCAAGTGGCAACAAGAGGTACATGCATAAATAAGCAGAAAACACCATAAATACAAGGTTATCTGCATTGGAAGAGGAAATCTCTTACTTGGGAGCTTCCCCATAACAGTGAAGTCACAGGTGTAGTAAAAATAATGATAATAATAAAAAAACAAAATAAAAGTTAACTTGCCAGAGGGTGCAGAGTAGGAAATAAACTAGCATCTGGAGATCATATAACAGGTGCTACTTGAGCTGAGCTTTGAACAGAATTAGGTATTATAAGAGGTGGAGGAAAGGGAGAAGTTCCCTAGGCATGGGAACACTCTGTACAGAGAAAGAAAGATGGAATGCTATGTAAGAATTACAAGCAAGCTAGTTTGACTGGACTATAGAGTATGTGAAGAGGAGCATGTGTGTGTGTATGCATGTATCTATCTATCTATCTATCTATCTATCTATCTATCTATCTATCTATATATATATGTATATGCGTGTGTGTACATACATACATACAACTAGGGAACAGTCTAGAGGAGATTGCACAAGGTTTTAAATGCCAAATGGAGGAATCTGAATTTTATCCTAGAGACAGGAGAAGTACTGAAGATACAAAGCCAAAAACAGACCCTCCCCTCCAGGAGCTTATATTCTCTGAAGCAGAATTCAAGATAGAGTGGAAATGATATCACAAAGTAATATCATTACTAAGAAATCTGTGATTTCATCAGAGTGAGGAACTTTTAGCATGGGAACTCCTTCCACTAATGCAGATCACAATCCATTAACAACTTAGGAGATAAATCAATCAATCAATAAATATTTGTTAAGTACCTTCTATGTGCCAGATACTGTGCTAAGTGATAGAGGCCTTAAGGGGTGGCTTGAAACTCAGAGAGGGTAAGTGACTTGCCCATAGTCATACAGCTAGTAAGTGGAAGAGGAAGGCTTTGAACCCATTCTCCATAGCTCCAAGCACAGCCATTCTTCCACTATACCATACTGTTTGTTAATGTTATTATTATTAATCTTCTTCTAAAATCCTATTCTAGTGAGTCCTGGTGGTATGGAAATGGCCCTGACCCCTTAAATCAGCTACACAAGGCCTAATAGGGCCATGCTAGAAAGACTTCTAGTACTTACCCTTTAAAGGAATCTATGTAGATGTCAAAGGATCAATATAGATAAATCTGAAAAGATACCATCAAGTTGGCTGCAGGTGATAAATCTATTGGTCAAGTAATTCTTAAAGACCATCTAATATATCATAGAATTTTTATATTTGCATTAGCAGAGGAAATATGCACACTGTTTAAATTATAGATCTTCAAAACCTAGAATAATAATGCTAATAATAGCTTATATTGGTGAGGTACTTTACTGCTCCAAAGTACTCCACATACATGATTGCATTTAAATCTCACTGAAACATTGTGAGGTAGTGTGCATGAGTTGTGAGAATATTATCAATTAAATTTAAGGATAAGAACTGCAAGAGTTAAAGGACCAGGGGGGCAACTAGGTGGTACAGTGGATAAAGCACTGGCCCTGGATTCAGGAGAACCTGAGTTCTAATCAGGCCTCAGACACTCGACACTTACTAGCTGTGTGACCCTGGACAACTCACTTAACCCTCATTCACACACACACACACACACACACACACACACACACACAAGTCAAGGTTAGAGCAAGGGTGCTCAAATGGGAACTTAAAGGTTTGGGCTGAATCTCTAGATCACACTTCCTACAAAAACTGAGAAAAAACTGAAGTCCATATGGCAGCCACATGTTGCACCTAAAAATATTCTCACAGCTTAGTACTGGAATACATGATGTTTAAATTGCTCCTGGATGTGTGTATAATTCCAGTAGGAATGACTAAACCTCGTTAGAGACATACAGTGGGCAATATACTCCTTCAGAAAAAAATAACTATTTTACTGCTACATTCGAGAAAATTGCCAAAGGTATTTGTTATTATTATGGAGCATGTCAAGAGCAGAGTGCGAATGAAAGTGATTTCTTACAAATGATGGGGTCTTTCAGATTCTCCTCAGTCAGTCCATCAGTCAACAAGTATTTGTAAAGTACCTATTACAACAAGTCAACAAGTATTTATAAAGTACTTAGCACTTACACTGTGCTAAGTATGAGAGATACAAAGAAAGACTCCTGATTGCAAAACACATCATACTGATTACAGAAACTCCAGGACATTACAGAGGATCCTAGTGAGACCCATAATATCTCAAAAGAGTGAAATGCAACTATCCACACAGGAAAAACTAAGTGGAAAAAGAACACTGTTGTTCAGAGAATGGTCTACAGTTGTACAGTTGTATGACCCACAGAGATGATACATGAGCACACTTATTTTATATAGGCACTGGGGAGAGATAATAAGTTGGACATAGAGTTGAATAGGAGGGGCCAGAGAGCAGACTGGTTTATCTTTGGGGAATTGAAAAATGATTTTAATGACCCTAAGCTTATCCCTGAAATTCAGGGCTATCTTTTTAACATAGATATTCTTCTGGTGATACCACTCTCTCCAAAAAATTTAAGTTGTGCATCATCCAAATAACAATAGAGAGGCATATGATGGGCTACAACATATCATAGATGAAAAAATTGTTCAGAAGATGCAGTATAAAGGTTATCATCAGATAAATGAATGACTGATGAGCCAGTGATGTAGCTAGAATAAAGGATAATGACTGGACAGATAGCTGGTATGATCCTTTGATACCCACCCAATATCTAGAGGTCTAAAGAAATGCTTCTAAGCTACTAGGTAGAACCCCTGTAGAGCATTTCTGGTTGGATATGGATAATCATCACACAGGATATGACATTAGAGCATAAATGAATTACAATCTGCTCTCTTGCAGAGTTATCCACATTAGTGAGACTACAGTCCTATTAAAGTAGTCAACAAAAGAGCCTTAAAAGATATATTTTTTCTTTCATGCATTATACATCAATATTGTATAAACATGTACATATGTAGCTGTGTGTATGTATATATAATAAATATGTGAATATGTAAATATTTATATAACAATATAGGTTGTTCCAAAAGTCTTAGTGCAGCTTTAAGTTTTGGTTATTCAAAAAGACTTTTGGCACACCATGTATGTACATGCACATATATGTACACATACATGTATGCATGCAGGTGTACACACATAGGCAATAATCCAAAAGCAAATGTGAAAAATTACAAGAGACAATAAAGACTTGGAGAAAAAACATAATGAAACATAAATGTTCTTCCTATACATCTCAGAGTCCTTCAAGGTAGATAAATAATATGCTACAGGCAGAAAATATATAATCATATGTCATTTCTATGTGCTATCTAATGCTCATTTATGTCATTTATGCTCTGTCAAAATGAATCATGTAGACAAAGGTCGAACAATCTGGCAGAAAAATACTAATACAGGATAGCACACTTATGCAAGATATATATAACATCAGTCTAGGTAATTGCTGCTTCTCACAAATTATGTTTTCCTGAACACAGGTATACAACATTTTGTATATTACAAAGAAGAAACTTTGTTTTCCACCTGTTTTTTCACGCTCTCCCTCAATGGAGTTTCCCTTTTTAAAATAGTCAAAATCTTGGAGGCCTTGAAATAACTGAGGTAGTATATTTTAATGCAATATAGTATGGTATAAGACTAGGAGTTGGAAGATCTGGCCCCATTATGAGCTAGATGTGTAACCTTACAGGAGTCATTTAACCCCACAGTGCCTCAATTTCCTCCTCTATAGGATGAGGAAAATATGCCTGCCTAACTATTTTCCAGATGAGATGGGGAATATATCAGCACACCAATGTGGCAGTCTTTTCTCAAAGAGTTTAAACCCTCAAAATTATGCTATCAGCAGTTTAAGGAAGCAATTTCCTTTCCTTCTGTTTATTTAATATTATGCTATTTTTAAAAACATGTCCATTATTCAAAATGTCTATCTCTGGCTATTTTTAAGAAAAGAGATGTAGAAATTATTTTTATGTTTATTTATCTTTCAGTAGCTTGATGGATATACATGAATCTGAACTTTTTAAAAATAATAGCAATAGACAATGTATTGAAAAGGTGCTTAATTATTAATTTGTTTAATTGAGTACAACATAATGACACCTAAAATGACATGTATTTCTATGTATCTATGCCCTTCATGTGTTCATATATATGTATACATGTATACACAGACATGTTTATGTATATTTGTGTACACACAGTATATAGGTACTGATTGCTTTAACACATTATGTAAACCTTAACAGTAAATAGATAACTAAATAAGCAAATTTTCAAAAACTTCAGAGATAAGTGATTTAAAGATGTTCAAATATAACTGACGGAAATGAATGGAAGTCAATAACTTGTAGGATCAATGTGGCAAGTGACTATAGCTTGATATATATGTGTGCATTAGAAATATATTTTCTAACATGTACAAAGCTAAAAACCTATAATACACCAAAAATAGATCTCATCTAAATTTTCAAACCATAACAACACCATTTTGAAATTAGGTGTCAAATTTCACATTCAAAATAACAAAAAGCAAGCTGGACTTACTCTAAATATACATTAAAATAAGCTAGTATGTTTGTGGCTTTTTCATTGCTTTTTCATTGTTTTTATGCTTCTTACATTACTTTTCTGGGTGGTGCTAATCTATTCATATTTAGTATTAGAAGAGCCTAATTATGACCTTATTTATTCCTCTTCCTCATTTATTCCTTCCTTCCATTTTTTTGACTCACAGAAATGCAACTTGCCTTTCCTAAATACTGAACTCTTTTGCCCCTTGAATACTAATTCCCTTTCATCTCTCCTTCTTGAATGTTCTCTATGGGCTCTCTCTCTCAAAAACTTTGCACTGTTCAATATGCCGGTCATTCTATTATGATGCTTCTTTTTCTGCAGATCTCCTCTCTGATGCCTCCCAAATCCCTCTGCTTTAGGCTGTATTGTACCAAAAGTACTATGAGTTCTTCACTTGCAAGGAGTACCTACTAAATCTTTTCTGATCTCATGGAATATCTCAGTAGCCAGCTGACCCTGTAGGGCAGATCTAAAACTGATGCCTAATGCCAATGTTCTAAGTTCCTTAAGTTGTAAAGAAAAAAATTCAAGAATAAATGACTTACTAAATTCACTCTAGATGTGAAAAGCCCAGCTGTTTCTCCATATGTGTTCCCAAGTATTAAATTATTTCAAATTAAATAACTTCTAATTCAGTTTTCATTTTTAATTCAGCCCTGTAGGATTTTTTATGGGAACAATGATTACAAAGATGATGATGATAATAGCTGTACCCCCATGGAATCATGATGAACAAAGTACAGAAGGTTACTTGTATGACTATAGGATTCTTCTTTATCATCATCATCACTAGCATTCATATATTGCTTTAAGATTTGCAAAGCATTTTACAAATATTTTATCCTCACTATAACCATAAGAGGTAGGTGCTATTATTGTCCTTATTCTACAGGTGAGGAAACTGAGGCAGGCAGATTAAATTATTTGCCCAGGGTCACACAGCTAGTAAATGGCTAAGGTTGGATTTGAACTGAAGTCTTTCTGACCCCAAGTCTGGCATTCAATCCACTGTTCCACCTGTTTTTTCACGCTCTCCCTCAATGGAGTTTCCCTTTTTAAAAATAGTCAAAATCTTGGAGGCCTTGAAATAACTGAGGTAGTATATTTTAATGCGATATAGTATGGTATAAGACTAGGAGTTGGAAGATCTGGCCCCATCATGAGCTAGATGTGTAACCTTAGAGGAGTCATTTAACCCCACAGTGCCTCAATTTCCTCCTCTATAGGATGAGGAAAATATGCCTGCCTAACTATTTTCCAGATGAGATGGGGAATATATCAGCACACCAATGTGGCAGTCTTTTCTCAAAGAATTTAAACCCTCAAAATTATGCTAACTATAAATAGGATTCTACTGACCCATTGCCCACTGAAGGGCATATATTTTGTTCTGTGTTGGTCATTTTAGTTGTGGAAATGTTATATTTATGACCACCTCCCTTTTTAATTCTAAAAGCTAAGATCATACTATAAAAATTAGATAACAACGTCTGACATTATAGATGAGCCTCACAAAAGTCCTGTGAGTTAGAGACCACAGATATCATTGTCTCCATTTAATAGATGAAGAAACTGAGGTTTGGAGAGGAATGGTGAATTCCATAGTCATAAATTTAGCAAATTGAAAGAGATAGGAAATGACCCTGTCTTCCTGTCTGCAAGCCCAGTACTCTTTCCACTACCCCATGGTGCATATTAGTAACAACTAGATGATTGTGATCGGTTCAGTTTCCTCATCTATAAACTAGAGATAACAACACCTGACTGACCTACCTCAAAAGGGCAAAGGAAATCAAGAATGGAAAAGCACTTGGTAAACTAGGAAGCGATATGAAAATCTAAGCCACTAAAATATCTTCTGTGGAAAAATCTACAAGATTCTCTCCTGGGAATAAAAATAAAATGTTGCTGAATCATCTACTAATATTAACCACTTTCAATTATCTTATTTCCTAATTAAACTGATCTTTTTTACCTACTTGTTTTCTTCAGTATGGATTCTTTAGAGAAGGAAAATAGCTATCAAAGTCCACCAATGATTGTCCCAAAACATACTATGAAAGACAGTCCAAAGCGCCACCAAATCAGTCCCTACAGTAAATCCAAAACTAAAAGTGAGGTGGGCTATCAGTATTATTCAGAAGCATTGGAATACTCAGCTGAACCTAGAGGGAAATGCCTAGGATTTTCTATGAGCCTCTCAGGTGTGTTCAGAAAAGTCTGGTTTTCTGGCTGAGTTGGGAAATGAAATTGTTGCATGATTTTCTCATTAACATTTCCAACGGAACTTTTTGGGACAATGAGTTCCAGCTTACAGAGCAAGAAGAAATTGAGGGTAATGGGGGAGGGTGAGCAACAAAACCAAAGCAGCTTCAAAACCTAATCCATTCAGTAGCTGTTTTGATGACTCTAATGGGGACCCCTTTGGTCAACTAATACTGACTAGGTCATTACTTTAAAGGACTTAATGTTTCAAACTAGACTTTAAATGACTGCTAAACATCTGTTAACACAAAACAAAACTAAATCATGAATGAAATAGCCACACATGCGTTGTAAAACTTTATATTTTAAAAACATTCCTGATACTAAAGATTTCCTATTTGGTACATATATTTATTTACATTGGCATCAATGAAAGTCATTGAATCATGAATTCTAAAGGTTCCCATTGGTTCTTATTCTTGTATTAAATATTTGATTTCTCCATACCTCAAAGAAGTTGTTTAAGTGGTTTTAGGTAAGCGTGTCTTGGCTTACTTTTGAAAATTCCTGCTTCTTAAGCAATCTGAAATAACTGTTGAGAGGCAAAATGCTTTCGAACAAAGCCAAACATTTATCTTAATCAAAATGACAGCAAAATCACTGTATCAAAATTCTATTTCTTTTGTGGAAATTTACAACTTCTTCTATGAAAAGTGTGTAAAGGAAACAAATGCCACTCTTGTTCCCCTCCTTGTACTGGCATAAATCACAGAAGAATATGTTGCTATATGTGTATCTTAGGATTTTTTCTCTTTTCTCAGGGCTTCTACTTTGTGGTTTGAGACATAACATCACCCCCCAAGGCTGTGCAATACCGAGCTGATGTTCCCATTTAAGAACTGTATACTTACTTCATTCAATCCATTCTGGAAGAGAAAATAACCTTGCTTAGATTTTATGCCTAAGGTTTTTGTTTGTTTCCATTCAGAAGTAGAAGTGAGTTAAATTAGAGGAAGAGAAAAAAATAACAGGAGGGGGGGGGGCATTTTCATAGATTCTAAATAAAAGTTTCTAATAGTCCATTATTTCTCACTGCATAGATTTCCATCATGAATTACCAGAAGCTTCTGGACTCCTGACCAATCTAGACAACCTATGGAATCCTGATTCCCAAATACTCCACTTCACCAGACCGGCCATCCAAATCCCACAGCTGCCCATTTTCCCAAAGGGAAGTCTTAAATATAGCCAAATTGTATGTGTAGCTTTATTATGAGCACTCAGGAGCCTTCTAAAGCAACTGCGAGTACTTGGGCAGCAGGAAGAAGTTCTCCAGTCAGGAGCCTGGTCTGTGATCAAGGCCAAGGTGACAATGAGCTAGTTATTAGGGATGAAAAGAGAGGAGAGAATGAATAGAGAATTCAGGGGGCTTAAGGAAACACAGAGTGGTAATATCTTTTTTTCACTCACTCTGAATCTGGCTGCATCAGAGTGGGTGTTTCAAGAGTGGACACAGTAGGAGAAACTACACAGCTCAGGAGGCATTGTTATCTAGACAATGATCTAGAGTGTCTGTCACTAAGAAAGTATGGATAAGGGCTGGTAAACTCAGAAGGAAAAAAGGACCCTGACCAAGGAAGAAGACAATAGGCATTGAAGTGATTTTTAAAGGATTTCAAGGACAAAGGGGGATCTGATGTAAATTTGAGATGGACAATAGAGGAATCTGAAAATAGGGAGATATAGAAAATATCCAGGCATATGTGGGGGGAAGACATAAGAGAATGAAAGGAATGGAATCGGGATGAATGTGGGATAGAAAAGACATAAAATTAATCAGAAGAATTCGGGGGACGGACCAGAAACGGGACCAACAAGGATTGAGAAAGATCCATCAATGAGTCTCCAACCAGATGAGAGGTGTGAAGGTGGGCAGAGATATGGATAGGTTAATAAAAGGTTTCCAGGACAAGAGGCAACTCAAAAGTAATTTGGTGGAAAGTTAGTGAAGATCGGGGGGGGGGGGGGGAGGGGGGGAATATGGCAACCTGAAGCACAGGTGTGAGATTCAGAAAACAGCAGATAGGTTGGCACAGAGTAGTAAAAAGGTTTTCAGGAGAGGGGTGTTTAACAATGGGACTGTTAACAAAGGGATGTTTAACAATAAGGAAATTAAGTGAGTAGCGGAAGGAGAATGGAGGCTTGGATGAAGTAGTTGAGGAAAAGCCCAGAAAGTTTAGGGGGTGATAAAACAAAAGATGCCCTGGAATGTTAGGTAGCAGGGAGTGAAGAACAGGGGCACCAAACTCTTGAGGTGATAGACTTCAAAAGGGGTGCAAAGACACAGCCGAAGAGCCTAATGAGAGAAAAGAAGACAATGATCGTGTTCCCCGAATCTCGTATCATCCCATCTTCTCAAAATCAGGAGCTGTGAAATTGGGAGGGATGGAGAGCGATGCAGAAGTGACCAAAGGGGAAGTGCGTCAGGGTGAAAGGTCCTGCTGCCCCCTCCAGTGGCCAAGCTTGTCCCATAGCTCTTCATCCACCCCCTGACCCCCGCCCCAGCCAACTTTCTCCACTTCCTCTGTGCCCACCTCCCTCCCTCTTCCCCCCCCCACCCCCCACCCTTCTGCTGCCAAGCGCTCACCGTGGGCGCCGTCAGGCGACTGATGCTTTCGCCCAGAGAATCCAGGTTGACCCGTCTCCGGCGCTGAGCACGCCTAGCCCCAGCAGTCGCTGTGGCAGTGGCAGTGGCAGTGGCCGTGGCAGCCGTGGCGGTAGCAACTGCATTGGGCTCCTGAGGGCCAGAAGGGCTTCGGCTGCCGTTCCAGCAGAGCTTGGACAGGGGACATTCGCTCTCTTCCTCTGGGCTGGTCTCCAGATAGTCCGATCCCAAAGAGCTGAAGGACTCGGAAGAAATCTTCCTCCGAGACATGCTGCTACAGCTGCTGCCTCTGCGGCGATGGCCAAGGCGCTGTGCAAAAGCGTGTCGGGAGCGCGGCAGCAGCGGCGCCGGTGGCAGTGGCAGTGGCGGTGGCGAAGGCGGCGGGTGGTGCCGGGGACCGGAGTCCGGCTGGCAGAACTAGATGTGCCGCGGCCGCGCGGAGCTACCAGCGGGCTCGGACGGGTAGGAACTCCAGGGGCTGCGGAGCCCCGCGAATCGGCTGCTCATGGCGGGAACTTTAGGCGTCCTGGTCACCTTCCCCCCCCCCCTTCCGGTAGCTCAGTAGTACCTCGGGCTCTGGCTGTGGCGGCTAACGGAGCTGGGCTTTCCTGCTGCTCCTGCCTCCGCCGCGGCTCCCGCTGCCGCCACCACGGCCGCTGCTGCTTCTAGCCTCAGCGCATCTTCTACCCCGGCTGCGCTGCGCTCTCGGAGAGGGGGGCAGGCGGGCGGTGGGTGAGTGAGTGAGTGAGTGAGTGTGTGTGTGTGTGTGTGTGTGTGTGTGTGTGTGTGTGTGTGTGTGTGCGCGCGCGCGCTCCTGTGTATGTGTGCGTGTATAAGAGAAGGGGCGGGAGGAGGTTGGAGACCTTGTGATTTTGAAAGCAGACGCTTCTGCTACCCCTCTGTCTCCCTTTTTTCTCAGTCTCCCATCCAGTCTTTTCCTTCTTTCTCCTCCCTTCTCTCTTCTCACTCTCCCCCTTCCTTCTCTTTTTATTATCTCCTCCTCCTTCATTCCCCACCCCCATCCCTCCCTTCTTCTCTCTCCCCCCTCCCTCCGCCGGTATCACGTGTCGCCATCAGACTCATTTGGAGTCTTTCCCTAGCTTGTCGCCACATTTCAGAAGCAATGAGGACACTCTCCCCCACCCCAACTTGCCCCCCCTCCCCGTGCTTAACTCTGCTTTCCTCCTTTCCCCTCCCAGCCGGATAGGCTGGGGTGGTGGATAGAAGGGGGCGGGGTGCAGAGCTCAAGATAAAAGGGATAGAAAATGACCCCACACCCAATTTTCTCCTGACTACTATTCCCAGATCCCTGGATTCCCACTTATAGGCAGGCTGTGTAGAGTTAACTCTTGGAAAGGGTATGGAGAGAATTGGGGGGGGGGGGATTGGGATTGAGGATAAAAAGGAGATCTAGAGTGGAAAGTCACCGGAGCAAACCTCTGACACAGCCCCCACCCCCCTCATTTCGAGACGTCAGAAAGAAAGCCCCAAGGAATGAATTCCCTCGGGTTGAGTGTGTGGACCTGAAAAGATTCATAGAAGACACTTCCCCTGGGGCAAAATGAAGAGTATTTAGTGTGGGATTAAAGTTAGATGGGTACAAGATAGATTGGGAAGTGAGTGGACATTTGATTACATGTTTGCCTTTTATCGGGTCTTCCAGCCACATTTAACAGGTGAATGCAGAAGCAAAAGGAAAGGCTATTATTCAGTTTAAGGTGCCTCCACAATCCCCAGTAGTCACCTGTCACCCCTAAAATTGGGAAACCCCGGGAGAAGGGAGAAGGGAACAAACACTTTGGCACAACTCCCGGCAAGAACCTGTGCCAGGGACTAGACTGTTTCCCAGTCACTGGAGAGAGAGCCCAGGTAGGTATGGAGCCAAAACCGGGACTCTAAACTTGTGTGAAGAGATTCTTTCTTTAGAGAAAGAGCCCTGTAGCTGAATTACAGGGACTCCCAGGCTCTGAACAAGTGCTGGACAGCTCCATTTTCTACCTGCCGCAGATTTCCCGGAGACTGAGCAAAGCTCTAACGTAGCTCCACAGCGTTCTCTTGCACCTAGGTGGAGGAGGAGGAGAGAGGCCAGGAAGGTAGAGCTCTCTGGTCATTCACATCTTTTTTATTCCAGAGGCAAAATTTCTTTGAATTTGCCTGTAAATGCAACACATAAAAATAACATCTTCACTGTTAACTGATCACTTGTACTTTCTTAGGTACCCACTTCACTCGAAATCTTGTAGTAACTAACAAGCAGGTCATTCAGCACCTACCCAATGGTGCTTTCCCTACCTCCCTGAAAAACATCGACCTACTCCGACCTTGATTGGGGTGACTGTGAAGAAGTGTTCTACATTGCAATCAAATAAGTGAGTGTCCTCCCTGAAGACTGCAGCAGCTGGGGCAACTAACTGTCCTAGCAGCAACAAGAAGAAAGCCCTACCATTAGGCTCAGAGATAAGCATTATGGATTAAAAAGGGAAAAAGTTTGCTTTACCATGTCTGGCAACCACCAGTATTTGCCTGATTTAGCTAATCATAACTCAGTCATATATGACTTTGGAACTTGCAATGTATTTGCATACATCTTATCTGGTCCCATGCTGACTCTGTCAGCTAAGTAATGCAAATATTATTAATCCCATATTACAGAGAGGAAAACTGAGTCTTAGGGATGACAAGTGATTTCTCCAAGGCTACACAATCAGCAAATGACAAAACAAGGACTCCAACCTAGGTTGTCTTACACTTGTTCCTTCCATGACACCTCAGCTGCTCTCTGATATGCCGTTGTCTTGAGCTAAAAGTAGGGAAATAATTTTCCTAAGCTCTCCCTTTTCAAATTTAAAAATAGAATTGAATTAAATTATGGCACTGCTACATACTTTCTCTTAAATTAATTTTGTACTATTTCCAATGGAAATCATGCATAAACTATATTCTTCTATGGCTAGAACAAGTATCAATACAAATTAAAAAACTGTTTTCAGGTTTTGTCCTTGCTGAACAGTTGTAAATAGATGCCTTGAAAAAATCCACTAGAGATAATACCAACTTTAAGAAACTGTTGAATTTTCTTGCTGTGCCATATCATCTGGAACACAGCAGCCTGGAGGCCTTAATTGCCTTTTTTATTCTGAGTGATGAACTTCAATTGTCATGTTATCTTGCACTCACATAGAAAGACTGTGCCTTCGACGTTTATTCAGTGAATTCTTTTTGGACACAAATGATCCAGCATGACAATGGTTATTGACCTTATGGTTAAAATGAAAATTTGGGCTCTTTAATTAATCATCTTAGTGTTTTCCTCAAAGTCAAAATCACTAAGTGGAATGTCATGTATCTAACTTGTTTCTAATCATTGTATGTGGTCCAAGTAGCTAGTCTTTCTCTTCAGGGCAAGTTTGTTGCCAACCTTTGAGATGTGTGTGCACATGCAGGCACCAGTTGAATCAAAAACTTGGAAGGGGATAAAGTCAAATTATTTGTTATTGCTATTATATTTTCTAGCTATTTTACCAATGTAGGTATTATACTTTACCAGACTTTGAAAAGTGGAATTTGGGGCTGAATTTCTCATTGTAAATACTTGGAGAACTGTAGAGGAAATATAGCTCCTGCTGCTTTCTTGTATATTCCTATTGGTGTGCAAAGTTTTAAAAAAATCCTAATTGAGAGAATTTTGTGAAGTAGTACTTGATAGAGTATTTTCAAAACCTCACCACTTGGAGTAAAATTTCCTATTTTATGTAAAAAATGTGAAAAGGAGTAAAAACACTAGAAGCAAGTAAAAAAAGAATCTTATCAATAAGTCAAAAGACTGAGTGAGTAAATATCCTGGACTATCTTTTTATATATTTAAATAACTTACTTAAACCCAGACAATTAGAAACCCTTATTCATTGCTTCAGTAGGTTCTGGACTTATCAAGTTTATTGTGGCAGAAAGTAAAGAAAACTCTTCCTTAAAGCATAGCCCTACATTAGAAATAGGAAAAGGGGAATTGACTCTCCTACCACCTTAGTGAATATCTATTTTTACTAAACCAGATATCTAGCAACATTATTCTAGAAAGCTGACAGTGAGAAACTGCCTCCCTAAAACAGGTTCAGGTCTTTGCCATTTCTGCAATTTAGTCTTAGAAAGTAGCCTAAAACCTTAAGGTTTTCCAGGGCTACACCGAAAATATGGTAAAGAGGTCAGAATTGAATTCAGGTCTTTCTGACTCTAAGGCCAGCTCTCTATCCACTATGCCAAGCTGCCTCTTGATAATTATCTAAATATGTACTTTAAATTTTAAAACATTTAGAACTTAGACAGTGAAACCCTCATCACAGATGCAGAAACTGAGGCTTGAAAGGTTGACCAACTTAACAAAAGTTCCACAGCTATTTAGTGAGCAGTGGCAAGACTGGAACCCAGAATATTTGGCTCACCAATCAATGCTCTTTCCAATATACCATCATCCCATCATTTGGGAAGGACCCTCTTGGAAAACAGTCCTTTCTTGCCTTGTTGAAAATGACCATTCCTTTTCTAAGAGAGAAAGATGTCTCTTGTTCTGATGAGGAAAAATGAGCTGTGTATCAGTTTTAAATAAAAACTGCAAGTACTCCTTGGCCAGAAATTTCTATAATCCAGAACTTCTGGCTTTTTTCTAATTCTTTTTTTATCCTTCCAAATCCCTGTCAAGAAAACCCCTAACATTTGGATAGATGCCTCTGGAGCTTAGCTCTTCCACAACCTCAGTATATGGGGAAAATATATACAAACTTCATATAAATCTAACAACTCAAGAAACATGAAGGTAGCATTAAAGAAGTTTCCTGTGGAGATATGTTGGCTGCTTAGGTTCTTATGGGGGGGAAGGGGTAAGCTTCCCTATATCTCCAGTCAAGATGATTTCCTCACTCCTACCTAATGCAAATATTGTCATATACATATTCCCTGCATATGATCTTTCACTACCTGATCAATTATTCACTTTATATTCTCAAAGAGGGTAACTGTAATCAGAATTCCCTAATTTACATCTGATTAAGGCTTTTGAATCAATTAATATAAATATTTTTTTAAATGTCAAAATGAGCACTGTCCATCTTGCCCATTATATAAAGGAGCCTGAAGAAAGACAGCTCACTTTCTTTTCTTAGCATCAGAGCATATAAATCCATTTCTACAAATGTTCATGGTTTTTAATATACACAAGGCACAGTATAAGGTCCTTGAGGTACAAAGATGAAAAATGATACCAATTTAAAGGATCTTGTTATGGCTTTTAACCTACTCACCACATTTTCACTATTTCAGTAAATCAAAAGATCAATGATCCCACTGGGGGGAAAAAAAGTAGGTAGGTGGTTCAGTGGATAGGGTGCTGGCCCTGGAGTTAGGAAGACCTAACTTCAAAACCAGCCTCAAACACTTCCTAGCTGTGTGACCCTGGGCAAGTCATTTAACTTCTGACTGCCTAGGTCTCCTCAACTGTAAAATGGGAATCACAAGAGCACTTATCTCCCAGGACTGTCGTAAGGATCACTGAGATAATATCTGTACAGCATTTAGCCCAGTGCCTGGCACATCAAAGGTGTTTAATAAATCTTTATTCCTTTCTCTCCCTTCTCCCAACATGGATAGTTTCTGGGTTAGTATACATTGCAACACTTGAACCCTGACTCCTGAGATCTGCCCTCTATGCCAAGTCGGCTTCTCATCTGATTTAACCCACCTAACCCACCTTAATCCCTGCCTACTAAATAGTCTTACTCTTCCTGAATTTTGTTGTTCAGTCACTTTTCAGTCATGCCCAACTCTTCATAACTCCATTTGGGATTTTCTTGGCAAAGATACTGGAGGGGTTTGCCATTTCCTTCTCCAACTCATTTTACAAATGAGAAAACTGAGGCATGCAGGGTTAGGTGACTTGCCCAGTGTCTTAGGTTGGATTTGAACTCAGGTTTTCCTGACTCCAGGCCCAGCTCTCTATCTACTGCAGCACTTAGCTACCCCCTCTTTTCCTGAATAGAGTTGCCTTTTCTATGGTGAACCTGAACATACCATTCAGAACCCAGAGGTCCTAGGTAAAACCTAAACATTTAAACTTCTTGAAATAATAAATCATATATGTATATGTGTAACATGTGTATGCTTGCACATAACATTTTAAAGGCAAGAAAAGAGACAAAAGCAGAGAATAGCAAGCATAGAAGATATGTCACCTACATAATCCTCAGGGAGTCACTCTATGATCAGAAAAGTGGAGGAGTCTGAAAGGTCAGCTAATTTATTCCTCTACTATCCTGGACAAATTATTTTCAATACTGTTTTAATGAGATAACAGAAATGCTAGAATCTCCCTCAGTAATCCATCCAATGGTTAACAACCTTCACTGCCAGGAAATTCTTCCCTAAATTGAACTTTATTCTTATGCTAGGTATGAGAGAAAGAAGGAAACCACACATCTTTGGGCCTTCTTAAAAATAAATTTGATTCCCATATGCATTCTCCCATTCCATCTAAAGCTTTTTCTAAACTCCAGGAACCATGTTTTCTTGTTCTGTCTTTAGTGAGATAGAAAGAGCTGATTTCTTCTTTGTGAAAGCACCTTTTATCTGCTAGAATTTTATGTCACAGGAAGCCCTAGGCTTTCATGGGAGATAGATTTCAGAGCAAAGATTCTTAACCTTTTTAGCTCCTTTGGCAGCCTATGGACCCCTTCTCAGAATAATATTTGTAAATATATAAAATAAAATACATAGTATTCCAAGGAAAATCAATTATGTTGAAACACAGAAATTTAAAAGAAAATATAAGCTCATGGAGCCCAGGTTAAGAATCCCTTCTCTAAAAAAATAAAAAAAATTTTAAATTTTAAAAAATTTTAAAAATTATAAAATAAAAAGAATCCCTTCTCTAGAGGATCACAGGATCCTAGATTTAAATCAAGAAGGGAACTTGGAGGTTATCTACTCCAACTCTCATTTGAAAAATAAGGAAATTGAGGCACCCACACAGTAAGTGGCTTCTTGTCCCAGCTGTGCTTCTTACTTTTCAGAATTCAAAACCATGTTCATTCAGGATGAATCTCATCCTGAGATGACCACCTGGGGCCTCCTAACCCTGAAACATCCATCTTCCTCTGCAGATTTTTCACCTTGGAATACCTTTCCCTCATATTTTAGGTATTTACTGTCATCCCGTCATGTCTCACTCTTCATGATCCAATTTGGGGTTTTCTTGGCAAAGATACTGAAGGGGTTTCCTTCTCCAACTCATTTTAGAGATGAGAAAACGGGGACAAAGAGAATTAAGTGACTTTCCCAGAGTCACACAGCTAAAATGTCTAAGGCCAGATTTCAACTCAGGAAGATGATTCTTCTTGACTCCAGGTCACTAGCTGCTCCAGCTTTCCCACATACTGTCCCCTTTTCCCTTTTTTTAAGTTCCTCATAAGGGCCTCCATTTGGGGAAGGCCCACACCATCCAATTTTCATTTTCCTCCAGAATGTCAAAAGATTTTACAAATTTCAGTATCAGGGTACCTTCTACTTTATTTCCCTTTTGTGCTTGAGGGCATGGATTGTCTTTCTTTTGGGATGTATTTGAATCACCAGTATTTAATGCAGTGCCTAGGACCTGGTAAATGCTTAATAAATGGGTATTGCATTGCCTTGCCCATAACCATGCAAGTAATAAGTTTCAGAGCCAATATTAGAATCCAGGTATTTTGTCCCCAAATCAGGACACTTTCTTAGGGGAATACTTTAGTAAGGATGTGGGTGAAGATAAGCAAAGGGAGGAGCAACAGTAAAGCAAAAGTCTGACCTTTTTTTTTTCTTTTTTCTTTGTTTTTGTTTCATGCTTTTTGTTTTTATAGCCCATTTGGTGTTGTTGGGTTTTTTTTAATATATCCCTCCAATACCCAATGAACTTTCCTTTGTTATAAAGATTAAAAAAGAGAGAACAAAGTTTAGCAGGACCAAGTGTGACTGATCTAGTTTTATTCCATCCCTATATATCCCCTCTACAATGAGGGGAGGGAAGGGTATTTTCTTTCTTTTGTTCACAAGTACATACAGTTGGGGGGGGGGGGGTAGCTAGATGGCTTAGGGGATGAAGCACTGGCCCTGGATTCAGGAGGACCTGATTTCAAATTCAGCCTCAGACACTTGACACTTACTAGCTGTGTGGCCCTGGACAAGTCACTTAACCCTCATTGCCCCACAAAAAAAAGAAAAGATTCAAAGCAAAGACCTCTGACTCCAAAGCCAACAATCTGTCTACTAGATCCTTAGATAAATTCCAGTCTATGGGAATGCCCTCCACTGGTGAAAATAGCATCCCTCCCAAAAGTTCCCTTTTGGTGTGGTTCTTGTCATGTCTTTTTTTTTTCAGGGCAATGAGGGTTAAGTGATTTGCCCAGGGTCACACAACTAGTAAGTGTCAAGTGTCTAAGGCTTGATTTGAACTCAGGTCCTCCTAGTCCAGGACCAGTGCTTTATCCACTGCCCTACCTAACTGCCCCACCTTGTCATGTCTTTCCATAGATCTTCAAAAATAACTATGGCATTGAAACCTTCCTCTGGTTCTTTTAATATAATAAAATAGTGAGGGAGAACAGAGAGAAAGAGAGGAAGAAAAATCTTTTTTTAAATAGAGGTGAATTTTCTTTACTCTCCAAGGTCAAGTCTAGTTACTGTTAATTTCATTATAATATTTATAATGCATTAATAAGATCAGAAGAGAATAAGAATTTATATAGCACTTACTATGTGCTATGTTTTACAAATATTATTTATTTGACCCTTACAACCCTGGAAACTGAGGCAAACAGGTTAGGTCTTTTGCCCAAGGCTACAGCTTGTAAGTGTCTAAAGTGAAATTTGAACTTAGATCTTCCTGACTCCAGGCCCAGTACTATTACTCATTGCATCACTTAGCTGACCATTTCTTTATATTATTTTTCTAGCCATATTTTGTTTTCCTGATTCTTCTTACTTCCCTCTACATCAAGTTCAAATAAGCCTTCCTCTGCTTATTTGAATTCTTCATATCCATAATTTCTTATGACATAGTAATAACCAACTATATTAATGTATCGCATTTAATTTAGCCGTAGTCCAATGCTTAAAAACTTCTGGCTTGTCTTTTCCCTGATTGTAGGTGAAAGGCACATATTTCCTCCTATTCCTTTTTCTTTCCCCTCTCTCTCCTTTCCCCTTGCTTCCAGTGTTCACCTTGCTAAAGAATGGATTGAGAGAATACCAGTCTGTCAAAGAATTTAAATATATATGAATATATTAATATTGTATAGATATATGAATATATATTATACATATGAGAAAGATAATATAAGCACATGACTAAGTCAAGTCAAGTCAGGTCAACAAGTATTTACTAAGCACCTACTATGTGTCAGGCACTGTACTAAGCACTGAGATCAGCGGTAATTCAGAAATAAAGTGACTTGCCCAGGATCACATAGTTAGTACATATCCAAGGCTGGATTTGAACTTAACCCTTCCTGATTCCAGGCCCAATGCTCTATTCATTGTATCCTGGCTGCCTCAAACATACTAAGATTATTTTGGTCTATAAAATAAATGGAATCAGCATTGTTTAGTAAAATGCAGCCATAAAAAGCCCACTCTACCCTTCCATACCATTGTAATCAGCTCTGTATTTACCCTCTGGGACTCAGTACAAACTGCCATTGGGTAGGGAGGAGGGATAGAAATTGCTATAGCAAGTCACAATAACATGATAAATTTTTTAACGTCTTTGACTTCTCAAACAACTTTAGCTTTCTCTTCTACAGGCTAAATAATCCTAACTTCTTTAGCTTTTCTTTATAATCATTATTTTACAGCCCTTTCTTTATCTTAATAGCTCTACTCAGAATCCTCTTAATTAGAGAAGCTTAAGACCTAAGCACAATACTTGGGAGAAGTTTTCAGTGTTGCTTATCATGGAAGATTACTGTTGTTTGTTTGTTTTGAATGTTTTATGTTTTAATGTTGAATATTTTATGTTTAATGTTTTAATGTACACAAACATTTCATTTGAGGTTTTTATAAAAGAACTATAGGGCACTATATTGTTAAAAGACCTAGAGGGAGGCCTCTTACACATTGAATGACTCTTCTATGGATCATTTATGGCCAGACCTGGACAAGGATCACATAGGATAAGAAAGTGTAGAAGGGTTGTGATCTATACCAATCAAAGGATAAAATACTGAAGTATTTGTGATTATCTCATAATCCACTAGGACCTTTATGTGCCCTACCCCAACCATTCTTGTACATTTCCAGTTTTATCCAAATTGTACTGAATTTCCTCTCTTGTATTCTGTCAATAACTTTGGTCTTTATTTTCTTCAGCACTCTGCTCTTTTCTACATCATTACAGTATTCATTTTTCCTGTATTCCCCCATATCATGAAAGAAAAAAAATCTGAACAATTTAATGATTTTAGTTGTTGGCACATTAATAATCAATAGCCAATAAATACCCCCAATCCTTCCTTCTTTCTATGCATATTCCCTTTTCCTATTAAAGTAGCTAGGTGGCAAAGTAGATAGAGCACTGGGCTGGGAGTTAGGAAGACCTGAGTTCAAATCTGATCTCAGACACTTACTACCTGTGTGACCCATGGCAAGTCACTTAACCTCATTGTTGTGAGGATCAAATGAAATATCTTTACAGTACTTAGCACAGTATCTGACACATATTAGGTGTTTAATTAGTGTTTGTTGCTTTTCTCCATTTCTTAGCACATACATTTTCCTCTAAAGCCTCCAGATTCTGGAATGTCTTTCCCTCACCAGGGTGACTTTTCTTTTCCTCTGCAAAACTCTTCTCAGAAATTAATTCCTCTGAAAATCCCTTCTTTAACTACCCGAGGCTGTTCTTTGTACAATGTCGCCATGGGCAGAATCCACAACATTAAAGGAAGAAAAAGAGAAATATTTCAAATCAATTGTATTTGGTGAGCTGCTCACCATCTCCCTGTCTTTTTGTAACCTAATTCTTCTGTCTCCTCTATTCAATTATAGGAAGAAATCACATCTTCATGTCTATGTCTTTATTATTCAACAAGTATAACATGCTTGACAACTACCAATAATAAATATCCATTATCAATAAGAATGTGACTTGTTGTAACTTTGTTAATCTTAATAGACATTTACTTAAATATTTTCAATTTGTAGGAAATGTACAATCTATTATTTAAATATAATTTGTGAGTAGTTATTTTTATTAAAAATCCAATTTGGAAAGAAATACTAGAAATATCTAAAGTGTTCAAATTAAGAATAACTTTTGGGGCAGCTAGGTGGCACAGTGGATAGAGCACTGGCCCTGAAGTCAGGAGGACCTGAGTTCAAATCCGAAAACTTACTAGCTGTGTGACCCTAGGCAAGTCACTTAACCTCAACTGCCTCACCAAAAAAAAAAAAAAAGAATAACTTTTTATATTCTTTTTCACAAAACATAAAGTAAAATTACATTAGTAAAATGTGAGTAATGGACTATCTACCTCTGGTGCTTACTATGTGGAGGACCGTAGACAAGTCACAACCTTCCTTGGCCTCAGTTTCCACATCTGTAAAACTGAAGTGATTGGACTAAATACTTGTAATATTTCTCTTACCTCTAGATCTATGTTCCTATTTTAAGTTCAATATACACTTACAAAAACCAAACTATTCACAGCAGTTCATGGTTTCATATATAATTCTCTTTTTTATTCTTCATTGTACATTGCAATATTTTTGTTTCTTGATAATTAAATTTACAATGAAAAAGGAAATTAAAAATGTTAGTAATAGGAATGAAACTATGGTAATTGCTTAAGCATTATTGGCTTAAAGTAAGCCACAGTACTAATTTTCTAAGTAAAAGATTTTTAAGAAACAACTAATGATGATTAATTTTCAGAATATAAGTATTTCTGTTCCTGACAAAGAAAAATCTGCTTTAATTAGCTTCAATACTTTGATAATTATTTTTTCTTTTTTGGCCTATGAAACAAAAAATAATTTAATTGTCTGAAGATAACAATACTGTTCTGTAATTTAGTTTTAATCTCCTGTATTCCTAAAGGTACTCGTGCTACTTTCCTGCTTGAAATGCTTACATGTTGAGGTACTAGATTTATTTCCAAAGAAGAAAATGACACAAGTAGCTCTAGAAATTGTTGAGTCCAAAGATAAATGTGTGTGTGTATATATATATATATATAAAACTCAAAATAATTTCAATGGAGATTCTCCCCTCTTCTAAAAGAGAAAGTAATTAGAAATTTGGAAGCAAAATAGAAAAAAATATCGTTAATGCATCTCCAAAAGACATCTCAATTAGAGATGAGATATGTCACCTATTATACTCTTTCCATTGACAAAAAAAAATCACTAATAAGGTATTCATAACCAGATCAGACTAGGATCAAAACATTCACTTGTCCTATGTCTTGTGAAAACCATCTTGATGATGTGTGAATGAAATGATTCATGTTTCCAAGCACTAGCCATTCATCCAAAAATACTTCAGCCCTTTCCAGGGAATTTACTGATAGATATAGCCAAATCAAATTTTAATAACTTTAATTTGACTCTGTAGCAAACAGAACAGATACAGATATATCTCTACTTCATTTTTATGGCATCTTGGCATGCCATTTTTCTATTTCTGTAGGCATTTTCATGTTTTCTCTCTGAAATTTTCATACATCAAAAGCAAGAGAGTGAACTACATAAAAAATAAAAAATTACAGCATAACATTATATCAAAACACAATGTATTTATGTGCTACATATTACACATGTGTGTTGTATTATATGAAGCCCACATATTTTTTCTAACGTTGTTGGAATGCTCCATTTTATGAATTTTCTATGAGTTTCTAGACATCAACTACCCTCAATAGCTGGTTTTGCCTTTAGGTATTTATTACGTAAATTATGCATAATTTCATTACCATGGAAATCATATGCTGATAGTTTATCAGATTAGTGGAGTATTATTTAATCTATTGTTGTGAAATAAAGAAATCTTAAAAGAATTTCTGAATATATAAATTTCTCTTTTTAAATAAATTAATAATTTGCTAAAAATAGCAACTCCTTTCAATGCCTGGGGAAAAAATGGGGAAGGTTAGAGATAGGACTTATTATATCATTTAGCTTTTCAGGCTCAAAAGAGAAAAAAGTAACCTTTCTCATAATGGAGAAACTGAGGTAGATAGTATTTTGTCTTATTCAAAGTACAGTTTCATAAAATTCATAATAATGTTAAGTTAATATCTCTATACACATAATTCCCAGGCCTACATATACAACCTTAATCTCCCCACCAAGTTCTAGTCATGAATCCCCAACTGCCTACTGGATATGTTGAACTGTATGACCTATAGGTATTTTATCATCACCATGTCCAAAACAGAATTCATTATATCAAATTGGTTGTTAAATTTACATAGACAACATCCTGTTTCTTGTCCTTGTCATTTCTTACCTGGATTGTTGCAAGTCTTCTGTTTGGGTACCCTGCCTTGACTCTCTCTCTATTACAATCCATCATCCACATTGCTGCCCAAGCAATTTTCTTAAGATGTAGGTCTGACCATATCACTCCTCCACCTGATTCAATAAACTCCAGCGGCTTCCTATTACCTCCAGGATCAAATATAAAGTCCATTGTTTGGCATTTTAACTCTCTTCACAGTCTGGCCCCTGCCTACCTTTCCAGTATTCTTTGGTTTTGTTTGTTTTTGTTGTTGTTTGGTTTTGGTTTTGCAGGGCAATGAGGGTTAAGTGACTTGCTCAGAGTCACACAGCTAGTAAGTGTCAAGTGTCTAAGGCCAGATTTGAACTCAGGTCCTCCTGAATCCAGGGCCAGTGCTTTATCCACTGCGCCACCTAGCTGCACCCCTTCCAGTATTCTTAAGCTTTGCTTCCCTCCACATATTCTGTGGTCCAGCTATATGGACTTACTTGCTATTTTTCATCAATTACACTCCACCTCCCAACTCTGTGTCTTTGCACTGGCTGCTTCCTGATGCCTGGAATGTTCTTCTTCCTCATCTCTGCCTCTTGGAATCCTTGATTCTTTCAAGATTGATCTCAAATGTCACTCTCTGCAGTAGACCTTGGCAGCCCCTCTATTCTCTACCAGCTAGAGCTTTCCTTTCTTAGGAAACTTTCCACCTTGTACTTGCCCAATTATTTAAATGCTGTCTCCTTCACCATAATGTAAGCTCATTAAGGTTAGTTACTCAATAAACATTTATTAGGTGCCTATTATGTGCCAAGCACTGTGCTAAATGCTGGGGATACAAAGAAAAGCCAAAGGTCCTCCTTGCTTTCCAGGAGATTGTAACCTAATGAAAACAAGGTGCTATTTTGGCCTTTCTCTTTATTCTTAGTACTTAGCACAGTATCTAGTATTTTGTAGGTGCTAGATAAATATGAGTTGATAGGCTTATTGATTGACTAAGTGAGATCTCTTATCTCTTAACATAGAGCTGAACCTAGGGAAGTTATCTTTCAGATACATAGAAGATGCTATGGTTTATAGAACATGTCCTTTGAGTTGTTTTTTCCAGTTGAGGTGACAGATTTACACTAATTCATCCATTTATTCTAACCTTATCCATTGTGGTTGATTAAGCATTCTGAACTATATTCATTTCTTCCTTACATCATTCATTCAATAGTCATTTATTGAAAATCTGCTATGTATCTAGCAAAGAAAGAAAAATATTGAAAACCTACTATGTGTCTAGCTGTGACAAATTCATTCAACTGACATTAAGTACTTGAGTACAGTGCTGCAGCTAGGTAGCACAGTGGATAGAATGCCGGACCTAAAGGCAAGAAGACTGTTCTTCCTGAATTCAAATCTGGCCTCAGAGACTTACTAGCTATGGGACCCTGGGAAAGTCATTTAACCCTGTTTGCCTTAGTTTCCTAATCTATAAAATGAGATGAAGAAGAAAATGTCAAACTACTACAGTTTGCCAAGAAAACCCCAAATGGGGTCACAAAAAGTTGAATCCAACTGAAAAATGATTGAACATGTGAACAAGTACCACACACTGTGCTAGACACTTGGGAAACACAATGTCTTCAATATATTAGCATACATATACATATATTATATATATACACATACATATACATATATAGATATAAAATTAAGTGCTAAATGTGGTGTAGACAATACATACTGAGAGAAATGGAGAGAGAGAAAGACACAGAGACAGAGACAGAGAGAAAGACAGAGAAACACTATGGGCTAGAAACTGTTGTAGAACATAAGTAGCTGAACTTTGAAGGATGAATAAAGATTAAAGAGGCAAAAAGAAAGGGAAAGAAAATTCCAAACATTTGAAATGCCAAGTAACCAGAAACAAAGGTGTATTGCGATAAGGTTAAAGAGCAGTAAGCAGTCTAATTGAAAAAGTAAATTGGGTCCAGATTGTGCCTTGAGCAACAGGATAAGAAGTCTGGATTCTACATTGGGAACAAAAGCAAACAGTTATTTTTGTTTGGTTTTTAAAATCAGAATAGAAACATGATAAAAGCAGCATACTGTAAGGGCCTAAAATTCTAGCTGTGATGTCTAAAATCTAATGAGTGGTTACCTTAAATTAGAAAACGTATAGCACCACTCTTTGGGCATTGAGTATTTTTTAAAGTATATTAGGGGTTAGTAAAGAGAAACACGTGGATAAAGTATCAGATTTGCCTGCTCTCCCTACCCTGCCTGTCTCTGCCGCCAAGCCCCTGTCTGGAAATGAAAAGACCTTGCTCCCCTGCAGCTTCTCCCAGAAGCCTCCTGTGAAACAGGAAGCAGGGCCGTCCTTATACATAGCTCCAAGCTAATTGGTTGGTAGCACTAATTGACAGGACCCACAGACAGCAGAAACAACTTCCAGAAGCTGAAGTCAAATGTTTTCTTTTCAGGCCAGAGCTCACAATGTCCCTCCCCTCTGGGGGCGTCATTCCAATTCTCACAGTACATAAGGACATTTGTTTTTTAAAAAGGTGATTCAGGCAGCAATGGTCATGAGGAGTTGAAGAAGAGGAAGAGGTTATAGGAAATTGAAACTAGCTAGGAGATAATTTTGATAATCCAAATATGAGGTGATGAGGACCTTAATGAGGGTTATTGAAATGGGAAGGAAGAGAGAAGAAAGGAAAGAAGGACAGAAGGAAGGATGGAAGAAGGAAGGAAGGAAGGAAGGAAGGAAGGAAGGAAGGAAGGAAGGAAGGAAGGAAGGAAGGAAGGAAGGAAGGAAGGAAGGAAGGAAGGAAGGAAGGAAGAAGGGAGGGAGGGAGGGAGGGAGGGAGGGAGGGAGGAAGGAAGGAAGGAAGGAAGGAAGGAAGGAAGGAAGGGAAGAGAAGAGAAGAGAAGAGAAGAGAAGAGAAGAGAAGAGAAGAGAAGAGAAGAGAAGAGAAGAGAAGAGAAGAGAAGAGAAGAAAAGAAAAGAAAAGATCTGGGAGAGGAAAGCCCTCGGGGTTTCTGTTCAAAACAGAAGAAATGCATAATTGAAGGATGAGATAATGAGTTCAATTTGATGAATTCAATATTGAGTTTGAAGTGACAGTAGGACATTCAAGATATAATCTTTTATAAATAAGAGGAAATATGAGCCAAGAATATAAATGACAGATCAGAACTGCAATTAGCTTTAATAATTAAGAAGTCTTTCTACATGTAGGGGAAGTCATGTGGTACAGTGGATAAAGCACTGGACCTAGAGTCAGGAAGAACTGAGTTCAAATCCAGCTCCAGATGCTTAAGAGCTGTGTGATCCTAGGTAAGTCTCTGCCTGTTTCCTCAAATGCACAATGGGAATGATAATAAAAGCACTTACTTCAAAGAGGGTGGTTGTAGAAATGAATTGGGATATTTGTAAAGCATTTAGCACACTACTTGACATGTAGCAGGTACTGAATAACCATTCTCCCATTTTAAGCTTAAATCTCTATATTTTTGCAACTTTCATCCTTTGTTCCTAATTCTTTCATCTGGGTCCAAGATGTAAAAGTCTTCCAGATGACATCCCTGCAAATAAAGATAGCTGTCATGTCATATCCCTCCCCCAATCTTTTCTAAGTTAATTCCTCAAGTGTTTTTCTCCTATTTTGTCTAAATTTTTTCATTCTCCTCTTCCTGTCTATTTCTTCCTCCTTATGTCCTCTTCGATCTCTCTTCACATATTCACAGACTCTTTACATCAAATATTTCTCATGAAAGAAATATAGCAGGGTCAGATAGGTGGTGCAGTGGATAAAGCACTGGCCTTGGATTCAGGAGGACCTGAGTTCAAATCCGACCTCAGACACTTGACATTTACTAGCTGTGTGACCCTGGGCAAGTCACTTAACCCTCATTGCCCTGCAAAAAGACCAAAAAAAAAAAAGAAATATAGCCAAAATCTGTAGGGAATTGACATAGATATGTAAATAGGAATTCTTCCCCCAGTAAATAAGCGATGAACAGACATAAACAGCTTTCAAAAAATTTAAGGTAATATATCAAAAATATAAAAAATTACACAAATCATTAATTGTAAGAGAAATGCAAATAAAAACCACTCTGAAGCTTCACCTCACCTGAGACTAATCTCATCAGATTATCAAGGATGATAAAGTGAAAATAGTCCATGGGATTATACTTTAGATCATCATTGTAGAAGCATGGGAGGCCATTAAGTTCAACCTTGTCAGGGCAGCTAGGTGGCACAGTAGATAAAGCACCGGCTCTGGATTCAGGAGGACCTGAGTTCAAATCCAGTCTTAGTCACTTGACACTTACTAGCTGTGTGACCTTGGGCAAGTCACTTAACCCTCATTGCCCTGCAAAAAAAAAAAAGTTCAACCTTGTCATTTTACAAATGGGGAAACTGAAGTCCAAGTAGTTTACATGACTTGCCCACAGTCATTCAATTAGTAATGACCTATAGTCAGATTTGAGTTCACATATTCCTTACCCCAAGGCCAGCATGCCATCCACTATGTCACAATGTCAAATAATATAAAAAGACCAGAGAGGATGAAGACAGAGAAAAGACCATTCGACATGGAATTGAAAACTATTGGTTACCCAAGAAAGGGCAGTTTTAATTCAAATGGTGGGTCTATAAATGAGATTACAGAGTGCTGAAGAAGTGAAATGAAGGGAGCAAGTAGAGACTGCTTTTTCCAGAACTGGCAGTGAAAGGAAGGAGAGGTGCTGGATCACAGCTTTCCTTGCTAAGGAAATGGTTTGTTTTTTTTAAATTGGCGTTAGAGACCTAAATAGGTTTACAGGCAGACAGTAAGGAGTCAGGAAAGGAGGACAAAATGAAGATAGAGAGATAAATTAGAAAAATTGTCAGTTTTAAACTATGTATTTTTCATAGTTTGGTGAAAGGTAAAACAGGGTTAGGACCCTATCTTTCTGAATCATTAAAAGTATAATTTTGGGGTTATAGTTCTAATCTTGGGTAAGTAGACATTCTTATACATATTCATATAGGAGTTGTTTACCTTTCCTTTTAAGCATCTGGAAGGAATCTCAGTTATTGCCTGTAATGTCTTTTGAAATGCTTTCTTTACTTTCTAGATTTGACATTTTTGTTGGATATGATCAAAATTTAATTTAATTTAATTTTTAAAAAATGCTTCCTTACGCTCATGAAAGTCATCATGCTTTCCATTCAAAGTTAATTTCAGGTTTATGGTTAATTTTCATCAATTCAAATATAACAAATCTTCATTAAAACTCAAAACTATATTAAGTACAATGCTCGCTATTACCCAGTCAGGGTTCTGTGTTCTTCAGACAACTGGTAATTGTCTCCAATACAAAGATTACATCCAAAGATTTAGAGATAATGTCCCCATGAAGTAAATATAAACCATAGTTTGTGTTTCATTAACTAAAATGACAAGTAGCAAGGTCAGAAGGCACTTTAGTTATCATTAGCAAGATTTTTTTAGATAAATTTCTTTCAGACCCAACATTCAGTAAATTTTCCCTTTACAAAGGATCTCAGAAAAGCAAGGCACAAGATTTTGACTGCTTTGCATGCAAAACATGGAAGAATGCTTATTTTCAACCCTGGAACTTTTCTCCTTGAGTCTTTTTGCTTTCCCTTACTCCCCTCTAATGCCTCTGAATACAGTAAAACCCCTATATTTTCTCCCTACATTACATATTTCCTGAGTGATGAACAGTATGTGGAATTTTATTGAGTTATGATCAATCCTAACCTCTAATCCTGCATCATCAACTGCCTGTTGAGGACAGGCACTTCCAGTTCAAACTGGAAGTGCTATAGAAATCTCAAATCTAACATATTCAAATCAGAACTTTATCTTCTCCCCACCTAAACCAACATCTCTTCCCAATGCTCCTATTTCTTTTTTGGTTTTTGTTTGTTTGTTTATGGGGCAATGGGGGTTAAGTGACTTGCCCAGGGTCACACAGCTAGTAAGTGTTAAGTGTCTGAGGCCGGATTTGAACTCAGGTACTCCTGAATTCAGGGCCGGTGCTTTATCCACTACACCATCTAGCTGCCCCCACTCCTATTTCTTTTAAAGACACCACCATCCTTCCAGTTCCCCAGGTTCGCAACCTCAGCATTATCCATGACTCCTTACTCTCACCCCACATATTCAATTAGATGCAAATCTTTTCATTTCTACCTCCACGATAGCTTTCATATCATACCCCTACTCTGCAGTTTTATAGCCATCATGCTAGTTCTGACCCATATCATTTCTTGCCTGAATGACTGCAACAACCTCTTAACTGGTCTCTCTACCTTCTCCAATCAATTCTTCACACAACTGCCAAAATGATTTTCCCAATGCTCATATGTGGCCATATCATATTCAACCTCCATTCCCAATTAATAGACTCCAGCATTGCCTCTAGAATAAAACATAAACTCCTCCATTTAGTATTTAAAGCCATTTATAATGTGGATGCAGCAAGTCCTGCTAGCCTCATTATGTATTACTCCCCTTTCACCATGCCACCATCCAACTGAACTGGCCTTCTTACTTTTCTTCATACTCATATTAAGACCCAACATGAATAACAAATTAAGGTATGATACCATCCCCTAAGGAGAATTATGTGTCCCTGTTTCTTCAATGGCTGTTTCCTATTTCTGGAATGCATTCTTGACTCACCTCTACTTTTTTTTTTGCAAGGCAATGAGGGTTAAGTGACTTGCCCAGGGTCACACAGCTAGCAAGTGTCAAGTGTCTGAGACCGGATTTGAACTCAGGTACTCCTGAATCCAGGGCTGGTGCTTTATCCACTTCGCCACCTAGCTGCCCCTCACCTCTACTTTTGTAAATTATTTGTTTCCTTTAAGACTTAGTTCTGGGGTAGCTAGGTGGCACAGCGGAAAGAGCACCGGTCCTGGAATCAGGCAGACCTGAGTTCAAATCTGGCCTCAGACACTTGACACTTACTAGCTGTGTGACCCTGGGCAAGTCACTTAACCCCCATTACCCCGAAAAAAAAAAGACTTCGTTCTAAGACCACTTTTAATAACATGCCTGTCCTGACTCACTTAGCTGCTAGTTTCCTACTCAAAATTATTTAGTAATTGTTTTGTATATATACTGTATCTGGGCTTTAGAGCATGCCCAGATCACATAATATGGAGCCACTTTCCACCACAGCTCTTCCAATACTTTTCATTCCTACTCTAACTTCCCATGACTCCCCTACCCTCTCAGCTAAAAACCATTCCTCATATTTTAGAGAAAAATTTGAAACCATTCGCCATGAACTCCCTCTTCTCACCTCTTTCCCATCTCACATCACCCAGATGACTTCTGCCACTATCTCTTTTTTAACTCCAATCTCACTAAAATAAATTGCCAATAAAAAAGTTGCAGAGTTGTTTTCCCAGCCCAGGGAAGCTTAGGAAGACAGAAAGAGACCTGTGGACACTGGAATGGTGGCACAGTGAAAGTATATTGGATGTGAGCCTTAGAGATGGCAGCAGCAGCAACTGCAGAGGCATTACAAGCACCTAACATACAGAGATGAAAAGGAGACTGAACACCTGGTCAGAAAGAGATTCCAGAGGACCCCTGTGCTAGCACTGGGCATAAGACTCTGTATCATTTGGCAGATCCTTTGCTTATTGCCCATTTCAGGTAACATTTCCATGTTGTAAAGAAACAGTTGCAGTTACAAGGAAGCAGGAGCCTTACCTGGGTAAAGACAAGAGCATAGACAGACCAGGAAGGCAAGGACCAGAATACTTCCCAGATCATACCACTATGAAAGCATCAACATCATATAGGCCCCAAGACCTAGCTGTGAAAGCAGCAAGATATAAAAGACTGAGGCTTAAGCAAATCATTCTTCCCTCCAACCCCCACAAAGGTAAGCAGAGTCCAACTCTAATACCATCCAAAGACAAGACTAGACTGAAAAAAGTGAGAAAAATAGCAATGAAGAGACTAGAGCTGAGTAAAAACTTTCAGATTCAAACACAAGACTCAAGAGAAGAATAAAAAGGTAAACATGAATAAGAAATCATAAGAAACTTATTTAAGTTAAACTGTTTGCATTCCTATATGGGAAGATGATACATGTAACCTCTAAGAACTTTATCATCATTAAATCAGTTAGGAGGAATCTTAGAGAAAGGTCATGGATTTATATTGGAATGATCTCAAATTTAAAAATGTAAGGGTGAGAAAGAGAGATGAATTGGAAAAAGGGAAAAGGTAGAGGAAGAACAAGAGAAATTATCTCACATAAAAGAGGCATATAAGGAAGAGCTTTTACTATGGTGTGGAAAACAGGGAGGGGAGCAGGCAACACTTGAACCTCACTCCCTCATCTGAACTGGTTGAAAGAGGAAACTACATACACACACATATTTATTATGCATACATACATATATATTTATATAGACATATGCATATAGATAGACACATACACATACCCACCCAAACATACATGTATTTATAATATGTGCACAAATATATATTTATATATGCATATGCATACAGTTAAAGAGATAGACATACATATACCCACACAAACGTACATATATTTATTATGTATACACATATATATATATTTATATATACATATGCATATAGATAGACAAATATACACACACACATAGGTATAGAAATTTGTATTACCAAAAGGAAAATAGGAGGGATGGTGATATAGAAAGGGTTGGAACGTGGTGGGGTGGGGAGTGATCATAAGAGAGAGAGTCAATTAAAGAAAACAGTGTTCTACAGCAAAGCAGACTTTTGAGAAGGAGACAGGGTAAAAAGGGGGGAAGATAAATAGAAGAAAATAAGTTGGAGGAAAATGCACAGTTAGCAATCATAACTGTGAATGTGAATGGGATGAACTCATCCATAAAACAGAAGATGATAGTAGAATGGATTAGAAACCAGAATCCCAAAAGATGTTGTTTCAAGGAGATTACAGCAATATATCACAAATATTGTACATCATAACTAGGTTAGATTTAATCAGAAATGTAGGGCTGGTTCAATGTCAGGAAACTATAAACAAAATTGACCATACTGATGACAAAAATAACAAAAATCATATAGTTATATCAATAGATGCAGAAAAAGCTTAACAAAATACAACACCAATTCCTATTTAAAATAGTAGAAAATTTGGGAATAAATGGAGTTCTTAAAATGATATGTAATATCTGTAAAATCAAGACCAAGCGTTACCTATAATGGGAATAATAGCCTTTCCTATAAGATCAGGAGTGAAAGCAAGGATGTCCATAAGCACTATTGTTATTCAGTATTGTACTAGAAATTGTAGTCATTAAGACAAGAAAAAGAAATTAAAGGAGTAAACATGAGGAATGAGGAAACAAAACTATTTTTACAGATGATATGATGGTATACTTAGAGAACCTTAGAGAATTAACTAAAAAAGCTAGTTGAAATAATGAACAACTTTAGCAAAGTTGCAGGATATAAAATAAACCCACACAACCCATCAGTACTATATATTACCAACAAGACCCAGCAGGAAGAGAGAGAAAGAGAAATTAAACAAGATGCAGAAGCAAAGGAGCAGTATAGCCTAGTGTTTGATAAACTTAAAGATCCCAGCTATTGGGACAAAAGCTCATTATTTTAAGAAAAAGCTGCTGGAAAAATTTGAAAGTACTCTTCAGAAAGTAGGCATAAACCAACATCTTACATTATACACCAAAATAATTTCAAAAAGGGCATATGATTTAGACATAAAGGGAAATATCATAAACAAATTAGGAGAACATAGAAAAAATTATCTATCAAAGCTATGAGTATGGGAAGAATTCATGGTTAAACAAGAAATAGTTTCTAATAAAGGTCTCACTTCTTGAAAATATAGAGAACTGGTGGGGCAGCTAGGTGACACAGTGGATAAAGCACGGGCCCTGGATTCAGGAGTTCAAATCTGGCCTCAGACACTTGATACTTACTAGCTGTGTGACCCTGGGCAAGTCACTTAACCCCCATTGCCCTGCAAAAAAAAAAAAAGAGAGAGAGAACTGAACCAAATGTGTAAACATATAAATCATTGATAAATGGTCACAGAGGAAGAAATCAAAACCATCAATACTCATATGAAAAAAATGTTTGAAATCATTAACAATTAGAGAAATATAAATTAACACAACTCTGAGATACTACCTCATACCAATCAAATTAGCCAAGGTGACCGAAAAGGAAAATAACAAATGGTGAAGGGGATGTGAGAAAATATATTTACTAATGCACTGTTGGTAGAGCTCTGTAATGATTGGAATGATGCCACCTACTGGAGACTTGCTGTGGGAAAGTTCCACTATGAAGAAAATGCCTCAGAGGCATTGTGGCTTTTCCTTGGCGTCAGGAAATGACGTTTGCTCATGGGTGCTGTCTATCAAGGCTACCAGCCAATCAACTTGAGGAGCCTCCTATGGTCTGGGAGGAGACAGGAAGGAGGAAAGGGAGCCTGTGCAGAGAGCTCTGGGGCTTTCTGGGTTCCTGACTGGATGGTGGTGGCGGCAGAGGACTTCACAGGAAATTTGAGGAAAGATAGGAATGCCAGGCTGTTGGAATTCTGTTGTCAATCTTTTTCTTTCTATTTTCCAATAAACCCTTAAAAACCTAAACTTGTTTTATCAGTGATTTTAGTCAGTTTCCCCCAAAACTGGGGGAACAGATTAGAATCCACATTTAGAATCTTAAATTACACAGCTCCAACCTAGTCTAGCCATTCTGGAGAACAATTTGGAACTATGCCCAAAGGGGTATAAAACTATGCATACCCTAGAATTCCACAGTACTTCTACTATGCTACATCCCAATGAGATTTTTTTTAAAAAGAAATAGGACACATATATACAAAAAATATGTATAGCAACTCTTTTTTGATTCAAAAAGAATGGAAACTGAGATGTCCATCAATTGGGGAATGGTGGAACAAGTTATAGTATATGAATGTAGTGGAATACTATCATGCTATAAGAAATGATGAAGGAGATGGTTTCAGGAAAACCTGGGAAGTTTTAGATGAACTGATGCAAAATGAAGTAAGCAGAAGCAGGACAACAATCTACACCATAATAGCAATATTAAAAAGATAATCAACTGTTAAAGACTCCAAAACCTTGATCAATACAATAACTCACCACAATTCCAAAAGACTCATGATGTAAAATGCTATTCAATTCCACATAGAGAACTGATGGTCTCAGTGTTGAGATAGAAACATACTTTTCATTGCTTTATTCTGCTTCCTTTGGAAAATGGAGTAACATTATTGTGGGAAAAGGGTTTACATGACATTATATGTAAGTTATAATCCTATTTCTAGCCTTCACAATGGATGGGGGAAGAGTAAAAGGAGGTAGAGAAACTGGAACTGAAAATTGAAGAAAAAAAGAAAAACTATGTACCAAGCAACACAAAAATAAATGTGGCTAAATCAATATTTTATAAACTTTTAAAAAAAATTATAATAATTCTTTCAGTGAGGAAAAAGATAAAGGAATAACCAACCAGAGAGAAGGTTAGAGAAAAGTTAGTAACCTATGGACCTTTAGAATTAGAATTAGAGATTTGCAGAAAAGGGAGATGTTAAGAGGTTCAGGGAATCTGTTTGGAAAACATTTTCCCAGAAAAGAATTAATTATTTGAAAAGTGAACTCAAACCTATCTTATTGTAAAATTAATTGGTAGATACTTCTCCTGGTCTTACCCAGTCAGCAATGCCTATGTAAAGATGAGACCTGCAAGAGAAAACCATTTGGCAGAAGGAGGGTGGTTTTCAATAGATCCTGTGATTTTGTAAGAATTCCTCTTTCCTGCTATATTTTTATTATGTCATTTTCCAAGCAATTATCAGACAAATGCCTACCCTGTGAAAGGAGCCTGAGCAAACAAGTTAGATTTCAGAGAGGATTTAAAATCATTAAGTGAGTCAGTCTTTCTAATCTTTAATAAAAGTTCCAGAGGCAAAATACAAAGTGTACCTTGGCTACTAATAGCAAGTTTATAAAACAAAAAAACAAAAAATACATTTGCACCATGAATACTAACAATGCTTACCCTAAAGAATTTAGCTTAAGAAGAAGAGAATATACATGCCCAGCACTTGGAGATTAAAGCTGATTTGCAAGATTTCTGCACTGAAAATAAGACAATAAGGATTAGAACATGGATCCACATAATGATATACCTTGTATTATTTCAAATGTCAAGCTCTATATTTTAACATCATGTTGTTATCGTTGTTGTTGTTGAGTCTTTTCAGTCATGGCCAAGTTTTTGTGACTCCATTTGGAGTTTTCTTGGCAATGATGGTTTGCCATTTCCTTCTCCCTCTCATTTTACAGATGAGTAAACTGATGCTAACAGGTTTAAAGTGACTTGGATCATACAGCTAGGAAGTGTCTGAGGCCAGATTTGAATGAGGGAAGATAAGTCTTTCAGCATTCTATTCACTGTGCCACCTAGCTACCCCTAAGGTAAAATATATGAATCAAAAATAAAATCCCCTGGGAGCAGCTAGGTGGTACAGTGGATAAAGCACCGGCCCTGGATTCAGGAGGATCTGAGTTCAAATCCAACCTCAGACACTTGACACTTACTAGCTATGTGACCCTGGGAAAGTCACTTAACCCTCATTGCCCTGCAAAAAATAAAATAAAATAAAAATAAAATCCCTTGAACATTTAAAATACTTGTTTTAGGTTTTGAAAATATATATATTTAGATTCATAGAACCAGATCTAGGAGGGACCCTAGAGGTCACTGAGACTAAGCCTTTCATTTCACATATGAGGCATTTACACATCATCCCCACATTCCATATACAGAGTACAATCTTGTTAGAGAAGTTGAAGATTATCTTTCCTCAGTCTTAAAAAAGACAGTCTTTAGCCAGAATTCCTGTTCTTTTGCTTGTTGTTTTTAAAAGATATCCTTCAGGGTGTGTTGCCCTGTAGTCACTCTCTAATATTATTCAGCATGGCCAAGACCAGAAACTTAAGGAGCCCCAAGAGACTGAGAAGTAACAATAAGTTCTGACCGATGTGATAAGCCAAATGTGCAGCTAATTTCCTTAAAGAAAGAGAAGTGTAATAGTATAGATGATAGTGGAGTCAGGAGTGGAGTTGTGAAGTCAGAAAGACCTGAGTTCAAATCTGGCCTCAGACATTTGCTAACTGTGTGACCCTGGGGAAGTCACCTTACCTTGTTTGCCTCAGTTTCCTCATCTGTAAAATGAGAGGGAGAAGGAAATGGCGAATCACTCTAGTATCTTTGCAAAAAAAAAAAAAAAAAGCCTTAAATGGGGTCACAGAGTCAGACAAAACTGAAACAACCTAACAACAAAATGGAAAGAATAGCACCTACTTCCCAAGGTTTTCTGAGGAGCAAATAAAATATTAATGCCTGATACATAATAGTCACTATATTAATTCTGACCATCATCATCATCATCATCCTAATTATCTTAACTTTCTTAATGTTATGATTGGCACTGAAATCCACTCTCAAATGCTGCATTTAAATACAATAACCACTCAAACTAAACCCTCCAGCTCACTAAAGATTAGGTATAGGACAGACAATGGAAGGTAAAATCTTTGTGAGGAGAGACCACTTTGTTTTTATCCTTTGTCCTTTTATCTTCAGAGCCTAGTATAGTGCTTGGAACTTTTTTTAATAAACCTAGGATTTCATAAATGCAGTTTGACAAATGATCTTCAATTTATTATGTTATAAAGCTGTCTGAGGGAACTGGAAGATTAAGAGAAAATTCACACTAGATTGTGACAGACTGGACTCGAACCCAGGTCTTCCTGAAAATAGGCTAGGCCTTGTCCACTTTGTCATACTGCCTATCACCTGACAGATGGTAAGCACCTATTAAACTTTTGATCCATTGATTAAAATCAAATTATTTATCTTATGGAGAGTCAAAACACACAAGGAATATGAAGGAGGTGTTTTACAGACAAAAAAACTGAGGGTTAGAGAAGTTAAGTAAATTGCTCCATTTCACACAGCTAGGGTCTAAGGTGGGACACAGATCCAGAGCCTGCAGACTCCAAGCCCATCAAGTTTTCTAATCCACCATGCTACCTTTCACTATGGAGCTGACTACCCCTGGAAACTATAGTTTTAAATAATTATGGCTCTTTGGATAATTATGATATTCTATAATTTAATAGGAATTTTAGGACACCATACGGTGCTACACGAGCTACTCTCTAATACTCATACTCTAATAGGAGCTACTTTCAAAGATTTAGCTGATTCTGAATCATAGGGATAAAAAAAATCTGCCACTTAGAAATTAAGAAGTAAGATTATCTTTCAATTTATAGAAAGAATTGGATAGGATTAGTATGATTACAGAAAAGGTCACATCCGAAATGCCAAGTCTTAGAAATTCGTAATTTATGTTGTAGCTGAGAAATGGTCAGTTGAAACCAAGAACTGTCACAAAATCATAGGATCATAGAGCATCAGGGGTCCCTTTGAGATCATTTAGTTCAACTACCTCATTTTACAAAGTAAAAAAAAAAAAAATGACACACAGAGAAACAAAGTGGTTTATCCAAAATGACACAAGTGACAGAGTCATATCCAGAGCCATAATTACACCTGACTATGGTGAGGGCAAATTTCACTGGAGATGAGGAGAGGTGGCATAAAAAAACAGTCTCTTATCATAGATGTAGTCACATCCGTAAGGGGTCGCTGATCTTAAGAATCTTGGCTTTTCCCCTATGAAGATTGGAGAGAAGGGCCCCTAGATGTGGACATGATGATGACAAAACCCTGAGGGAACCAACTGAAGACACTTCTGCATGATGATTCCATAGGATCCTGAGGTCAAATATAGGATCAGACTTCCATTAGGATTTATCTTAAATTCTATCTTCTGCAGCAATTAAATTCTTAAATTCTATCTCCCGCTCTTACTCTGCTAGCGCTTTTCCCTCTGAAATTAAATTTTATTATATTATATTATTATATATTTTATTATTTATTATATTATGTGTATACATACATACATACATCTTAAATGTACATAGTTATTTGCATGTTGTTCCCTGTCATTAGAATGTGAGCTCCTTGAAAGTAGGGACTATGTGGGGTTTTTTTCCTTTCTTTGTATCCTCAGAACTTAGATACAACCTGGTACATAGTAAATGCTTTAAAAATGTTTGTTGATTAAGTAACTCTTTCCCTAGGCTAGCACCACTACCCCATATGTACACATGTACACCCACCCAGGAAAAGATCAGGTCAGATATTCCCACCCCAAAACCCAGAGATAAGCAGAACCCAACTCTAACATAAAAACAAAAGTGAAGAAATAAGCTGGAAAAATGAACAAGAAAAAAAAAAGGAACCTAATCATCAAAATCTATTATGGAGACAGAGAAACTCAAGACAAATTTAGAAGTCAATTAATTTAAAATATCTGTGTGTGGGACAGTTATGGATTTGAGTCAGATTAAACTCTGAGGATGGAGTCTGAAAGATACCTAGCCCCCGCCAGGATAACTAACCTCTTGCTTTGCCTAAAAGTTAATTGCTTGTCAAATTCTCACTGTCTCCTTTAAGTTTTATGGTTGAGATAATGGACTTGGGACAGTTCTGTAAACTTTGGGGATGGGGTCTGAGAGATAGCCAGTCCCCCAGTAAGTTTTATTACTTGTCACAGTTCTACCAATTAGCACTATTTACTTTACTTCTGCTTAGTTCCCACATGCCAGCTACACCTTAGTTTATGGCCTGTAATAAAAAAAACTCCCCTCTCACATGTCAGAATCCCAGTCCCTGTCATGGCAAATAAGGGAGTGATTTCTGCCTCCCTCTTTCTTTGACATTTGTAACGATTGGAATGACGCCACCTGCTGGAGATTTACTGTAGAAGAGTTTCACCCATGAAGTGAAGGTCTTTGAGGGCAAGACCAGGAGTCTTTTCTTTGGCGTCACTTCCTGACGCGGGCTAGTGGGAGGAGGAAGGAAGAGACTGGCGCGGTGTCTCGGGCTCTTTCCTGAGGACGCTGGCGGAGAAGGGAGCTAGAAATGTGCTCTCCCTTTAATAGATAGGAATCTAGGCCTTTCTCTCTCTTTACCAAATTCTTATTCTCCTTAATAAATGCTTAAAAGTCTAACTCTTGCTAAAGCTTATAATTTATTGGCGACCACTCATTAGATATTTTAGACAGTTTAGCTAGAATTTTAGCCCTTAACAGATGGCTGACCACGAAGAGGAAAGCTAAACCTCAGTCTTCTGATCTTCTGGTTGGGTAAGAAATTTCCCCTACCCTCTCCTTTTAACTGCTAAGTACTGGCGTACTGGCTGTGTTTTCCCTTTAAATTTTTTCGAATGGACCTTTTAAACTCCCTAATTGCCCTATTTTTGATTTTAGTCTGTTTAACCAGACAAATGGGAGATAAGATCATGTTAATGCTTTGTTTTTGTGGATTTTCTATTTTTCTTTTTATTTTTGTTAAAAGAGCCAGCAACTTACTCACACAAGGAAATATCTCTCCCTTTCCCAACCATGCTTTTTCAGAGGAACCTGAAGAGATTCCTGCAGCTTTTCCCAGTTCCAACACTAATTGTTGCTCTAATTTTGCATGCCTGGAGGCAATGACCCACCCTCTTGAAGTTTTTAATCCCCTAGCACCTGGAGGCAAAGTGGGGGAAGAGGAATCCAGGCCTGAGTTCAAAATCAAGTCTGATTCAAATTGCTCTGGTCCCTCCCCTCCTCTCCAGACCCCACCCTCTACTCCTCCCATGGCCAAGCCCATTGCTTCCCCTGCCTGGGAAGTCCAGAGATCTGATGCGCATGCTCAACTTTCTCTAACTACATTTGCAGCTTCAGGCTCAGCCCTTCCCCAGCCTGGCTGTGCTTCTGAGACAACCTTAGAAAACCCTTTAAATTCCAGATATGCTCGTTTTGTTCATAATTTTGCTAACCTGCTTTTGTCTTTAATTAGTAATCTTGTAAAGCATTTGTATGGTGAAAAGACTGACAGACAATATAGAGGGGTTAAAGAAGAAAAACTTAAGCTGAATAAGAATGACAATCATCACCATAGTTCAAGACTCTGCTTCTTTTGCCATGGAAGTATATATATTTTACAGAAATGTAGAAGTAAACAGCAAGGTATTGATATGAGTATTGGGGATTTTAGATATCGGGATCAAAAGTGTTCTGAATTCACTCAGAGTATTAATGTCAGTTCAGAGGTTACATAGGATTTCTATGCTATTACATCTACATTTTGAAATTAATGGTATGAGTTTATTTTCATAGAGATTTTCATGCTTTTGAGATTGTATTTTATACTTAGTTTTTAAAACAAGGAGAATATTTGTAAAAGCTTTTTATAGTCATGTGATCAAGTTTATATTTTATAATACTCTTATTAATATTAAGTTCATATTCATTTAGATTTCCCTAGTTTGAATTTTATTGTCTTTTATTGTTCCGTGTGTATTTTTTTCTATTTATTCATCTCTCTAATTTTGAAACATTGCAAGATGGTTTTGATTTCATAATACAATGTTAATTCTAGGAGTACTGTGCTCCCATATTCTGAGTTGTTTGTTTTTGTTATTTTTTCTCAACTGATTATTTGATCAAACTCTTTGAAGCATTTCCCTGGCAAATTGGTTGCCATGGCAAGTGTAAAGAAGTATTATTTTTGATAAGCATATTCCAAAAAAAAAAAGAAGGGGAACATTTGTAAAAGTTTTCTTTTTTTAAAAAAAAAAAAAGTTCTTTGAGATTCTGTTGTGCTTTAACTTGTATTTAAGTATGTTCTGATTTTTCACAAAAGTAATTGTATACTAAGTAAAAAAAAGGGGTATTATTTGAAATTGTTGCATAATTATATATTATATTCTGAGTCAAGATGTATTCACATTTTTTGCAATCATTTATTATCCTCAGTTTTAAAAATCCATATGAGACTTGGATTATGGGAATTTATCATTTAAGACATTAATTGCCTTTATTCTGAGTTATCAGACGCCAGTTGGCCAAGATGCCATCCAATCACAAGAGGAATACATGCAAGAGCAGACACTGAACTGTCACATGAGGGGAGACATGCATGAAGTCAAGGTATAGCCGAGGGAACGGCTTTTGACAAATGTTGAGGTTGGATTCTCTTGGTTTAATATTTTATTCTCTTTTTCCCCACAATATTGTACAGATGGCTGGAAGTATTCATCCCACCCATCTCACTTCTACACCTGGCTTCTATGCTCCCTCCTATATGCCTGATGCCATGGACATCTCAAATCCCATGCATCTGATTAAGTCTGACTCAGTTTCCTCCAATATGTTCGGTGGCATGGACATATATTCCATCCACCTATTTTAAACCTGGCATACTGCATGGGCAGTATATATTGCTCAAGTGTGGGAATGCTCATATCCCATCATTTCTCTGTTCTTTTATGGTAACCCCCATAATTATCTCAGGTGTCATGATAAATACAGTGTTGAATTTGGCCTTGACACCTGTTACCAATTATATTAGATTTTCTAATTTCTCATAATGGCATGAGGATAATTAGGCAGATGATGCAAAAAAGTGATGAAACAAAGATAAAAATTATTTTTAATAATTAATATCCCAGCAATTGTCTTCTCAATTACCCTCCATAAAGGGGGACTGTAATAATATTATAATTTTAAAGAATGTTTCAATTTTTGTTTTATTATATGTTTCACGTGTTAACAACTAAGATTCTGTATTCCCTTAGACATGTTTTTGAGAACTTTCATTGTTTGATTTGATTATTGACAAAGCTATTTTAAAGTTGTGTTAAGCTCAATTTTGTAGGAAGTTTTCCTGGCTGATTACCAGCATCCACACCTCAACCCCTGAAAAGACTTCCATTCCACGACTACACCTAGAGGACATCTAAGAAAAGACTTTCAGAGACTTTAAATGAACAGTTTTGATTTGTTGTTTTTGTTGGTTTTTTTCTCTTTCTGTTATAATATACACCATCTGTAACATGTATTCTCTGCAGAGGCCCTCCCTTTGCAAGACTAATGTCAAAGCGTCGGTTCATGAGGACAAAAAAAAAAAAAAAAATCGCCCCTCTGGACAAAACTTTCCTCTCTTCCTTTTCTATATTGTTGTTCACATATTATTAGTTAGCAATAGTTATTATATTCTTTTTACTGTTCCGTCAAGGAAACATTTTGTTTCTTGAGGAACAACAGGGGGGACTGTAACGATTGGAATGACGCCACCTGCTGGAGACTTACTATAGAAGAGTTTCACCCATGAAGTGAAGGTCTTTGAGGGCAAGACCAGGAGTCTTTTCTTTGGCGTCACTTCCTGACGCGGGCTAGTGGGAGGAGGAAGGAAGAGACTGGCGCGGAGTCTCGGGCTCTTTCCTGAGGACGCTGGCGGAGAAGGGAGCTAGAAATGTGCTCTCCCTTTAATAGATAGGAATCTAGGCCTTTCTCTCTCTTTACCAAATTCTTATTCTCCTTAATAAATGCTTAAAAGTCTAACTCTTGCTAAAGCTTATAATTTATTGGCGACCACTCATTAGATATTTTAGACAGTTTAGCTAGAATTTTAGCCCTTAACACATTCCTCAGACTTGTACCCCTTCCCATTCTCCCCTTTGTTCTTGGACATGTCTCCATACATGGATCATGAGCTGGGTATGCATCTTGGATGAGAAAGGATTGGATGTTAGATTGTGAGCTCATCCACCCTAGATGTACGTGGGGACAGTCCTTTTCAAGATTACTATAAAAACCTAGAGGATTGGGTATATCTTTGCAAGACTTCAGTGTGTAATTGGGTTTTGCCCATCCTCATGAGGATATAATAAATCTGTCTCTGCTTGACTTGGTGGTCTCCTCGAGTTATTTGGATAAACTGAGGCAGTTTGTCCTAAACAATCTACAACCAAAGCCTCAAAGGAAAAAAATGTATATTGGACACAAGCTCCACAAGAATTCCTAGAAGAGGTCTCTTTAAAAAAAAAAAGATAAAAATTTAAAAATCAAAATTAAATAAGAGCAGTAGAGGAGAAATTGGGAAAAGAAAAAGAGAATGGAAGAAAACTATGAAAAGATAATTACCAGCTTGCTAAATGAGGGACAAACACATAACTAGTTGTGTGATACTGGGCAAGTCACTTAACCCTATTTGCCTCAGTTTCCTCACATGTAAAAATGGGATGGAGAAGGAAATGGCAAACCATTCTAGTATTTTTACCAAGAAATCTCCAAATGGGATCACAAAGAGTTACACAGAACTGAAATGAATCAACAACAACAATAAGAACAAGAATGAGAGACAAAAAATACTGAAGAAAATAATTTCTTAAAAATCAGAATTGACCAAATGTTTTTTTAAAAAAAAAAGGTACAAAACCTCGCTGAAGAAAACAAATCGTTAAAAATAATAATTGGTCAAGTGGAAGCTAAGAATTTCATGATATATCAAGAAACAATAGGGGCGGCTAGGTGGCGCAGTGGATAAGCACCGGCCCTGGATTCAGGAGTACCTGAGTTCAAATCCGGCCTCAGACACTTGACACTTACTAGTTGTGTGACCCTGGGCAAGTCACTTAATCCCCATTGCCCTGCCAAAAAAAAAAAAAAGATAATAAATTAACAATAAAACAGTCAAAAGACAAAAAAATAAGAAACTGAAATATCTCAGAGGAAAAACAAATGATTTGGAAATGGATTGAGGAGAAATGATTTAAGAATTATTGGACTGCCTGAAATTCACAATCAAAACAAAAGTATAGGCATCATATTTCAATAAATTATAAAGGGAAACTGCCCAGATAGCTACATCCAGAAGACAAAGTAGAGATTGAAAGACTCCACCAATCACCTTCTGGAATACATAGGAACATTATAGTCAAGTTTCAGAGCTCCCAGATCAAGGAAAAAACATTGCAAGAACACAGACAGAAGCAACTAAAATATTGTGGAACCACAATCAAGATCACACAGTGAAGGAACAAAAGGCTTGGGATATGATATTCCAGAGGGCAGAGAACCTAGGATTACAACCAAAAATAATCTACCCAGCAAGACTGAGTATAATTCTATAGGACAAAAAAAGTTATATTATTTCTAATCTATACTTTCATGGCCATTTGTTGAATGTAATTGTATTGTATTATGTTCCAAAAAGGGTGTGCTTTTAATATTTCTGCTTTTCTGCATTTGTTTGTGAACTTTTTATGCCCTAATAAGTGATTATTTTTGTAAGGTTTCCATGTACAGCTAAGAAAAAAAGATATATTCCTTTCTATTCCCATTCAGTATTTTCCAGGAATTTACCATATTTAACTTTTCTAAAATTCTATTCATCTCTTTAACTGCTTTCCTCTTCATTTTATGGTTAGACTTATCTAAGTTTGAGAATGGTAAATTAAGGGCTGCCACTAATTTTATTTAGCTGTTTATTTCCTCCTTTAATTCATTTAATTTTTCCTTCAATAATTTGGATAACATTACATTTTATGCACATATGTTCAGTATTGATATCATTTTGTTGTCTATGGTACCTTTTAGCAAAATGTAATTTCCCTTATTATTTCTTTTAATTAGGTCTATTTTTTGCTTTTACTTTATCTAAGACAATGATTGCTACTTCTGTCTTTTTTATTTCAGCTGAAGCATGATAAATTCTGCTCCTGCCCTTTATTTTAACTGTATCTTTCTGTTTCAAGTATATCTCTTGTAAACAACATATTGTTGCACTCTATTTTCTATTCCTTTCTACTATCTTCTTCCATTTCAAAAGTAAGCTTATCCCATTAATGTTCACAGTTATAATTGTTAAGTGTAAATTTCCCTCTACCCTATTCTCTTCTATTTATCTTGCTCTAATTTTACCCTTTCCTCTCCTCAAAAGTCTGTTTGGCTTCTAACCACTGACTCCCTTAATCTATCTTTCCTCTCTCTCTCTCTCTCTCTCTCTCTCTCTCTCTCTCTCTCTCTCTCACACACACACACACACACACATTTGAGTGAGGAGAAAAAGAAAAAAAAATTTGCAAGCTTCTTACCAGAACAAAAAAGGTAGTAGGTTCTGCTGTTAGATGGCTTATCTCCCCACCCAAGTTGCCATTTAGATGTAAATTCATGGATCCTTGTTTCTTCTGTTGCTAGTGTATTTCTATTTTCCTGATCTTAAGTGAATGGGTACCAGAGATGGAACAAACCAGGTCATGAATTTATCAACTTCAAAAAGTCAAAAGAACAATCAAAGGTCCAAAAACTGTAGTGCAGAGTAGAGATTGAGATAGCTGGAGCAGCTAAGCCCAATGAGGCACCAGTTCAGAGGAGTGATTTGCTTGATCTAGCCCAGTAGCCAACTGACACAGCTCTGAAGATACTGTATTTTCAAGCAAAAAAAGTGACTTTCCCATTGACTATGCTGCACTCCAAAGTACATTTGAGGATGTTTGTAGCAACCACTTAAAATTAGAGTTCACTCTTCTCAGGGACTGAGGTGGTAGGTGAGAGTGGCTTGACATTTTTGGAGAGTTTTATGCTTTGGTTATTAGCATATCTTTTCAGTAAATATTCTGTTGTATATGCTCATTGAAGTTAAGTGATATGGACCTGATATCAATGAGTTTGTATCAACAATATCAATTGGTGAACAAATCACTGGTTAGGTAATATTAGGGAAATATTAAATGGTTGAATGATATTGGGGAAACACATGAAATAGGGGCTTGTGAGTAATAAAGATACCCTAATTCCTCTGAATTACCCCTAGGACCTAAAGGGGAAATAATAGCCAGCCTTATGGAATTGTGGATTGGGAGAGTGAGCCCAGAGATTACATATTATAGAAGAATGTTCTCTTGAGTGAGAGATGATAATCCACTATATTCTGCCCTGGTAAAAAATAATGTGTTGAGTATATAGGTATCTCATGTCATGAAGGGACACTGATACTTGGAAAATAAACAGAAGGCAATTAAGATAATGAGGAGACTCGAAAACATGCCAAAGGAATACAACAAATAGAACTGAGATGGAAGAAAGGCTACATTTTCAAAGATGCCTGGGCCCAGAGATTAATGCTCAACAGAGGAAAAAACAAGAACCTCAGGTCCCATAAGTTGTGTCTAGCCTTGTTCAGGTTGATTGCATTAAAGGAGACTTTCAGATGAAGAAGAGGAAGAATACAAATGCTAATTATTAGGTCTCTATTGGGTTTTGTGACTACATAGAGGGAGAAATGAGCACAAGAATCTGGGAAATAACTAAGACTAGAAAGACAAGTAGTGCCTGAGGCTAGCCAAACAGGGAACAGCATAGAAGCAAGAAGTAAGAGACAAATTGCAGGGATTGGCAAGAAGAGTTTTAAGTAGCAATATCAAGACTCAGACCTCCTCCTACCCAGGCACACACATTCTAGTGTGTAGTGCAAAGAATTAATTGTTATTTGAGGGTTTTTTATGCCTCGAGCTCACTGGCCTGGGGCTCCGCAGGCTGCACTGTGCTCCACCCACTGGTTGTAGTCTGTTAAGGGCTAAAATTCTAGCTAGTCTGTCTAAAATATCTAATGAGTGGTCGCCAATAAATTATAAGCTTTAGCAAGAGTTAGACTTTTAAGCATTTATTAAGGAGAATAAGAATTTGGTAAAGAGAGAGAAAAAGGCCTAGATTCCTAGCTATTAAAGGGAGAGCACATTTCTAGCTCCCTTCTTCACCAGAGTCCAGAGGAAAAGAGAGCGAGACTGAGCGCCAGTCTCTTCCTTCCTCCTCCCACTAGCTCGCGTCACTTCCTGACTCCTGGTCTTGCCCTCAAAGACCTTCCCTTCATGGGCAGAACTCTTCTACAGTAAGTATCCAGCAGGTGGCGTCATTCCAATCATTACAGTCCCCCCTGTTGTTCCTCAAGAAACAAAATGTTTCCTTGACGGAACAGTAAAAAGAATATAATAACTATTGCTAACTAATAATATGTGAACAACAATATAGAAAAGGAAGAGAGGAAAGTTTTGTCCAGAGGGGCGATTTTTTTTTTGTCCTCATGAACCGACGCTTTGACATTAGTCTTGCAAAGGGAGGCTTCTGCAGAGAATACATGTTACAGATGGTGTATATTATAACAGAAAGAGAAAAAAACCAACAAAAACAACAAATCAAAACTGTTCATTTAAAGTCTCTGAAAGTCTTTTCTCAGATGTCCTCTAGGTGTAGTCGTAGAATGGAAGTCTCTTCAGGGGTTGATGTGTGGATGCTGGTAATCAGCCAGGAAAATTTCCTACAAAATTGAGCTTAACACAACTTTAAAATAGCTTTGTCAATAATCAAATCAAACAATGAAAGTTCTCAAAAACATGTCTAAGGGAATTCAGAATCTTAGTTGTTACACATGAAACATATAATAAAACAAAAATTGAAACATTCTTTAAAATTATAATATTACTATAGTCCCCCCTTATGGAGGGTAATTGAGAAGACAATTGCTGTGATATTAATTTTTTAAAATAATTTTTATCTTTGTTTTATCACTTTTTGCATCATCTGCCTAATTATCCTCATGCCATTATGAGAAATTAAAAAAATCTAATATAATTGGTAACAGGTGTCAAGGCCAAATTCAACACTGTATTTATCATGACACCTGAGATAATTATGGGGGTTACCATAAAAGAACAGAGAAATGATGGGATATGAGCATTCCCACACTTGAGCAATATGTACTGCCCATACAGTATGCCAGGCTTAAAATAGGTGGATGGAATATATGTCCATGCCACCGAACATATTGGAGGAAACTGAGTCAGACTTAATCAGATCCATGGGATTAAGATGTCCATGGCATCAGGCATATAGGAGGGAGCATAGAAGCCAGGTGTAAAAGTGATATGGGTGGGATGAACACTTCCAGCCATCTGTACAATATTGTGGGGAAAAATAAAATAAAATATTAAACCAAGAGAATCCAACCTCAACATTAGTCAAAAGCCGTTCCCTCGGCCATACCTTGACTTCATGCATGTCTCCCCTCATGTGACAGTTCAGTGTCTGCTCTTGCATGTATTCCTCTTGTGATTGGATGGCATCTTGGCCAACTGGCGTCTGATAACTCAGAATAAAGGCAATTAATGTCTTAAATGATAAGTTCCCATAATCCAAGTCTCATATGGATTTAAAATCGAGGATAATGATTGCAAAAAATGTGAATACATCTTGACTCAGAATATAATATATAATTATGCAACAATTTCAAATAATACCCCTTTTTTTTTACTTAGTATACAATTACTTTTGTGAAAAATCAGAACATATTTGAATACAAGTTAAAGCACAACACAATCTCAAAGACAACTTTTACAAATGTTCCTCTCTTTTTTTTTTGGAATATGCTTATCAAAAATAATACTTCTAGAATCAATTTACACTTGCCATGGCAAACAATTTGCCAGGGAAATGCTTTAAAGAGTTTGATCAAATAATCAGTTGAGAAAAAATAACAAAAACAAACAACTCAGAATATGGGAGCACAATACTCCTAGAATTAACATTGTATTATGAAATCAAAACCATCTTGCAATGTTTCAAAATTAGAGATGAATAAATAGAAAAAAATACACATGGAACAATAAAAGACAATGAAATTCAAACTAGGGAAATCTAAATGAATATGAACTTAATATTAATAAGAGTATTATAAAATATAAACTTGATCACATGACTATAAAAAGCTTTTACAAATATTCTCCTTGCTCTTAGAAACTAAGTATAAGACACAATCTCAAAAGCATGAAAATCTCTATGAAAATAAACCCATACCATTAATTTCAAAATGTATATATAATAGCATAGAAATCCTATGTAACCTCTGAACTGACATTAATACTCTGAGTGAATTCAGAACACTTTTGATTCCGATATCTAAAATCCCCAATACTCATATCAATACCTTGCTGCTTACTTCTACATTTCTGTAAAATATATACCCTTCCATGGCAAAAGAAGCGGAGTCTTGAACTATGGTGATGATTGTCATTCTTATTCGGCTTAAGTTTTTCTTCTTTAACCCCTCTATATTGTCTGTCAGTCTTTTCACCATACAAATGCTTTATAAGATTACTAATTAAAGACAAAAGCAGGTTAGCAAAATTATGAACAAAAAGAGCATATCTGGAATTTAAAGGGCTTTTTAAGGTTGTCTCAGAAGCACAGCCAGGCTGGGGAAGGGCTGAGCCTGAAGCTGCAAATGTAGTTAGAGAAAGTTGAGCATGCGCATCAGTTCTCTGGACTTCCCAGGCAGGGGAAGCAATGGGCTTGGCCATGGGAGGAGTAGAGGGTGGGGTCTGGAGAGGGGAGGGACCAGAGCAATTTGAATCAGACTTGATTTTGAACTCAGGCCTGGATTCCTCTTCCCCCACTTTGCCTCCAGGTGCTAGGGGATTAAAAGCTTCTAGAGGGTGGGTCATTGCCTCCAGGCATGCAAAATTAGAGCAACAATTAGTGTTAGAACTGGGAAAAGCTGCAGGAATCTCTTCAGGTTTCTCTGAAAAAGCATGGTTGGGAGAGGGAGAGATATTTCCTTGTGCGAGTAAGTTGCTGGCTCTTTTAACAAAAATAAAAAGAAAAATAGAAAATCCACAAAAACAAAGCATTAACATGATCTTATCTCCCATTTGTCTGGTTAAACAGACTAAAATCAAAAATAGGGTAATTAGGGAGTTTAAAAGGTCCATTCGAAAAAATTTAAAGGAAAACACAGCCAGTACACCAGTACTTAGCAGTTAAAGGGAGAGGGAGGGGAAATTTCTTACCCAACCCAAGATCAGAAGAAGACTGAGGGTTAGCTTTCCTCTTCGTGGTCAGCCATCTGTTAAGGGCTAAAATTCTAGCTAGTCTGTCTAAAATATCTAATGAGTGGTCGCCAATAAATTATAAGCTTTAGCAAGAGTTAGACTTTTAAGCATTTATTAAGGAGAATAAGAATTTGGTAAAGAGAGAGAAAAAGGCCTAGATTTCTATCTATTAAAGGGAGAGCACATTTCTAGCTCCCTTCTTCACCAGAGTCCAGAGGAAAAGAGAGCGAGACTGAGCGCCAGTCTCTTCCTTCCTCCTCCCACTAGCCCGCGTCACTTCCTGACTCCTGGTCTTGCCCTCAAAGACCTTCCCTTTATGGGCAGAACTCCTCTACAGTAAGTATCCAGCAGGTGGCGTTATTCCAATCGTTACAAGTCATTGCCAGGGCTCTGGCACTTTACATCATCACCACTCGCCGACGCCTACATGGGCCTGGCAAAATTATAATGATTGGAATCCTAGTGAGGGCAGTCATGTGACTGTCAGAGCAGCCATCCCATTGGCTGGGACTGTGTGGGCTATTTCTAGGTTTGGGGGAGGAGAATTGGGCATTCTAGGTGGAAGCTGGAAAGTGACAGGCGTTCTGCTGAGTATTTTCAGCTGATTCCTGGGCGGTGGTATTTTTTCAGGTATTATCATTTCCCTTTCCCCATTTTATTTCCTTTCCCTTGATCCTACTGATCTTGTTTGTGTGTGTGGTTTTTTTTAAGTTCGTTATTGTTAAAATAAATCTTTTTCTATTTTGAGGGAGGCTGCCGGTCTCCTTCCTTGCCCCAATATTGCGGCGAGCCACTTAGCTAGCACTCCCCAATTAAAAATTGGTCCCCACAGTTTTATATGATTCTAGAATCATATAGGGGTTTATTTCCCAAACTACTCAGGGGTAAAAAGTAGACAAGCTATAGTACACATTTGGAAACATGTACCAACATTGTGTCCCATCTTAATTTGATATTTCTCTCTATCCACATTAAATATTTTTACTATTTCATTCCTATGCATTGCCCAGATCTTTGAAGATGGAGAGCAGCTGAGTCTCGATCTAACTTCAAATGTTCCCAGTTTTGTTTTGTTTTCATTAGACTGGGTAAGGACAAGTAAATCAGAGAGATGAGATACCATTTAAAGGTTTTCACATCTTAAACCTAAATTGAGAAGGATTAAAATATTATTTGGAATAAATTCAACATAAAGAATTTGAAGCAACAAGTAGGTAGGATAGTAAATAGAGTTGCTGGCCTTGGAGTCAGGAAAACAAGTTTCAATCCTATAGCAGACACTAATTATATGACCCTGGACAAGTCACTTAACCTTTCTCAGTCTCAGTTTTCTCATTTGTAAAATAAGGGGACTGAACTCCATAGCTCTAATTCTTGTTTTGTTTTGGTTTTTGGTTTTTGGTTTTTTTTGTGGAGCAAAGAGGGTTAAGTGACTTGCCCAGGGTCACAAAGCTAGTAAGTGTCAAGTGAATGAGGTCATATTTGAACTCAGGTCCACCTGAATCCAAGGCCTGTGCTTTATCCACTGTGCCACCTAGCTGCCCCCTGTATGTTTTGATAAGATGCAAATAGACTGTTTTAATTACGAAAATTCCAGCCCCCAATTACCAACATTGATTTTTTTTCAAAATCTCAAGCAGGAGAGAGTATCCTTTGTCTTCAAATAACATTTACACACACGTGCGCGCATACACACAATTCTTGAGAGAAAAAAAGAAAAAATATTAACATTTTTATCAATGTGGAATTTGTTTTCCTTGTTAGAGAATGGGTAAAAAAAATTCAAAATGCTTCACTTACAATTAAGAGGTAAAATAAAGCTCAATTGAACAAATTACTTTAAAACATATATGGGAATATATTTTGTCAATTAAGGGGAAAAGCTTTCAATAATATCTTCTTTTAATGCCTCAATATGGTATGGGAATGACTTTGAGTTCTCAAAGGTTATGCTCAAAGACAAAATAGCGTGGAACTCTGTCAGTTCCTACTAAGCCAGAAAGATTTCAAGTAGTGACCCACTGAGAAACATTCATCTTAAGAAAGATACAGAAAAACTAGTAACCAGAAATTTGGCCACCAGGCAATCATTTTTTTTCTTCTACATTTCTGCCACATTTATCATCTCACAATGACCATCTACTAGATTATAGAATGGTTTTGATCAATAGACATAGTATTGATAAAAATCATCAATTCTAGAACTACTGAAGTATAAGGAGAGGTGTGGAATGAGAAACAGAAGAATGGGGGGAAAGGAAAAGGTGGGAAGAGAAACAGAAAACAAAAGTGAAAGATAAATTTCATAGCAAACAACAAAAATCACAGAAATCCCACATTCTTAATGGTCATTTAATTTCATGTAAATATTTCACATAACCAGAAGATCACAACAGTCTAGTGTGCCTATTGTTGCAAAAATGCAACATGGCTCTTAGTAAAAAATCTAGTATGTAAAAATCTAAATCATGTGTTAGTATTGCTCTGTAAATAATGACAATTTAGGCTTCAAAATGAATAACTTCAAAATGAATGATTACACAAGTTTATATTAACATTATTTCAATTAATAAAGTTGTGAAACATACACTTGCTCAATATAATGTTTTTTTTCTCTTTTTCCTCAGAGAAGATTCTGGAATTCCTGTCTAGAGAAGAGTGGAGCAGAAACTTTCAAGGAATTATATCGCCATCTTGTGGTCATTTTAAATATTGCCACTAAGGGTTTTAGAAGCCTCATTGTACTTTTGAAACCATAGGCATAAATGCTACCACCTTTTGAGATTTTTTTGGCCAGGGGCAGTTAAGTGCACAGCAATGGATGAAGATTCACCAGCTATCCCGGTATGCACTATGAAGATACTAGAAAGAATTCATGAAGTGATTTGAGATACTTGGGGAAGAGAGTTTTACAAAAATTATGCTAGAAATGACTGCTACTCAGTAGCCTAAGGATCCATAAGTTTTCCTCCTCTGACCCTAACAATTAAATATTTTTTAAAAGGTATCAAAGCCTCTGAAAGACAGAGATTTGACAAGCCATTCCAAAGGAACAGGGAGATGAATCCTTATTACCCAATGCAACAGTTACTGCCATTGGGGAAACTAATAGTTTACAAAGTCATTAAACAGGCTATCTGAGCAAACATTCATGCTGATCAGTGGCATGCAGTTAAAAGAATGAAACTGGAGGTAATTTCTTTGATTTATTTTTACATGTACACAATTTGGAGAAAATGTCTTTTATTCTTTCAGTTCAGTTTGGCAATAAGAGCCTCACAGTTCTTGGAAATGTCATTTAGAAATGTCTCTGGTCTGACCTTTTAATGCTAAATGAAACTTGTTCCAGCCTGTTCAATATAGTTACTACCTTTCTATCTAATTTTAAAAGTTGGCCATTGTATTTTTCTGAATTTAGTAATTACTCAGATATAATTAGCAAAATGAGAATTAACTACAGCTTGATAACTAGATTTCTCTGAATTTGATCTTCAATTATAATATGATTGTTATGAAATCATTTCAGAATGGATATAGATTAGAGAATGAGTAAAAATGTGAAATCTTCAAGATAAACAAGCACAAATATAAAACTTTACTTAGTACTTTCTTTTATTTACAACACTGTTAGTATGACAAAAGGTAAAATTACCATCCATTTACTCCACTTAGATAATAGAACTCTGATAGGTTGTTGTTGTTTTTTAAACTAATGTAGATAAATGTAAATGATGAACCATGGCAAACATAGGTCTAATGAAGTCCAATCAACATTTATTATTCTCCAGCATAGGTTACTTGAATGATCTCCTCTAAAGCTCTAAATTTAATCTAAACTATCAATTAATTACCACAGACAGTATCAATTCATTCATATTAACTTCCTTTCACTTTTCCAAGAGCAAGACAATGGCCAAGTATTGACCCTGGTCAATCAATCAATCAATCAATCTACAAACATTTAATAAATATCTACTTAGTGCTGGACGTTATACTAGGTACTAGAGAAACAAGAAAAAAAGTCAGTCTTTGCCCTCAATGAGCTTACATATACCCACAGATGTATGTATACATGTACACACACATATACACCTACATATACATGAAGTCTTCGTGAAGTTTTCTGGTTATTGAAAGCTTAAAATCTGTTTATGTATATACAGAATAAATTTAAGGGAGAGGGTACTAGCAGTTGATGTTGCTGTTACCTTCCCCTCTGAGGTTACCTTCCCCCTCTGAGATGACCTTTGTATATATTTTGTAAGTACTTCCTTTTATGTGTGTTTGCCATAAGAAAGTAGGCTTTTTAAGGGCAAGGGACTGTTTTTGCCTTTCTTTGTATCCCCAGCACTTGTACTAAGTATGTGCCACACAATAGGTGTTTAATTAATACTTTCTTTACATTTGATTTTTATTTTTCTCTATTAAAAAATTAACATTTTTAGCTCCATATTCTCTCTCTCTCCACTCCCTTCTCCTTAACTAATACTTAATGACTATTAAAAAAAAATACTTAATGACTAAAGGACTGCCCAATGAAAAACCTTTCTCCTTAATTATTTCTATATGTTGCTATGCAGACTCTGCTTGCTATCAATAGCTCACTGTAGATAACTGGTCTCTCAAACTCATCAGAAGTAGAAGCAGCAGCAACATTCTAGGCGTCCATGTGTTCAAACAGCCCTCACTAAGCCTCATGCATTTTGGGAAATCAGGAAGTTTAATACTTCAGCCAAAGCCATCATCCATATGCTAGAAAGATAATACATCTCTTCTGGTTTTGATATATATATATTTTTTTGTAGAACAGGCTTAACATGCTCACAGTCAAGTATGATGCATTTAAATGATCCATATGCTCTGTCATTCACAAAATGCATGAAGATTTGGATATTTGTATTATCTTCATCATCAGAATCCAACTGTTCCTTTATACATTTCTAGAACAATGATATTAACTACAAATGTGAAAGTCAATACAAGGTTTCTGCCTAATTCAGCTGTGATTATCACTCTAGAATATCAGAAGAAAAATACTTGTCCAATGTTGGATTGATTATATTCCTGTTATCCCTGAATTTAAGCTTTATATCTTTAGAACTTGGAATATGACATCTCTATTATATGTATATATGTATGTGTGTTGATAGGTAGATAGATACATAAGACAGATAAAAACTTTCATCTCTCTCCTGCCTCTCCAGCTCCTCTGTCTTTGCAAGTTCCTCTTCTTCACCCCTATTTCTTAAAGTTGGGTTTCTACAAAGTTTCATTCTATATTCTGTGATCTTTCCTCAATCTCTCTTTACCTCTCCATCTCTATAGCTCTCTCTGTCTCTCCATGAGTCTCGCTATAAGTATGTCTTTAGCACCAACTGTCTGTTTAGCTTTTCCCACTAGGCACTCTACTGGCATCTCAAGTGGAACATTGCCTAAATTGATACTTAGTATCATCCATCTGTGAAGGTGTTCCTCCTCCTCAATTGTTTATTTATATTGAGGGCCCCACCATTCTTCCAGTCGCTTAGGTTCACAACCTCTGGTTTATGTTTTAATTCTTCTCAGTCCCTCACCCACCATACCTCATCAGTTGCCAAACCCAGTCACTTCTACCTCCACATCTTTCTCATCCATTTTCATCTTTCTACTCATATAGCCTCTTTTCTAAAACATTCCAACATTTTCCTAATTGGTCTCTCTAATTCCAGTCTTTTCCATTTTTTTTTTTTTGCGGGGCAATGGGGGTTAAGTGACCTGCCCAAGGTCACCCAGCTAGTAAGTGTCAAGTGTCTGAGGTCAGATTTGAACTCAGGTCCTCCTGACTCCAGGGCCAGTGCTTTATGCACTGTGCCACATAGCTGCCCCACAGTCTTTTCCATTTTCAATCCATCATCTACACAGTTGCAAAAATAAAAACAGTGCTCTCGCTCTCTCTCTTTCTCTGTGTCTCTATTACTCTACCCTTCTTTTCTCTATTCACAAAGGCTGCCACCCTCAATCAGGCCCTTGTCACTCACTTCTCATCTAGATGATTTCATCTCCTAACCTCAGCTTTTTTCCTTCTCTAATCTTTCCTTCACACCATTTCCAAAGCCGTATTCCTAAAACAAAGTTCTGATCATATTACTTCTTTGCTCAGAAAATTCCAATGGTTCCTTCTCACCTGTTGGATAAAATACAAACTCATTTGACATCTAAATATCTTCATAATGTGCCTCTGGCCTACCTATCCTAGTTAAATGAACACTGTTCTCCTTCCCATGATTCCTTACTATTCTCATATACATTTGATTTCCTATCTCCTTGCTATTCCCTAGGCATGGAATATTCTACTTTCCCATCTCCATCTACCAGAAACCCCCATTTCCTTCAGGATTCAGTCAAGCACCACCCCTTATAGCAACCTTACCTTGGTGTTTCCAACTGCTAGTACTCCTAACCCTGACCAAGAAATGATTTTATATTCACTTTGTAAATATTTTATATTTACTTATCTGTGTATATTTTTCCCTCTCTGAAAATAAAATGTATAATCCTTGAAGGAAGAGACTGTTTCATTTTTCATTTTTCTCTTTGTATTCCCAGCACTTCCTATAGTGCCTGGTACATAAAAGGTTGCAAATAAATGCCAATTGATTGATTGATTGATCATGCTATCCTTTATAGTATCATATCTCATCCTCCCAAGGAAATGGAAAAAAACTGAGAAGTAGGACAAGACTCAGGAGAGTACCATATCACATATTATCATCCATAGATGACCTTCCTATAACTTCTTCAGATTTAGACAATTGACTAGTCCTTTTCCTCTGAATATTTTCTCTCTCCTTTGATTTTGTGACTCCTCTACTTCTCCAATAGCTCTTTCTCTGTCTCCTTCACAAGTCCTCTTTTTCACCCCAATCCCTTAATTGGATTTCTGCAAAGTCTTATTCTGTGTTCTATTCTCTCTCTCTCTCTCTCTCTCTCTCTGTATGTGTGTGTGTATCTGTATGCTTCTCTCCCTACCTCTATCTATGTCTCAGTTTTTCTCTGTCTCTCTGTGTCTCTGTCTCCCTCTGTGTCTCTGTCTCTGTCTCTCCATCTCTCTCTTTCTCTCTTTCCTCTCTACCTTGACAATTTCATTTACTCACAGGGCTTCAACTATCAGTTTTACCCAAAAGACTGCCAAGTTCATGTTTCTGGCCCAGATCCCTCTGAACTCTCTCCCTAGACTTCCAGGGAGTAGCTCAAATCTCATTATTACTGCTACAATCTTTCCCTCTACTCTTCTCCTGATTTCCTTCCTTCTCTCTGGCAATGGTGCTGTAACTCACCTATTCACCCATAATCACAGCCCATTTGCCTCACTCTTTCACCTTTGATACTACCACATAACTTGCATTCTTGTCCTTCTTTATCATTACCACAATCAACACCCTAGTTCAGGTTTTAATCACCATCCACTTGAACTACTGTGTCTCTTCAGTATTTCCAGCCTTTACACTATCACCCACAACAATCCATCCTGCACAACACTGATAAACCTCTCTAATGTACAGTTCTGATCATGTGCTTCACGGTTAAAAAAACCTATCTGATGGCTCCCTATTGTCTAATAATAAAGTGCAAACTCCATTCCAACCCCTCTGCAATATGATCCTAGGCTACATCTTTAGACTGATAGATTTTTAAAATTGTTTTTACATATAATTGAGGGGAAAATAAAATTCTAAATAAATGGGAAAAATAAAGTTGATGAAAATTGTAAAAAAATACAAATAAAAAAAACAATTACCTGGGGCAGCTAGGTGGCGCAGTGGATAGAGCACTGGCCCTGGATTCAGGAGGACCTGAGTTCAAATTCGGCCTCAGACACTTAACACTTACTAGCTGTGTGACCCTGGACAAATCACTTAACCCCAATTGCCTCACCAAAAAAAAAAAAAAAAACCCAACAACAATTACCTTTCCTTCCTAGGAGGACCTATCATATTACTTTGATTGTACCTCTCACATTTTATATTAGTGTTAACATCAAAGCTTCTTAAACTGTGGGTTGTGATCCCAAATGGGGTCATATAACTGAATGTGGGGGTTGGAAAAAATTTTAGCAACAGTAAAAGTTTATGTATAACTGTTTTATATACCTATATATCTGGGGTCGCATAAAAATGTCTCAGGTGAAAAGGGTTCTTGAATGGAAAAAGTTTAAGAAGCCTTGATTTATATAAATACATGTGTACAATGTTAGAACTGGCTTTCCAAAGTTATCTAACCTGCCTACTGATATCCAAGAGGTCAGGAACTACTCATATTTATCTTTGCATCCTCCCAGGCTCAATACAGGGCTCTGCATACAATATGTCCTTTAATAAGTATTTATTGAATTCACTAAATGTCACAAAGACTTAAAAATTTAAGCAGACACAATCATTTCCATTAACCCAAGTGTCTACTAGAATCTTAGAAAAACCTGTTTGAATGTAAAAGGTGTCCCCCAAATCCTTGCTAATGCTTAAAATATTTAAGCTAAAGCTTATATCTGCACTAAGACTTGTGGCATATATCAAGTCTGATAACCTTGTTAAATGTCTATTGTGTTCTGTTCCTTTAAAATATTGATGCCATTAGTACTTGGACCCGAACAAGATCTTAAAAATAATCTATTCTTATCTCTCTCCTTTTATGAAGTGAGGCCAGAAAAGGTTAAGTGACTTCTCCAAGATTACACAGGTAATAAATGGTAAAGTTAGGATGTGACCCCAGGTATTTTGGCTTAAAACATAAAAGCATTTTCCACTCTATGATAGAACTGAAGCTTTTGTCTTTCTGGGGATATTTCTGTGGGGACCAATTTTTAACTGGGGAGTGAAAAATTCTAGCCAAAAGATGGGGTCATAAGAACCTCAAATAACAATTAATTCTTTACAGCTTCTAAGTAAGTTCTCTTTCCCTAACTCTCTTCCTCCATCTATCTTTTGAAGCAACTGATGGCACATTGGATATAGTTCTTGTCCTGAAATCAGGAAAACCTGGGCTTATTTCCAGCCTCAGACACTTACTAGCTGTTTGACCTTGGGCAAGTCATTTCACCTTATTTGACTCAGTTTCTTCAACTTTCTTCTCTCTTTTTTTTCTTTTTAACAGGCATAGTTCTGTTTATTCACTGTTTATAAAAAACATCTTATGTGGTTGCCATAGCAGCTGCCTGGGTCCTCTGGACAGATACTGGAGTGTGGTCAGTGAATTCCTGATAGGGAGACTTAATAAACACAGTCTCCTTCCACAGGTCTGGGGTTAAGTAGCTGTATGTTTTGGAGATGGCATCGAAAGTAGCTTTAGCAAAGTTGCCCAGAGTGGCAGTACAGCCCCTTGCAGAAGTGTAGCTGAGCTGAGACAATGCCAGTACCTCGAGGGGAGGGAATCAGGGGCACCAAAATCATTTCACAGTGCCCAGTGACCTTGCAAGGCAATGTGTAAGGCTTGCCATTCTTGTTCCCCTAATAGCCACGTCTCACAGGAACGATGGACAGCTTGGCCAGAATGAGAGCACCACGAATAACTGGCTACTTCCTTGGAGCACTTGACACCCAAGCCAACATGGCCATTGTTGTCACCAATGGCCACAAAAGCCTTGAATCTGGTACATTGTTCAGCTCTAGTTTGTTTCTGAATAAGCATGATCTTCAGAACCTCATCCTTCAGTAAAGGCCCCAGGAAGAAATCTATGATCTTAGATTCCTTAATAGGAAGGGAAAAAAGATAGATCTCCTCCAAAGGCTTGATCTTCATGTCCTTGACTAGCCCACCCAGCTTGGTGACAGGAACCCACTCCTTATCTTTGGCCTTTCCTTCTCGGGCCTGCAGCTATGACCCCAGCCTTGACCACGGCCCCGACCTCAGCCTCCACTGCCAAAGCCACCACAGAAGCCACTGAAGAAGCCCCCTCGGCCTCCGACTCTGGGGCCCCAGGGCCTCCAGCTCCTCCTGCAACACCGGAGTCATCCTCCATTTGGTGTTCATTAGAAGTAGAAGGAGTTACCTCAACTTTTCAATGGGGATAATAGCACCTACCTCCCAGGATTGTTGTGAGGATCATTTGAGATAATATTTATAAAAAGTGCTTAGCAAAGACCCTCACATGTGGTACATGCCATACAAGTGCTTATTTCTTTTCCTTTCTCTTATGGTTTTCCTTCTTTCTTTTGGTGGGACTTTTTATTCTCTTTATCCTTCAACATTTTATAATCTGAAAATTGAAAATTTATTATTTGTTTTTCCTACCAAATGAAGTTTAAATTCTCTATTCCTAATTCTTAAGGTAGGCGAGTTAGATATTTTATATTTATCTTTCTTAGGAAAAAAAAAGTTCCCCCACCACTGCCTAAGAAAAGTTTTGACCCTCCACACAATCCTATGCACATACACACTTGAGCACATGTACTTGAGCACACACACACACACACAAACTCCTCACCTACTCCCAACCTCAGTTAACTAAGAGAATAGACTAGATTACCTCTGGAAGATTTCTTTCTGCCTTATGATTCTATAATAATGTTCCAGACAGTACTGGGATTTGACACTGATGAGCAGTAATTTAATAAATTCAGTATTTGATCTATTTTACTCTAATGTATTTACTGGACTTGATAGATTTCCTTTTTATTGTAAAGTTGAAATGTGTCTGAGTTATAGTGTTTTATATTGTTTGTTGCTATACTTTGGCAACCTGTCTTAACTTAATTCATTTAATTCTGATAAGTAAAAGACCATATGAAGGGAAAGACAAATACATAAAAGGTCTTTGTTTTAACAACTGAATGATTTCGAGGAAACCTTTAGTTTTCCCCAAAACCAATGCTGTTGTGGAATCAAAGCTTGGTGTAATGGAAATTATACTACTATGGCTACCAGAAAACCTAGGTTGTAGTTCTAATTGCCAATAACTGGAGAGTTATCTTGGTTATGTAACTTAAATTTCTGCTTCAGGATCTTCTGCTGAGTGATGGGATTAGGCTGGGATAGAATCATAGATTTAGAACTGAAATGGATTGTTGAGGTCATCACATCCAATCCTCATTTTACAGAAAAGGAAACCAAGATCCAAAGAAGTTAAGGAATTTAATCAATGCTGCAGTGGCAGTAAATGCAATGGCCAGATTTGAACTCCAGGGTCTTTGATTCTAAGATCTATAGTGTTTTTCTTTCCTTGCTAGAAATGCCCTCCCTTTAGTCAGGTACTGTTTCTTTTTCTTTTCTTTCCTTTTCCCTTTTTGTCTTATCCCCTGTACCTAGAATAATGCCTCGCACACATTACACACTTAATACAGGTTTGTTAATTATTGAGATGCCACCATGCTTCCTACTATAGTCTCTAAGACCCATTACAATTCTAAAAGAGCAATGTCAGCAGTTATCAGAAAACTGATCCTGCTTCCAGAAGCTCCTCCAAATCAAAGACAATTGAAAATTAATTTAAGATGATCTAGAAAAAAATTTAGACTACAAACTGTGAACTCTGAGACCTGAAATCATTTGAAGAATTCAAAGCAGGATTTTTAACAGATTTTAATGGCCTTTGTTTACAATGTTGTTGGTTAAAACAAAAAGCTGGGGGGACTTTTAAAAACAGTTTAACAAAGAGAAGCTACATGAGTACTATCCATTTGAAGAAATATTAATGTATGATTAATTTTCTAAGGAAACAATGATGAATCTTCATAAAAAGGTGCATTTAGGTAGTACAGTACATTTAGGAAGGAAGGAAAGAAGGAAGGAAGGATGGATTTATTAAGTACAACTGTGGTCAGGCACTAAACAACTGAGATGCAGGTGTTATTGTGATACCAATCTTACAGTTGAGGAACCTGAGGTAAATAGATTAAATGACTTGTTTACACAGCTAGCACGTATCTAAAGCTGGATTTTAATTCAGGTCTTCCTGATTCCAGGCCTAGCTTTCTATCAACTGAACAACCTAGAAGTGTTTTAGATCCAAAAAATACAAATTCATAATAGATCAAATCACTCATTAAAAAGATGCAGTTTAAATAAATGTTTTTTTTTTAATTATAACTGTGAGGTTTTAGGAGGAAGGGGAGTGGATAAAAGAGTACCTTCCATAATCATTGGGGGAAACCATGAACATCCCATTTGGAAATTCTAAATGGGGAAAAAAATAATCTATTCAATTTAGGTTGAGTATTAAGAAGCTATTAGAATAATACTTGAGCTATTAACAGAGATTAGTTTTAACTAAAAAGTAAACAGTTACATGAAATATACCCCAGTAAATAATAAGCAATGTTTTTAAATCCATTTTGCTGTAGAAGCAAAGAATACAGACTGCTCACAAAATAAAACCCCATCATAAAGCTCAATTAAACATGTTAGGGGAAGCAACAAAGGCTCAGTCACTACCAACTAGATCAAATTTCTTGGAATAAAAATGTATTTAAAATGCCAATGTCTTGCTGAGAATTCACCTGTATCTCCTTGAGAGAGATAGCACCTGCATTACTTTCCAAGAAACACACCAATAAAAAGATGATGCTTTTGTTGGGCAAAGATCAAGCCTTCCAAAATGGAAATGTAGTCAAATCAATAGCTATTTTTAGCTGGCACATAGCTGATTGAGTGTAATTAATTCAACCCAGCAATAGGTAGATGCTTTGTTGCTCAGCATGCCACTTAGCTAGTCATTCCCATTGTCCATAGAGACTGTATCACACACCCCCATCTGGCATATGCCAGATCTCCCCTGGCTCCTTGTCTACTGTATGCATGCCTTGTCCTACAAAGGTGACAGACCACAGAACATCAACAATGAAACAAACACCTAAGCCACATTGATCTCACTTCTTGCCTGCAGCAGTGAAATGCACAGAGCCAAGAAAACAGCAGCACTGCAATGAATCATGATGAAGCTCCTGGATTTTATTATCTAAAAGAACCAAACAGCCAAATAATATTGACCTTAAAAGTTTGGTAGATTTCCAAATCACTTTGAACCACTTAGTACTGTATCCTTCCAATGAACAAGTATGACTGATCTCAGGCTCAGTTTCCTACTCCAAAATCTTCAGAAGCTAACACCTAAAATAGGATTTAAAGGTGGATCATTTAATACAACTCACAGCTTTTACTAATGAAGCAACTGGACCTAAAGAGGTTACATGGCATCAAAGGTAACTCCTATAGTAAGTAGGAAATCCAAAATGCAAACCCCGCTCCCCTGAACACAAATGCAGCCCTCTTTCCCCTATGCCACATTGTTACACAAGGTTCTCTGCCTGGCATTTAAAGCTTCCCACAATCTGGCTCCAACTGACCTTTCCAGATTTATTTCACATTATCTTCCTTCATGAACTCTATGTTCCAGCCAAATTAGGCTATTAGCAGCCCCTGATCTCATCCTGCCCTCTCCTATATTTGCAGATTCATACATGCCTTGAATACAGATCTTTCTCACCTCTACTTGCTGACATTCCTCTCTTGCTTCAAGGTACAATTTAGGTGCTTCCTTCTCTGTGAAGTTTTCCCCTATCTTCCCAGATAAAAGAAATCTCTCTCTCTCCTCCAGTCTCCCTTGGGCATTTTGTGCAGAGCTTTTCTTTCTGTTTGTTACATTCTACCCAATTCATCCACGTTAGAACACTTCCCCCATTAGATTGTCAGCACCTTGAAAGCAGGAGGAGTGCTCCTATTTGTACTGACATCCCCAGTGCCTAGCAAGTTACTGCAGTGCCTTACACACAATAGGCTCATAAGAAGTTAGAGAATCTCGGAGCCCATCTAGTTCAACAGTATCCCAATTCCAATATCCCCAAGCTCTCTGCTTGAAGAGCTCTAGTGAAAGGGACCCCACTAGCTCAGAAGCAGTTCAACCTACTTTGATACAACTTTGGTTGGTAGGTTGAGTTTAAAGCTGCCTCTCTGGAACTGTCACCCACTGTTGTTAATTCTGCCTTTCAGGGCCAAGTTGAAAATATCCAGATAACAGCATTTCAAAAACTTGAGGCAAGTTCCTATTTTCTTCTTGTCGTCTCTTTTCCAATCTAAATTCCCAACCTCCTTCAACCAATCTAGTTATAGCATGGTATCCAGTCCACTCAGTATACAAAATACACTTCAGTTGGTCAAAGTAGTACTGTAAAACTGAGTATTAAAATGTAGTATACATATCTGCACATTATATTATAGAAATGCTTTGACCAGGGCAGTATGCAGTGAGACCATCACTTCCCTTATACTGGACATTAATCTTCTCTCAATGCAAACTAAAAATACAATAGGGTTGGGGTTTTTTGCTAATATATCATGCTGTTGATTAATGTGACATTTAAAATTTTTGGAAAACATAGTTTCTGGGTGATTTAATTATTTTATTAATAAGGCTAACATTTAATAATAAAAAGAAGTCAGTGGCTAAAATGTCAAAGGCCCCTCATTGATGGTCGGCTCACAGTTTATATGCTCTTGGAAGATCAGGTGTTTCTGAATGTGGCAATGTGATTGGTTAAAAACTAATGAGAGAATGAATATTATAATGAGATACTGGCTATATTAAAATGAGGATCTTGAGGAATGATTATTCATGTCTTGGTCAAAGAGATATCAATTTCCATGTCACCTATCTGACAAAAGGGAGAACCCACATTTTCCCATATCTGTCTGAGTGAATATAATGAGCAGGAATTCACCCATTAGTCTAAACTTAGAATTTCTTTTGGATCTTTGCCTGGGAAAGCCTTTAAGAAAGATTTACCACACAGGTTGATTTCTGGATGAGGAAGTAGAAAAGGGGGAAAACTTTAGTCTTGATTCAATAATTAGTTATTAATACAAGAGAGAAATAATTTCTCTCATTCTCTCATTCATAATGATCTTGCCTTGAAGCCCCTAAAAGAAATGTTACCTACTTATACTTCCTTCATCATGCATTTGTGAATTTTTTATAATTATTTTTATTAGTTTGAATGAATATTTCCCAATTACATGTAAAAAAGTGTTTTTAACAATCATATTTTTAAATTTTGAGTTCCAAATTTTCTCCTTCCTTCCCATAATTAACCCCTCCTTGAGAAGGCAAACAATTTGATATTGATTATACATGTGTAAACATAATGGGTGTAGTGGAATGTGGAGCCCCAAGAAATTTAATAATCCTTAAACTTTCCAAAGGGAAAAACAGGTCTTCCTCCCACCTCAGGAATGTGGGTGTAGCCAGAGCACAAAGACCCTGGTCTGCAAGGAAAAAAGATGATATACAACATATGGATGGGTATTGATAGCCCATTCATTATTCAAACTCTAGGCATTCCCCAGTTGTTTTGTCCCAGTTGTTTTAATCCCCTCTCCAGTTGTTTTGACAGTTTTCTATTTTTTGTAAATATATAAAGAGACCAGCTCTTTTCTTACTCAGAGAGACAGTCTCCATAATGACTCTATCTCCCAGTCATATATTCCTCTCACCTAATAAATCTTTTTATTTTACAAAATTTGTTATGAGCCTCCAATTCTTTGGGTGAGTTAGCCCTCCCCAACCAGGTTGCAAGTTCCCACAACATAATCATGCAAAACATATTTCCATATTAGCTATGTTGCAAAAAACAACATAAAACAATAAAAATAAAGAAAGTAAAATAAAATTGTGCTTCAACCTGCATTCAGAGTTCATCAGTTTTCTCTCTGGAGGCAGATAGCATTTTTTCATCATTGGTCATTGTCAATTGTCTTGGATCATTTTCTTGATCAGAATAGCTAAATCTTTCACAGTTGGTCAGCCTTATGGTATTGCTGTTACTATGTATAATGTTCTCCTGATTCTATTTACTTCACTTTGCTTGAGTTCATATGTCTTCCCAGGTTTTTCTGAAGCCATCCTGCTTATCATTTCTTATAGCACAATAGTGTTTCATCACCATCATATACTAAAACTTGTTCAGCCATTTCCCAACTGATGGGTATCCACCTGATTTCCAATTCTTTGCCACCATAAAAAAAGCTGCTATAAATATTTAGACAAATAAATCAAAGCTATCTATATACATATGAAAAAATGCTTTAAATCATTATTGATCAGAGAAATGCAAATTAAAACAACTCTGGATGGGGGCAGCTAGATGGCACAGTGGATAAAGCACTGGCCCTGGATTCAGGAGGACCTGAGTTCAAATCCAGCCTCAGACACTTGACACTTACTAGCTGTATGACCCTGGGCAAGTCACTTAACCCTCATTGCCCTGCAATAAATAAAAACAACTCTGAAGTATCACCTTACACCTATCAGAATTGCAAATATAACAAAAATGGAAAATATTGAATGTTGGACAGGATGTGGGAAAGTTGGGACACTAATCTACTATCGGTGGAGCTGTGAAAAGATGCAACCATTCTGGAGAGCAATTTGGAACTATGCCCAAAGGACTATAGAACTGTGCATACCCTTTGATCCAGCAATACCATTGTTGGTTTATATCCCAAAGACATCCCCAAAAAGAGAAAAAGACCTATTTGTACAAAAATATTTATAGCAGTTCTTTTTGTGGTGGCTAATAATTGGAAATCAAAGGAATGCCCATCAATTGGGGAATGGCTAAACAAACTGTGGTATATGATGATGATGGAATATTATTGTGCTATAAGAAATGACAAGCAGGATAACTTCAGAAAGGCCTGGAAAGACATGTATGAAATGATGTATACTGAAGTGAGCAGAACCAAGAGAATATTGTGCACAGAGACAGCAACGCTGTTTGATGAAGAACCGTGAATGACTTGACTATTCTCAACAATACAATTGCAATGGTGGGGAAATGGGGTATGGGTTGGGATAGGGTTGGGGTTCTTAGGAATTCCTCTTTAAAGAATTACACCCTCTTGCACACAAAAGTAGTTAGAATAAGGTGGTGGTTTATTTAGGGCCAAGGGAAGGGAAGGGGGTGAGAGGGGAACCATGAAAGAAATCCTTGGACTTCTCATGGGGAGATAGGCACAAAGCACATGGCTCAGAGGTACCAAATCTCCTTGAACAGGAGACTGGAAGGTACTTTTATAGAAGACTGATGGGGGGAGGGGTCACCATTTGACTGTGGAAAGTTCCTTTAGTGAGGGAGAACCATCCTCCACTGGTAGTGACTAGAGGAATTGGGTGAGGGGTGGCTACAGACCTCTCTCTTCAGGACACAAAGGCCGCAGCCACACCCAAATTTATCTCCCCAGGATAAGGGAGACCAGAATGAAGGGTGGGAAGCTAGCTCAGTCTGATTTGGTTCAGCTTATCTCTCTAGGAGTTATCTGTCCTCTGGTTTAGTTTCTCAAGGAGAAGGTTCCTTGATGTGCCCCAGAGAACTTCTGGGGTGCTCTGCACCCCATGACACAATGATCCAAGACAATACCAAAGGACTATTGATGAAATATACTATCCACCTCCAAAGAAAGAACTGATATTGATGAACAGACTGAAGCATGTTATTTTTCACTTTCTTTCATTTTTTTCTTTTAATCAAGTTTTATTGTACAAATGACAAATATGGTAATGTTTTACATGATCATACATGTATAACCCATATATGATTATTTGCCATCTCAGGGAGAGGGGAGGGGAGGGAGGGAAAGAGGGATAAAAATTGGAACTCCAGACTATAAATAAAAATGGTTATTATTATTTTTAAAAAAAGAAAGAAACCCTTTCCCCTTTTCCTTGTTCTCTTTGTGATACAGACCTAGTAGTGGTATTGTTGGGTCAAAGGGTATGCAGAGTTTGATAACCTTTTGGACATAGTTCCAAATTGCTCTCCAGAATGATTAAACTAGTTCACAATGCCACCAACAATGTACCAGTTGTTCGATGTCCTGGAAAATTGCACTAAACAACTAAGCACCGAGTTATAAGTTCTCTCCCCCTCCCCAAATTTCCTTTGATTAATTTTTCTATGTTCATATTAGAACCACCTAAGAGAACACACAGCCTCTAAGAGTCTGTCTCCTTTTGGGTTTTGTATCTTCACTGACCAGCATAGCTTACCCCTAGTCAGATTAATTCAAACACAGAGATGATGATTCCAAACCCAGAACTCTATCCATATTTATATTAAAAACAACAGAAAATCACTGAAGATTTTTTGAGTAAAGGAGACATGTACCTGTGCCTTAAGATTATTTTGTTGGCCTTATAAACAATTGGAAAGGAAAAAAACCTGAGGCAGAAAACCAATTAAGAAGCTAGTATAATATCCCTGAGCAAGCTTCTTAAATTCTGTGTATCACTGGCAGATACTTAGAATGTACTACTAGGTCATAGATGAGTTTCAATATGCCTAAAATGAAGTGGCTTCCCTACATCGGCTCTCTTATTGTGATAAAGGGCAGCACAGGGGATAGCTATAATGATAGACCTGGAATCAAGAAGACTCATCTGAGTTCATATCTGGTACCAGACACTTACAGCTGTGTGAACCTGGGCAAGTCACTTAACACTCTTTGCCTTAGTTTTTATCATCTATAAAATGAGCTGGAGAAGAACATGACAAACCACTCCAGTATCTTTTTGAAGAAAACCCCATACAGGGTCATAAAGAGTCAGACATAAATGGAAAATAACCAAATAAAATTGTGATGTAATGTAAGATCTTCCTAAGTATATGACTGAAACAAACTCCATATTAGTTAGGCATGTTTACCTATTCAAATTGTTCTGAATGAGGAGGGACATTATAAATATTTACAATATAATTGATGGCACAACATAATCATAGACTACATTTGACTATTGTATTGATTGTTGTTTACCTAGAAATAAGTGCATCTGAAGAAAGAGGTGTTTATATTTCCTTGTATTCCCAGAGCTTAGCACAGTGCCTGACATATAGTAGGCACTTAATAAATGTTTATTCATTCACTGACTTACATAGCTAACAAGAGAAAATTTATGTCAAAGAAATAAAGTCAGAAAACCAAAGATATTACAAAATATTGTATAGAGATAATGAAGCTCTACCCATAATAATATAGGAGAAAAAGTCTTCCTTTCTAGGAAGTTTATTGTAATATTTAGGTCTAGTTGTTCAATGTCCTGGAAAATTGCACTAAACAACTAAGCATTGAGATGTGCGTTCAAGTCCTGACCCCCGTGACTTAATAACTGTAGCTACTTTCCCTCTGCCAGCCTCTGCCTTCTCATCCATAAAATGTTTGTGATTTTTGCACCATCTACATGACAAGGTGATTGTGAGGATCATGAGATAAAATATGGAGGACCTGCTCTCAAGTGCTCTATAAAAGTAAGCTATTTTTAGGGCTATGATCTTCATCAGGAACACCAAGGACTTCCTGCTTCATTTAGATGCAATTTAACAAAGTATGTGCAACTACAGAAGAATGGGGTCAAAGGATGCCTTTCCTAAGTAGTAACATCCTCTCTCAAAGGGTTGACTCTTGACCTTGTTTGCCTATTATAATGAAGAGAAGCTCACAGTTCATGATAGGGCTTGGATTCTTTGAAGTCTTATGGCAAGTGGCTATCCAGGTCCCTTCATGCCTCATTATTCATTCCCTTCATTTCAGTATTCCTCACTGTTTGACTTGTGCTTTAGAGGGGGAAAAGAAAGCTGTGCTCTCTAGAGCAAATACTCAGTAAGAACAATTTTCAGAAAATGGAAAAATATTTAACCAAGCATATATTCAGTGTGACTCAAATGGATGTCAAGCTCAATTCTCTCTGATGTATGCATACCATCTGGCTCATCAAAAAGCAAAGAAAGATATAACCCATGGTATGATGATAAAGTTCTGGCTGCACTGGGGGATGGATACTGATAATTCTGAAGAAGGCTTTTCATTCATTCATCCATCCATCCATCCATCCATTCATCTATTCATTCATACATTCATTCACTCATTTACTTACTCATTCTGTCATTAAAAAAAATCCACTTGTTGACTGTGCCTATGTACCTACTTTAAATGAGCCACCCAGTTGTTTACTGCACAGCAGTACTAGTCCTAATAAGAATGTACAGTTTTAAACAATAGAGTCCCTGCCCTCAAGGATTACCACTGCCCCCATTAATTACTACCTCTTCTTTTAAAAAATTATTTTCTCAATTATGATTGAATATCTTTGGGAAGTACAATTTTAGGCAGTTTATGTTAAAGCTAATTTTGACAGGGAATGGGTTATCTGAGGAGTTGGGAAAGACACCAACTAAAAATACAAGAACATGTGTCACAGAAACAAAAACACACAACTGATTCTATTTGTATCTGAATTCTGACAGATGCTACAATGACTGAAATACCTGTAAAGTATGAAGGATCTGATCTAGAAAGACTTCATTGAATTGATGATACTGGAGCTATATAGGAAATTCATGTGGTTTGATGGAGACAATGGAAGAAAGAATACAACTTAGAGGTCCTGGAACAGCCTAGGCTAAATAATAATTGTGTGCTAAATAAATCTCCAACATGGCTAGAAGCCACATAAAAATGTCTATTCTTTTTTTAAAAATAAAAGTATTTTATTATTTTCCAGTTACATGTAGAGATAACTTTCAGCATTTGTTTACATAAGATTTTCAATTTCAAAATTTTCTCCCCCCTCCCCCAGACAGCAGGCGATCCAATATAGGTTTTATATAGATATAGATATATACACATATACATATATGTACATATATACACATAAACACATACATAACAACTTTAAACATATTTCTGCATCAGTCATACTATAAAAGAAGAATCAGAGCAATAAGGAAAAACCTCAAAATAGAAAAATAACAGCACCAAAAACAAAAGAAATAGTATGGTTCAATAAAAATGTCTATTCTTACTAGATTTGTTATATTAGGAGATCATCCCTCCCTTCTCCTACCCTATTAATCTGCATCCAACCAGTCAGTCATGGTTTCGATTGGTTGATATGACAAAACTTTATAGTTGGATAGTGTTTGATAGTAGTTAAGGATTCAGGAACACTGGAAGATGCTGATTGGATTCTCTCTTTTTTTGCCTTGTTTCTCCTGAGTTAACAAAAAATGCTGGTCTAGAGGACAGCATCTGCAGATAAAGACTGTCTATGGCCATTCTGGAAATGTTGGCATAACAGTAAACAAACATTTCTACTTAATGTTTCCTTTACCACTTTGTAAAGTGAAGAAGAATAGAAGGGTATTTTCATTTGGAGCCCAGGCATCAGCAAATAGAAAGATACTCCCAAGAGTGCCAGTGAGTTTACTATTGTGGCAGTAGCCCAAATTTAAAATGGTTAGGGCCTATTCCAGGACTATGTCTAGGAGAGAAAAAGGAAAAAGGAAAATCCAGAAACCATTACTGAAAAAATCAGCAAGATTTAGTGATGGCTTCAAGGAAAGTATGGAGTAACAACAAATCATATTTCCATAATTTTTCTATGATTACAAATACCTTAAATCATAGTAATACTTTGAGGTAAGTGCTGCAACTATTATTCCTACTTTACATATGAAGAAACTAAGACTCAGAGAAGCTAAGTGACTCGCCATGGATCATGCAACTAGTATGATCTTTTCTCTCCTGCCTCTTGTAGAGTGATTCTAATTTTTAAACTCACAGGACAGAAGAAAAGTAATATCACTGGAACACTGGAAATGTTGAAAATGGACATAATAATCAAATGCTTCAGTACTTCAAAGACCCATGTTTCCATCAGTGTGGGTATCCCTTCCAATAACACCAGATACAATCCCTCTTTGCTTTAGCAGTAAGTCAATAAACATTTATTAAGCAGCTACTATGTGCCAGGCACCATGCTAAGTGCTCCGGATACAAAGACAAAACACAGGCCCTGCCCTCAAGGAGTTCACAATCTAATGGGGGGAAACAACATACAAAATGAAACTGAAAAGCACAGGAGATAGGAAAGTAGGGTGCCTGGAGGAGGGGCATGATGAAAGTCATGAAAAGTTTGAATAGGAAGAAGAGTTCAGCCAGGTGAGACAGTCTTCATGACCTGTTATTACTTTGTGGATAATCTGGTAATGACATTCTCCAAACTTAGCTAGGCTGGTCCTCAGACCACAGATATGCAGTCTCTTCATCTCTAGGCCTACACTTGAAACTTCTCCATGTGTTAGGACTTTTCCCAGCTTGTAGTCTGCTGATTTAGCCCTCAAGAACCCAAGATTATGGCTATACCATGATGCCTCATCAGTATAGGGCTGCTTATTGATATGGTGGGAAATGGGGTACGGGTTGGGGTTCTTAGGAATTCCTCTTTAAAGAATTACACCCTCTTGCACACAAAACTTAGTTAGAATAAGGTGATAGTTTATTTAGGAGCAAGGGAAGGGAAGGGTGGGGGGAGGGAAACCATGAAAGAAATCCTTGGACTTTTCATGGGGAGATTTGGCATAAAGCACATGACTCAGAGGTACCAAATCTCCTCGAACAGGAGACTGGAAGGTACTTTTATATAGGACTGATGGGGGTGGACCATCTTCCTGTGGAAAGTTCCTTTAGTGAGGGAGGACCATCCCCCACTGGTGGTAGCTGGGGGAATTGGGTGAGCAGTGGAGGACCATCCCCCACTGGTAGTGACTAAAGGAATTGGGTGAGGGGTGGCTACAGATCCCTCTTCAGAACACAAAGGCCGAAGCCACACCCAAACTTATCTCCCCAGGATAAGGGAGACCAGAATGAAGGGTGGGAATCCAAAGCTAGCTCAGTCTGATTTGGTTCAGCTTATCTCTCTAGGAGTTATCTGTCCTCTGGTTTAGTTTCTCAAGGAGAAGATTCCTCGGTGTGCCCCAGAGAAATTCTGGGGTGCTCTGCGCCCCATGACATTATAATTCTATTTTCCTGGTGACCATTAAACACTCTTTCTGTGCACTTTATGGCCACAGACAAAGAAATCGGAGGATAAAGGGGCTGTGCCTCTTGAATTGTCCAAAATCACACAGTTAGAAGACATAGGGCTAAGATAATAGATGAGGACTCTTAATGCGACCCTCTTTGCCCACGAATTTAGTGGCAAAAGAAATATCTTCTTCCTAATGATGCTACAAAGGTACATAACATTACTACTAATGAGGGCCTATGTAAAGCACAATGATGTTGAAATGTTAACAAAAGACTAGGACATTTGAGGAACTCAAAATTCTTTTCAAACAGAATTGTGTTGATATTCACACGGACTTTGCCCTTTATTAACCTCGGCCTTTTATAATAATAACATGTTTATATAGATATTTCTAATATTTGAAAATAAGAGCAGCATGGCACAATGCATAAGATCAGCCTCAGTTTGGAAAACCTAGGTTCAAGTGCTGCCTTTGACAGATAGCAGCTATGTGACTTCAGACAACGTGCTTAACCTCTCAGTGTCTTCCTGAAATTTGCAGTCTAGGATAGGGATATGACATAGACAAATAACTCTAATGTCTAAGATTTCAGATGCAGGGAGGGCCTCCTACCCACTAACAGATTCTCATCTGTACTGGCTAATGCCTGAAACTTCATAACATATTACCTCTTCCTTTGGGTAAAGGTATTCACCTGTTAAAATGAAAATACCCCTGGAAGAGGTGAAATATTTGACCTTTCTTACAACCATATTCATGTTCATTTCATTGTGATTGAGTTTATCAGAATTAGCTTCCTGAGAATAGGATTTGATAGAAGAAAAGGTAAGAACACAAAGACATGGTTTGCATAGGGAAGGAGGGAGAGCAAGGACATGGGTGGGGGGGGGGAGGGGGGAGGAAATAGAAAGGAAGAAAAGAGAATTGGAAAGGGGAGGAGATATCTGATTTTCCTAAGAGAGCCCTAATATTTGGCCCAACCAATCAGCTTATAATTAAACTTTCTTACCTCCTTTCTCATAAGGTTACAGGATCATAGGATCATATATTTAGAGCTCCAAGGTACCTTAGGAGCCATTATTCCATTTTACATTTGAGGAAACTGAAGCCTTAAAAAAATTGAGTGAAAAACTGAGTCTACCTCAACCTTAGAAACAGTAAGGAATGGGCAAAAGTAGGGGAAAGAACAGTTTAAAAGGAAACCATTTCCTACAAGGTAATCCCTAATTGTTTGTTTGTTTTTAAATCCCCCCACATTCATTTACACAGCCACCAACAATATCCATTTATCAAACAGTTGCAGTCAAAGATGCAGTCGGTGGTCACATGGCAAAATGACACTAACTAGACCAAATAGAGATTAAATCCATGACCTTTATCCCATTATTGGAGCTTAAATACAATAAAATCAAGGAGATATAAAAATCCTGGGCTCAAATGACTATATACCTTTTATAGATAAAAACTTCCATCTATAGGGGTAGTCCATACCCTTATCTCAATTGATAGAAATGGTGTGTCTGCCTCAGTTGATAGGATACATTATTCAAGTCCTGGGGGCTTCTCCCCCCATCTCTACCATTCCTTCTTTTTTCCTGCTGAGTTAATAGCTAACCAGTAGAGTGTGTTTCTCTCAGATAAGAACAAACTACATAATCCAAACCCTAAAAGCTTATTCCCACTCCCCAAAATTTCCCTTCTTTTTCCCTGATGAGTCAACAGAGGTTTTCTAAAGTTAAGAGAACTAAAGATTGTAAAATCTCAGGGTCTAGTGCTCCCACGGGGTGGGGGCAGCAGTGGCACCACATCTGGGGTGGGGGGTGATCTACATGTTTATAAGTGTCATGAAGAATGTCAACCCAGATGGGGGAGGGACATTGCATTAGATCTAGGATAAAAAGGGGAACTTCACTGGAACAAATTGCAGTATCCCCCCAAAGGGGTACTTGCCCAATCATGCAAGACTGAGAATAAATGGCCTTCCTGCTTTGCCCCAGACTGGGGGTCCTGCCTCAGTTTATCTGTTTCTTACATCAGTGAATAAAATGTAATCATTATAAAGCCTTTTAGAATAATAGGGCTTTTATAATAACATTTTAATATAGTTTTCAAGTGTCTTTATGAATTGTTATATGTGTGAGCAGCATAATGAGATATGAATCTCTGGATCAAGCTTAATTGGTTAAGTAAACAAGGTGACCAAACCTCGGAGGGAGAGGGGGGATTTTAAATAAATAGAAGAATTTCAACAGAAGGCAGTCCAACTTTGGGAGCTTTTTATCTGGGCTGGGATTGCCTTAAGAAGGCAAATTCTTGTGTCAGTACCAGAGGACAAGGTGGTAGGGGGAGGATGGTGAGTCCAGAAGGTGTATTATATGTGTGTGCCTTCACACACACACACACACACACACACACACACACACACACCATTGACTGTGTCATCAGAGACCAGACTAGTAACAAATATCCATCCAGGAGAATAGAGCCAGACTGAGGACAAACACAGATGCAGAAAGACAGTCATTAGAAGAAGGAAGATGTTTGAGGAAATATGACACCCACCTACCACTGGAGGAAAAAATTCTGACAATGGATTCAAGAAAGGTGATTGTTGTCCTTTGTACTCAAAAAAGATGAAAATGACATCACTATGTTGAGGTCAATGTACAATGTGTCCAACTGTGGCTGATCAGACTAATCAGCTCAGAAGGCTCCACCAAAGGTTGGGTACAAATTAGTCCATATGAACATTTGGAATAGAGATGTCTCTATTTAGATGTCTCTAAATTTGTGCGTCTCATGTTTCTTTTGAGCTTTGCTCAATTCTTTTTTGCTCATAGAGCACATCTAATTTAAGGCGAGTATGCCATGCTGGGCAGTCCTGTGCCAGTATTTTGCATGTCTCAAAATCAATTCCAAAGTTCTTCAAAGAGATCTTGAGAGTGTCTTTGTATTGTTTCTTTTGACGTTTGGTTGAGCTCTTGCCTTGTATGAGTTCTCCATAAAAATAGTATGTTAGGCAAACATACTTTTGGCAATTTGTACAATATGGCCAGCCCATTGGAGTTTTCACTTTCTGCAATAGGGTTTGAATGCTTGTCAGGTCAGCTCAAGAAAAGATTTCAGTGTTCAACACCTTATCTTGCCAGGTGATCAGAATCTTATGAGTTTATGTGTTGGCCACATGCATTTTCTACACGTGCTTCACCATTGTTGTATTTTAAGTTTGTGCCCACTCTTCCCATGGGCCTTGTATGTATTTGTGGTGGAAAGTGTCCCAGACTTTTGGGAGATTTTTCTTGTACCAAGTCTCCATGATAACCCTATTTAGTAAACACTTTGTAAAAGTGAATTAAATCTGATAACTAATGGAAAACACACTGGTGGGGGTTCATGAGCAGCATTACTAGAATACCACAATAACCCTCAGGATTCTACCTATCCCCACCTCATGATTATATCTAATTAGTATTCTGTCTGATATTAGTATTAATTAGTATTCTATCTAATTATAGAATTATTAGATTTTAAACAGAATTATCCATCTAATCATAGAATCCTGAGAGGGGAAGGTAGTAATTACCCTCTAGTGACCTAGCCAACCAATGAGAGTAGGATTTAAAGAAATAGACCCAAAGAACATGACACACTGTGGGAGCTTTGTGCAAGATAATTTTGGGGTCTTTCACATTTGCAAACTCAGACTGGAGAGATTCTCCACCTAGGAATCTTATTCTTAGCCTTTTTTAAAGGATTTTTTTTATCTTTTAGACTACAACTGAACAAAATTAAACATTTTCTCATATGATTCCTTACAAGTTTGACCTGATTCTTGATGTCAATCTTTGCATATTTGAATGTTTTACTTCTAATACATGTTGTACCACTCTATTAATTTGAGTAAAATTGTGCAATGACTTAGTCACATGTTGAAGCTACTATAGGCAGCATGGAATTTTCATTTTGGATTTTTGTAGCTCAGAAATATAAGGACCTAGTGTTTCACCTAGAGCTCAATGGGACAGCTCATCAATGTTAGCTGTTTTCTTTCTTTCTTTTCTTTTTTTTTCCTGTTTTACTTGTAAGCAGACAGACTACTTGCCTTATTATGATGTGAATTCAGGCAGTCTAAGGGCTTAATGAACTAAAGGTGGTAGGTAAGGTTTTTCTGTCAGTCTAAAAACCCTAAAAATCAACCCCCAAGTGTTTTATACCATTTGGGGAGCTCAACACTTCTTTGGAGATTTTCAACATTTATTTCCCCTTTAATGTAAGCTACTTATCCTAGTGAGAGATGAGTTAAGAACTCCATTTGACTTTCCTTAATGCATGAGAAGAGATTCTTTGGGGAAATTTTGGATACCCTGTGGTACAGAAAAAAAATGAAATTTGTCTCAATCTCCAGTAGACTCATCTAATGTGTTAAAGGAATCCATTAAAATTCTTAAGTCCCAGTGTGTGAAAAGACAACTAGAGATGATTTGTCTAGGCCCCAGTTAGATTGACCTATTGCTAAAAAGAATTATGAAGAAAGTTTCCATGAGTAGAGCTTGATTTCCCACCTGAAAATGAAGGGAATAATTTTCAGGTGCCTAATCTCTGATACCTTGGAGGAGAACCAACCCCATGCACTCTTTTTTTTAAAATATTTGTCTGTTTATTTTTTGTTTGTTTTTTGTAGGGCAATGAGGGTTAAGTGACTTGCCCAGGGTCACACAGCTAGTAAGTATTAAGTGTCTGAGGCCAGATTTGAACTCAGGTCCTCCTGAATCCAGGGCCAGTTCGTTATCCACTGCACCACCTAGCTGCCCCCATGCACTCTTAAAGCTCATGACTTTATTTTCCATTTAAGTTTAACCAGAATTAAACTCAGACTATGAATATGACTCAAGAATAAATAGAAAAGCTAAAGGAAGACCTAATATCTGTTTTAGCATGCTGTACCCAACTAAGCCCAAAGTGTAAACAGCTTAGACTGTTTTCATCCCATGTCCTATTGTGGTTTTTTTTGTTTTTTGTTTTGGTAGGGCAATGAGGGTTAAGTGACTTGCCCAGGGTCACACAGATAGTAAGTGTCACCTAGCTGCCCCCCCCCCACATCCTATTGTGAGAAAACAATTATTGATTACCAGTGTATAGGGAACTTCAGATTCCCCTTTGTGTTACATGCTGTCAGATAGACTGGCTGCCCGGTCAGGACTACACCCAGATAGTAGCTAGTCCTGGTGCAGTCTAGGTGGGGTCTGAATTCTTTGACCTGATGTAATCCAGTTTTAATTACATTAACCAATTAGATTTGATTGCTGTCTAATGGCCTGATTAGATTTGATTAATATATAATGACCTGCCTCTTATTGAAAAGAGATAAAAAAAAAGCCTGGACAGGTAGCCATGCCTCTTTCTGGACCATGAAAAGTTAGAGTCCTTTTTGTCAATCCCTGGTTGGTAGAAATTGATAAACTGATAACATGCTTGTTATCTGGTGTCTATTGTAATTATTTTAAATGCAACACTATTTTCTCTCCATTTTAGACTGATATATGTGAGGAATGTCATAGATTAACTATAGGTGGATTTCAGGAAGGCACTTCACAAAGTCTAGCATTGAGGACCAGACAAAGAACTATGGGCTGGATGAGTGAAGAGTTAGGTGGGTCCAAAATTAGTTAACTAACTGAACTCAAAGGGTGTTGATTAATGAATCAAAGTCAACCTGGTAGGAAGTTTTCAGTGGAGTAATGCAATAATTTGTCTTTTTTGGGTGCTGATCAACATTTTAAACAATAATTTAGAGAAAAGCATAATGATTAAATTTATAGATGACATAAAACTGAAAGTCATATCTAGTAATTTGGATGATATAATCTAAAAAGATCTTCTAAGGCTAGATCAGTAGGGCTAAACTACAGAGGTTTTTGTTTGTGTGTTTGTTTTTTTGCAGGTGATGAGGGTTAAGTGACTTGCCCAGGGTCACACAGCTAATAATTGTCAAGTGTCTGAGGCCAGATTTGAACTCAGGTCCTCCTGAATCTGGGACTGGTGCTTTACCCACTGTACCACCTAGCTGCCCCCAACAGAGGAATTTTAAAAGGATAAATGCAAAATGTTACAGTTGAGTTCAAAAATTCAATTATACAAATATAGAATGAAAGAGATATGGTTATATAGCAGTTCCTATGAAAATGAAATGAGAAATTTTGGTGGATTGCAACCTCAAAACTAATCAGTAGTATGGCATGGTAACTAAAAAAAAAAAAAAGCTAATTTGATCTTAGACAAAATTAAAAGATATAGTATCCAAAACAAGGAAAGTAATATTATACCTAGTTAAATACATACTAACACACATACACAGGGATATTGAAAGTGAGAACATTCATCCTCATCCTTTTGCCTGAAGGGCTATGGGACTGTGCATACCCTTTGACCCAGTAATACCACTACTAGGTCTGTATCCCAAGGAGATCATGAAAAAGGGAAAAGGACCCATATGTACAAAAATGTTTATAGCAGTTCTCTTTGTGGTGGCAAGGAGTTGGAAATTGAGGGAATGCCTATCAATTGGGGAATGGCTGAACAAGTTGTGGAATATGAATGTAATGGAATACTATTGGGGTTGGGGGGTTTTGGGGGGGTGTTGTTTTGTTTTTTGGTTTGGTGTGGGTTTTGTTTTGTTTTGTATTTTGTGGGACAATGAGAGTAAAGTGATTTGCCCAGTGCCACACAGCTAGTAAGTGTCAAGTGTCTGAGGTCAGATTTGAACTCAGTTCCTCCTGAATCCAGGGCCAGTACTTTATCCACTGTGCCACCTAGCTGTCCCCTGGAATACTATTGTACTGTAAGAAATGAGGAGGAGGCAGATTTCAGAAAAACCTGGAAAGACTTAAGTGAACTGATGCTGAGTGAAGTGAGCAGAACTAGGAGAACATTGTACACAGTAATAGCAACATCATGTGATGATCAACTGTGATAGACTTGGCTCTTCTTAGCAGTGTAATGATCCAAGACAATTCCAAAGAACCCATGATCAAAAATGTTCTCCACATCTGGAAAAAAAGAATTGTGGATTCTGAATGCAGATTTAACTATACTATTCCTACTTTTGGTTTTTTGGGTTTGTTTTTTTGAGGTTTTTCCCTTTTGTTATGATGCTTCTTTCACAACATGACTAATGCAGAAATATGTTTGATGTTATTGTACATATATAACCTATATCGGATTGCTTTCTTATGATTTTAAAAAAGTCTTCCCTAGCATCACAATTTGAAAGCAGTAATTCTGTGGTACTCAGTTTTCCTTGTAGTCCAACTGCTACTGGAAAAACCAAAGCTTTGACTATAAAGACCTTTGTCAGCAAGGTGATATCTCTGATTTTCAGTATACTGTACAAATTTGCCATGGCTTTCCTTTCAAGGAGCAAGAGTCTTTTAATTTCATGGCTATAGTCACTACATGAAGTGATCTTTGAGCCCAAGAATATAAAATCTAACAATGCTTCCATTTCTTCTCCCCCACCAATTTCTCCCACGACAGAACCAAGTTTTAGCAGAGAACAGAACTTTCAGGGAAACTCCCATGAAGATAAGTAAAATATTTCTGATTAAAGTTCTCCACTCCCTCACAATAGAAAGCTAAAGACAGGAGTCTGTCACAAGCAAACTGATTCAGAGGATTTTTAGTGCCATTATCATGACCCTTTTGTTGTCACCTCATCTCCATTTCTCTGCCTCTCTCCCATCCCTGGGGTCTGTAACTACCCCCAACCTAGTGGAAACTCACATGCCAATTATATCCTACCCTTCCTCACTAGAACAGAAATTCATTCATTTACTCAACAAGCAGTTGTTAAACATTTACTATGTTCAAGACACTATGCTAAGCATTAAGGATACAGAGGTAAATACAACACAAACCTATTCTGCAAATAAGTTAATAATCTAATAGGTTTGTAATCTAATAGGTGAAAAATATACATCTAGATAGGCTGATAATATACATATACATAAACACTTGTTTGTATATATGCACACACATACACACACACACATATAAAATTGAGAGGTTTAGACAAACTTTGGTGAAATGTTTGAGAAAAGAAATACCACTCTCACCTGGAGTAGAGGTGGGTGGGGCAAGGAAGGTTTTTGGGAATAGGCTGGTTGGCTCTGAAAAAAAGGAAAATATGGGGGCAGCTAGGTGGTTCAGTGGATACAGCACCAGCCCTAGAGGAGAACCTGAGTTCAAATCTGGCCTCAGACACTTGACAATTACTAGCTGTGTGACCCTGGGCAAGTCACTTAACCGTCATTACCCTGCAAAAAAAAAAAAATGGAAGATATTTGACAGGCAAAGATGGTGAGACTACTCTAAGTGGAGAGAATAGCATAAGCAAATGGACAGAAACATGGGAGAGCAGTGTGCAAATGAAAGCTAGATTATAGTCTGACCAGGTTATAATGTACAGTATTTGAAGGAAAATAGTATAAGATAGGCTGGAGCCAGATCTTTGAACCTCAGAATCAGAAGATTATAATATACTCAATAGCCAATGGGGAACCAAGGGAGTTTTTTTGAGTGGAATTTCTTGGGTGGTAGTATGAAGGATGAATTGGGCTGGAGATAAGCTAGACTGAAGACAGGAAGACCATTTAGGAGGCTATTATAATTACCAGTTTGACAGTCCTCTTTTGAAAGGTTATCACACAGGGGTCTAAAACAATAGACCTAAACTATAATACACATGATATATGGGAAAATTACTATATGATACAATATACTGGAAATTGTAGTGATATATAACAATAATAATTATTCTCATGTGATAAAAATCATAATCTCACCATCACCATTAGTTATACCACAGCATTTGCAGCAAGAGCAAAAGGGAACATCAGGGAGTAGTGTCTGCAGCAGTTGCCAAGATCTGTGGGAAACCTTTGTGTTGACCACTTTGACTGTCAAGTCTGTTGCATAGGACTAGATGCATGTACTTTCCTTTATATTATTTTTTATTACCAGGTTTCCTGTATAATACTCAGTAGAGGTCACTGGGATACTTTCATCAAGAAGAATAGAGAGAGGAAGAGAATATTCCTTTGGCTTCATCTTGTCCAAGCCTTTGGCCACATACCCAGAAGCATTCAAGCACTCAATTGGGCCCTCATAATTCTTTAATAATATGGCCTGTCCTATTGATTTCACTAAACAGGCCCTGGAGAGCTTAATGGACCTTAGAGAGTTTTTGAATAAGTGGGACAATTTGGTCTTGTCTTTCAGAGAAATGGTTGTCTGGGGACAATTTTCTTTGCTCTGGTACATCCATTTGCAGCATCTACCCAATAATCGATATCTGAAGCTTTAAGCCATTGTACCACTGCAGAATAAGAAAGAATTCTCAAAGTAGTACTGATCATACAGAGGAATACCGATGACAGTCCAGGAGCAAAATAGGGTTATGAGCATAGAATCATAGATATAAAACTGGAAGCCACCTTAGATAGAGATCATCTAGTTCATATGATAAAACTGAAACCCAGAGAGGCCAATGATTACACAAATAGTATGTAACAGAGCTAGCAAGTTGAATACAAGTCTTTTGACTCCAAACCTGCAAACTGTATATGGTATATCATTGATATTAGGCAAATAACAATTTCTATGTATCAAAACACTCTAAATATTAAAAATTAATTCTCATTATTAATGCTATTTGTAATAATTTATAATAATATCACTATTTTTATCATTTATTTAACATTTTAAGGTTTTCAAAGTGCCTTACAAACATTATCTCATTTTGTCCTCACCATAACCCTTGGGATGGGGGAATAGATGCTATTATTTATTTGCATTTTATAGATGAGAAGACTAATGCTGACAAAGATTAAGTGAGCTTTCCAGGCTCACACAAATAGTAAATGTCTGAGGTTGGATTTGAATTCAGGTCTTCTTGACTCCAGGTCCAGTACCCTATCCACTGTGCCACCTAGTTGCTTCAAAAAATATAAGCTTTGCTTATAAAAGAGGCTAATATTAGACATACAATTTTTAAAATGGCTTCCCATCCTCCTCCTTCTTCTTTCACTCACTACTTATTCTACATCGGTAAGAATTGTTAACTGAAATTTCATTGACATAAGGAATTTCAGGATGAGGAAATTCCTTCCAGCAATTCAGGTCAGCACCTGTTCTGCAAGTTGTAGTCTTAGAGGGTTGCCTAGGGCACTAGGAGAAAGTTAAATGACTTTCTCAGCATCATATAAAATAGTGTGTATCTGAGGTAGGACTTGAACCCAGATCTTCCTGACTTTGAGGTTCTCTCTCCACTGTCATCCTGTCTCCTTTAGGTAAGAATGCTAAGAACAAATAAGTAAATTTCTAACTCAATAATAATAATCTACATGTTCCACAAAGGATGGACAAGCATAGATGGGTTGTGCTTTGCATTTTTGGATGGAATACTCACATTAATGACATTAGAGATTCATCCCCTTGGGGATTTCAGTATTAAGAAGTTCTCTCTCTCTCTTTCTCACACACACACACACACACACACACACACACACACACACACACACATTTTTAACTTTTTTTAAGGTTTTTAACTTTTTAAAGCTTACAATAATACTAGGCTTTTGGGATATCTTGTTATATGTTACTTTATGACTTTTAAATGCTGTGATAAAATAATAGAATTTGGCAGACACCCACGGGTCCCACCTGAATGATCTAGTACTGTTTGAGGAAACCAGTTAGGTACCTGCTTGGAATGATTGGATATGGGCCACACCTGGCCTGCCCTGAGTGACATATGCTGCTGATGTCAGCAGGGGGACCACTCACCAACATCCAGCTTGAAGGACCTCCCTTTTGGGGGAGGGAGAGTAAAAGTAGAAAAGGGAATGTTCACTGAGGGGAGCGCATCTTTCTTGTCGGTGAGTTTCTGAGAGCAGACTGCAGAGGGGCTGCACAGCTGTCTCCTATTAAAACTATGGGCCCCAGGTGGTGAGTTAATAAAAATGAGTCCAGTTCTTTGAATTAGCTGAGCTGGAAATAAGTTCGGGGATTGTGTCAGTCTTTGCTAGAGCCAGGGAGCTTATCCATTTTTCTCTTTCCCTATTCCCTTGTCATTGGTTTAATTAATTTCACCTTTGCTGTGTATTTTATTCCCATTAATAAAACCTGGTTTGTTTGTAGAAAAGAGGCTGTTAATCTCCTTTCTTATTGGCCTGGGAGAAATAACTAAAAAAGGGCAGTTTGGAAGGGAGGAAACTTTGGACCTAGAGGTCCCTCATTATTTTCTCAACCCCAATATTAAGGTGAGCCACCCAATTAACTCTCCCCATATTAAATTTGGCCCCTACAATACATAATATCAATTAGGTCCTCAAAACAACCCATCAGGTAGATGGTATTAGTATTATTGTTCTCCTTTTGCACATAAGAAAATTGAGATTTCTTTTTTACAAATGAGGAAACTGAGGAAACTTGGAGGTAAAACAACTTGCCAAAGGTTGTATGTGGGTCAAGATTTGAACCTAGTTCATGTTCCACTGTCCCATGCTACCTATGGGTTTATCTTTAGAATTCTGTATAGCTAGCTAGCTGACTCCATTTTCTACCTCAAGCAGTTTGGCTTACTTTTATCAATAACCCAAATTACTGCCTGATAAGTATTGCCTTGTTAAATCAATACCAAGCATCCAGACCCTCCAAAAGCTGTCTTGGATTTAGAAAGGAATAACTCCCCACCAGGAGGTTGGACACTAAGTGATTTTTTTTTCTTCTGCTATTCATGAAGATAGTCTTATAAAGAAGGCATGAGGGGCAGTTCAGTGGCACAGTGGATAGAACACCGGCCCTAGAGTCAGGAGTTCAAATCGGCCTCAGACACTTAACACTTACTAGCTGTGTGATCCTGGGCAAGTCACTTAACCCCAATTGCCTCACTAAAAAAAAAAAAAAAAGAATGCATGAGTCCCCCCTCCCTACATCAATGGAGAAAGCACCCACACTGATGAATCCCCAGCCCTTTGGACATAGTTGAGTCCTGCTATTTAAAACTACCCAATGATGCAGCCTTGTCTAGCTGATTTCAGACCCTAGTTAAATATGATACTGTTCTGTTCCTACCTCAAATACCTCCTTGAATTAAAATCAATTTTATTCCACACTGTGTAGCCAGGATTGATCACTCTGCTGTCAAGGACCAGCCACATCTGTCATAATCAATCTTATTTAATAATTCAGTCATATACAATACCCTGGAGCATTACCAAAGTTTTAAAAGTTATATTATTCACTCGACAAACATTTGCTAAGTGCCTAGACATTCAAGGAATTATGCTAGGTGGTGAATAGGATACAAAAACAAATTAAATACAGTTTCTTCCTTTAAGATTAAAGCCTTGTAGGAGAGAGTAAGAGACATATACAAAATGATACAAAATAGATTGTGTTAAGTGAATGAGAATGTGGCAATGTGCTTGCTATAAGAGATGATGATGATGGTGGTGATGGTGGTGGCATTTCTATAGCACTTTAAGGTTTGGAAAGTGATTCACATATATTTCCTCATATTATCCTCACAACAACCCTCTGAGGTATGTTTTATTATTATCTCCATTTTAGATGTCAGGAAACTGAAACTAAGAGAAGCTAAGTGACTTGCCCAGGGTCACACAGTTAATAAGTGTGTATAGGACAGGATTCAAATTCAGGTTTTCCTGATTTTATATCCTGCACCCTATGTGAAAGAAAGGGAGGAAAGGGAAAGGGAGAGGAAGAGGGAAAGAGAGAGAGAAAAAGAGGGAGAGAAGGGTGAGAAGGCAGGGAGAGTTTCCTGAGATGGAGGAATAAGAAAGCCTTCATGGAGAAAGTACCTTCTGAAATAAGCTTTGAACAACAGGTAATATTTCAAAAGGTAGAAATGGGGAGAAAGTATTCTAAACTTAGAGAATAATCACATAGGAAAGGGAACAGAGTCAGGGAATCATGGGATATTTTAAGGGAATGAGAAATAATCTAGTTTAGCTTGAGTTTATAGTACACCAAAGGGGAATGACAAACTATAGAAGCCCTTAAAAATCAGGTTAAGGAATGTAAGGAATGTAGCCTTTATTTGATGATCAATATCATGGTTGGTAACACTAATGAGAAGAAGACAGAAAAGGAGGGGTAAGAAGAGGAGAAGGAAAAGAACAAGAACAGGAACAAAAAGAACAAGAACAAGGAGGAGGAGGAGAACAACAAGCAGGAGAAGAAAAGAAAGAGGAGAAGGAGATGAAGAAGAAGAAAAAGAAGGAGGAAGAGGAGGAGGAGAAGAAGGCATAGATGAAGATGAAGACATAGATGTAGACATAGAGGAAGAAGAAAGACATAATTATCAGAGGCAGCCAAGAAGTAGAGTGAATACAGTGCAAGACCTGGGAGTCAAGAACACCTAAGTTCAAATCCTGTCTCAAAAACTTACTGGTTTTATGACACTGGGCAAGTCACTCAATATCTCTAAGCCTCAGTTTCTTTATCTGTAAAATGAGAATAATAATAACACCTACCTCTCAGGGTTGTTATGAGAATAAAAATGAAATAATAGGTGTAAAGTATTTTGTAAACTTTAAGGCATTATATAAATGCTACCTATTATAATTACTTTTTGAAGAAAAATATATTTAATGAAATAAAGAGTAAAAATAGTGGTAGTTAACCATTCCCAAAACATGGAATTTATTAACATTTGTACTTTGTTCACCATGTCCAAATTTGGATTAGCAGGAATCCTTGACTTTCTCTTGCTCAAGAGAAGAATGGGTATTGCTAGGTTCTAAAAAAAAAAATTAATTTTTTTTAGCTTAAGGTGCATAGGCTTTTTCCTCCTACAATTCCTTTAGGAAAAAAAAAAAAGGAGAAATCCTTGCCTGGAAATGGCTAAAACCCTTTCTAATTTCTCTGGTCTTGTCCACTAAGCGTGTTAAACTCTTTGGAATAAAAGGTTTCTCCCAACTAACTAATGGCTCTCATGCTGAAGTTTTGCTTTGGCCTAAATTCCACTCTTGTTCATAGTCAGTATTCTATATGCCTCTCAGTTTTATTTCTGAAAGTTCTACTGTGAGTCAGATGATGATTATTTGCTCAAACTACCCAGAAAAGCTCTGGGGTTCCAACATTCTTTTTTTTTTTTTTTTTTTTTGCGGGGCAATGGGGGTTAAGTGACTTGCCCAGGGTCACACCGCTAGTAAGTGTCAAGTGTCTGAGGCTGGATTTGAACTCAGGTACGCCTGAATCCATGGCCGGTGCTTTATCCACTGCGCCACCTAGCCGCCCCCTGGGTTCCAACATTCTTGAACCCTGTCTCTTCAATTTTCTCATGTAGGAGAATGGGTAGGAAAGAGAGAGAAAATGTCAAGCTCAAAGTCTTCTTCCTCATCTTCTCAGTCACATTTCTGGCTCTTTCATATGTAGATGTAGCCAGCAAAGGCTTGGAGAAGTTTGGGGGCACATCTGTAAAAGAGCTTAAGAGTTCATCTTAGAAACATGGTACCTAAGAATCTTTGTAGGAAGAGGCAGAATAGTGGAGAGGAAGAGAGTAATGAATGGCCTACTAGGGGATTATTGAAGGAACAAGGTCCCAAAGAAAGCAGTAAGGAATGAGAGCAAGGGAATAGTTGGACAGATTAGCCACAACAAAAAGGAGGATCCACCATTTCCTCTGATAAGGAGAGAGTTTTGATGTGTCAAATGTCATTTGTCTCAAGAAATTTTCCCTGATCCCCACCCTCATTCCTGATTTACCTTACTCCAAGAAGATGGTTGGTATTGTATTTATTTATATTCATGCAGTTATACCCCTACTAAATTTCAAGCTTTTTGAGGGTTAGCATCCTGTCTGATCTTTGTATGCTCATCAATGAGGCAGGTTAGCATAATAGGCAGAGAATTGATCACAGAGTCAAGAAGACCTGACTTGAGTCCCATCTTTGATGCATATGTCTGTGTGACCTGAACAAGAAGCCTAACCTTTAAGTGCCCCCCAGACAACTCTAAGACTATGAATTGCAGAGAAAGTGGGACCTACATTGATTGAGAATTAATGAAATCACAGGTCACAAGTGCTATCCAAAAAAAAAAGAAAAACCAACAACCAAACTTCATCAGAGTCAAATGCAGGTCACTATAATAAGTGCTTAATACACTCTCATGGAAGATGAAAGAGGGAGAAGATTCTTGAAGTAACTTCCTCAATAAAACAGACGAGGCCATTGGCTGAGATTAAGGAAGAGCTGGTGACTTTAGGAGAGTTAAAAGTTTTTGTGGGATGTTAGTAGTTTAGCTACTAAGTATAATCACGAAAACAAGAGTAGCCAAACACCACATGGTGAATTGTTAACATAGAAAGTCTGTGCGCAGACATGGGAAAAATGTTTGTGAACAACCTGGGGCCAGTTGCCTTCAGAGATGTGGTTGAAAGCAGCACCAAATAGAAAGCCAGTGGTGGCACAACACCAATGCAGCACATTTCTGTCCACCAATGAAGATCAACAACTCATCAGTAATTTATAGTTTGAAATTAAATGACATGCCTACAGTCACATAGTATGTCAGAAGCAATACTTGAACCAGGTCTTACTGACTCCAAGGGCAATCTGCTGTGCTATGCCACACTGCCTCTCTCTGAGGATCAATAAGAACTGAATAAAAATATTCCTGAATTGCAGTGAAAGCCTACCTGGGAATGCAAAACAATAGCATGAATTTATAAGATACACATACAACCAGTAGATTCTTGGCATAAGAGTAAAGAATAACAAGTCTCCACCTTTGTTTTCCAATTTGAAGTCTTCATAGATCTCAAAGAACATAGTTCACTGAGGAGTTTGGGGTTTTTAGTTCCAAAGGTCATTTTAATTTATTTTAGTTTAAAAAAAATAGAATCATAGGTTTGCAAAGTCAGGTTTCACTGACTTAAATGGCATAATCAACCAGAGCCAGAAATCTTCAGTGTCCGGAGGAAAATCCTATAGGTTAAATGTAGTTCAATGGCTTTGTAATCCCTCCTGGATAACTAATGCTAAACACAAGCATAATCAGTAGTCACTGTCTGAAGGCTTGGGGTTTTTTTTTGGTCATTCTCAACCTCCAACTCAAAATATTTTAATATCTCTTATTTTCTTCAGGAAGGCTAAATGAGGCATTAGACATTTTTACTTGATACTTGATAAGATTTTAAAAAATAAATCCCAAAAGACTATAATTATTCAAATTTGATTTCATAAGAATTGTAACCACTTAGAAAAAAAGAAACTAATTACAAAAGCTGTCACTGATATTTTTAGTGGGCAAAACAGAGAGAAATAGGATCTGTGAAAGCCTACATATAAGTGAATTTAGCAGAGAATTGAATGATTTGCTTTAAGGAAGAAACATATTTAGATTCATAGCAATTTCCCACTCCAAAGTCCAAACTTGGAAAACATCAAGGCAAGAAATCTAAATCAGGTTTTGGAGTGATTTTATCTTTTAATCATCCACCACCAAAGGTAAAAATTGGATACTGGATAAATATAATGTTTTCTGGTACATTCTCTCCTGTTCAGTCAAGGGCTGCTCCCTTTCCTTCTCCAATTCTTCATTGTATTCTGCTCCATGTGCTTTATTCATTCACTCAAAGTCCTGAAATAAATCTACCTCATCCCTGTAGAATCCTAAAGACTCTGGAGTTCTGCCTAGGCTCACCCCAATTTGTTTACATCCCCTAGGACTGAGCAAAAATAAAACAAAATTGAGGAGGGGAAATCAAATTCACCCCAATACATTTCCCTAATATAAATCATTAAAGGTCAAGATTCATAAATATTTTTATAACAAAGTTTCATTTAACTGTGGACATTTCTATATTTTAATACATCCAGGACCTATCAGTAGACACATTCTTTCTGAGGAATGACATACAAGCAGCTGGTGGCACAATGGTTAGAGAATTAGATCAATAAGCCCTAAATTCAAATACTACCTTAGATACTAGCTGTGTTACCCTGGGAAAATTATATAATCTCTTTGTGTCTCAGTTTTCTCATTTGTAAAATGGGGCTAATAATAGCACCCACCTCACAGGGTTGTTGTAAAGGGTTTTGCAAACCATAACATACTAGATAAATGCTAGGTATTCTTAAATGAAAATACTATGTCTGAAAGCCAAGGGTAGGTGACTTGTACCAACAAGGTAAATTCCCATGATGATAGCATGCCAGTAGATAAAGTGTCTAGAAATGAGGGATCACTGCTTTTGGTCTCTCCCTTTCCTCTCTATGTATAAAAGGTACAATTTTACCTAGAAGAGCCATAATTATGCTGGATTACTGAAGCTATGCCTCTAAAGTATGGAAATTGAGAGAGCACTGACATTATTTGCTATCTTTTAGTACTGACTTACTAACAACTAAGCTTCCTCTCTTAGTGGTTAAAAATTATATGAGCTCCTCCCCACCCCATTCTGATGAACTGAGGACCTCTTGATATATTTTGTGTCACTTGGTCCAAGTGGAAAAATTGCTAGTTAGTCCTAGAATCTACCCATAGCTCTTTAGGAGAGTTCAAGCTTGACTGTTGCATCACTTTGCCTCACATGATATACCACAGTTAACCCACATTCTAATATAAATATGTAATTACATAGGACTGGTAAATGGAGACTATGGCAGCAAAGACATCATTGTATAGTATGTGGTGTCTAAATCCCATTCTTTCCCCTTCTAAGGCAGTGTAGGTACTCCCATATGTACAGCATTGAACTCTGTGTCATCAGAAGTCTTCCAACCAAAAAACTGAGACTCTTCATAATCATTAGTTTGTCCACTCAACTTTTTAACTACTTCTCACTTCATCTCCAGCCTCTGTGCCTATGCCTTTCTGGTCCTCATACCTGGCATGCACTTCTTCCTCAACTCTATCTTCCAAAATCCTTATATTCCTATAGGGCTCAACTCATCTCACCTTCTACGTGAAGCCTTTCCTGATTTACCCACCCCCACTGCCACCAAAGCTAAAGGCTTCCAGGCCAAATTGCCTTGCATCCATTTATTGTGTCCAAGTTGTCTTAATCTAGTTAGATTGTAAGCTTCTTGAGGAGAGAAGCAATTTTTCATTTTTGTGTTTATATTGCCAGCACCTCACACATTACCTGGCACAAAGTAGACACATAATAAATGCTTACTGATGGAGTGAGTGATTGATTAACTGAAATGAATGCATTAAATTTAGTGCACTTTCTGTTAGAGATCACTAAATGTTCTTCTCCTGGAATGAAAGAGTTAATGTGTCTCTTCTAGATATTTATAACAGAAGAGACTTGAGGACTAAAGTGAGTGGAGTCCTTTGTACTGGTAAAATAGTATTTTGGGGGTTCTTAGTTCTTGGTAACAGTATGTAATGATTTTTTTTCTTTTTTAAAATTGTGTCTAGAGAACTAGAAATGAGATTTAAATGCCACTACAATTCAGGGATAACCAGCTGAAGAAACACACTGCTAATTTGATAGCTATGCCTTTGCAACAAATGCCAGAAGAGACATATTACTATCACACACAAGAGGCCAGCAAATCACAGTAGCAAAGATAAACTAGAATGAAGAATAAAAGCTAAAGGGAGTGGCAATTTTGAGATCAAAGCTGATATCACAGTCTGTTACTAATTACACTATTCAGTGATGATAATTCCCCAATCATTTTTAGGGAAGTTTTTCCCTATTTCTATAGTCAGTTGAACTGAACCCAGATACATACCAAAGAAAGTGAAATAAGAGAAAAAAATCAGGAAATAGAAAGCTAAAGATTTTACACACACACACATGCATGTATATGTGCATATACTTACATATATATGCATGTATACAGTCAATATCCTTTCATTATTTAGCCTAGATAAAATACACATATATACATACACATATGTATTTATGTATAGGAGGCACAAACTAATTCAGAAGTACCATCTTCAAGATTTTGGTCAAAGTGAATTATAATGAGGTTTTTCCAATATTTCTATAGGTTTTGACCCTTTGGACAGGTTTCTTAGCAAAATCTGGGTTATTTAATTAGCTAAATTAATTAATTGGGTAATCTCACCTAGCTTTGTTGAGCATAACATGAACCCCACAAGGTATCAGAAGATGTTGCACACATGAGCATATACAGAGATCTATCTATATAGTTAGATATAGACTAAATTCCTAGAATCCCTTTACTCCTTGTCCTATTTCAGCTCAAGTCTTGCCAAACCTCAACCCTGGATTACTCTTCCCATCTGCCTCTTCTCCTTTCATGTGTGGCTGATGGGATTCATTACAAAGTTATTCCATCTAATCTCTGCTGGGCCCTCACTGCAGAATGACAATCCTTTTACTCCACCAGAATTGATTGTCTATTATAATCACCACAAGGCTGTTTTAAACCTCTTCTCTTCAATCCTCCCAGGCCAATCTCTCCCCATACTATCTCACTTCATACTTTGCTGAGAAAATAGAAGCCATCTTTTTGTTTGTTTTGAGGTTTTTTTTGTTTTGTTTTGTTTTAGGCAATTGAAGTTAAGTGACTTGCCCAGGGTCACACAGCTAGTAAGTGTTAAGTGTCCAAGGCCAGATTTAAACTCAGGTCCTCCTAGCTCCAGGGCCAGTGCTTTATCCACTGCACTACCTAGCTGCCCACAAAATAGAAGCCATTTGCCATGAATTACTACCTCTCCCTGCTTTCTACATCTCAAAAGCCCTTGACATCATCTACCATATTTTTTTTTCATTTACTCAGTTTCTGATGAATATATAACCCTTCTCATTAAGGCCAGCCCCCTTAATCCTGCCCACAGCTCTCTCACCTGACAGACTGTGACCAAAATGATCCCTTCCTTATCTCTAAATATTACATTTTAGTTCACTAAAAAAAAAACCATAAAGTTTTAAAACAAACTGCTAACTATGCCTTCCCATTCTTGTGAAGCTGATTTCTTGGACACAAGCATAATACTTTACATTTATTCTTTATTGACCTGCAGTAGACTACAAGATCAATGAGTCAGCAATGTGCTATCACATAAAGAGCTAATGAAATTTGGGCCTGCATTAAGAGTGGCATCACTTCCAGCAATAAGGAGATGACAGTCCCTGTTATTCGAGTCAGACTACATCAGAAGTATGTGTTTAGTTCTGAATGCCATAGTTTAAGGAGGTTGTTGATACTCAAGAGGACAGTCAGGGAAGGGCTACCAAACCAGTAGATAGCCTTGAGTCTAGGTCACAGAAAAACTGATTGAAGGAACTAGAGATGTTTAATCTAGAGAATACTTGGGGGGAACATGATACTGTCTTCAAGATTAGAAGGGCTGTAATGTGAAAGCCTTGTTCTGTGTGGCCCTGGAGGATAGACTCATGAGCAAAAGGTGGAAGCTGTAAAAATCTGCTGTCAAGAAAAACCTCATAAAAATTAGAGTTGTTCAGAATGGAGGTAACTGCCTTGAGAAGTAGTGGGTTCAGGGCAGGTAGGTGGGACAGTGGATAGAGCACTGGCCCTGAAGTCAGGAGTACCTGAGTTCAAATCCAACCTCAGACACTTAACACTTACTAGCTGTGTGACCCTGGGCAAGTCACTTAACCCCAATTGCCTCACTAAAAAAAAAAAAAAGTAGTGGGTTCATTCTCATTTTAGGTCTTCAAGCAGAATCTTGATGATCACTTGTCTGTTAAAATGAAGATTCCTTTTGGGTGTTGATTGCAATAGATAGCTGCTGAGATCCTTTCCAATTTTATGATTTTCTAATTCCAAGAAGTTATGGCTAAATGGAAGGATGTTTCATAGCTTCTCCTTAGAGAGGTATATTTGACAGTATTGGTCATATCATGCTTCCAAATTCAATAAGAAAAATCATTTCATAGAAATTTTGATCATCTAGCTCACAATAAGTTTTTACTTTAAAAAAAAAAGACCACCATGAAAATAATTGTGCCTTTCATATCATGTTGCAGAGTAAGAAGAAGCAGAGAAATTCGATGGAGAACTGATTTAAATTGTTTAAATTAAATCAACTTGTGTTTTGATACTTGGTGACTTTAATACAAAAGTTAGAATAGTTAAAGACAGAGAAAAACATTGGAATATTGATTCAATATAAGAAATGAAATGGCTAAAAATGTGAACAGCTATATAGTACTAAAAATTTCCTTGGAGAAAAAAAAAGGAAGGTACTAAAAATGGCAAGTAAAAAGTTATAACACAGGGGCAGCTAGGTGGTGCAGTGGATAAAGTACCAGCCCTGGATTCAGGAGGACCTGAGTTCAAATACAGCCTCACACACTTGACACTTACTAGTTGTGTGACCCTGGACAAGTCACTTAAACCTCATTGCCCCACCCCACCCCAAAAAGTTATAACACAAAAAAATAAAATTAGTAATATTTTAACAGACAGGGAAAAATGTTTTCCTGACATGGGAACCATTACTGAATTGGTAAACTCTATATGGACAGACCATCAACTTAATAGAGAATAGAGGGAATAGGAATGGCAATAAAGCAAACAGATTCAAAAAGCAGCTATATTAGATCAATTATACATAGAGGAATTTTGTGTTACAAGGAAAAAAAGAAAACATAAAGATTTATGAATCAGTTCTCAAAGTCTATGAAGGTAGGCATGATATTAACATTAGAAGACTAAAAAAAGGATGGAAGGAAAGAAGGAAGGGAGGGAGGAAGGAAGGATACAAAAAATAAACAAGCATTTATTAATGTTTAATATGTGCTAGGCACTGCAATAAGTGCTGGAAATACAATTACAAGTAAAATAAAAAGGCAATACCTGACTTTAAGGAGCTCACACTCTTAATAGGGGAAGACAATACCTAAAAGGGAGCTGAAAAGGACAGAGAGTGAAGGGGAAGAAGAAAGGATTTGGCACATGAGCATGGTTTAGAATTCTGGAAGGTCATGAAAAGGACTGGGAAGGGAATGAAGATAGATCAGACACAAAATGAAGACTCCAAGAGGAACTCAGCAATGTGAAAATGTCAGGGGTGGGAGGGAGGGACAGGTCCTTATAAAGGAGTATAACAAGTTGAGCAGACTGCAGTGGGGGTAGGGTATTCTAGGACAGGGAGGCACTGAAGAAAGTTCCAAGATGAGCCAGCAGTTAAGGAAACATGATTTTGAATCCCTGAAAATGAGAAGATATTGTATGAAATTGAAAAAAATACATTCTGAACTATTTAAACAAGCTATTGATGCTGAAAAATGTGTTACAGGTGGATTAGATAATTTTATGGGATATTTTAATCAATATTCTATAGAGTATTTCCATAATTACAAGATCAAAAGCATTTCAAATCACCTTAGTCAGCAAACACAAGTTACAAAGAAGAGAAATATGGCAATTAAATGCAACTCTTATTTAAAATATAAATTAATCTGTATAATTTTCTGAGAAGGATAGCACAAGAATATGAGCAATATTGCCTCATAAAAAGAGGGAAGTAGTGAAGAGAAAAATCATTTTAAATAATGCTTGGCAAGAGATGCAACTAAACAAAATCTTGCCTAGCTGGAAGGCAGATAACAAACAGAAAATAACAGGTAGGAAATATCAATACTAAAATCTAAACCCAGGTCTCCGATCCAGATCAAGCATTCTTGCCACTAAATAATGCTATGTCATCTATGAGAATGATATAAAAGTAGAATAAAATATGATATACCTATACATATGTATATAGATATAGCTTATATTTCATGATATACATATGTCTGTATGTATTTATATAGTTTATATTTTACAATATATGCATTCTGGGGGGGGGGAGGCAGCTGGCTGGTGCAGTGATAGAGCTCTGGGCCTGGAGTCAGGAAGACTCCTCTTCCTGAGTTCAAATCTAGCCTCAGACACTTACTAGTTGTGTGACCCTAGGCAACCCTGTTTGCCTCAATTCCTCATCTGTAAAATGAACTGGAAAGGAAATACAAATTGTTCCCATATCTTTGCCAAGAAAACCCAAATGGGGTCACAAAGAGTCAGACATACTGAACAACAATATGTATATATTGTGTGTGTATAAATTTCAACCAGACTTATGATTTAATCAATTCAAAGGGCTCCCAGCATGGACAGCATGGAATTTCCTCTACCACTACAGATGGGCACCTTCTCTGCATTTTCCAATTTAGTTACCCAACGGCACTGAGATTTTAAGTGAGGTGTCCACCATACTCTCTCTCTCTCTCTCTCTCTCTCTCTCTCTCTCTCTCTCTCTCAGAAGGGAAATCCAAGTCATCCTGATTTCACAGCCAGCTTTCTATCCACTCTTTTACTCTGCCTCTCATATGTTTCCCTAGTAATTTTTTTAAAAATCATTAACGGCTGATGCTTATAATCTCTGTTTGCAAATGTAGATTGAAAAAGTCATTTCTAGAATACCAAACAGCAGCTGCTTCTGGATGAGGAGTTCAGAAACAATGGTTTCTGAAGTCTCTTCCAACTCTTACATTCTGCTCTTCTATTACACTCATGCTAGCCATTCAGAGTCCACATTCACAGAGTCACCAAGTTTTGGAGTTAGAAGGGGTGTCTCCACTATGGTATTCATAAAAGGTAATAAAAGAGCCTTTGCTTGAAGCCCTCCAAGAGGAGATGCCTGATAACTTTCAAGGCTACCCATTCCTTCTGCCTTTGGACAGTTCCCATTGTTTTAAGAAAATTAAAAAAAAAAAAACCTCTTCCCTTAACATTAAGCCTAAATTCTCTTGGCAACTTCCACCAACTGTTTCTACAAAATCTAAACCCTCTCCCAAATGACCACCTTTCAAATACTTAAAGAGAGCTTTGATGTTCACTCTGAGTCTTCTCTTCTCCAGGCTAACTATTCTCAATTCCTTCAATTGAACTTCATTGCCTCAAGGCCCTTCATCTTGCTGGTAGCTCTCCAATTCATCGATGTCTTTCTTAAACAGTGGTGCTCGGAACTTAAAACCACACTCTAGAAGTGGGAGGCCAAGGTGAAGTAGAGATAAATTATGTGTTTAGCTTTCCTCACCAGCCTCAGTTCATTCTGAGCTTTTGACCTCAGCTGGATCATTGTCCCAAACTTATCCTCTGTTACCTGCCCTGCTGCCATCTCCTGCCTATATCTATGGTGAAAAGAGCAGTAGATCTGGAATCATGAGACTTGCTTTTAAAACTTCGTTCTACTAAACTTAACCTATGTGGCTTTGACCTAATTACTTCCCTTCTCTTGGCTTTAGTTTTTTCATCTAGAAAATGCGAAAGTGACCTCCACCTTCCCTTCCCTCTTCCTTGTGAGTAGAGGAAAGGAGGTTATGTCCAAGCCTAGACACATCACAATGGAGGAAGCAACTCCAGGGTAGGTCCAAATTCCTAAGTTGTGATATAGATAAAATTTCAAAGTCCCCAACCTATGGAGCACATGAAATTATAAACCACTGGGTGTTGGAAAGGGCTGATGGACAGTAGTAGCCCCTTGCCACACAGGCAGTTAGAATGCAAAAGTGTCTTTGTTTCATATATAACAGAGGCTTTGAGCTAGTAAAGTTGTATTTGACTATCTTGCAGACATATAAAACCATCCAATGCAGGGGACACAGTGCCAGGACCAGACATAGAATCAATACAAGTACTATCAACACATATCATTGCTCTGTACTATACAGCTATATCAGTATAAACTAAATACACGTATTCTTTTAAATCTCTCATTTGTTCTGAGTTAATCATTTGCACTATCCCAATACCTAGGTTTAGTTCGGCCTCCTAGTAGAATTGCCTTGAACAAATGTGTTCTCTCCATTTGTGTCTCACTATCATTATGCTTCAAGTTTGTGCCTACTCTTTCTATGAATATCGCATATATTTGTAAGAGGGTGTGTCCCAGTTTTATGGGGAAATGTTTTATAGCAACTGTTCTTACTATTCTGAGTAAATACCTTTTCTGAAAATGAATTTGTCTGCTGGAATTACAGTAAAGGGAAAGCATACTCATTGGGGTTCACAATCTATGTTATTAGCAGTATAGTTCCATTTTAAAGTATCCAAGAATCTGTGAGAGTATCGACTGACCTCAAAGGGCTCAACCTACCAAACTGTGAGTATTGAGTTGAGTATTGAGTAATGCAGAGGGAATACTACACTAATGCCCCATCTTCTACCATGAATCTTTGTTTCTCCCAGCTAAATATTCTCAGCACATCCAAATAATCTTCATATCAATATGAACTCAAGGACTTTTACTATCCTGGGTGCCTTTCTCTGGGAGCTTTCTAGGTTACCAATGTCCTTCCTAAATCTAGTATCTAGAACTGAGCACAATACTACAGATATACTCTCACCTCCTTATACATGGAACCTATGCTTCTCTTGATGCAGCCAAAGATCTCACAAGCTTTTATGGTTTTTGTATCATGCCCTTGACTCATACTGAACTTATATCCCTTTCTTCCTCTCCTCTTTATTCTTCCTTCCCTCTGTTCTCCAAAGAGGTTCCCTCCTCATTATCAAAGCTAAACCTTCTTTCTGGACCCTCATCCCCAACCCCCCATGTATCCTCAACTATTTTCTCTCTGTCCTCCCTCTCTGTCTTTCTCTGTCTCTCTCTGTCTTTCTCTGTCTCTCTGTCTGTATGTGTGTGTGCTTCTCTCCTCTTTCTTCAATCTTTCCCTTCTGTGAGAGTTTTCCCTTAGTCTACAAATGCATTCAAGTCTTCCATACCCTAAAACATCTTCCCTCAACCCTCTTATCAACTTAAACTACCATCTTATCTTTCTCCTGCTATCTATGATCAAATTTCTAGAAAACTGGTCTATACTCACTGACTCCACTCACTTGCTCTTTACCTTCTTGCAATCTTGCCTCCATTTCCAATATACTGAGGTAACTTACTCCCAGGCCACTAGTGAATGACTCAATTTTTTTCTCTCCTCATTGTCCTTAACTTCTTTGTAGTATTTGACACCATTGATCATATCCTTCCTCTTGGATTGGTTCCTCTCCCACAGTTCCTCCCCTCAGATCCCACACTGTAATGGTTTTCTTCCTATCTCCCAAACCACATAGAATCAGAGATGTACAGAATATCGGAGATGGAAGGAAGGTAATATCCTTTATGTAAAACACAAGGAGATATTCCTTATAAACAATTTGTCAAAGGCATGGCTAATGGTGCCATGAATAATAAATACCCTTGGGTAAAATGGGTTTATAAAATGCTACTTTGTTTTCTCATGTCTGGGCCAGCACTCACTGAGCATCATTATATGCACTAGGGGTTTTGTGAAATGAATTGGCAGTATCTAGTCTTTTCCAAACAAATTCTCATTACAATTACTGCTACAATTTGCACTAATTGGTGTCCTTGTTGGCAATTTCAGTGGAGCCGCTAATGTCTGAATGTACACTAAGGCCATGTTTATGTATCAACAACGAGCAAATTGAACTGAAAAATCTGACCAACCCAGGATATCTATATAGCAAGGAAGGACATTTTATCAATTTATTAATTGATTGATCAACAGTTACTAAGTCCTTCTGATATTCCAAGAATTCTGCTGGACACTGGACACAAATACAAATGGTGATACAGTCTCTGCCCTCAAGAAGCTTACATTCCACTAGAGAGATGTAACATGTTCACAGATAAGTAAATACAAGATATTTTCAAAATATATACAATATGATAAAAAAGATTCCAAGATTAAGGTTCCAAATACAGTAAAATAGAAGTTTCAAGGTTAAGAAAGAAAAGCATTCCAGGTAATTCCATGCATTGGGGAGGTATGGAAGGGAAGACATGGAAATACATGTTTGAGGAGGCCAGTTTGGATGGATCCTAGAATGTAGGAAGAAAGTGATCTTTCTGGAAAGTCTGGAAAGATAGACTAGAATCAAACCCACAAAGGACTTTAAAGGCCCAAAAGGAGTTTATATTTGATCCAAGGGGCAAGAGGGAGCCTCTGAAGTCTCTTAAACAGAGTGACATAGTCAGATCGATACTTTAGGAAGATTAATTCCTTAGCAGCTATTCAAAGATTATGTTAAGGATGAAAGAAATGGAAAGCAGGGAGACCAATTAGGAGGGTGTTGCCTTGGTATTGATAAGAGGAGATTCAGAACTGAATAAGAGACACCATGGTACAAGAGGAGAAGCTATGTTAAAAATTTGGGGGACAGAAAATCAATGAGATTTAACAACTGATTGGATAGGAGAGTGGTTAGTCAGGAACCAAGGATAAGACCTAGATTCTGAATCTGGGTCCACTTTTGCGACATCAGAGTAACATAAGAAATCTTACTTATTGAATGTGTCATTTATTTCCATTGTGCTCTTATACCTTACCCCATGAAGAGCAAGCAAATATAACAGAGCACATAGTAAAATTGAGATTTGCCAAATAGCAAGCAGATAGAGTGGATAATTAAAGACAACACACACACACACACACACACACACACACACATATATATTTCCATATATACATATATGTCAGAGCCTTAAATAATTCAGTCTAGAAATCAAATAACATGAAAATAGCAAAAAAAAAATCCTCACATCACTTTAAATTATATTGAAAATCTTAGGATAGAGAGCATTTAGATATGGTAGGAATCAAATGAGATAATATATATAAAGTGTTTTATAAACCTTAAAGCACTATGTAAATGTTATGATGATGATGATGTCCAACTGCCTCATTTTACAGACAATACTCAATTACAGGGTAGTTATATAACTTACCCAAAGTCAGATAGGAACTGAGAAATGTCACCAGGATTCAATGCCAGGTCCTCTGACTCCAAATGCTTCTTCTCAATAAGGCAAATTGATTAAAAAATATTTACACCCATTATAAGGCAGCCAGATTCCAAAAGCAAGTGGTGACGAATTAAGAGTTTTCACTCTTCAATCAGTTTGAACTTTTTGTAGACATATTCTTAAACACAGGCTAAGGGCCTAGAAAATATAACTCATTGTATCCAATAAATTATGGTGAAGCATCCAATGTATCAGTTATCAGTGTTCATATTGTTTGGATTGATAAGACACGGTCCCATCTCTCATGGAGTTTTTATCTCCCCAGTGGTTATTGCCTACCTATTCAAAATTACTTTATGTATATTTATAATCAAATAAGGTTTAAAAAAGTAGGTTGAATCTAGGTTGTGAAGGCTTTAGATGCCAGACAAAAGAATTGGTATTTGATCCAAAAGGTATTAGGGAGCCAGGGAGTGACATGGTCAGACACATGAGAAACATAAAACAACAAACATTTGCTCATTGCTGTCATGGAAGAGATCCAACATAGAGATTACTAATTTCATCATTCAGGTAAGACTGCCCTCTCCACAGTTACCAATCACCTCTTAAGTAACAGATTCAATTGCCTTTTCTCAATCTTCCTCCTTCACTACTTTGTTGACTACCACAGCACATAGTTTCCTTCAGGATAATCTTTCCTCTTTACCATTAACTGGTGATCAAGGTCATCAAGTGAGAAGGTATAGAAGTTTTGGGACTTTCAAGACATCTCTCTCTTGGTTCTCCAATGCACTGTCTGTCTAACTCTTCTTCCTCATCTCCTACAATGGCTCATCATTCATATTCTATCCCGTAGCTGCAGGTGCACCCAAACTCCATCCTGACCTTCTTGAGTCTTCAGATCATGGATATAGAAATAGAAAGACCTCAGAGAACATCTAGTTCTACCCCTCATTTTATTAAGGATGCTGATGCCTAACAATATGAAGTGATTCTCCCCAAGGTCACCTAGGCAGGAGCAGAAGTGGAATTTCACTCAGGTCCTTTGACCCTTGATTCACTCAGGACCAGAGTTCTTTCCATCTTTGGTTTTATCATTTGTAAAATTATGGGGTTGGATAGATGTACAATGAATTCCCATCTTGCTCTAGGACCATGACCCCTTCAATTCAAACTACACTATTTCTTTTGATGATCTCATTTGTTTCTATACACTTGATTATCATCTCTATGAAGATGATTCCTAGATCTACATATCAAGTCTCAGTTTTTCTCCTGATAATCTAGTCTCACATCATCAGCTACCTAGTGGATATCCTAAAGGTGTTTAAACTGACCTTATTCAAAATAAAATTCATTATCTTTCTCCAAAAATATATTCTTCCTCTTTTTCTTCCTCTTTTCTTTCCCTCCTTACTTCCATCCTTCCTGTCCCATTCTTTCCAAAGGAAAGTTATTGCAGCAAATGTAAAATATAAATATTATAGTCTACAATGCAAATGAAATTGTGCAGGGACATGGGAGCCGGATCAAATAGAACCTATTTGTGTATTTTCAAGAGAGTAATAGATTTAAAGTATTTAAAATGCACAAACTACTATGTAGAATAGCTATTGTATTCATTTTAAGAGAGTGCAAAACTAGAGGCTAAACTACTTTACACTTTTCCTTGAATATGAAGAATTCACAGGCTTGATCTTCTCTAGGGCATGACTTCATAATCTCAGGAGGATACACAGAATCACACAGAAGTCTCTAAGAAAACATCAAACACCTTGTTTTCATTTAAGTCAAGAGTCAATACTTAGCAGTACAGGCCAGTCATTGAAAATTCTCCTTTCTGCATACAAAAGACTATCTATTAATGTGTGCCCAAGTAGAATGTTAAAAAAGAGAATCAGCTAAAGTAAGAGGAGAAAAAATTAAAAGGGCCAGAAAGTCAATTTTTAAAATGAAACTCTATCAATGGATGTGTGTTTATCCTGCTTGACTAGACAGCCACATTTTCCACTCCCCAATATCTTTTTGATATGCATCTTTTTGAGCTTGAAATTATGCTAAAATACTTAAAGAACATCAGAAATAAAAAGGCAAGTATAAAAATAGAAACACAATCATTTTGCATTTCAAAGCAATAAGATTCTATTCTATTTTATTCAGCCTGTTCTTGTAACATTTGGGCTTTATCATTTGCCACATACTAGGATGCCCCACTGCATCTTCATTAGGAAAAAAAGAAAGGCTTCTAAAAGCCAGACACACTGTATTGAATAAGTTTTGCCAGATAGAGTAATCAGTATTATATCATCCGTTTTCTTTTTCTCCCATTTCCCCCTCAGCATGTATCTGAACTGCTTTAAAATCCTACTTTGTGGAGAACTCTACTGTCTAGTAAACAGGGCCAGTCATCACCAGTCATCTTGACTTTTGTCCTGCCACTAGACTTTAATGACTCAGGAAGAAAAAGTTTGGATTATGATTTTGTGCAACTCTGTCTCACTTAAATCCAATTGACACATATCAAGATATCAGTGATATCATTGGTCCTCTTCAAAAACAAAGGATGAACAACAATAACAACCAAACAGAGGTTATTAAGTGATATCATATAGGTTCTGGGCATCTAGGTGCTGCAGTGGATAGAATGCTGGGCCTGAAGTCAGGAAGACATCTTCCTGAGTTCAAATCTGGCCTCAAACACTTACTAGCTGTATGACCCAAGGCAAGTCACTTAACCCTGTTTGCCTCAATTCCTCATCTGTGAAATGAGCTGAAGAAATGTCAAACCACTCTAGTATCATTGCCAAGAAAACCCCACATGGGGTCAGGAAGAGTTGGACAAAACTGAACAGCAACATCTGGGTTCCATCACCTACCTGAGAGCACATCTTCTTTGTAACAGAAAGAAATGATTATTTCTTCCTTTAACAATAACTAATTATTGAATTAGGACTAAGGTTTTCCCCCTTTTCTACTTCCTCATTCAGAAATCAGTCCCTGACTATTCAAGGAACCCTTGAAGTGCAGGGCGGATAGGGAGAGGGAAAACTCAGATCTGTTCAAAAGGTAAAGAAATTTTAGTTTAGGTGAATTGATGGATTCTGGTCCATTGAGATTTATTCAGACAGGTCTGGGTAAAAGTGGATTCTGCTGTTGGCATTTGAAAGTGTCACTGACTCCTTTTGTTAGTTATCTGCTAGCATGATTAATAAAATGATTAATTACCTAGAAACTGTCTTTCAAACTTTTTATATATCACACCACAAACTATGAAGAGACCATGATTCAAAAGCATTCTCACTTCCCTAACCTTTGGACCCAAAGATGTCTCTTATGAGAAAAACAGCACTGGTATAGACATCTTTTTTAAGTAATTGAGTGTTGCCTTCATTTTCTCTTCTCTCACTTTCAGGTCTCTGAAATCTGGCTTCCAAACTCATCACTCAACTGAAACTGTCCTCTCCATGTTTAACCAGTGACCTCTGAATTGCCGAATCTTAGGATCTTTTCTCAGTCCTTATCCTTCTTGACCTCTCCATACTTCCCATTGTTAATCTTCTTCTTCTTCTTTGATACTCTCTCCTCTATGTGTTCTCGTGACACTATTTTTTTTCCTGATTCTCCTCCTACATGTCTGATTATTCTGTCTGATCTACCTCCTTTTCTGGATGATCAACATCCATGTCATACTTACTAATGTTGAGCTCTGTCTTTTGTCTTCTCTCTTTTAATCTATATTTTCTCACGTGATAACCTCACCAGATAATTGCAATTTAGTTATCATACTAATGATTTCCAGATCTCTAGATTCAGACTGGTCTCTCCTCTGAGCTCCAATCCCAGATCTCCAACTGCCTATGAGACATTTTGAATTGAATAACCCATAGGCATCTGGAAGTTAACAAGTACAGAAATCATTATGTTTCCATATAAACCCACTCCTCTTCCCAATTTCCCTGGTATGGTGAAAGGCACTGCAATTTTTCTAGTTGTCCAGATTTAAAACCTCAGTGTCATCTTCTTACCTTTACTCATCCCATATCTATAATTGATCATTAAAGTTTTTCTGTCACCATTATATCTTTCACCCCATTATCTCTACTCGAACTTTTCAGTCAGGTCATCATCATCTCTCACCAGGCCTATTGCAATAGTTTCCTAATTTTTCTCCTTGCCTCAAGTCTCTCCCTACTCTGACCTGAAGTTCTTTTACTTTCTCTTAAAAAGTAGGTCTGACCATCATTCTCCACTATTCAATAAACTTCAGTGACTCCATATGACGTCTAGGATCAATTATAAACTTCTGTTTATATCACTTAAAAATCTTAATGAGCTTTTCCCTTTCTATCTTTGGCAACTAGGTGATGCCATGGATAGAGTGCTGGACCTGGAGTCAGATAGACTTGAATTCAAATCCCGCCTCAGACATTTACTAGTTATATAACTCTGGGCAAGTCATTTAATCTATGTTTGCTTCAGTCTCCTCATCTGTAAAATAAAATTAATACTAGGACTTACCTCCTTGAGCTGTTGTGAGGATCAAATGAGATCATGTTTGTGAAGTGTTTCATAAAACTTCAAGTACTGTATAAACATCTGGCATCTATCTGAATTCCTGGTAGGATGGAGGCCTGTTCAATGTTTCATGTCTGAGATCCAAAAGCTGCAGCTCCCGTATCGGATTGCACGGCCACAATGTGGCCTGTGGCTCTTCAAGGCGCTGATCCATGGTCGTCCAGGACTGGCAGAAGCCTACTATTATTACCTTAACAATCTTACCTACCATTCCCCTCCATGTACTCTATGGTTCAATAATACTATTCTATTTGTTGATTTGAAAACCAGAGGGGCAGCTAGGTGGCTCAGTGGATAGAGCACTAGCCTTGGATTCAGGAGGACCTGAATTCAAATCCAGCCTTAGACACTTAACACCAGCTGTGTGACCCTGGGCAAGTCACTTAACCCCAATTGCCCCACCCACCCCCCAAAAAAGAAAGAAAACTACCCTCTATCTCCTGCCTAACCCTAATAACTATACTTTCCTAGGACACCACATATATGTACACACATATACACACATGCATACATATACATGTATTATGTACATATATATGAATGTCTTTCATCTGTATATACATGTTGATTTCTGTCTGCTATATATGTATAATTATGTGCATGTTGATTTCCCAATGAGAATGTTAGCTCTTTAAAGGTAACTTTTTCTACTTTATATCCCCAGTGTTTTAATAACTGCTTTTTTGTTTGTTCATTCATTCATTCAATGTTTCTATACCCTAGGAAGATACTTTGACATATCTGTCATTTCATCAACAGGGACAATTCCTCCACTGATATAAATCATATAATTCTTCATGCTTCCTCATCCATGTGATTCTTATCCATATTGAGAGAGTATTCATATGGGACTCCTCTATAGGGAATAATCCAACTTCCCTGAGGCCTTCCACTGGATATTTAAATACTAGAAAAACCAAGCATACAAATTAATGCCATTTTTATAGTTTTATGATAATCCACTATAATTTATTTTCTCTTATATGTGCAAATGAATTTTAAATACAAACAATTATTAAAAATATATGAGAATTTTACTTTGAAATAAACATTTTCATCCTACTGTCTCTATTTTTCTTTGACTATGGATTTTTTAAAAAATGCACTGCTTCTTTCTGTGAGATATTTTTGAAGTACTGAGCACAGTGCCCAGTACATAGTAGTTGCTTAATAAATGCTTATTTCCTTCCCTCCTTGATTATTAGTAGTACATTCAGTGGTGCTTGTGATGTGTGGGGAGGGAAGGGTAGATAAGGAAGTACAATTATACCTTATATAGACATTAGTAAGCTGAGCACATACAAACACAAATGAATACACACAAACTCATATATACACATGCGACCACCAATACAGGTGCAAGAACCAGCCTACTCTTTTCCTTACAGTTCTATTTGCTAAATGATTAAGCAAAGTTCTCACCAGAAGTTCACTACTTACTTCCTGTAATGGAAATAATGAACAACTTCGGCCTGTTTTTAATACATCTGTCCAATATCTAATTCTGACCCTGCTAAATACTCAATCATAAATATAAATGAAGTTGAGTGTTCTTCCCTCTCAGTATTTCTGTACTGACTAGCAATAGGACCCGTGTGTCTCTCCTTTCCACTGTATTCTAATTTCCTGAGAACATTTGTCTTTTGTTCCTTTTCAGACAAAGTTGAATGGCATAACTTTCTACCATCAAAAATGCATAAAACTGAAAAAAATGCACTGCTTCCATTAGCATAGCTCAGCCCTTCAAGGTATTATTCAATTCTGGTCCTTCTAATTAATAGGTCAAAGTCACACAGGTGTAGTATTAAGGCTATTGTCCCATTATTAATCAATCAGCAAGCATTTATCACGCACCTATTATGTGTCTGGAACAGGAGAAACAAAGACAACAAAATGGTCCTTGCCCTTAAGGAATTTCTATTCTAGTGGGGAAGACAATATGTTAGGTATAAACAAAACATATATATGGCATCCTTGGCTGGAAAGTTACCAGCAGCTGGAAGGGTGGATCAGGAAAAGCTTAACAAAGAAGGTGGTGCTTAACCTGAGTCATGAAGGAGACCTGGAGTTCCAAGAAGTAGAGGTAAAGAGGGAATACTTTCCTGGCAAAGGAGATCATCAGTCCAAAGACACAGAAACAGGAGATTAGTGTCATGTATAACAATAAGAAAGAAAATCAATTATATTACTATATAACTACCTCTCTCACACACACTTTTCTGTTCCTGAATGTCCTAAATGGTCAGTTTTTCATACCATTCCATCTACTTATACTTACCATGTGAATTCCTATTGTTCTTTGGATTACTGAATTTCACAGCCATATGGCATCACCAACAAAATATTGGCATTAAAGATATTGGGTTTGTGGCAGAAAACAAACTTGGGGTCATTGAAGTCCCTATTTAGTTTTCCAAATGTGATCTAGCCCAATTTCCTACTTAAATTTGATCAGAGTTCATTGTTTATCTTTAATAGATTTTATCAGAGGGTGGTTTGGTGGGGTTTTTTGTTTGTTTGTTTATTCATTTTGTTTGTTTGTTTATTCATTTTGTTTGTTTGTCTTTTGTTTTTAGTATGCTGGTGCTAGACTCCATACTTATGTGGGTGGGGGGAGTAGTGAGAAATCCCCTCCTCTCCTTCTTGCAAGGGTTTCCTCCACCAAGTGCTTCTCAGTCTTCATTCCCCAGCTGCTTAAGCCTTAGCTATTTAAAGTCCTCACGAAGGTAGCTAATATTTGGCTTAGCCAATCATAATGTTCACTTCTGACTCAGAGAAATTGTTGTACCTTGTAAGTGACCGCTGGGTGTTAACATATTAACCCTCCATTACCTCTGTTATCCATTCTTTACTTTTTGTGACTTCAACAATTGATTTGGGGAGGTGGGGAAGGGGTGCAAGGAAAATCACATTTCCATCCCTAAACCGCTATGAGGATACTGATATTAAGCATCTAAGTGAATGAGAATGGGCACCTCTAAAATGAGAAGGGACCAGGGGTGCCAAAGACAAACTTTACCTCTGTGACTTAGAGATAGGTATAGCATCCAGAGCATATTGTAGTATTTCTCTTAACCTCCACTGAAAGGAAGGAATAAATCAATCATATCATACAAAAAGGGCTTATGGTCCCTCCCAAACAAATAAGTGAATGAATGAATGAAGCTCCAATTCTATGATCATAGGGTGTTATTTTTACAAGGTTATCAAATTGGGTATTTCCAGAGCAAGAACTAATTGAAAATACACAGGTATTTTTGTGTGTTTTCTCTTGTAACATGACTAATATGGAAATGCATTTTGCATGACATATAATTGATATCTTATTGCTTGCCTTCTCAAGGAATAGAGGAGTAGTGGAAGGGAGGAAGAGAATTTGGACCTTGGAAAATGTTCCAATGCTTAATTTTAAAAAAATATTATTGGAAAATATTTAATGAAATAAATAAAAATAAATTTTAAAAAAGGAATCTAAAAAAAGAAAACACATGGGCATTTGAGATTAGTTCTCGCAAAATATCAGCCCTGCAAATTGCATACACGTTCCTAAGGACCCATTTCAGGCAGTTACTGTACTATGAATGTGCCTATAGAATTCTGTGTATCCGATGTTAGTGGTGGCAATGGAAACTCATATCTGGAAATTGTGTGCCATAATGATCTAAATATGAGAGTTTAGAAGACCAGTTGGTTATTAAAATAATCCAGGTGAGACATCAAGAGGACCTGAATTTGGATAGAAGACAAAAGTGTTAGGAAAAGGGGGTGGATGTGAAAGATAATTGAGGTTGAATCAAAAAGATTTGCCAACTAATTGTAGGTAAGAAGGAGAAGGAAGAGTAGAAAATAAACCTATGTAATTGAAAGTACGGTGGTGCCCTCAACAGAAATAGAGAAATAAGTGGGAGGGGTGAAATTGCGAGAAGATAGATATTGACTTTTTCCTAAAACAGCCAGTGGAGAGCATCAGAGATTAGTAGGGTGACTTTGGTGTGTGTCAAGCATTTTGGGGAGTGCCACAGGAAAACAAAAAGAGAAAGTATTCTTCTGAAACTCAAATCTCTGAGAAATATGGCCCCATTACATTATATTTAAGTATATTTGTTGTTTCCTTGACTCCAATCACAGTTTCACCAGTTGGGAAAAAATGAAGAATGGGGTCTAATACCCTGGTTTTCAATCAAGGCTTTGAGCAATATTATCCTGGCCAAATTCCAGTTTTGGTAATTGCATCTTGTTAACTCAATTCCCTCTACAGTAACAACTTGATATGCTATTCTTCACCATATTCTACATGGTTTCCCCTTCACTGTCTCAAGATGTTTTCAGGCTTTCTTTATTCCTCCCTTTGCTGTTATCATTATAGGCAAACACAATTAATTTAACATCCACACCAAGACAAAATAAACAAAAGGAACAAACTAGGCCAGCTCAGCTTAGGCTATGCTGGGATGGGATGGGATAGGATAGGATAGGACCCATTCAGTTTGGTATACCATGAAGAGAAAAGGAAAAAAAGAAGCTCTTATTGTAATAAACCCAGTAAGACCAGGTATAAGTTTTGAAGGTCTTGCTTGAGTGCTAACATGACTTAGAGAAACCAAGGTCTTGTTTTGACTAGAGTAGAAAGAATATATTTCCTGTGCCCACTCAAATTTAATGGGTTCTGTGTACCCAATCAAACATATTTGATGAGTTTTGATTCCCTTACTGATGATCAAATTAAAGTTCCTTTATTAAAGTAAAAATAGCCTTAAGGATGAATAAGAAGGGACAGAGCATTCAATGGATACCCAAGGACTCCTCTAAAACAACAATGCAATGAGTGGAATATAAAAGAATCAGAAGTAACTAAATTCAATTTTTCTCTAAGCTGAAGTTCACTTTGGTTCAAAGATAAATAAAAAACTGTGCCATGAGTAAGAAGTGATTCAGACTTCACCAAACTTAAGACCATTGGAATATTGTTTAGGATGTTTGCTGAATGCAAAATCATTTTCTCCTCTTCAGGGCATTCATATAAACCCTTGATGAACCGCATGACTCCTCTTTAAACTTTTCCCTCAGTGTCCTATTCAAAGAGTTCTGTTTGTTCTATTGAAAAGTTTTATTTTGTTCTGTCCAGAAGTTAATTTTATGCAGTTCTCAGATACACTGTGAATATCCAAGTCTATTAGAAGGAAGGAGACAGGAGTCCATCTTGGAACTCCAAGGCATTGTTTACCCTGCTATATATAATATGCAAGTACATTGATTAATCTGTAGAAGTTCTTCCCTCAAGAAACTGAGTCACTTTTATAAGGTTGCATTATAGCTGATTAGCAATTATTATATCCTTATTTCGATGAAAACTTTCCCAAAAGGAGGGGAATAAGCATTTGTATAGTGCCTAATATATGTCAAGCACTGTGTTAAGTGTTCTTACAAGTATTATTTCATTTGATCCTCACAACTATGCTTAGAGGTGAATGCTGTTGTTATCCCCATTTTACAGTTGAGGATACTGACACAGAGGTTAAGTGACTTGCCTACAGTCATACAGCTACTAAACATCTGAGATAGGATTTGAACTCAGGTCCTCCTGATTCCAGATCTAGCATTCTATCACCAACTGCCTCTATTGCTTAGCATTTTTGAGATGATAAATAAATATAGGTCAGATTTGGGGCACCTAGGTGGCATGATATTTAAAATATCCAACAAATAAGCCTCAAATGAATACAACAAATTACAAGCCCAAAATTCTGGCACTAATGATCTTTTAGAATAAGGTTAAGCCACGTTAAGAGGTATTCCTAGAGCATAGAGTTACCAGCAATAGCAAGTGCTTTCTGTGGTTAGCAGTCACACAATTTCTTAATGAAATACTTTGTAGTTCACCTTTATCGGACATACATCAATAATCATAATTGGTGTTAGGATCTTTAGACTTGCCTATGATTGGTTACATCTATAAATGGTCACCTGTCATGCCATAGGTAGAGTTTGGAAACGACTCTTGAACATACCCTATGTTTTATTTATTTAATTAAGGGGGGAGGGGGCTAAATGATTGAATTACTGTAAGATAATATCCCATTCAGAAAAGAAGGAAGAACTCAATCCTGTGCTCCATTTATCATACTTGAGGTATTCCTCACTCTCTAGTATACCAGCCCCTCCAGCTCTGTCTGGGTTGGCGGCCCCTTTCCCTGATAGTCATTATTATATCTACTATGGTAATAATCTAGGGTTAAATATGAACCAATCCTTTCTCCATCTCTTGGTACAATTAAAACAATAGTTGCTGAGACAATGTTTTTCCTAAAAGAGCTAAAGAACATGAAAAGGTATACAAAATACATATTTGACAAGTTTATAGATCACAGAAATCCTATCTTTAGATATAATCAAACCAGAGAACTAACTCAATTCCCAAAGGAAGTTTGTCTCTATTCCTACTCTCAATCTTCCTTTAGTTCTACTTGCCCTTTCCTATATCAAGAGCAATAGCCTAAGCACACTCTCTTTCTAAATATCACCTAGGCCTTTTTCCCATGGTTCTTTAAGATTTCCACATTAAATTCTTGAGTCTCCCTTGCTCATGACACACCTACAGAAGCAACTAGAACTCTTTCCTGCCTTCTAAACTGGCCCTCCATCTTGGGCACACTAGCTCTCAGTCTATTCAGAGGTAATGGAATGGTGTGCATATCTTGATACTTCATAAGGGTAAAGTTGATGTCTGTAATTCTAGCTAGACTGTCTAAAAATCTAATTAATGGTTGCCAATAAATTAGAAGCTTTAGCAACAGTTTAGACTTTTAAGCATTTATTAAGGAGCATAAGAATTTGGTGAGGAGAGAGAAAGAGGCCAAGATGCCTTCATCTATCTATCTAAGGGAGCCAGTATCTCAGCTCCACTCTACATAAGGTCCCGGCAAAAGAGAGAGCCTCACCCCCTTCTTCATCCCAGAAGCCTCCCGCAAAAATGGAAACAGCCCGTACACACACACACACACACACACACACACACAGCTCCAAGCTAATTGGCTGGTAGCTTTGATTGACAGTACCCACAAACAAACGTCACTTCCTGACACCAAGGAACTGACCTTCCAAGCCACATGACTTGTCCTCAGATGCCTTCTCCTCATGGCGGAACTTTCCTGTAGTATCTTTCCAGCAGGGGGCGTCATTCCAATTCTCACATGTCACTCAAATGTCTTCACAGGAATCATCACTCAAAGTCCTAAGGAGGTTGTTCATTTCCCATTTTGGCATCTTCTGACTCTAGAATCTCACAATAACACTATCTTCTAGACAGTAGAATTCAGAATAAGGCTGATCCAACTTGAAATCTAATCAGAGAACTTTCACTGCTGAATTCCCAAAAGGACATTATGGTAGATAGTTTCATTTAAAAAGTAAACCCAAAGAGAGCATTATAATAAGGTTCAGTGTATATTTTACCATTAAGCACCACAAATGCTGATCATTCTCTTTAAGCAATAAAATTAGGATACAAAAGTTCATATAACCATTACAGGACATGCTAGGTCTTCCTGATGATGCATCTACTGTTTAATTAACAGCAAGACATAATTAATGGTCCTGACATTTATACTCCTCATTTGTTCCACCAATTCATACACTATACTAATTGGCAGCTAGAGTAACAAGAAACATCATTTTAAGCTGAACACTGATTCTATTGTTTCATTTTTTTAAACCTGCTGACTTGTCAGATTGATATCATTTTTTCTAGTTGTGTTTGCTTACATGTATGTTTCTTAAGACAATGAGCATTTTTATTAGGTAAAAGTTATGTTCACTTTTGCAGTTAGAATAAAAGTTGTGTGTATGAGTTTACTGCCTGGGGTGCTCACTTATGCCTTTTGTTGTTGTTGTTGTTGTCATTGTTATTGTTGTTATTGAGTTATTTCAGTAATATCAGATCCTTTCTGATACCATTTTGGGGTTTTCTTAGCCAAGATAATAGAACAGTTCGCCATTTCCTTCTCTAGCTCATATTAGAGATGAGGAAACTGAGGCAAACTGGGTTAAGTGACTTGCCCAGGGTAACACAGCTAGTAAGTGTCTAAGGACAAATTTGAACTTGTTGAACTCAATTTACACCAGGGAGATCACGGATGAGAACACATACAGCAATGGTAGGAGATCATTACAACTATGCTCCCTAAAGTGTCAGCAGCATGTTATAGTATAGTTCATGTCAGAAGATTTGGGTTCAAATTCCAGCTGGTCTGCTTTCCAATTCCATGATAAATCCCTTAATCTCTCTGAATCTCAGTTTCTTTAACTATAAAATGGAAGTAACCAGCAAGATAACACTCTTTTGAGTATTTGAAAAACTGTCATGTGGAAAAGGGCTCTCATATATTCATCTTGGCCCCAGAGGGTGAGCAGAAGGAACTGTATCAGTGAGTGCAAGTTTCAGAGAGAGCAGGTTTAGGTTCAGTGTAAGGAAGAGATTCCCAATTAGAGCTGTCCAAAGTGAAATGGATTGTCTCAGGAGGCAATGGCTTCCTTCTCACTAAGTCTTTAAGTGAAGTTTGGATGACTACTTATTGGGATATTAAAGAGGAAAACACTGTTGAAGTACAGGGTGCACTAAATCAGAGATGTCAAACCCCTGGCTGGGAGACTCCCTAGTGGCACGGTACCAGATTAAAATGTAATTGGGAAATGTTTAACAGAATAAATAAAAACACAAAGCAACATAGGTAATGTTAATTTGTGGATTTTCTAGATCAATCTGGGGCCTTCAGGGATCCATTCCTAGTTGAGTCTGAAAACACTGGACTAATTGGACTCTAAGGTCCAACTCTGAGATTCTGAGGTAAATATCAGTACTTCCTACTTCACAGGGGCATTGTGAGGATCAGGTGTGATAACACATGCCTTTGAGCCCTTGTGGTGCTATGGAAATGTAAGCCATTTCCTGCTCTAAAAATGTATGACTTTATCCAATATGTCTGTTTGTAAGGTGGGTATATACAGTGTCTATGTTTTTGGGGTTTTTGCCGGGCAATGATGGTTAAGTGACTTACCCAAGGTCACACAGCTAGTAAGTGTCAAGTGTCTCAGGCCAGATTTGAACTCAGGTCCTCCTGAATCCAGGGCCTGTGCTTTATCCACTGCATCACCTAGCTGCCCCTAGTGTCTGTGTTTTTTTAAAGCCTCCTGTAGGTCATAGTTCACTTGGGCTGGACTCAGGGCTTGGCTTTTTAAAGAAGATTACTCTGTAATTCTACAAACCAACAAGAAGGAGACAAAAGAGCCAAATTAGACTATCATAGAGACAGAGTTTCATTGTGGCTAGGACCCTGAACATAATGTCAGGAGGAAGGGGGTTCAAATACAGCCTCAGACACATTCTAGCTGTGTGTCCTTGAGCAAATTACTTAACCATGCTGTGCTCTAGTTTCCTAATATGCAAAATGGGTGGGAGGATGAATTTGAACTTCAGAATCATTTTTGGTTCAAAATCTATGTTCCTATGATACTCTCCTTTAAGAGGAGACACCAGAAACTGCAGTGATGCCTTCCTATGAGAGAGGACAAAAAGAGACACAAGCACACAGAGAGGTGTTGGGCTACACACAGGCTGGGAGAGAAGCCTTGGAGGTCATACAACCACCAAAAAGAACCGAATTCTTCCAAGGACTGGTACAGGACAGAAATGGCAGAGAAGAGATAGAGCCTTAGTGCAAAATAGACACATTCAATAACAGAAAATGGAAAAAGAGATGAAAATGCTCGCTTCAGCTAAATCCTCTGTGAGAAAATAATGGGTTTGGGGATGCCCATAGCCACCCCACCCACCCCAAGGGGATAATATTGATTGATTGGATTGACTTTGCTGATTAACTCACTTAAAGTTAACTTAATTAAAACCACACCTACCTAAAAGCTTGGCCCTCAGAGGGTGTGTTCTCTGAACTCTGACCTCAGCACGTTCTGCTCATGGACCACCCTCAAGTCCAGTAAACCAATAGATTTGAAGGATGCTAGCCAATTAGCTTGCAGCTGGATGGAAGGGAGGCTCTCCTTGAGAGCAGGAGAGGCTCTCAGACATGCTCGTAGTGGAGGACTTGGAGAAAAAAGGAAGCCAGGCTGAGCTCTATCTCTCCACTAGGCTAGATAGGCCTTAACTTTCTGAGTCACGTGTTCTCTCTTTACTGATATTTGGTATGCTTTAATAAATGCTTAATGCCCCAAACTGGGGCTAAAGCTTCTAATTTATATGTAGCAATATATTAGAAACCCCAGCTAATTTTCCCTTAGTTTGGGACAGAAATAAGGAGACCATATAATTCTATTTTTTTTGGGGGGGGGGTTGAAGCAATAGGGGTTAAGTGACTTGCCCCAGGTCACACAGCTAGCAAGTGCCAAGTGTCTGAGGTTGGATTTGAACTCAGGTCCTCCTCAATCCAGGGCCGGCGCTTTATCCACTGGGCCACCTAGCTGCCCTTTTTTTAAACATATAGTTTTTAAAGCCACACCTCCAAATTTATAGACAGCATATACTCACCTTCTATAATAGTGACCGAAATATTACTGGTATGGCAGGTAGGCTCCAACTTCTGACAAAATCAATTTGTTCTCTGACATGGAAAGAGGCTCACTGATCAAATTATCTATACCTTCAAAGGGGAAGAAGGATTGGGAAAACAGAGGAACGTTCACCAAGGAGCCCTATGCACCCATCACCTAGCTGCCTCATAATGAGATTTTAGTCACCATACATTATCCCATTTAAATTGTGCAGCCACCCTGTCAGGTATTACAGCTATTATCAGAAGCAGCTAGGTGGATATTAGGGGCAGCACAATGGATAGAGAACTGAGCTGCCAGGCAGGAAGACCTAAATTCAAATTTGACTTCAGACACTAGCTGACCTTGAGCAAGTCATTTAGTCTCTATTTACTTGTTTCCTCATTTGCAAAATAGGAATAATAATACCACTCCTGTCACAGGGCTGTTAAAATAATTGGCTGAAATGATAATTGCAAAGTAGTAAGCACAGTACTTGGTCAATAGTGGGTATTAAATAACTGCTAGCTACTATTGCCCCAGAGCAGCTAGGTGACACAGTAGAGAGAGTGCTAGGCCTAGAGTCAGGAAAATCTGAATTAAAATCCAGCCTCAGACACTTGTAAGCTGGACAAGTCACTTAATCCTTCTTGCTTCAGTTTCTTCTGTAAGATGAAGGATATAGCAAACCATTCCAGGATCTCTCCCAAGAAAACTCTAATGGGGTCACAAAAAGTTAGACACTACTGAAAAAAAAATGACTGAACAACCACAAAATTATTTACCTCTTCTTGCAGTTGAACAAACTAAGGCTCAGGGACATTGGCAGGTTTGCTCATTTGTCAGAATAAATAACATGTTCTTTATTTTCTATCTTATTAGTCTGAATTCATGCAAGAAACCTGTGAGGAAAATGACTCCCGCTCAATAATTCTCTGGAACTCAGTGGCGGGGATGTGTCAAAGGCTCATTTATTGTCATTCTTGTGAGAAAGGGCAACCCAGTGTGCAGCTGGTGGATGCAAAGAATGGAGACTCCCAGGCCCCGTTTTAAACCCCAGTCCCTAACACAAACGGACCCTCCCCTTTTTCATCACTGGTCTGATTACTCAAGGGTTACAATCTATGATCAAAAACTAGCTAACCAGAACGCAGTATTCCTAACCCCAATTTCCATAATTATTCTTTGGGTCCTTAGCCAATGGGGGAGATGACACAGGGGCATTTCTTCAATCCTCCCTTCTATGAACATAGCTCATGAGAGGACCCAATTGAGACCAGCTCAGGGCTCCTTGGATCATGTGATCTTGTTTGCTAGAGGGGAAGGAGGGGGACTGAGACCTTTTTCCAAGGAGTGTAATTTGAATGGTGACTATTATATTCTTTTTTTTTTTCCAGGGCAATGAGGCAATGTGTGACTTGCCCAGGGTCACACAGCTAGTAAGTGTCAAGTATCTGAGGCCAGATTTGAACTCAGGTCCTCCTGAATCCAGGGCCAGTGCTTTATCCACTGTGCCACCTAGCTGCCCCAACTGTTATATTCTTTCCTCCTTCCTTCCTTTCTTTCTTTCTTTCTTTTTTTTTTGGGGGGGGGGTGAGTCAATTGGGGTTAAATGACTTGCCCAGGGTCACACAGCTAGTAAGTGTTAAGTGTCTGAGGCCGGATTTGAACTCAGGTACTCCTGACTCCAGGGCCAGTGCTCTATTCACTGCGCCACCTAGCTGCCCCACCAACTATTATATCCTTATTGAGAGGAGACCATTCCCTATTTCCTCACAAAACCTAAGAGTCCTTTAAAGGGAGAGAAATTAGTGGTATTTTGATGTTTCCTGGGTCAAGAAACATTAACTGGAGATTGAACATTAATAAATCATGGAGATTCTTATTTTTGAGAGAGTTGCTCAAATGAGGGCAATTCATAGTGTCAGAGGCTGGAGGCCAGACTTACACACACACACACACACACACACACACACACAGAGTTTTCAGAGAAAGAAATAGAAGGTACTTGGGAAGGGATCATTTACCTTTCCTCTTTTCCCTTTGTCACCTTCTACATGCTTCCTGTGCAGATTAAAGTAATTAGCCATCCCTCCCCCCCCCCAACAAAAAATGTGATTGATTACTGTCAAGTGTATGCTTTCTACAAATTAGAAGGTTTAGGTGGCGCAGTGGATAAAGCCCTGACCCTGGATTCGGGAGGACCTGAGTTCAAATCTGGCCTCAGACACTTGACATTAGCTATGTGACCCTGGACAAGTCACTTAACCCTCATTGCCCCAGAAAAAAAATTTTTTAATCAAATTAGAAGGTTTAGCTGAAGTGGGTAATGTATGCGAGTAGTGTTTGCTAGATACATGGAAGTCTCCTTTAGAACTCCATAAATATCTTTTGTGTGATTAGCAAAAATTTTGACTTTTCCAGAGGTCACTGGGGCTCAGAAGTTGATTTCTTGAAGCTCCAACCTATGGGACACAAGTTCTACAAGGGTTCCTTATGACAGCTAGGTGTAAGGAAAGACCTGAGATCAAATCCAATCTCAGACAACTCCAATCTAGCTGTGTAACCCTAGCCAAGTCACTTAACCTCTGTCAGCCTCAGTTTTCTCATCTGTAAAATGGGAATCAGTAATAGCACTTAGCTACCAGGGTTATTATGAAAATCAAAATTTTGTTAAGTGTTTTGCAAACCTTAAATTGCCACGTAAATACTAACCATCTAGTAGTCATGTCCCTTCTGCAGAGGTATATAATCACCCCCAATCTCCATCTGGCTCCTCTGGTATCCTATTTCCTACCATTTCCTCCTTGGGCTATGACCAGCTCCTCCCATAGGGTAACCTGCCCTTCCATAGTCTCCTCACTAAGCCATGTGATAGCTGGATTTCAATGATGCCCAAAGAAGGATGGTGAAAGAAGATTGCTGTTACCTATCAAGCCTACTCTGTTGTTTTTCTGTTATTTTGGGTGGTGTTTGCTAGGCTCACCTGCTAGTCACCCCATAAGTCTTTGCATAAGCAGGATGACATCTGTACACAAAAGAGCTGGGATTTTCTTGCTATTATTGCTGTGTGGGTTTTTTTGGTTTTGTTTTTGTTTTTTTTTAGTGAGGCAATTGGGGTTAAGTGACTTGCCCAGGGTCACACAGCTAGTAAGTGTTAAGTGTCTGAGGTCAGATTTGAACTCAGGTATTCCTGACTCCAGGGCCGGTGCTCTATCCACTGCGCCACCTAGCAGCCCCCATTGCTGTGTGGTTTTAACTAAGATAGACAGTCACTTCAATTCAGTTAAACAAACACTGGTTCAATGACTGCTATGGGAAAGCCCTATGGGAGGTGATGGGGTTAGAAAGCTGGTAAAAATCCTTGCCTTCCAGTAGAGTAGGTTTTCCTCAGGGATCCACCCTTTACACACATAGCTAAGTATAGTTCTCATATAGAGCAGCACAGTACAAGGAAAATGGAGGATGGAAAGAGAACTAACTAAAGGAATCAGGAAAGATTTCACAGAGGAGGCAGGAGCTCAGTTGAGCCTTCAAGGGATTCCAAGCAGTGTAAATCGAAGGAGTGAAATCCAGGCTGGAGGGAACTAGCTTATACAAAAGTAGAGTACTAGTTAGGACTTGAAGAATCAAGTACACAGAACTGCTTGCTAATAATAATCCAATTTGGCTACACAGTGAAATTCATAAAGGGGACCGGGTATCAGAGAAACAAGATTGGAAAGGTAGTGAGAAGCCAGATTATGGAAGCTCTTCAATGCCAAAATGAAAATCATGGAGGGAAAATGTTGAGAAAGCTATTACACTCTAAAATTAAAAGTCACAGATGAGAATAGCAACAACTCCTGCACTGCTATCTCCACAGTTAGCACAGCTGCCCTTGGTCTTGCCTTATTTTGCCCATTTATTCTACAATATACGTGGACCCCATCCCATTTCAGTCTTAAGTCATTAACTTGGCAGTAGAAAATGAAAGGAAGTGTCGATGTTGAATCTGTTAGTGTCTCCTGGAAAACAAGCAGGGGAACATAACTCACACATGGTTGACATTTTGCTTTACGGCTCAGATGCCAAAATGTCTTTAACAGGCACTGAGCAAATCATTGGGCATCTTTCACCTTTCCCTGAATGCAAAATTAATTTTTCTAAATTCTTTATCCTGCCTCCTGGCAATACTTCAAAGGAAAGCCTTCCCCAGCAGCACTTATTCTAATTAACTATCTTGGGTTTTACCTATTTAAGCATTCAAATTTCTCCTATAGTAACAGGTATTTGGTTTGCCAGTTCAATTCTTCACAGCCAAAGTTAAAAGGCATTTAAACCATAAATGCCCAAGGCTCTGACACCAGGGAGATTGCAATTATGTTCTAAAAGTGAAAAACCCCTCCCTCTCTAATTTGGGCTCATTCTTCATCCCTATTCTATTTGTTCTCGTCCAAAATGCCATTTCAAATTTTAAAAAGAGAAAAATGAAAGGAAAAGGAAGGGAAAAATAAAAGAAAAAAGGGAAAGAAGGAAAAGGAAAAAAATATAGGCACTGAGTTCTGCCCCACCCCCACCCCCAAGAATGTATGCATTTTATTTTCTCAGCAAAGAACATACTCTCAACTAACCTAATGGTAGGACCCAAATGTCCAACAGACTAAAGCCCATTGGTTGCATCTTTTAACCACTACCCATTGTAACCTGGAATGCGGTTATTTGGAACATATGGCTTTTGCCAAACAAGTTGTGTTTGCCTGAATGAACCAATACCATTAATGTCTATTCTGGGAACCTATGACCACTAAGAACACATATACAGTGACATCTTGCCACCACAAACAGATCTACCTCGTGGTTTGTGTTTAAGATGGATTTATTTTTTTTTTAATTTCAGAAAAGGGAGGTGCAATCCTTTTAAGAAATTAGTTCTTAGAGCAGCCTATTGGAAACAATCGATTCATCTCAATTAAAAAAAATGTTTTCTGTATTTTCCCCAAATTGTTATTGTGGGCAGTCTTCCAATATTGATTTGTCCTTGCTAATCATTACAAAAAACAATACAGATATCGCCCTAGTTTCAAATCCTATGATCCTAACCATGCAATGATGGGATTCTAGTGTACTAGTTCTGAAGGAACTTGGACTCAAGTACTAACTCTGATAATCACCACCTGTGTGGCTTTGGGCATGTCATTGTAGCCTTATCAAACCTCAGTTTCCACTTCTCTAGAATGAGGGGATTGGAGGAGTTCTCTAAGGTCTCTTTCAGCTCTAAATCTACGACCCATGGCTTTCAGGAAGTTTTAAAGGCCATTTGGCCAACCTCCTACATCTAAGCTGGACTACACTCAAACTGTTTTATGTTTTTCCAGCCTATTTGGATTTCTTGCCATTTATTGCTCAATATGATGAGGGGAGAGATTTCCACGGTGGCCTTAGTCTAGGGTGCTGCTACTCTATTCCTTACACAAAGTTCCTGCTCCTGCACAAGTTGTTACCCAGTCTCCATTCCTATGCAAATTATGAGTCTTGTCAGGGGAAGCAGAGCAGAGACATAAGTGGCAATAGTTCTCTTCAGGGGAAGCAAGAAGAGTAATAATTACTTCCTAGCCCCACAGGAAACAAGAGCATCAAACATCAAATGATAGGATGATAAAATATCATCAAAAACAGTGAACACGGGGGCAGCTAGGTGTTGCAGTGAATAAAGTGGGGCAGGCCCAGGATTCAGGAGTACCTGAGTTCAAATGTGGCCTCAGACACTTGACAAGTCACTGGGCAAGTCACTTAATCCTCATTGCCCCACACAAAACAAATAATCGAAAACAAAACAATTAGTACTATTCAAAAGTAAAATAGGAAACATGGGGAGGTACTGGAGGTTTCAAGAAGAGACTGGACTACCATTTGTCAGTAAGGTTACAGAACAGCAGGTAAGGACTTGTCTAGATGACTGGTGAGGTCCCTTTCAACTTTGAGATTCTTCAATCTGTGATGCTAAAGAGGGAATATACTTATTCTGCAATCCAGAAATAACATTAACAGGTAGAAGTTGTAAGGACCAACTTTCTAATGACTAAAGCTGTATGATAATAGAACAGGCTTCTTTCAGAGCAGTTTGAGGGCAGGCACTATTTTGTTTTTGTTCTTGTATCCCCAGCACATGACACAATGCCAGGCACATAGCAGGTTTAGGCCTAGGGACTAGGCCTGTGATTTCTTTGGTTGATAACTTGTGGTGAGGATCAAATGAGATAAGAATTGTAAAGTGCTTACTTAGCACAGTGCCTGGCACATAGTGCCAGTTAGTTGTGATGATGATGATGTTATAGCCAAGACAAGGCCCTTTGTGTAACAATAGCTATTATCTCATCACTTAGAAATAAACTTCCAGTGGAGATAGTTACATTCTTTCTAATTCCTTTTTCAGTTCTAGCTCATTGTTGGGATTTTTTTTTTATTTCTTCATTCCACACAAGAGGAAGTATTCTTACAGTAACTATGTGTGAAAAGCATTATGAATGAATCAAGAAGAAATTATTAAGCACCTACTTCCAGGCCCACTGTTTGAGGTAATGGGGGTACAAATATAAAGAATGAAATAATCTCTTCCCAGTTGTTCTCACACTGTGCTGCCTGACCTCCAACTTTCTCATCTACCTCCCACTAGAATCTTGGACTCTGGCACTGTGTCACTAAGTTATGACAGGTCAACTGTTGTCTTATCTTGCCCAGAATCAGGCATATCATTTTTTGGTCATCTCCACACCATTCTGTTGTACACTCCACCCTTATGTCCAACTCCTAGGGTTGGAAGTGTCTTTATGTAGCTCCTTTAGGTAGTCTTCTTCCATTAGAATTTAAGCTCCTTCAGCTCAAGGACTACCTTGCTTGCCGTTGTTCCCCCAGTGTGCTGCCTAGTCATTGTGAGTACTAAACAAATGCCCAATATCTATGTATGTATCTATCTATTTATCTATCAATCAATATGACAGGTAGATTGATCAATCTGTCTGTCTGCTTGCCTATCAATTTATCTCATTGGGAAGAAACGAAGTACATATAAGGTTCCTATTTAGGAAGCAGGCTGTTGATCACATCCAAAATATGTCATGCCTTTTTATTGAGCCAACACATCAGTCAAGGACAAATGACCCAATTTGTTTATGTCAAAAGAGTCAAAGAAATTGCTCATAGGGATGAACTCAAAATATGTCGAATACTACTTGAAAATAATTTTAGCCTAGTGGGGTTAAAATTTTAGCCTTGACCAAGTGCCACCTCTAATATATTTGCTGGGCAAGTCATTTAACCTCTCAGTGCTCTAGGCAATACCTTAAGACTCTACATTACAGAAAAGTTATCAACCAAAGAAATCACAGGTCCAGTCCCTAGGCCTAAACCTGCTATGTGCCTGGCATTGTGTCATGTGCTGGGTATACAAAAACAAAAACAAAATAGTGCCTTCCCTCAAACAAACTGCTCTGAAAGAAGCCTGTTCTATTATCATACAGCTTTAGTCATTAGAAAGTTGGTCCTTACAACTTCTACCTGTTAATGTTATTTCTGGATTGCAGAATAAGTATATTCCCTCTTTAGCATCACAGATTGAAGAATCTCAAAGTTGAAAGGGACCTCACGGGTCATCTAAACAAGTCCTTACCTGCTATTCTGTAACCTTACTGACAAATGGTAGTCCAGTCTCTTCTTGAAGACATCCAGTACCTCCCCATGTTTCCTATTCTGCTTTTGAATAGCACTAATTGTTTTGTTTTTGTTTGTTTGTTGTTGGTTTGGGGGTTTTGGGGTGGTTTTTTTTGGTTTTTGGTTTTTTGCAGGGCAATGAGGGTTAAGTGACTTGCCCAGGATCACACAGCTAGTAAGTGTCAAGTGTCTGAGGTCACATTTGAATTCAGGTCCTCCTAAATCCTGGGCTGGCGCTTTATCCACTTTGCCACCTAGCTGCCACCCTGAATAGTACTAATTGTTAGCAAGTTTTACATCAAGCAAAGATTTACCTTTCAGGGACTTCTATCCATTGCTCTGAGCTCTGCTTTCTCGAGCCAAGTAGGACAAATACATGCTCTGTCACAAAATTGCCTTTCAAAATCCAGAGGTTGCATTCAATCTCATCTCTTTACTAACACCATTACTATCCTACCTTGGTCTCTTAGCTCTTACCTGGACAATTGTTATGGTTTTGTAATTGTTGTGAAAACTGTCTGCTTGTATCCTTTTGGCAACATGTGTGTTGGGGAATGTTTCTTGATCATAGATATTTCTATTAATTTCTTCATTATCTTTCTTCTTGACCTTGACCTAGTATTACCAACAGACATTCAGCAATCTTATCTCCCAATCTCTTTCAGTACCTAGCTGCCCTTACCATTCTCTCCTTTACTTTGGATTTCAGTGTCCTAACAATGAACAACCTAAAGATCATTCCTCTCAGTAGGAGAAACAAGAAAAATATGAGTTTTGTCACTCTGTATTGCCCCTGCTATCCACTGGGATTGCTGTGAGCACCTCACATCCCCCACTCCCTACTTTAAAACATCTCTAAATATGCATGTCTCCTCTCCTCTTTTGCTTAAGCACCTGAGAAAGAAAGAGTTATTGTCCTTGACAAGGTTAACTTCTACCTACATTCCAAAATTCTTTTTCCTTCTTCTAGCAGCCTGTGGGATACATAATTTCCTTGCTCTCATCTTCCATTTCTGCCCACTATTTTGTTCCTTTACACTATAAATATGTTTAGGTCACCCCCAATCCTTAAAAAATATTCACTCAACCCTACAATCCCTCCATCCTTTATATTTCTGAACTTTCATGGCACAAGTCCTAGAAAAGTGTTCTGTGTTCTGTGCCTTGCCTTTCTGATTACTCAACTGATTCTTAATCCTGGGAGATTTCCCTTATGACCCCACCTCTCCATTGAACAGCTCTCTCAAAGCTTACCAGTGAACTCTTTTTTTTTTTAAGTGAGGCAATTGGGGTTAAGTGACTTGCCCAGGGTCACACAGCTAGTAAGTGTTAAGTGTCTGAGGCTAGATTTGAACTCAGGTCCTCCTGAATCCAGGGCCGGTGCTCTATCCACTGCGCCACCTAGCTGCCCCACCAGTGATCTCTTAACTGCTACATTCAGTAGTTTGTTCATATTGCTCCTCTACCTCAAACTGTCTGCAATGTCTAACTCTTTTTCTTGGAACGTTCCTCCCTTGGCTTCTATTGTAACAACAACTAATAATAACTAATATTTACACAATGCTTTAAAGTTTGTAAAATGTTTTACATGTTATTTCATTTGATCCTTGTAACAACCCTGTGAGATAGCTTCTCTCATTATTCCCATTTTACAAATGAGGGAACTGAGGCAGAGTAAGTCCAGGGTCACACAACTTGTTAATTTCTAAGGCAGGATTTGAACTCAGGCTTTGTCTGGATTCAAGTCCAGAATTCTACCCAGTGTACCACCTACTTGCCCCCATTAAGAAATTCCTTCCTTGTTCCCCATTTGGAAATTCTTTTGCCTCCTAAGCACCCTTCTCTATGTTCTCTATACTCTTCCCCTTGTTGATCTTCTTTGTTCCCATAGTTTAAATGACCATTTCTCTATAGATGATTATCACATTTCTATATCCAGCCTTAGTCTTCCTTCTTAATGTCAGTTCTTCATCATCAACTGCTGGAAAGACATCTTTAGCTGGATACCATATTGACATCTTGAACTCAAACACATCCAAAATGGGACTCATATTCTTTTCCTCTAAATCTGTCCCTCCTATTGACTACCTTATTTCTCTAGAGGACAACTTCGAACTTTCAGGTACCTATCTTCACAGACTTGATATCATCCTAGTATCCCCTTTTCATCTTTACCCCATATCCAATGAGCTGCCAGGTCTTCTCAATTCTACCACAGGTGGCAATATGCTCCCCAACACTGATGTTGTTCATTCTCAAAATTGGACCAGATGACATCACTATGTTGGAGTCAAGGTACGGTGTGTCTGACTATGGCTGATCAGAACAACACAATCTCAGAAGGTTCTACCACAAAAGGGGCACAAATAGTTCATGTGAACATTTGGAGTGGAGATATCTTTAAATTTGTGCATTTCTCTTGGGCTACTGCAATTCTGCTTCATTCATAGAACACCTTCTTTGATGTGAACCTGCCATGCTGGGTGGTCCTTTGCCAGTATCTCTCACATTTCATAATCAATTCCAAAGATCTTCAGAGAGGCCTTGAGAATTGTCCCCAACAATAGCCAAGGGAGGACAGTTCCAAGAAAAAGAGTGAATATCCATCATTCTATCACTCAACAAGCATTTATTAAGCACCTAGTACATGCCAGGCACCGTGCCAGGCACTGGGGACATAAATACCAAAAAGAAATAGTCTCTGCCCTTAAGGAACTTAAGTTTCACTGTTCCATTCAAGTTTAATAAGTATTTGTAGAGAGGCATGGTAGCTGGGATTCCATTTCAGGTGTAGCTTAGACTTCAACTCTGAGTTTTCTTTTAATTCTGAAATTGTGATTCTATGCTGGGCACTTATCTGGGCACATATTGTTTGCTCAAACTTTGTATTGTAGTTAGATGGTTTTTTTCAGCCTATGCACATCAGCATATTTTTCCATTGTATTTCTGTTTATACAGCATAATATTACATTAGCATTTTTAGCAATTGCATCATTCTGTTGAGTCATATTAAATTTATGGTTAATCAAACTCCAGATCTCTTTTTTTCCACATGAATTGTTGCCAAGCCAGGATGCCTTGATCCTGCTTTTATGCAATTGATTTTTTAATGTAAATGTCAAACTTTATGATGGGGGGTTCTGCATTGAGTAGAAACTGGACTAGATAGTGTCTACATTCCCAAAGAGTTCATAATTCTATGATTTTTAGAATTTTTCACTGTTTAATTTCATTTAGGGGGGCTTATTTGTTCATTCCAAAATATTTGTAGAGTGCCTCCTCTCTGCAAGGTTTTTCAGAAGATACAAATAAATACAAACCATTTCCCTGTCCTCCAGGAGTTGACTATCTAGCTGATCACATGAGGCAGATGCAGAAGTGACCATGACGGTAAGAGCCCTGTGCTTTTAGCCTGGGTGAAACAGGAAGTCACAGACTTCCTGGGTCTCCAGGAAGAAAGAATAGCTATAGCAGTTAGAGAAATCGAGTCAGTCCCCAAAAAGAGAAAAAGACCTATTTGTACAAAAATATTTATAGCAGCTCTTTGTGTGGTGGCTAATAATTGGAAATCAAAGGAATGCCCATCAATTGGGGAATGGCTAAACAAACTGTGGTATATGATGGTGATGGAATATTATTGTGCTATAAGAAATGACAAGCAGGATGACTTCAGAAAGGCCTGGAAAGATATGTATGAACTGATGTATAGTGGAGTGAGGAAAACCAAGAGAACATCGTGCACAAAGACAGCAATATTGTTTGATGAAGAACTGTGAATAACTTGACTATCCTCAACAATACAATGATCCAAGACAATTCTAAAGGACTATCCACCTCCAAAGAAAGAACTGATATTAATGTAACACAGACTGAAACATGCTATTTTTCACTTTCTTTCATTTTTTTCTTTTAATCAAGTTTTCTTGTACAAATGACAAATATGGTAATGTTTTATATAATCATACATGTATAACCCATATCTGATTGTTTGCCACCTCAGGGAGGGGGAAAGGGAGGGAGGGAAATAGGGATAAAATTGGACCCCAAAACTATAAATAAAAATGTTTATTACAAAAAAATGAGTGTTCTACTAAACACTATTAAATACTAATCCAGAACTCAAAAAAAAAAAATCAAGCGTCAGGAAAAAAAAAATTGGTTTTAAGGAAATTCAGTATTTACTTTTTTATACACATTAAATTTTTTGTTCCAATGTTACATAATAAATAGGCATAACTGACAGGAGCTTGGGACAGCAGATAGAGCTAGACAAATATGAATCCATGTGGAGGTGATATTTGAAGCTGTAGACCTAAATGAGATCTCCAAGGGACATAGGAGAAGAAAAGGAGAGAGAAAAAACAAGATTTTGAAGAATGCTCATATTGAAGGGGAGAGAGAAGGGAAAGAAACCAGAAGGGAAATCAGAGAGTAAGTATCAGGAGGGTAGTATAGAGCCTAGCTTCTTAAACTGTATGTTTTGACCCCCATATGAGGTCATGTAACTGAACTGAATGGGGGGGTTGAAAAAATTTAGCAACAGTAAAAGGTTTTATGTAATATATATTATATTGTATTGTATTGTATTGTATTATATACCTTTATACCCAGGATCACGTAAAAATTTCTCAGGTGAAAAGGGGTCATGAATGGAATGTTTAAGAAGCCCTTGTATAGCACGCCACAGGAAAATGGGAGAATTTCAAGAATAAGGGAGGAGTCAACAACATCAAAAGCTGAGAAGGATGGGATAAGAGAAGAAGCCATGGGATTTGGTCATAGACCTTCAAGTGAACTGATGTTCTCAAGGGATACATGGGGTAATACTACCTCTGGGGCCACTCCTCCCAACTTGCTGGTTGAGATCCCTATAGGGCTGGATGACTATTACTTTCCTCAGGGTTCTAACAGGCATTCCATCCTAAGGAGAAATTTTAAACAATGTGAATAAGAAAAGTTATCAATGAAAAAAATTTAAAGAAAAATAATTTCCATGGTAGATGGAAGAAGCTAGGAAGAGCAGGCCATGGCTGAATAACCTCATTACCTTCCTTATTTGTTTTTTGACATGGTTAGTAAACTGATAAATTGGGAAATTTAGCAGTTACTGGCTTCCTTGATTTTAGTGAAGAATTTGACAAAGTCTTCCATGTTATCTTTGTGGACAAAGATAGAGAAATGTGCACTAGCATTGGATTTAGTACCATTTGAATGGCTGACCCTGAAGAGGATACAATAATGGCTTAATCAATAATAGATACATGCTGGGGGGAAGGCAGCAGGCCCCTCTATTGCTAATGTTAGGGCAACCAATTTTTGTATTGCTCAAGAGAATCAGCGATCACAGTTACACCAACCACTGATCATCACTCTTTGAATGCTTTCTCTCCTGATAGTACCCATGGATTCACAAGTTATATGGATCTTCAAATACATTATTTAGTGCCAAGGGTTAGATGATGCTTCTTCCCTTTCTTCTTTCTGTTACATTCTTCCATCCTCTGGACTCCTGATCTCCTGGGTTCTCTTCTTCTTGAGATTCCCTTTATTTTTATCCTGAAGTTTGTTTGTTTGTTTTTTATTTAAAGGAACTCTTTGTTCTAATAACATGGAATTTGAAGAGATATTCCTCTAGCCCTTTCAGCTTCTCTTCTAGGAAGGAGACTAGCCTGTACTTTGAGCCCAGGTTGAAGTTTCTTTTCCACAGCAGACAGAAAGACAAGCATCGAATACTAGACGCAAGCCATTAGAAATAACTGCCTGCTCTCCATACTGCCTGGAAACATGATACTCAGTCCTCTGTCACTACTATGGACAGCTCCTCTGGGGCAAGCTCAGGTTAAAAGCTTCAGGTTGACACCATTGCTTCCATTTTGCACTGAGATTTGGTGTTTCACATAGATGCAATTAATTATGCCAATTTATACAGCTAGTAGGTTGTGACATTTCAGTAGTTACTAAATAATATTTCCTTACCTTTGCTTAATGTTTTTTTAACTTCTCAAAGTCTTTTCATGTGGATTTTCTCATTTTAGCTTCATAAATTTTTATTATAAAAGTTTATTCAATTCAGGAAACACTTATCGAGTAACTACAATCTGCATATGACTATATTGGCTCTGAAGAATTTGTTTAATGCATCTATGATTGCATCTATGTGGTCAGTCCTCTCAAAATAGGATATAGATTATACCCTATTCCTGACTTTTCATTCTGTGTAATTCCTCCTCACATTTTTCCATAAATCCTCTGGGGGAGGGAGGTATTTAACATACCAGGAAGCTTACACTAGATCTCTTGACAATTTGTAGATAAAAGTCTTCCCAGTAATAAATCCCTTTCTCTGACTAAATGAAGAACCCGTTGCCTTTTCCAGTCACACATCCCTCTGAGCTATACTCTATTCTACTTCTTTCCCAGTTCTTTATTGGTGATATGTTACAAACTACTCATATCCACCATATAACTTTCCATTATCCTTTGGGTGACCTACAACTTTAAATCTGCTGAGACTGTACCATTACATGACTCACAATCATACATAATCACCAGGAGAATGTTAATGTTATTGAAATAAGGGCCTTTGTTTCAGGAAGCAGCTTGAGGCCATTTAAAATGCTGCAAAATTGTCTAAAGGCCATGCAAGCTGCCCTCCATCTATTCAATTCTGGGGCCAGTCTACTGTCCACGTACAGTGTCTGTCTAAGGTATATGGAACAGTCCTTTGGGTTACCAAGCTAATTGTACTCTAGACAAAAAGAATCCTTCATCTGTCTGTTTGTGTGAGGATAGTGAGAATGAATTATTTTGATTTGTTCTCATATGGCTACTACTTTGGGATTTCTCTGACTTCTCTGACATGCCCTGATACCTTCTGCCCCCCTCTTCCAGCTTCCTTTTTTTATGTCATCTTCTGCTGTTAGATTGTAAGTGCCTTGAGGACAGGGACTATCTTTTTTCATATTTGTATCCTTAGTGTTTGGCACAGTATCTAGTACACAATAGGTATTTAATAAATGTTTATTGATTAGTGACTACTGAATTATTTTATACAGCTATAGATGACTGCAGTGTTCTAGAGTTTTCTGAAATCAATATGATATCATCCATCAAAAGGAACATCTGGAGTACCTGACTGTCTATAATGATTTCTTCTTGTAACTGAACTCAGATTCCATGCTGAGCAATATTCAAAGATAAATAAAAATAAATCCCTGAACCCAAGTAGTTTCTTCTCTAATAGGAAAGATAAGACAGGTAATTTAATAATTATAATTCACATTAACAATAATAATAGCTAACATTTATATAATGCTTACTATGTGCCATGTGCTTTATTATTATTTCACTTGATTATCAGGTATTTTTATTATTTTCAATTATTATTTTATTAATATCTCATTTGACCCTCACAACAACCCTGAGAGGTAGATGCTATTTTATCTTCATTTTACAGGTGAGGAAACTGAGGAAAAGAGAGGTTAAGTGACTTGCCCAGTCTCTGAGGCCAGAGTTGAACTCAGGATTTCTTGTCTCGAGTCCGGTGCTCTATCTACCACACCACCTAGCTGCCCCTACTAAATTAGACTGTGATGAATGCATCTGAGAGATAAAAATAAAAATACATACAAGAGTGTCTTTGAAAGGACTGTCTACAGGATTTAGGACAAGCAGGGAGGTAAAGGAATCCTAGAGAGTATTGCTTGTTCAGAATAGGAAAGGACAGAATAATTAGCCATCTCAACAAATGTGAGGAGTAGGCTCAAAAAGTAGAGCAATTGGAGATTGTGGTTAGAGAGGAATTTTAGAGACAGAAGCTAGAAGCAAACAATTCTAAATGTTGGTGTATTTCCAGGTATGGTTGTGCTAGTGAGTACTTAAATGGGGCAGAAGGTGATTGGACTTGAGAAAGCTGAAAAATTGTGAGGCCAGGATGTTGGAAAGGAAATCAACATAGCTACTGAAGGCACCAAGGATAATGCCTAAGGATGGGCTAGAGAAAAAAGACTGAGGACCTGCTGCTGAAGCTACAAAGAGAAATGAAAGAGTGACCTAGAGATCAGTAAACAACAGCAACAAGGATGGTGAGAATTGTCAGTAGAGAAGATGGTGTGTACTTCAACTGAAAAGAGGTTGTTCTGTGTTAGTAGAAAGGTATTCTGGAAGTGGGAGTGAAGATATTAACTCCTCTCTGATTCATGTGGTATTAGGAAAAGAATGGTCTTCATTGGAGAGGACTGCAAAAGAAGGGATATAATCTGTAGAAAGTCAGTTTTGTTTGAAGCTAGGAAATGGAAGAAGCATTTTGTTGTTCAGTTTTGTTTTGTTTTGTTTTGAGTCTTCTCCAACTCTTCATGACCCTATTTTGGGGTTTTCTTGGGAAAGATACTTGAATGGTTTGCCATTTCCTTCTCCAGTTTATTTTACAGATGAGGAAAATGAGGCAAGCTGAGTTAAGTGACTTGCCAGGGTCACACAGCTAGTCTGAGGCCAGATTTGAACTCAGGTTTTCCTGACTCCAGGCCCAGCAGTCTGTCCCCTGTGTCTCCTAGCTACCCAAGAAGCATTTTATAGAAAGATAAAAAGGGGGAAGAAAGGGAACAAGCATTTATTAAGAATCTACTATTTGCCAGGAACTTTGCTAAATGTTTTTACAAGTATCTCATCTGATCTTTGCAGCAACCCTGTGAGATAAGTACTATTATTATCTCCACTTTGCAATAGAAAAAACTGAGGTGGGGGTGCAGCTAGGTGGCGCAGTGGATAAGGCACTGGCCCTGGATTCAGAAGGACCTGAGTTCAAATCTGACCTCAGGCATTTGACACTTACTAGCTATGTGACTCTGGGCAAGTCACTTGACCCTCACTGGCCCACAAAAACAAAAACAAAAACTGAGGTGGGCAGCAGTTAAGAGACTTGCCCAGAGTCCCACAGCTAGTATGTGTATGAAGTGGTATTTGAACTCAGACCTTCCCGATTCCAGGCCCAGTCCTTTTATCCACAGGGCATCTAGCTGCCTAAAAATATATCAGTATTTCTTGACAATAAAATGGATATTCTATAGGGAACAGTGGATTAGGCCCAAGGAGAGGGAAGAATGAGCTGACTAGAAAAGAGATTATGGGAGGAATGGTTCCATCCATAATTGTAATTGTAGATAAAAGGGATAATGTAAAGGGGATATTAGTGATAGGTGGTGGGTGGTAAGATTTAATTAGCAGAGGAAGTTATAGGAATAACAGCTCTGAGGTTTCAATAAGAATGTTGGTATTCTTGGGAATTTGTGTTTGAGAACTCTGGGATTTTGTTTTAGTTTTTCCTGCAGAGAGGTGTTTGTATTCTCTCAGTGTAATGTTGAAAAAAGGAAAAAAATGACCAGACCCCCCCAAAATGTCATCAGCCCATCCTCTCCCAAAATATAGAACTTTCTTTACTGCTGCTCAAACATAGATCATTACTCTGTGTGAATAAGATTCTTTTGGCCCAAAAATATGAGGGATGAAGGAAAAAAATATTGAAGTCAGACCCATCTGTTCGTTCAGGCCTGAAGCTGCTTTAATAAAAGCTTGTTGACTGACTGACTGACTGACTGACTGACTGACTGACTGACTCTGTAGGACCATCAGCCCTGCTGTGCTCCATTGGCCATTATTTTCAGTCTCAGAGAGCAAGGCTGTTATTCTCTGCTGCTGCATATTTGAAACAAAGATACAAAATTGTTCCCCTCTACAAGCAGAACCAGTCAAGAAAGCAAATATTATTGGCAGTTCCAGAACTGCCTGAAGAGATTCCAAAAGGAGAGAAGTGGAGGTACTTTGCTTTCACCCAGGCAAGAACAACCATGGAAGTCTTTAAGGGTATTAGACGTGTGGGATATATTCCTAAATGAGATGCATCAACAAAACTCTCCCCCTCCACAAAGCACTTTTTCCTCCAGAGCCTAAGTGGAGGGTAGAAAAGCAAGCACCACCACGCTGATGTATTCTAAAGAACAGCAGAGAACACCAAGGGGACCTTCATTTCAGTGCAACATGAGGAGCCTGTGATTAATAAGGACAGCCTGGGTAGATGGATCGGATTTAGCTTTCTCTGCCAAGTCTTCTTAATCTGCTTCAGTCACAGCAGGTGAAGAAGAATCCTGAGGTTTTATCATTTAGACTTGAAAATCAGCCCAATTCCCAAGAAAATTGGTTCCCCAGATCTCCCAGAAACTCCATGTTCCCAGTGCCGAAGTAGTCAATTAGGTACCTAGACAGGAACATTAACTCAGTCCGCTTATTGTGCTTGGCCCCTGGGAGTAGAACAAAGATCAATGGGGGAAAATTACAAAGAGGCTAATTTAGGCTTGACATAAAAATTTTACTAACAATTACAGCTTTCCCAAAGTAGAATGGGCTGCCTCAGGAAGTAGATTTTGCCCTATTGGAGTTCATGAGATTGAATGAAAGGCATTTATTAAGTGCCTACTGTGTACCAGGCACAGTGCTAGGCACCGGGGATGCAAATCCCAAAGTGGGCTTGAGGAGCTTTCATTCTAACCAGAGGAGACAACACATTCTGGGGGTAGAGGCTAAGGAAGGGAGTTGTGGTCTGGAGAATCACAGGGCTTGTGAGCAGAGCCACAAGGAAGGGGAAGAGAGAGGGAAGGATAGTGTCAAATCAGGACAAATGGCAAGATGGCCTGTGTTTCTTCCTATATAACTTGATGGAATACAGAGACTATTCTAGAGCCAGCTGCATGGAGGGGGTTAGGTGAGTTTGCACTCACCAAAAAGGAACCGCTCAGCCCCGAGGTGGCTTTTCAAAGATGAGTGGGTTAGTTCTCCCCAGAAGAAGGAACATGGAGTCTGAAGGTCAGGTGGAGAGGAGGGAGGCAGAGTAAATGGCAAGATGCCCAGATGGGCCCCTTGGCTGACTGGATCAAACAGAGGATGTGTAACGACTTGTTGGAAAAATTATAAAGGGAATTCTTATTTAGAGAGCTATTAGACTTAATGGGCTTTTTAAAAGTCCCTTCTAGCTCTGACGTTCTTAAACCTCCAGGGTAGCTACTGGACAAGAAATGGATCTCTAGCAGCACTGGTTTTCAGTGACTTTTCTGGGAAGATCTCTATTTCTTCCCTATGTTTTCAAGGTTGACAAGGCCAACCATGACCCACTGAAAGTTACTATTTTTCATTCAGCTCTCACCTTTGACACTTAGGAGATCTGTAACTTGGGTCAAGTCACTTATCCTCTCTGAGCCTCATCGTTAAAATGGGGGTTTGAAATGAAGTTCAAATAAGACAATGTACACAAGAATTCTACATAAAAATTTTGCAAACTAGAGTGTCATATAAATGTCAGTTAAAATCATCAAAAGTGAGGAATACTGGGGCAGCTAGGTGGCACAGTGGATAGAGCACTGGCCCTGGAGTCAGGAGGACCTGAGTTCAAATGTGACCTCAGACACTTAACACTTACTAGTTGCGTGACCCTAGGCAAGTCACTTAACCCCAATTGCCTCACAAAAAAGAAGAAGAAGAAGAAGAAGAAGAAGAAGAAGAAGAAGAAGAAGAAGAAGAAGAAGAAGAAGAAGGAGAAGGAGAAGGAGAAGGAGAAGGAGAAGGAGAAGGAGAAGGAGAAGGAGAAGGAGAAGGAGAAGAAGGAGAAGAAAAGAAGAAGAAAGAAAGAAAGAAAAGAAAAGTAACAAACATTGTTTCTTGAATATACACGAATGTTCCTTTCCTAGTTGGTCATCCTGAAGAGTAAAAGAGGTCTGGGTGGGGAACAGAGAGTGGAATAGTTCAGTAAGGGAATGGTAGGAGACAAACTGGGAGGCCAGGTAGGAGAAAAACTAAATGATAGGTGGACAATGGACAGGGAATTTAGATCAAGTGGTTCTGAGTGATAAAGTTCAGGGAATGGCTATATTAGTGAATGACTGAAGTAAAAATAGTCACAAGAGTTGCTAGTTATTGGCTCCATTTTTCAGATGTCATGAATTTGAAGGAATTTCACAGGCTAAAGAATTGATCAGTCTTTCTTGCTATTCCTCCAACATTTAGTAGCAAATGTTCTTTAAGTGAATGGTCATGTGGCAAGCATGATTGCCCTACTACTGAAAACTAAAACAGCCCAATGTATACAAGTGAGATTCACTAAAGAATTTAGTATAGTCAGATAGATCCCAACATGATGAAGAGTGCTGGAAAAGTGACTACATCTGGTTTTCCTCTTGAGCCTGTGAAGAGCTGTGAAGAACCAGGGAACAGTAAAGCTCTGGCAGCAGTGATCTTCGGTCAAGAATGAATGGTACAACAGAAAGAGCTATATTTAGTATTATATCACCTGGGTTCAAATCCCAGTTCTTCCATGTACAACTATGACCAAAGACAAGCCAATTGATCTTTCTGAGCCCCGACTATAAAATAATAGGCAAAGCAATGAGAAGTTTGCACCAGATGTTCTCTAAAGTCCCTTCCCGTTCTAAAAGTATGATGCTAGTATAATCTATATCTGATTGTTTACCATCTCAGAGAAGGGAGAAGAGAGGGAAGCAGGGAGGGACATTATTTAGAACTCAAAACTTTTTTTTAAATGTTAAAAATTGTTCTAATGTAATTGGGGGAATATTATATAAAATATTTTAAAATGTTTTGCTAAATGTATATCAGAGATGCAGTATACTCTATAGTTGTGATCCTTGTGCCTTCAAAGAATTAATGAACCCCTTGCATGGCCCGTAGCAGTACCGAATAGTGGAAATAATAAATAGATTAACAGGAGATTTGAATTCCAATATTGACTCTCCCTCTAACTTGCTGCATTGCTTCAGGCAAGTCACCTAATTTCTCTGTCAAAGCATTGGCTATTTAAGTAGTGATAGCTATATCTATATCTCTATTTTCTGAATTATGACTCCATTAAAATCAGGTGGTACAAAGCTGGACAAAAAAAGAAAGAGAACTAGGCCCACATTTTTTTTATGCTTAATACATGAAAAGTGATGAGAAATGTTCTTTCTGGATCACAAAGGATGCTCCTTTAGTTATCAGATCTGGTATCACCTTTCAGTGCTTAATCCCATGTCAGGTGCTGAGAAAATGAAGAACTGCTCTTTGAGTTTTTCAACACAAAGAAATGGCTGGCAAAAGCATTTTTGGCACCTTGAAAAAAAATCGCCTGACAGTTTTATTTATTTCAGCTACTTAATGGAGCACACATTGGTGGAAACTGTACCTTCACTCCTTTCAGAAGATTAACTGCTCCGCCGTTTTCCCTAGCAACACTCATCACCAATTTGAAAAAGTAGCTTTGGAGAAAAATGTTTGCCAGAACACTTATGTCTCCCAACTTTGGCAAAATATACCTTACAAATATTGTACAGGATAAAACACAACATTTTTGGACATGACCAATATGGAATTTACTTTGTTTGACTATACTTATTTGTTAGCAGGGTTAGTCGTGTTTTTCTTTCCTTTTTTCCTAAAGGTAGCAAGAGAAAAAATAAATGCATAAAACTTGAAAAAAATAAAATGTAATTTAAAAAAAAAACAAATTCTTTATCCATTTATTTGCAGAACTAGAACTGAACTATATCCAAAGAATAGGGCAAACTACTGGGGCAAATGACCAGAGAGATCCAACCTACCTTTGTCCTTCTCATCTCAAATACTACATAGTTTCAAGGACCATCGTTTTACTGATGTGAGAAGTTCTCTTTACTCACCCAGAATACTGAGAAGTTCCTTTATTTACCCATCTTTTATAACTTAGAAGATGACTTTTGACAGTCGATGTGGCTGAAAAATGCATCATCTCATGGCCAACCTGGTGATGTCTCTCCAAAACTAACCACTTTGGTCATTGGAAAATAGACAAACAATACATTACAGGGACAAAATATGAGGCCGTTATGGTCTGGTAGGACCTGCTACAGCCTGTGTTCCACCATCATAGTATGAGAAAATAATTATTAATAATGAGTTTGGGGGGGGGGGACCCAGGGACCCCCCCCCCATACACACTCAGGGGCTCTGGCTGGTTTCTTAGAACCAGCCCAAAGTCAGTAGAAATTAGAGATCAGATTCATTTAGTAAACAATAGAAACCACACATATCTGAAAGCCTTTGTCCTCAGAGCAAAGGCTTAGACCCTGAGCTCAGCAAGTATTGCTCATTTTAATATGGACCACCCTCAGGTCCAGTAAACCAATAGATTTGAACAATGCTAGCCAATTAGCTTGGAACAGTGTTTAAGGGTCGCCTCTCCTCTGGTCCCCAGGAAGCTTGCTTTCTCTCTTGGCCTGGGATGCTGAAGGAGGCAGCCACATTTCCCCCACCCTTGCTCTCCTCTCTATCTAGGCAATGTAGGGCTTCTGAACTCTAATTCGGAGCCATGTGCTTTCTCTTTGCTAACATTTAATATAATTAATAAATGCTTCATGCCAAAACTGGAGCAGTGGCCTCTAATTTAAAAACAGCAATATATTAGAAACCCCAGAAATGTTCCCCAATAACAGAACAGAGACAGGCTTCCCCCCAATATTTCAAATGACACAATAGCTTTTAAGAACCCTAATAAGATGCTAGAGTAGGATCATAAGGAGTCATCTTAAATAAAGTATAAAACATAGGCTCCATTGTCCATTGTGGGGTAGGATTATCCCTCACAGAATCTGCCATTCTCCTCATAGTGTCTATGCTCTCTGTATGTATAGGCATGGCTAAAAAACTGGGATGACACGCTCTCTTTTCTAAAAATTCTTCTTTTTATCTTAATATTTTTTATTTGTTATTGTTTTATTATTATTATGAACTTGAACTTATTATTATGAACTTACAAACAAACATAAAGATTCCCCTATACAAAGAACAGAAACATAAGATGGCATATGAAGCTATGAATCTATACTATTTATAATTTCGGGGGATTTTTTGTTAGTAATGATTAAGTTTCTTGGTTTATTTCAAATTTAATATGTTTTTCCCCATTGATTTGCTTGTCTTTGTCCTCTTCCAAACTTCCTTTTGTTCTTTAAGACCCACAGTTTCAAATGATTTTCAGGAACCTTCATTAGGAAGATGAGTTGAAAATGCTTGGGAGGATCCATCTTGTAGAAATCTTTGTCTAGAAATTTCAGGATATTTTAAAGAAATCCATACCCTTTCCCAAATAAGAGCCCAAGGAATTTCATACATTTTAAACTTGGTCATAAAGAAAATGTTATGGAAGAATCTAGCCTAATAGAAGTTTTCCAGAAGACTGTTCGGTGAGACTAAAAATCCTTCCTAGTTGGATGTTGAAGCTAGATTCAATTCAATTCGACAAACATTTCTTGAAAGCCTACCATGTGCCAGGTGCTGTTCTAGACATTAGTGATACAAACACAAAAATGAAACAATCCCTAGCCTCAAGTAGTGAGCATCCTATCCTGCAGGATCCCAGCTCAAGTCACCACTGGAACAATTTGTAAACATTTAGAGAGAGATGCTAGTGCAAGTGAGAGAGGTTTATCTTGAACCTTAGAGAAGTCTCAAATACAATACATTACAAATCCCAAGCCATTCATAAAGTGTCTGTTCTTATTCATTACCCTCTCCCTGCTCCCAGAGTGGAATTGATGAAGGGAGCTCCAGGTACAGAGCACATGAGGCTTGGTTCTCTTCTTAGCTCCGTTCCTGCTGATGGCCCACAGACCCACAATGTGTAATGACTGCCTACTGAACTCCTTCCACAGAAAACCCAGGCCTCAGTCCTATTCCAGCCAACAGTTTCTGAACTTCCTTTAAAGCCACTTAGCTCCAGTGAGTCCATGTCCACTCCTTCCTCTCTCTGTATAATTCTCCTAGTCAAGAGAGGGGAATTCTGGAGAGATTAATACATAAATTCACTCCCCAGAGGCTCACTTTTTCCTTTTAAAAATGTTCCTTTCAGCTTACCAGCTGCTCCTCTTCATAAAAAGCTGGGGAAACATTAGCACCATATGTCTTCTGGTTATCTGAGAGACTAATGAAAAATTTATTTAAAGGATTCATCAAATCCTATCAGAATAAAAAGAGAACAAGCTGAAACTGAGATTGGAGTGTGCTGGTCTCATTCAGGCCCCATGGTACATCATTTCCTTTTGTTTATTAAAAGCATGACCATATGTCCAATAATACAGCTCTTCTCCCTCTTCCATCTCCTCCTGCACTTCTACAGCCAGTCAAAGCCCCTATCTCTCAGATTCATGGCTGTAGGAAGAAATTGCAAATGGTGAAGTGTTAGGGGAGATCTTACCAATTAGAGGAGCTCATGCTTCAGTGTCTTCCCATTCAATTATTCTCCTAAGCCATCTCACCATCCTCCTGTCTAGGTATCCTTTTGCTCTTTGCTCCTCCCCTCCCTCTCCTCTCCTCAGAACAAAAAAACCTTCCCTTATTACCTCTATCCTTTTTAGGCTTTGTCTCCCCCTATTAGAATGTAAGTTCCCTGAGGGTAAAGACTCCACTCTCTCTCTCTCTCTCTCTCTCTCTCTCTCTCTGAAAAAAATAATATTTTCATTTCATTCTTTTTAAAAAAATAATAATAAACCTTTTTATTTATAGTTTGGGGTTCCAATTTTTATCCCTCTTTCCCTCCCTCCCCTTTCTCCTCCCTGAGGTGGCAAACAATCAGATATGGGTTATATATGTATGATTATGTAAAACATTGCCATAATTTGTCATTTTGTACAAGAAAACTTGATTGGGGGCAGCTAGGTGACACAGTGGATAAAGCACTGGCCCTGGATTCAGTAGGACCTGAGTTCAAATATGGCCTCAGACACTTACTAGCTGTGTGACCCTGAGCAAGTCACTTAACCCCCATTGCCCTGCCAAAAAAAATTAAAATAATTTTTTTAAACTAAGAAAATGTGATTAAAAGAAAAAAAATGAAAGAAAGTGAAAAATAGTGTGCTTCATTCTGTTCCATCAATGTCAGTTCTTTCTTTGGAGGTAGATAGTATGTTTCATGAATAGCCCTTTGGGATTGTCTTGAATCATTGTATTGTTGAGAATAGTGAAGTCATTTACAATTCTTCATCAAACAATACTGCTGTTTCTGTGCAAAACATTCTCTTGATTCTGTTCACTTCACTACACATCATTTCATATATGTCTTTCCAGGCCTTTCTAAAATCATCCTGCTTGCCATTTCTTATAGCACAATACTATTCCATCATAATCATATATCACAGTTTGTTTACCCATTCCCCAATTGATGAACATTCCTTTGATTTCTAATTCTTAGCCACCACAGAAAGAGCTGCTATAAATATTTTTGTACAAATAGGTCTTTTTCTCTTTTGGGGGATATCTTTGGGATATAAATCTAGCAATGGTATTGCTGGATCAAAGGGTATGCACAGTTTTATAGACCTTTGGGCATAGTTCCAAATTGCTCTCCAGAATGGTTGGATCAGTTCACAAGTCCACCAACCGTGGATTAGCTTCCCAACTTTCCCATATCCCCTCCAACATCCAACATTTTCCATTTTTGTTATATTTGCCACTCTGATAGGTGTGAGGTGGTACCTCAGAGATGTTTCAATTTGCATTTATCTAATCAATAATGATCTAGAGCATTTTTTCATATGATTATAGATAGCTTTGATTTCTTTGTCTGAAAACTGCCTGTTCGTAACCTTTGGCTATTTATCAATTGGGGAATGACTTGTATTTTTATAAATTTGACTCAGTTCTCTATATACTTGAGAAATGAGTCCTTTAGCAGAGATATTTTTTTCAAAAATTCTTTCCCAGTTTTCTACTTCCCTTATAATCTTGGTTACATTAGTTTTGTTTGTGCAAAAGCTTTTTAATTTTATATAATCAAAATGATCTATTTTACATTTAATTTTATTCTCTATATCTTCTTTGTTACTGAATTCTTCCCCTGCCCATAAATCTGAAAGATAAACAATTCCATACTCCCTTAATTTACTTATGGTATCATCCTTTATGTGTAAATCATGTACCCATTTTGACCTTATTTTAGTATATGGTGTAAGATGTTGGTCTATACCTAATTTCTGCCATACTGTTTTCCAGTTTTCCCAGCAGTTTTTGTTAAACAATGAGTTTTTGTTCCAAAAGCTTGGATCTTTGGGTTTATCATATACTAGATTACTATAGTCATTTACTATAGTGTAATTTCTGTCTATTCTATTCCACTGATCTACATTTCTATTTCTTAGCCAGTACCAGATTGTTTTGATAATTAATGCTTTATAAAACAGTTTGAAGGAGCAACCAGGTGGCACAATGGATAAAGCCCCAGCCCTAAATTCAGGAAAACCTGCGTTCAATTCAGCCTCAAACACTTGACACTTACTAGCTGTGTGACCCTGGGCAAGTCACTTAACCCTCATTGCCCCATAATAATAATAATAATAATACAGTTTGGGATCTGGTACTGCTAGACTACCTTCTTCTGTATTTTTTATTTATTCCCATGATATCCTCGAACTTTTGTTTTTCTAGATGAATTTTGTTATTATTTTTTCTAGCTCTTTTAATTTTTGTATTCCAAATGTGCCTTGCACATAGCAAGTGTTTAACATATGTGTTCTCATTCATTCAAGAATATTAGAGAGAGGGGGCTTTGGATGGTAAGGGAAGTAACAGTACAGGGGTAGAGAGAAGAGTATAGGAAAAATAAGAAGTGTATCCCTCAAATATTAGTCTCTTCTAAGGGGAAAAATTAATTCCTGGAGTTATGACATATTTGGCTATCAAGATATTCCTTCCACATGTCAGATTACAGAGGCAGCATGGCATGGGGCCTGTTTATAGAGGGCTAGGCCTGGAGCCAGGAAGAACTGAGTTGTGATGCTGGGCAAGTCATTTAATCCCTATAAACCTCAGTCAACTTTCTAGGACTTCTAAAAGAAACCACAGGTATTATCTGCTTTCCAGAAAGAAAGAGCTTCCTTTCCAAAGTTCCCTATGATGACGAAATCATAGATTCTTCTATTATTCCCAGCAGGGTTATTCTTATTCCCAGCTGGGGTTTGGGGGGGGGGGTGGTTAATGAGAGGTAGAGGGGGGTAAATCAATGAAAATCCACAGCTTTCCCTCAAACCTCAAATTCAGCATTAGATTCATTCTATTTACTTTCCAGAGAACTAAATTTGCACCAATGAGGAACTCTAGATTGACCAGAATTTTCCAAATGTACAGCAATGTTAATATCACTCAGTTTAACACTCCTTTCTTATGTGTTAGTTTTATTTCCCCCATTTAGATTGCAAACTCTGTGAGGGCTAGACTTTGTCAACTACTTGCTTGGTATCACCAGTAATACCTAGCATACTTAAGGCACTTAATCAATACTTGCAGACTGGCTCTCCTTTGTCTTGCTCAACCTGAGGGCAGATGCTAATGAGCATCCAAATGTCCAAAATATGGACAGAAGGATCAGGGCTGCCCCAGGCAAAATTTTAAAGTAGTTGAAATTCTCTCCAGAGCTCCACTGTCTTCCTTTCTGTTCTCACTCATGCTTTTATAATAAATAATAACTTCTCACATTTATATAGCAGTTTTGCAAAATGCTTTCTTCACAGTAACTCTGTGAAATATTATACTGTCCAACAATAACAAAAAAAAAAATTCTGTCATGTCCATAAAAATAGGTGAAACTTTTTGTACTGAATACAAATATGGCTTTAGATTTTGAGGATCACCTACTGTTTTCACATGAATGCCACATTTATTTTAAAATAATTTTAATAAGCAAAATTGTGTTCATTTAACTCACCTAAAATGTAGCTCCTGCTGATTTACTGTTGCATTTTGCCTATAAAACACCCCTCCTCAGAATTCTATCAGAATCAGCCAGCTTGCTTGGATTTTCCCCCTAGTATCATTTTTGCATTGTAGAGATTTCTTGATGCAAACATGCCCTGTTCTCATCACTGATAGCATCCAAGATTTCTGGGAAAAAATCCAAATATGAATCCAAGAAATGGATTTCAAGTAATGTGTTATATCCCATAACTTTTGAGGCTTTGAAAAGATCATGAACAATTTCTTGGTTATTTTCTGCTCTGTAGTTTCCCCAAAAGTTTTTGGTAACTTTTAAAAATTATTTCCATTCATTTTCTCCAGTTTCTTCTACTGTTCTTCAAAATATTTGTTTTTCAAAATTTCTCTTATTTAGACCTTGTTTTGATTTTAGCCTCATTTATCCTAACAAATTTTCTCTGATGATAACATTGGTGTTTATAGCACTACAAGGTTTGTAAAGTGCTCTACAAATATTATCTCATTTTATCCTCACAATGACCCTGGGAGATAAATGCTACTATTATTTTCATTTTACAGATAGGAAAAGTGAGTCAGAGAGAAGTCACACAGCTAGAAAGCATCTAAAGTTGGATTTGAAATCAGGTCTTTTTAACTATAGGCCTAGCATTAGTTTGATCCATTAACTAGATAAAATTTTTCTTTAGTTCAAGTTTATTGGGGGAAATTTTTATTGTCCGTACTACCCCATTTTCAAATAAAGCTGCAGAATTTGCTAAACTCAAATTGCAATCCTAGTAAAAGCTCAATCATTTATATCCCCACAGATCCATCCAGAATGCTTTCTATACTTAAAGTTTATCAAGGGAAGTCTCAGGATTCAAAGACATTTTAGTGTCCCCTTGTAAGGGAATTCATCCTTTCAGTCTGGAAACAAAAAATTTAGACAGATAATAAATAGTTGGTGAGGCTTTGAACTAGACCAGCCTTTCTTCAAAACAATTTGGAACTGTGCCTTCCAAATCACTAAACTCTGAATACCCTTCAAGGCAGTAATATTACTAGGAGACCTATATCAAAAAGGTATTAAAGAAAAAGGCCTCATAGGTACAAAGATATTGATAAAAGCTCTTTTGTGGAAAATAAGGGAATAGTTGAGAAAATTATAGTATAAGAAATTATGAAAGGATCAGTTCCAAAGAAACCGGGGAAGAATTAGATGAACTGATACAAAGTGTTAATATGAATATATGGATCACCTGGATTTGATGGAGTTCCTTACTATCCAAATGGATTTTATGAGACCCTGGAAAATGCCCTTTGGCTAAAACTTCAGGCTGATCCCAGATAGTAAACAAATCAAAATGCCCCTTTTGACTAAACTTCAACTATTAAGTCCCCATTCACTATCTTTTTTCCCCCAAAGAGTAAATAGAGCAAATATCTAGACATCCTTGTCCTGTGTCTTTAAGCTACCTTTTATAGTATTTGCTTTAGGTTAATTTGTATCATGCTAATAAAACTGACATCACCCTGTAACCAGTAAACCTTAAAAACTCTTAAAAACCTCTTAGGAGGGAAGTCTCCACATCACCATGTGTTAAGTCTTTCTTCTTGGGACAAAATATTAAATTGATATTATGTTTTTTCTGTCTGTCTCTCATCTATTTCGTAAGAGGACAGGTATGGATATCATGTTCCCTGATCTAATTAGTAGGAGGTATTATAAGATATTATAATTTCTCTGATCTGTTTATTAATTTTATAAGAGAGATTAAACATTATTTCTCTAATCTGTTTGTAGGAGACAGGCAGATACAAAAACTATATTTTAATATTCAACTAAAGTAAAGCAAGTAGAACTAGCAGAACAATTTATATAATAACAACAGCATTACAAAGACATATAACTGGAAAATTTGAGATCTCTGACCAATATAATGACCAACAAGGATGCCAGAGGCTAATGATAAAGCATGGTACCCAAATGGCCTCGTGGTAAAATTTGAGACACATATTCTTTGGACATGGCCAATGCAAGAATTTGGTTTGTTTGATTGCTTGTTAAAATATTTAGGGTTTTCTTTTCTTTGTACAATGGTGAGGTTAAGGGACCAATTTTAATTGGGGAGTGTTAGCTAGGCGGCTCGCCAAAATATTGGGGCAAGCAAGGAGACCAACAGCCTCCCTCAAGACAGAGCAGGATTTATTTAACAAGAACAAACTTAAAAAACACAAACAGGATCAGTAGGATTAAGGGAAAGGAAATAAAATGGGGAAGGGAAATAATACAACCTGAATCACACCACCGCCCAGGAATCAGCTGAGAACATACAGCAGCGTCCTGTCGCCTTCCAGCTTCAAACTAGAATGGCAAAAAACCTCCCTTCTTCTCAGCAGACCCCAGGCTGACCAAACATAGCCCCAAGCCAATTGGCTGGCTGCTCTGACAGTCACATGACTGCCCTCACTGGGATTCCAGTCATTATAATTTTGCCAGCCCCATGTAGGCAGCGAGTGGTGATGACATGAGGTGTCAGCGCCATGGCGACAGCTACAACCAGTGGGTGGAACACCATGCTGTGCATTTGCAGAGGTGCTGTGTCTGAGCCCCAGGTCAGTGCGCACGCTGGGTTTTTTTTTAATCTAGCCAAAAGATGGGGTCATAAAAACCTCAAATAACAATTAATTCTTTACAGAGGTAAGGGAAAAAGAAATAGATAGTTTTTATTCATTGAAAAAATATAATTTTTGTCAAGATTAGCCAGTCCTTTGCATAAGTTATTAAGCTCATAAAGAATGTTATTTAAGTCTGTTTGCATTATTAAATTAAGATCTGAGAACAGAAAGGCTACTTCAAAGGTGAATCACCACCTTTCTGGCCTCATACTTTGTCATGCTAAGCCTCATTATGACAATCTGAATCACTTTCTTTATCTGTGCAAAATGGGCCTTTTAGATATGGTGAATTTGGATATTATAGAGTATGTTTAAACTTGGAAGTAATCCCTGATAAGTATGTTTAGCAAAAAGAGAAATCAATTGAATGGGTTTTTTGTTCTTAACAAATCCTAGGAAACACCAAGGGTATATGACAAGGGCCATGTATCCTAGCAGTTAATAGTGTAACATAAGAGATGCAGCATGAAAAAAATATGCCCAAAATTTATCTTCTCCTATTTTACAAGTAAAACAGGACTCATATGCTTTCTTAACTATAGAAGTAAAGTTTTGTCTCTAAGATTTAAAAGCTTATCACATGAATAACAAAAACTATTCAAATGATTGACATCCTTATGAGGCACACTGAGAATTTGAGCAATGCACACCAACAGCTACGGAATACAAAATATTTGAAAAATCAAGAATAGAAACAGTAATGATGTTTACCAGATGACGTCTGGAATACAACTGACAGAATAGTCTGCTACATATTGGGAGTATTACTGCATGACTCAACACATGTGAGGATAGATGATGATGATGGATGGATGGATGGATGGATGGATGGATGGATGGATGGATGGATGGATGGATGGATGGTAGATAGATAGATAGATAGATAGATAGATAGATAGATAGATAGATAGATAGATAGATAGATAGATAGAGATGATAGATCATTTATTAAATGCTTACTAAGTACCAGGCACTGTGGTAAGTGCTAGTGACACAAATACAATAAGACAAGATGGTCCTTACTTTCAGGGCAGCTAGGTGACACAGTGGATAGTGTGCTGGGCCTGGAATGAAGAAAACTAATCTTCATGAGTTCAAATCTGGGCTCAGAGAGTTAGTAGCTATGTGACGGGGCAAGTCACTTAACCCTGTTTGCCTCAGTTCCTCATCTGTAAAATGAGCTGGGGAAGGAAATGGAAAATCAGTGCAGTATCTTTGCCAGGAAAACCCCAAAATGGAACCACAAAGAGTTGAACAGGACTACAAAATGACGGAACAACAACAATCACCACCACCACCTTTTATCTTTTTTTTTTTTTTGTGGGGCATTGAGGGTTAAGTTACTTGCCCATGGTCACACAACTAGTAAGTGTCAAATGTCTGAGGCCAGATTTGAACTCAAGTCCTCCTGACTCCAAGGCTGGTGCTCTATCCACTGCACCACCTAGCTGTCCCTATCCACCTTACTTTTAAGGAATCTACATTCTAATACAGGAAGACAAAACATTAAGGAGACTTGCTGCTAAGGAGGTGGAATAGCCTGGAGGGTTAGTTGAGTGAGGAGTGAAGTAAGTATGGCTGATCTCTCTCCAAAAATGACAACTGGACTGGGAACTCACCAATTAGGAGAGCCGGCAGGCCTAAAAAATTCTGAACCTTCCTAGCCAACTAGCAAATCAGATGTGCATTTACTAAGCATATGAGAACAAACTATTTAGTGACTTCTCATTAAACTACACCCACCTCCTCACACATATCCCTATTAAACAAACCATATTTTATTACTTTATCATATAGCATAATTTATAGCAAAATGCATATCATTCAACAATGGTGGGTGGGAAATTGTGTTTGCATTTTTAAATTCAGCATCAAAAATGTATAATTCACCAAGCAATTTCTGTGGCAAAATGTATGTTCAACAGTGCACAACTATCACTCCTACTTTAAGATCCTGAAACTGAGGCTCAGAGAGATTCATTGACTTGCCCAGAGTCACATGACTAGTAAGTATAAAGGTAATAGCTGGGACTTGAACCCAGTTCTCAGATAATTCCAAATTCAGTGCTCTGCCCAATGTCTCCCCTTCCCCTGTGTTTAACGCGCCTGCCAATGACTTCATGTTCCATGACTTCTGGATTGCTACTTAAATTATGGAGCTATTAAATGGGGACAGGCACACCTGGTTCTTTGGGTATTATCCAGGAAAGACATGGCAGAAGCAGGAAGTAAGGCTGCAATCACACTTTAATAAAGCACAGCAGGTATAGGGGTGAAGAGGCATGGTAAGTACAGAGGCCAAGGGCAAGAAGAGTTCAAAGGCAGACAATATGGGGATGAAGATGGGGTGGCGCAGTAAGGCAGGCAGTGCAGGGAAGAAAATGGGGAGTCACTCATGTAATGAGGTAGGAGTTGGGAGAACTCAGTAGAATCAAGTCAGATGGAGATGGAGGAGTGCTGGAAGAAGGAATATGACGTCTCAGTTTGGTGGGGGACAGACTAATTCCTATTCATGCCACCTTGGGGTTAGTTCATTATCCTATCTACATCCCCTCAAGGTTATCAACAATATTTGGTGTCCTGTTGGTCTTACTGCGGGCATAGAGATCATAGGACCAAAAGTCCTTAACAGAAAGGCCTACCTGGCATCCCCTGATGTAGCACACAGTTTCAGAATGTGATTTTTAGTTACTATGCAGTCTGGCAGGTAACTGTTATGCTCCTTGGACCTATGAGACAGTCTGTTAAGTGACTTCTAGGTTCACCTTGGTAATCTTACTTCCTCCTAGTGTAACTTTATAGTGCCTACTTCTAAACTTGCTATACTGACTAGAAGGTGAAGGGTGGTCAGGAGGACCAGAAAAGATACAATTTCAACACAATCTCCTAAGGCCCTCCACTATGGTACCCCCATCAGAGCCTATTCTCCCTCACAAATGAACCCATGTTTTTTCTGATCTGCCTTCTCTGGAATCAGGTGAGTCAGATAATGTTGAAGTTGAAAGAGATTTGGATGACATCTGGTCAAAACTTCTGAGTTTGCAGATGACAAAAAAAAATGAGACATGAAGAAATGACCTTATTTCCCTCTCATTAAAGTAACAGAGCATAGAAGGTCATGCATCTGAGCTATGGGGGCAGAAAAGTAGCAGCCATAGTCTCTAGATCTGAGAAGTATACCAACCTTTGTTCCACGCTTCGGCTCCCTAAAGCCAAGACATGTAAATAGGAGAATCAAGCATTCCCTGATTCTGTCTGGAAGTCAGCCCTAATCAACCAGATAGTAGGGTACAGAGAAAAGAAAGAACAATGGGTCTAGTGTCATAAAACCTGAGTTCAAAGCATACCTCTCACAAATTCTATATATGTAGGGCAAGTCCCTTCACTCATCTCAGTTACTTAAGATTTAAAATGAATAGGTTGGACTAGATGACCTCTAACATCCATCTCTTGGATCCATGATTCATATTTCCTATGAAGAACATGTGTTACTTAAAGAAAATATGTGGAATCTTGTCACAGGGTAGTAGTGTGACTATAAGAATTGATTGTCCTTGGGGATTTTCCCCTCTTGATTTATGTATACATTTCTCCTATACTATGCACAATCGTGTGTTTGTGTGTGTGTGTGTGTGTGTGTGTGTGTCTGTGTCTGTGTCTGTGTCTGTGTTGGGAGAGCAGGAGAGAAGGTCACATAGGTTTGTGCATTGGGCCATGATGCTAAGCTGTCCAAAATCCTGAGCACAGAAAACATCAAAATGACCCATAAAGGTGAGGCTATATCATATGCTTAGAAAAGACTGAAGTGTTCATAGTGCCATCTGAACCATTCATTCCCTTATTATGTGTCAGTATCAGGAGTTTGGAGGAACCCTTAGTAGACTGGCTAGCTAATTCAAACTAAAATGTAAATATCTGGTAATTCCTTGATTTCCTACCTTTCCCAGCAACTTCTATACTTCAAGAATATATAATTTCATTTTATGGATACTCCATTCAGTGAATAAATGAAAGAAAAAGCATTTATTAAGTGATTACTATGTTCCAGATGCTACACTAAGATCTAGGGATACAAATATAAAAATCCAATATTGTGAACCATGTAGACCTAAAAAGACGATGTTCATGAACTGCTGCGATTAAAGTACACATTGCTTTGGGGCAACTGTCATGTGATGAACCTCTCTGAAGTTAACTAGGTGGATTTTTGATCGCAGACACACAGTCCCTTACCACAATTCCTTCTGAAGCTGTCCCAGTTTGCTAGGACCTGAGAAATTTGTGCTCAACCAGCCTAAACTTTGTGCCTCCAGGATTACCTCTACAACACAACAAAGCAACAGAGAAAGGCTGTGGTGAATGCGGCTGTTCCCGGATAACATTTGCATGCTAAATATGCCTTTGATGAGTTAATCCAAATGATCTCTATGGGCTGAAAATAAGCAGTGATAGAGAGGTTTCTACAGCTCAACTCTTGTTTGACTTCTTTCCCTATAAAAACAGTGATATTTGAAAAGGAATCTCTCCCATCCAACCCATTCCCTCTACTCACATAGCTACCAACTTAGTTCAGGCCATCACCTGTTACCAAGATTAATGCAGGGGCAGCTAGGTAGCACAGTGGATAAAGCACTGGCCCTGGATTCAGGAGGACCTGAGTTCAAATCCAGCCTCAGACACTTAATACTTACTAGCTGTGTGACCCTGGGCAAGTCACTTAACCCCCATTGCCTCACTTAAAAAAAAAAAAAAGATTAATGCAACAGCCTTCTCAGTGCCTCAAGTCTTTTACCATTCTCATCCCTCATACACCCTGCTATGACAGTCACTTTCTTTAAGCACAGAGGTGACCATGTGACTCCCCAATCAATTCCAGTGGCTTCTTGGTGCCTCTGTTTAGCCTTTAGAGCCCTACATAATCTGACCCTGGCCTATCTTTCCAGCCTTACTGGTGTTTACTTCCCTTCATGCACTGTGCAATTCAGCTAAACTGGCTCTGTCTCTCAAAAGACAACACTTGGGGGTAGAGCCAATATGGCAGAGAAAAGACAGGGACTCATCTGAGCTCTCCCAAATCTCCCTCCAACTAACTTTAAATAACACCTCAAAATGAATTCTGGAGTGGCAAAACCCATAAAAGGACAGGGGGAAAATTTTTTTCCAGCCCAAGATAGAAGGTTATAGAAAGTTGGCAATAAACATCTGTCACAGCAGGGTAAGAATGGAATATACTACAGTTCAGACTGCACCATTGAAGGTAACAACCCAGCAAACCAGCAGTAGGCCTTGAGAGTGACTGAATCAGCTGTGGAAGCAATGGCTTCTGGAGCTCCTATGGATGGCAAGGGGGTCAGACAATTGGTGAGAAGATTACAAGGGTCCCTTTGCTGGCACTGGATTTAGGATTCTGTTTCACTGACCATATGTAGATCCAGATCATAATCCTGGGTTGCAGTCCCAGGGTGAGAAGGAGCACTAGGACACCAGTGAGTGAGATTTTCCCCACTTCTCAGATACAAGTGATTTAACTATAGTACTAATCAGTTTATAGACTATAAATTAAGAGTTAAAACATTTTGATTTTTTTAGTAGCTTAAGAGTAAGATAGATATTGAAAGGAGCTAAGGCAAATGGTAACTTGTCTACTCCACAATGTAGTGATTAGAGTGATGCCACCTGCTGGAGAGTTACTGTAGAAAAGCTCCGCCATGAGGAGAAGGCATCTGAGGGCAAGCCATATGATCAGTTCCTTGGCATCAGAAAGTGACATTTGCTCATGGGTACTGTCTATCAAAGCTACCAGCCAATCAACTCGAGGACCCTCCCATTTCTTGGAGGAGAACACAAAGTAGGAAGCAGACACTGGTGGAGGGGTTCTTCCTCTTTGGGTTTGAGACATTGGCTTGGTGGCAGGACTTCACATGGGAGGTTAGGAAGGCTAGGATTTCCATGCTATAAGAAATCTGTTCTCAAACTTTCTCTCTCTTTACTATCTTATATCTTTTAATAAACCCTAAACTCTTGGTGAATTTAGCAGCGATTTTAGCTGGTTTCCCAAAAAAACCTGCGGGGGACAGATTAGAACCTACATTTAGATTTTTAAACAACACAAGCTTAAGCAAAGATTCAACTATTTGACTTCCAATTGTGGTTAGGTATAGCCACCAATCAGCTTAAAGTTCAGATACCTAAAATAGTAACTTCTGAGTTTTAAGGGACCAATCAGAGCAGGGAGAAGTTGGAAAGCCAAGCTTAACCGATATGGTGGAAAGTCTTGATAGCTGAGAAACAACTCAGAGAAAGATAGACCAAAGAGGCTATGTACGTGATAGCAAAGATGAAATCCAGTAGATGGCTTATTATGTTATGAGCCTGTTACTTAGTAATAGGGCTATTTTAGGGCAGCTAGATGGCGTAGTGGATAGAGCACCGGCCCTGGAGTCAGGAGTACCTGAGTTCAAATCCGGCCTCAGACACTTAACACTTACTAGCTGTGTGACCCTGGGCAAGTCACTTAACCCCAATTGCCTCACTAAAAAAAAAAAAAATTAATAGGGCTATTTTAAGTAGGATATATAGGATGACAAATGACCGTGCTAGTATCTGACTGATAGGTTTTTTTCCTATTCTATACTTATTGTATTTGTACCCCTTGGATTATATTAAATAGTGGGAGGAGTCATTGTGTATAAATGTCCATGGATCCAGAGACTCAGGGTCTTTGGGTCCTAGACCTGAGACAAGAAAGAGAAATCATAAGGGATTCAATAAGGTTAAACTTTCTACATCCCTACATGGGAGGATTATATTTGTAACTCCTAAGAACTTTCTCATTGTTAGGACAATTAGAAAGAGTATATGTGGACAGAGTACATGGGTATGAGTTGAATATGATAGAATGATATCTAAAAATACTAAAATTAAGGGCTGAGAAAGAAGAATGCATTGGGAGAAAGGGGAAGGGAGATGTAGAATGGGGTAAATTGCCCCACATAAAAGATGTTTAAAAAAACTTTTATATTGGAGGGAAACATGGGAGAAGCAAGGGGAACACTTGAGCCTTACTCTCATCAGAACCCAGTTGAGCATGGAAATCGATATTGCCCTGTGGGAAAGGAGATGGGGAAGGGAATAAAAGAAGGGAGGTGGTGTTGATTAAAAGGAGGGTAGATTAGGGGAGGTAGTAGTCAGAAGCAAAACATTTTTGAAGATGAACAGAGTGAAAGGAGAGAAAGAGTAGGATACATGAGGGCAGGGGATAGGATGAAGGAAAATACATTGGAATCATACCTGTGGAAAAAAAATTGTACCAAGTTTCTCTGATAAAGACCTTATTTCTCAAATATATAGAGAATTGAGTGAAATTTGTAAAAATAAGAGCCATTCCCCATTTGATAAATGGTCAAAGACTATGAACAGGCAGTTTTCAGACAAAGTAATCATATCTATAGTCATATGAATAAAATGCTCTAAATCATGATTAATTATAGAAATGCAAATTAAAATAACCCTGATGCATAACCCCACACCTATCAGATTGGCTAATATGATAGAAAATGAAAGTTACAAATGTTGAAGGGGATGTGGGAAAATTGAGAAAAATTGTCAATAAAGTTGTGGGTATATGATGAAAAATAGTTTCCATCTCCAGAGAAAGAACTGATGGAGTCTGAATACAGATCAAAGCCTACTTTTTTTTAACTTTATTTTTCTTGAGGGGAGGAGGGTTGGTCTGTGTTTTCTTTCACAATATGACCTAAAAGGCCTAACCTTTAAGTTGCCTAAATGATATTATTATTATTAATATAGCATTTACATTGAACTTATGTGCCAGGTACTGTGCTGTGTACTTTACAAATATCTCATTTGATCTTCACAACAACCCTGGAAAGTGGGTTCTATGAGGAAAGTGAGGCAACAGAGGTTAAATGACTTGCCCGTGGTCACACAGCCCTAGCAAGAGTCTGAGCCAGGATTTTCCAGACTCCCAAGTCAAATTCTCTTACCCAGTGTGCCACCCAGCTTCCTGTTCGCATATTAAAGCCAATGAGTTTGCAAATATGTTAGTAGATAGCTCCAGAAGATTGAGAACAAAGTCCAATTGTTATACTTCACTATGAGGGAGAGATAACTTCAGACTCTCAAAGATTATACCAGTATAGAACAAGATGCGGCAGATACCATCAGGCTGCAAAGGTGTGTAAATCAGGTCGATCTTGCAAAGTTTTGTGGGCTTTTGTTTGGTTGGGGTTTTTTTTTTGGGGGGGGTTGGTTTTTTGCAGGGCAATGAAAGTTAAGTGACTTGCCCAGGGTCACACAACTAGTAAGTGTCAAGTGTCTGAGGCCAAATTTGAACTCAGGTCCTCCTGAATCCAGGGCCAGTACTTTATCCACTGTGCCACCTAGCTGTCCCTGGCCTTGCAAAATTTGAATGTGCTCATCACCAACTTGTCTACAGCATCAGGTAAATATTTTGACCATAGAAGTTTTTCATAGCCATATACTGAATTATAGAATTATAGAAACTAGCACTGGTAGAGGGATTACCCACACCAACAAAATTACAGATCCTCAGGTTACTAAAGTAAGGATCTTAGGAATTAAACCACTTGCCTTATATGGGAGGGATAAGATACAAGTACATTTCTATGGAGGGAAAGGAGAGCTTAAGAGATGAAAAGGGGGGCGCAGCTAGGTTGCAAAGGGGATAAAGTACTGGCCCTGGATTCAAGAGGACCTGAGTTCAAATTCGGCCTCAGACACTTGACACTTACTAGCTGTGTGACCTCAGGCAAGTCACTTAACCCTTATTGCCCCACAAAACAACAACAACAACAAAAAGAGATTAGAAGGGAAGAGGAAGGTAGGCAGGGAGGAGAGCAGAATAGTGCGCTAATAGAAGGAAGGCTCATGTGAGAATCTTAGTAGAGACTAACTTTTAGGTGTTCAGCTTCAAGAGAGCACCTTAAAAGTCATTGATAATGCTCAGCCCAGCTGGGAAAACAAGCTATGGGCAATGGTTCTATGGGGCATCAGTAAGCTGGAAAGAGGCCATGGCTCCCATGATGGGAGAGAGAGCCCTGAAAAAAAGATAGCACCAAAGTTATATTTCAAATATTTCACAATTTTAACCCTCTTTACTTACATGCATTCCATCTCTCTCTCTCTGGGAGTTTCACCTTCACTCTCATTTACCCACACAACTGCCCATACATACACACACACACACACACACACACACACACACACGCATTCATGCATGAGTACACAAACACTGCTCAGATCACACTGCTGTTCTATTATTTATCAACAATACCAATAATAATAATAATATGTATATAGCACTATGTGACAGGCACTATGCTATATGCTCTATAAATATTATCTCATCTGATCCTCACAACAGCTCTGGGAGGTAGGTACTATTATTAGCCCCATTTTACAGAAGAAAAGACTGAGGCAAACAAAGGTTACAGAGCTAGTTAGTGTCTGAGGCTGGATTTGAACTCAGATCTTCCTGACTCTAGGCTTTATCTGCTGCTCCTTCTCTATTCTGTTACCAACTCAATAAGGTGAATCCTTACAGAAATATGTTTAACATGATCATACATATATAGCCTATTTCAGATTTCTTACTGTCTAGGGGAATGGGGGAGGAAGGGAGGGAGAAAAGTTTTTAACTCAAAAATCTTACAAAAATGAATGTTGAAGACTATCTTTCTATGTAATTGGAAAAAAAATACTATCAAAGGAAAAAAAAAAAGGTGAATCCTTTCAATGCTTGCAATTTAACAAAATATAACTCTGACTTACCTCAAGATCCAGACACATTGACTTAATTTCATAGATGAACAGGGCTAAAACACTATCCCCCAGGTCCCAATTTTACCAGTAATCTATCCTTCTTTCTCTTTCTGCTACCTGCTCTCTGTAAGCCAGTCAGCCTGGCTGTGATGTTTTAAAAGTTTGGTCCCTACTGACTGAAACAGAGAATGCAAAGAGCAGAGAATCTGGCCTGTATTAACTGCTTTTCTACTCCTGAAAGTGTGACATCTCATCTGATGTGCATTAACTCCAGCCCCTGGCTGTCCCCTGGTACAGTGAACACGGTGAACGTGTCCAGGTTTCTCAACCAGCCTATTACTTCTGGGCCCTGAGGCAACCAGGCCTCCTTTGCTTCTTTCTCCGCTCCTGTATGGAAATTCATTGTTTAATGGAACTTTGTAAATGCTGGACCTGAAAAAGATGAAAACCCACATTTCCTCTGGTGACAATGTTTTTATTAGAAACAGCAGGGGTTAGGGGTGCATTGGTTTGTTTGCTTTTTAATTTAATGGGGTTTTTTTGAGGGGCACTGGCAAAATATCATCAACCATTTAATAACCTGAAAAACTATTTCTGTCCCAGTAGCCAATGGGGCCAGCAGGAGGACTCCAGGTAATCTTCTGAAATATTTACTCATAGGATGATATGAAGGAGAGGAACAAAGAATGACAGCTACACTGTGTTGATGCAGTCATCCTGAATTAAAGATGAAACTTGTTAAAGATCTTATTGATCTGTACCCAGGATGCTGGAGATGATTATGCTCTGGACCCACAATCCCCTAAAGAAATTTCATCTTCATTCATGTGTGCGACAGCAAAACTGAACTCTTCCCTTTTTTTTTCCCTTTGTGTTCAGCTTCTATTTTTGTAATATGCTCCTAGAAGCATGAAAATAACATTTATTTCCCTTCCAGTTTTAGCCTGTTCCATTTGGCAGGCAAGGAGTTTCTCCATCCTGGAAAAATTTTGCCGGGCTGGAAGGTGAATGACGACTGATGTTTACCTTGGTGCTGACGAAGTAGGTCCAGCAGTGAGGTAAGCAGGGAGCTGGGGACACAATCCAATGTCTGTTTCTGGCTACACAAGCAGGGGTAAAATACACTTCTGGATTTTTTTTCTTCCTTTTCTGTGAAAAGTGCTCACAAGTGGAATTGTTTCCCTGTGTCAGAAAAGGAGGTATTAAACCTAAGAATGTTTAGACATGCTACACACACATGCATATACACACATACGCACACACACACACACACACACACACAGAATCCATTCCATGTTTTAAAACTAAAGGGAAAAGGTTAGTGCTACTCAGAGCAAGAGATGTCTCTGGTACAAGGAGACTGATAAAAGTAATTGAAGGTGAGTATTAAAAGGAGACCATATATGACATATGGCCTGCTCTGAAAGTGTCATAGGGAAACTCACAAAAGCCTTGTTTAAGTCATTCATCATCTCCTTTATCTTCTCCTTCAGTAGTGTTCAGGACTGCTGTCTGTGATTAGAACCTCCCACCCTTTTTTCTCTCTCTTTCCTTGATAAAGAAATGCTGATTTGATGAAATGGCCCAAATCTTGGCAGCCCAAAGAGGTCTTACCCACACTTCCCCTCGAATAAAAAAGGGCTAACTATTGTACAAAGAGATTTGATTTCTAGCTTTATAGAATTAGGAAAGACTCCCATTCCATCAAATATCATAAAAGGTACAACCACCAAAATCCTGTTCTGATACCTTACTAGGTAGACTATGACAGAAAATCACAAAGTCTTGTCAGGTCCAATCAAGCTGAAAGGTTCCTAATAAAGGCTCAGTGTGCCCGTCATCAGAGAAACAGCCTAGCTAAGTTTAGAAACTATCAGGAGCAGTTTGGACACAACGTGATGAATTCTGCAATGGTCAAAGACTATGATGTCATAGAAGGGTTGTGATAGATCCCAGCAGAGGGGATGGTGCCAACAACAAAATCACAGGTTATTGAAGCATGAGAGGACATTAGCTTCAGATTTCAAGATACATTCAAGAGAAGGAAACCTAACAGTTCTAGTCACTCATTTGGGGTGGATAATAGTAATGATGATGATTATGGTGAAATAACAAAATTACAACAGCTTATTAAGTGGAAGGATGGTACTTTTTATGCTGGGAAAAATACAAAACTAAGGTACCAGTGCTTCTGTTGCTGGCAGATATAAATAATCAAGGCAGAGATGCGAAAGGGCTATAGGATAATGACCTGATCTTTTGATTTTGCTCCTAACTTCATTTGCATGTCAATTAAAGGGGATCTAGAAATTGAGGGGAACTTCTTCACCCAACATAGCTCCTATAAGGTTGTTTTGGGTAAAATGGATTTTGAGGACACAAATTCAAGATTCAACAGGAGTTAAAAGGAATTTTCTAATTCTAAGTGAGTTATAGGACTTAAAACTGAGAGTTAATAATTATAATTAGTATTTTCAGGTTTGCAAAATATTTTATGAATATTACCTCATTTTATCCTCCCCCCCCCCCAGTTTTGGTGGGGAAACTAGCTAAGATTTACTGATAAATCCAGCAAGAGTTGAGGCTTTTAAGTATTTATTAAAGTATATTAGAAGTTAGTGAAGAGAGAGAGGATGAGAACAGATCTCTTATAGAATGGAAAACCCTAGCTTAGATCTATTCAGTATAGCCCAAGAGAAAACCTTGCCTTTTCCTAGCAGTCCACGTGAAGTTCTACCACCTCTCCAAAGTCCTGGATGAAAAGAGAGTGATCCAGGGAGCCACCCTCACCTTCCTACTTCCTGTCTTCCTCCCCAAAAGGGGAGGTCCTTCAATCTGATTGGTTGAGGGTGGTCTCCTCTTGATGTTGTAGTCCACAGCCTCTGAGAACAACACCCCACTCAGGGCCGGCCAGGCATGGTCTCGATTTTATCAACTTTAAGTAGGTTCTCAGTCAGTTTCTCAGTCTCACCCAATTCAATCAATTCCAAATCAATCTTCAGGTGGGGGCCCCTGAGCATCTGCCAAATCCCATTATTTTATCACATTATAATGTTGGATTTCTTATTTAACTCAAAAAAAGGTATTAAGTGCTTACTAAGTGCTATTATTATGTTTTTTCCAGTTACTTATGTAAATCCCAGTCCCCTACTAGATTGCGAATTCCCAAAGGGAAGGGAACATATCTGAGGAGGTGATAGTATAATACAATGGATATATTGCTGAATATGGAGCCAGGAAGACCTGGATTCAAATTCATCCTATGATGCATACTAGCTGCTCAACCATAGGCAAGTCAGTTAATGTTGATGAACTTCAGTTTCCCATCTATAGAATGTGGACAGTAAAAAACTGTTGTTCTTCATGGAATTGTTGACAGGCTCCAAGGAGGTCCTATATGTAAAGCAATTTGAGAACATTAAAATGCTATGTAAATGTCAGTTGTTATTAATATTTAATCTTTGTTTCTCCCCCAGCACATAGTCCACTGCACAAAGGTGGTGCTTTAAATTAAGTTTAAGTTTAAAATTTGGCCCACTAACCATGTCTTATACATATGAAGATTGATATTTTTATTCCTGGTTGCTACTGTTTTATGATTTATTTTGGGGGGGACATCCAAAGAGAACATCACTCTCAATTTCCAGACCTATTAAGAAATCAAGATCATTATCTGGAAAGCTTTTGTGTAAAGGATTTTTAAACCTAAAATATCTCAGTGTATCACTTAATAACATTCACAGAGATTGCCATAACCAACAATTGTCTCAAAGAATAGCCGAGTCACAGTACACTTTTACAGCTTGCAATTGGTATGTTTGGAGAATGAACATGAATTGACCTTTGGCATACATAAATCCATGTCCTTCATGTCACAGTAGGATTGCACATATTAAAAATCAGAGTCTCATGGTACATAAGACCCTGACAATGAGACCACTTTCCATATTTAGCTGCAGTTTCAGAGAGTTGTTGCAAGATAGATTAGTTTCACAGGATTTCTTTGCAAAAGTGAGGAATTTAGACTGCAATTAGCAATGAAAAGCCTCAGATGAACTGATATAGCAAAGAAATCTAAAATCAGCTGCTTGCCGAAGTGTCACTATTGCCAAGCATCAACAGATTTCTGGGGTGTTTGAAAAATTAAGCCAATATAACTGTAATTACTAAGTAGTACCTCTTTCCTGAAAGCCTTCATTTCACCAGGTTGATGGAAAGGAGATATTAATATACAATCTGAGCTGCTTTTACCTTTTAAAAGATGCCAGCTTCATATTTAGTGTGGAGGGAGAGGAGGAAGAGAGGAAGAATGCATTCATGCTATAAAGATTATGAGTTACTATTGCTTTAATTCAGAATTTTGATTATTTCAAGCAACTGATGACCGAAGTTAACAAGACATTCATAATACCATAATATATTAGTTTGGTAACTTACCTTAGAGGTCATTTACTACAACCCAGTTGTTTTTAAAATGGGGGAAATGGGTCACAGAGTAGGAAAGTAACCCCAAATCAGTTATTCATTTTTCAGTGGTGTACAACTCTTCATGACCCCATTAGGGGTTTTCTTGGCAAAGATACTAGAGTGGTTTGCCATTTCCTTCTCCAGTTCATCTTCTAGATGAGGAACCTGAGGCAAACAGGGGCAAGTGATTTGCCCAAGGTCACACAGCTAGTAAGTGTCTGAGGTCAGATTTGTACTCAGGAAGATGAGTCTTCCTGACTCCAGGCCCAGCCCTCCATCTATTGCACTGCCATAAAAAAAGATACTGGAGTGCTTTGTTATTGCCTTCTCCGACAGATTAGAGCAAATAGAGGTTAAGTGATTAGCTGAGGGTCACAAAGCTACTAAGTGTCTGAATGCCAAATTTGAACTCAGGTCTTCCTGACTCCAGGCCCAGCACTCTACCCATGGAGCCATCTAGCTGCATAGTTAATACACAGAACTTGGTGTTTTGGTTACAAGTCAATCCCTTTTTCTTTCAGTTATACCACAGCTGCCTACTGATCTATTTCTAAGACAAAAATGGGAGAATAGAAATATAACATTCATTCACTCATCCATTCATTCATAGAATGAAGCAAAAAGAACAGGTGGGTAATTATGCTGATGGATGAGTGCTGGGCAACATCACTCCCACAGATATCGCCCCATTCCCAGAATGGAACCAGCTCATTGGAGGGCAGAAAGTAGGATTTCCTCTCTTTCAGATATTCATCCTCACAAAGTATCCTGCAAGCTGCTTGTTTGTATCCTGCAAATGTTAATTAAGCCTGTGAAATCAGCAAATTATGCCCAGAGTTGGGTTTTACCTAATTTTTCATTTTAACAAAAGTGGGTTTGAAGGATTTCAATATTCCAGAACTTTACTTTGTGAATAATTAGAGGGTTATTAGCCTGTTGACTTTTTTTTTTTGCCAGCCCACTTCTATAAGAGGTCTACAAATAAAAACCTCAGTGAAATTACTACTTCTAACAGTACTTCTAGAAGATTCAAGGCCAGTCTCTGAAGGACCAATAAAGCTGTAACTTCTCCCACTGTGGCAGAGCTAAGCCTTACCTCTGCAGGCAGCCATTCACTCAGCAACCAAGATGGTATTTCTTAGTAAATGAAGTAGTTAAGTAAATACCTAAGGCTAAGGTGAATAATCTAACTGCATTTCTTGAATTTAAAAAGGAGCAGGAGTGATACTCATGTGGGGGGTGGGTTTAATTGATCAAATTGATCATGAGGCATCCCAAAGAATTACAAGACTCAGTTTCCTAAATTTTAGTGAAATACTGTGCTGACCACAGGGAGAGCACCAAAGAGCTAAGTGTCTGGAATAGGGAGATGAAAATGGTTATATTTATAGTGAGAAAAAAATAGGTTATCTCCTTATTATCTTAATCTCCTCCTTGTGGGAGGGCCATGGGAGGTTTTATCCCAATTTGGATTACCTGGGGTCCTAAGACAACCTCTGAGGTGGGTACCTTTTTCCTTGGAGGTGTGTTTTGGGGGTTCATAAGGTGAACCTAAGGACACATTTGGCTTTCTCTGCACATGTACATAAAGACATGCTTAAACTTGTCAAACCCAGAAGGTCTCTGTGTTTATGATATCTCTTTACTTAAGATCTGGTTTCTAGATGTCCTGTCATCTAGAAATATTAATGGCTATTAATGGTTAATGGTCCCTGGTTACTGTCTCTGTTGATAGTGAGGGTTGATAGGGACAAACCCTCTTGGATACTGTAAGAACACAAACCTTAGTTTCTCTGTTAACCCTTTTAGGTTTTATTGATAAGTACTCAAGCTTCAGTTTATCTGTTAACCCTTTTTTGCCTCCTCCATCAATATCAGAACTGGACCTGTCTTAGACAGCACATCCGGATTTTTTAACACATATATCACCTATGAAGTCAATATTATACTAAATATTAAGAAAAGATTATCTGCCATATAATCCAGAATTTTTTTAACAAAAGCAGAGTGGACAAAAGAAAGTTTTTAAGTATATATTCGAAGCATACATGATTTTGTCAGCCCAGTGATCTCGGCCATTTATGATACAGTAGAAAAATCCTGGGGATATTTCTGAAAAACATAAAGATTAAGACACTTGCCCAGGGTCACTCAGCTAGTAAGTGTCAGAAACGACTTTGGAAACAAAGTCTTCCTGACTTTAAATCCAAGACTACAAATACCATGTCACATTGCTTCTTTGAACATGTTGCAGCCACATTTCTGGCTTGGTCTTTTTCCATAGAACAAGCAGTCTTTGAGCTTGCCCCAGCCCTCTTTCTTCCTCCTACCCCTTAGAGGCAGTATGGTACTGACTCTGAAATCAGAGGAACTCGGTCACTATCTGGGTGATCTTGCCTTTTTTCCTCGTTTGTAAGCTGAGGGAGTTGGATCATGAGATTCCTTCTAACTTTATCTATGATCCATTCCTTTTCCCCTGCCCTTTCTCTGTAACCCTCTGCCCCCTACCTTGATCTTTTAGGAGGCTTCCAAGCCAGAAACTTTCTGTTTCAAAGCTGATTAGAGTCTTTCTGATAGTGACCTCAGGTGTGGGAAATCGGTTAGACAGATCCACCTGAGCAAACTTGTCCGTACTCAGGCAGGAACCCCGCCCCCCCCCCCATCCCTTTAAATACCTGAGCTGCCCTGAAACATGGAGATAGATCCAGGAAGCCCAAAATAACTAGGTACAACAAGTACCGGGAGCAGCCTCTCACAAGACCACAGTTGACTCCTTTCTGAGGGGCGATCACTGTGCCCAAAGCTCCCCATAAACATTCCTAGTGTGTCCCTGATACTTTGGAAGTATCAGTCTTGGGTCGACTATACATGTGTGAATGTGCTTCCCTGGTTTAGGGGTGTGCCGTTATACTAGTTTGAGAGGAGAGTGCAGATGCTACCCAAGTACCCTTCTCTTGCTGGCTCTGCTCCAACCCTCCATGCCATGCCCCCTTGGATGTCTCTACTTAAGCCATGTAGTTTTCTTTTAAATGTGCCAAATAAATTGATTTATTGCTTTCAGCATTGACTGGCACCTCTGAAAAGTCCCCTTCAGTCCCATTAATGTATATATTGAAATTTAACTTAAATGTAACTTCAACTCATTCAAAAATCTGTGGACAGCTTAGAATGAACACCCCCCACCCACCCAACATGGCCATCTGGAATCTGGCACTGTTCTAAGTAAAAGGAGGAGGTAAAGCTGCCAACAGCAACAGATCCATAAAAGGATAAGGTGCAGCTACAAACCAGTGGTCATTTTTATGTGTATCCAATGGGTTTGTTCACCTGTTGGTTCATTCCTTCACAGCAATTTAAAGAAGACCTTCCATGAAGAAACTTCCTTTTCTTCTCTCTACAAGACTTATTTCCCCTCCCAACCACCTCTCAGTATTACTAATATTGACTCAGCTAACCTACTAGCTGTTTGAGCTTGGATAGATTACTAAATCACCTTAGTAAATTATTTCATAAGTTTCTGTGGTCATAAAATTTATCACCTAGTAGCTAATCCTTTGGTCACTAATCCAAATAAACATTAATATGGAGAGCAACATAATCATTAAAATGCTGGTCCTTAAAATGATGTTAAATTGAGTTTATTCAGATCTACCTGGGCAAATCCAGATATGCCAGAAGGGAGCTAGCAGAAGGGGCTTGGGTAGGTATCCCATGTCTATCCTATTTTCAATAAAACCATTCCTTATTATGCCATCCCTAGCTAGTAGTAAATGTTTTACCAATTTAGAATAGGCTATATTTTATAATTACTTGATACATCAATCTGATGCAAGGATGGGATAATTAATTTACTCAAGATGCCCAATTAGTCAATTCACTCATAAGTCTTAGACTAAATACAAAAAGAACTTGGAACCAGTTAAACAAGATTTGTGGACATATCTAGATTTGCATAGGACCTATAAGCAAACCTTTATGGTATCCCTTAGCTTGTTTGAAACAACAAAATCACCTATAAATGATTGTGATGTGAGGATTTGACTTAGCAATTTGTATTTTCCCTTCATTTCTTGGTTGAGCTGTTATGTTCTTAATTCTCATCCTACTTCCCACCTGTCACCCTATACATTCATCCAACAATGCTAGAGGCCCTTAGATTTTCAAACATGGTTTTGATTTTAGCCCCATAACATGAAAATTCAACACTAATGTCATTCATTCATTCATTAAATATTTATTAAATGTCTACTGTGTGCAGAGTACTACACTATGCGCTGGGGGAAATAGAGATATAAGACCATTTCTTGCCCTCAGGTGGTTTGCAGTCTAGGAGGGGGGTGAGATATCAACACAGATAGTGCTAACTAACATACATTTAAGGTAATCAAATGAGAGAATTACAAAAGAAAGGGCTTTGTGAGGTCCAAGGAGAAAGGCCATAAAGACAAAATGGAAACAAAATAAGCCCCTACAACATCCCCCTGCCAAAATCAGGGTCGTGACTGAGTAGGAAAGTTTTTATTTTTCATTCTGCATGAACAAAACAGACTATTAGAATGGAATAAGCATTAGAAATAATATAAATCCCCGGAGCTTTTCATAATTATCAACAAAGAACTTTTCTATGGCAATAGCGTCTTTTCTTTCACTATTGCAAATTAATCTTCAGAGGGATTAGCCAGTTTCTTACTTGGAATCCCTGGTTCCAGCTGAAGATAACACTACTCTTTCCCCCAACTGAATGAAGTAGTGTTAAAAGAGGCTGAGGGAGGCATGTCAACATGTCATTCTTTGTAATGATTGTACACAGGAAGGAAATCTCTGGTAAATAATTAAGAATTCTTCTAATGGCTTGCTCCACATAGCTCTTCAGGGAAGAAGAGCCAGGAATTTTTTTTTCTATTTAAGATACCATCTAGCATGCAATAGGATGTGACTCTACCTCTGTACCCAGGATGGGGGCTGGAGGGGAAAGTGGGGAATCAGGTAGGCAGATCTGGGGCTCTGTGATCTCATTAATTCCGATACACAATTTGCTGAAAATGTTTCCAGTAAAATATCCTACATTCGGTTTACTCTTCTCCTGTGTTCTAAGTGTAATAGCTCTGGAGTGTGATTATATGTATATTTGCATTTGTTCATCACAATTGTTATAGCTGATATTTACATGGCACTTTAAGACTATTTGGCATTTCTTACTAGTTACAGGCCCACCTAAAGTGGAGGGGGTAGGGCAAGAGTGTTGCTTCCCCAAGGTCTTCAGCATCAACTGCCTCAGGCAACACCCTTCCTTTAAAAAGAGAAAGAGGAAAAGGTCCCCCATAATCAGAGAGATGAGGATCTAAACTGGACCTGTGATTTCATCATTAGCATAGGAAATTTTCTGGATAAGGAAACTCCTACTTCCCATGCATTATTTTCTCTTGACTGTACACACACACACACACACACACACACACACACACACACACACACAAGTTAACATCAAATATAATCCAAATGAATGGAATATCCTTGTAAGTAATCCAATCCAAAAAAAATTTATTAAATGCCTACTGTGTTCCAGGTATTGTGCCAAGCACTGAGGATACAATTAATAAACAGATAGTCCCTGCCCTCAAGAAACTTACAATCTAAAGGGGGAGGCAAAATGCAAAAAGGAAGCAGAAAAGAGAGGGGAAGGAATAGGATACCAGAAGATGCCTAGCATGGAAGCTTCTTGTGTCATGGAGTTGAAGCCAGGCAGGGCAACAGACACAAAGTGGAATGATCCAAAAAGTTCAGTTTCTGCTCTCTGTAAAGAAGGCACTGGGAGGAGTTTGGTACTATGCCCTCCACACAGAAGGGAGAGGAAGCTGAGGGAAGTCGTGTCGGTCAAGGTTGGAGTTAGCAGCATGGTGGGGACTTTTGAAGTGATGAGCTTATCCTGAGAGGGGCATCTTGTTCCATGGAATTGAAAACAGGTAGGGAAGCACAGGAAGAATTGATTCATTCTTTGTATTTGTATTTCTAGCATCTAGCATAGTACCTGGCATATAACAAGTATGTAACAAATGCTTGTTGATTGATTGAGGTTTAATATTGAGATATAACAATATAACAATGCAATTTTCATCAACTTGATAATTATGATTGATATGATATAATTATTATATTAAATGATAATTATGAGCCTTGCTTTCTATGGACTTTTCTGTTTTGTTTTGTTCTATTTTATTTGGAGATTTGCTTTTACAAACTTTTAAAACTTCCTTCTTTTTTCAGGCATGTAAATTCTATGCTTGCAAGTGGGGAAATAGTCTTAGGGTAAGCTGAGGGATATGTCACATTTGTGGATTTTCTCAGATCTCTAAAGTTGAGGTTCCAAGCTAGATAAGGGCTTATTGAAACTAAGACCATCTTTTTCTTTTGCAACTCCATTTCATAGTACTGTGCTGAGTTTTCTACAATTAAAAAAAAACTTCAATAAATGTTGTTTATTGACTCTACAGGAAAAGGGACAAATCTTTAGCTTAAGCAGATGCTCTGAGGGTATCCCTGATTGTTAAACCCCTTTTAGGATTTAGCTTCCATTTCCAAAGATAGAAGGAGCTTGATTCACTAGTTTTGTGCAATTCTAAACACAGTACTCTGTCAAGTCAACAAACAATTAATTATAGGTTCCAGGAATTTATGTAGCACCTCATTCAAGGTTGTTGGGGTTTTTTCTTTCTTTTTGTCTGATAATTACCTTACTTAGCTTTGGAAGAATTAATTTACTCCTCCGGCATGTGGTATAAGTTCTACCCCCTTCTAAGGCATGAACCACTAGAAAAGCAGATTCAAGGCAGATTGTGGGTGAGTACCCCACAAATGTGTTTACTCTTACCAGCCAACCAAAGGTACACACTGATTCTAAGCAAGACGTATTCAATTAAACTTGCAGATAAACTAGCAAATAAAATGACAAAAATAGGTCCTTCTGTGTATACCTAGGGTACACTTCTTCAGGATGCCAAACCAGGAGTAGAAGGGCATAGGCACAGAGAACACATGTGAAGGAGAGAATAAGCATTTAGCACATTGTTGTTCAGTCTTTTTTTTCAATCATGTCCCATTCTCCATGACCCCATTTGGGGTTTTCCTGGCAAAGATACTGGAGTGGGGGCAGCTAGATGGTGAAGTGGATAGAGCACCAGCCCTGGAGTCAGGAGTGCCTGAGTTCGGATCCGGCCTCAGACACTTAACACTTACTAGCTGTGTGACCCTGGGCAAGTCACTTAACCCCAATTGCCTCACTTAAAAAAAAAAAGATACTGGAGTTGTTTGCCATTTCCTTCTTCAGCTCATTTTAGGCAACTGAGGCAAACAGGGTTAAATGACTTGTCCAGTATCACACAGCTAGTTAGTATCTGAGGTCAGATTTGAACTCAAGAAGATGAGTCTTCCTGACTTCAGGACCAGCACTTTCTCCACTGTGCCACCCAACCACCCTTTAGCACATTAGCACCTGCTATGTGCTGAGTACTGCGCTAAGTGCTTTAACGATATGATCTCATAACCATGGAATACGTATGGAGAACATACAAGGAACATACATGAAAGATAATGCCAGAACCTCCTATGACCAGGATTCTTGTGTAGAGGACACTCATTTGACTGAGGCAAGTAGTACCTTCTGTGCCACAGAGCTGCTGATATTCTCTGATAATGTCATCACGGCGCTCTCCAAAAGGCATTCAGGCCAATAACTACCTGGCCAGTTCAGAAGTGCTGTTTGTTCTTCTACAGGCTCATTTTCAGCTACCATTTATGACAAAGAGGGAATCTCTAATTTTGTGAGGATTTGTACTCCCTCTACACTTACCCAACTCCATTGGTAGGAATCAGGTCCCTTATTTGTATTACTGCCCAGCCCCCACCACATGCTTGATTTCATTTCAGTCCTTGTCTGGAGAACCAGCCCAATTTGCAGTCAGTGGCAATTCAGCTCATAAGTCACAGAAGCTCAAGAAGGCACCATCACTGCTGACAAATGAGCTAGTCAAAGAGGAGACAGCCGCTGAAACAAACGCCTTGATGCTCCTTTTCCCCCAAAATGCCAATTTGGGAGTGAGTGTGGGGGCAACTGATGAAGGAAAGAGCTGTGCTTCTGCACATTGATTTATTCTTCCATTGCCCTCCATCCCTCATCCAAGAGTCTGGTGGCAGCCGGAGAACTAGGGGAAAACATCACTGTGTGCCAAGGCATGTCTGGAATCCTGACACCTGCCTGAGATGTGAAGGGCATGGCCTGCCAATCTTGAGCAACCCTCAGCCTCTCCCCGGCTGCTCTAGGAAAACAAAATGGAAGAACCCAGGCTTTAGATCAGACAGCATGTAAATGGCCCAAGTTGCTTAGAGACCCAAATTAGATTAATTGGTCTCTCAGGTAACTAATCTTGAATTTCAAATGGGCCCTCTGAAGTGGGGCTAACTGTAAAAAGCTGGATTTAGCTATCAAACCATGGCCTAGAAATATCAGATGCAATAAAGAGGCCCCAAAGGCTAAAGACTAATTCGAGATCATTTAAAACACCTGCCAAAACTCCCACTATCCAATCCACTGGATTAGGTACAGGTGTAAGGGATAAAAATTAATGACTGGACAGTACTATGCAAAGGGTGCTTTTGGTTTTAAATGTTTCAAGGTATGAGCAGCTGAGGGATATAAGAATGATGAGACTCCAAAACAGATCTGAAATCTCAGCATCTTGGAAGCTAGGAACAGGCACGGAATTGATGCAAAAGCTGGGGTCACAAACCAAGGGCACTGACCTTTGAGTCAAAAATAATGACTTCCTTTTCAATCTTCTTCAATACAGATGAGTTTTGACATGACCCTTGTCCTGAAATCATGCCAGAAATATAAACAAGGATTAGCTGAACTAACTGAGGGTATTTGACCTGGAAAAGAGAAGATTTTGTTCCTGTCCAAAATGGTATCAATTAATGGACTGACTCAAAAGGCTGCCTATCTAGCTTCATGTCATAGCAAGACTTTTTCAGGATGGATAGTTAGCCCAATCTCTTTTTGTATCAGCCTGGAGAAGAAAAGATATAATAGCTGCCTTCAAGTGTTTGGCAGGCTGTCATATAAAAGAGGGATTGTGCTTATTTTTCTTGGACCCAAAAAGGAATATTTGGTAGAAGTTGCTAGGAGACAGATTTTGGCTCTTCATAAGGAAAAAAATCCTAATAATTTGAGCTGGTCAAAAGAATAATGGGCTACTTCAGGGGATAGTGAATTCTTCAACACAGGACATTTGCAAATGGAGACTGAATGAACACTTGGGGAAGTTGTAAGGAAGTTGCATTCCTGTTCAGGTTAGGCTAGATAGTCCCAGAAATTGCTTACAAAGTCTGAGATTTGGTAATTCAATGATCTAATGCAGCTGGAGTGTCCTGGTAGTCCCTCAACTGCAATGATGTTGTTAATGAGAAATGTGGTGTCCTAATGTGGCCTCGTGCCTTCTAGAACTGCTTGTTCTAAGAAGCAATCATTACTTCTCTCCACGTCTCATCTCAGTCAAGTATTTGCTCAATCTCTGAGTGGATAATTGAAGGACCTTATTATTACCATCTGACCTAATTTTATTGCTTCCCTAATTTCATTTAACATAGCCAGCTCATCCTCATTATCTAGGTCAAGTAGTCCATAGTATTTCCCTATTACCACATTTTGATTAAATATACATAGCACCTCTACCTACTCCAAGGTATATGATCTATAGTATTTCTTTGGCCACTATAAAATCCAGGCCACAGGATCATATATCTTCAGCTAAAAGTGACCTCAGAGGCCAACTAGTCCAACCCCCTAATTTTACAAGTGAAGAAACTGAGGTCCAAAGAGATTAAGTGATTAACCTAAGGTGATACAGGTAGTAAATATCAGAGACAGAATTTGAACCCAGATCATCTGACTCCAGTGTCAGTGTTGTTTCTTTCTTCTGTACACTGCTGCATCAAACTATAAATGAAGGTTTATAGTTGTAATTGGCATTGAGATACTGGATAAGCAGGTATAACTAGCCAGCTGTAATTGATTGTTAAGAGCTTTCCGATCAGTAGATCACTTTTTAGATGAAAAGTTACTTATATTTTGATATTTTAATTATATCTGACCTTCCAACTCAGGCCTATTTACTCTTATCTGGCCAGAATTTTCTGGGATGAAATCTCTGACTGCTGACTCCATCCCTCATCCTATGTATTTATTTATTCAAAGACATATAGGGACCTAAATATAAATATATGAATATATTACATCTAATATTCATAATACAAAGGATATAGTGAAGTTAGTTCCCAGAGTTAGAACATTTTAAACCTGGGTTTTTTGTGTTTCTACTATAACGTATAACATAGCTTTATCCCATTATCTCCCCCCCACACCTCCTTATAATTCTGAACCCCTGGCTGCTATGGTTCGAACCCTATTCTTGGTCCCCCACTAGCCACTTCTTTATTCCCTTCTCACCCAACTCCATCATTATCTCATAGTAAAGCTACCCACTGTGCTCTCTGGAATGCCTTTCATCTCAAACCCTTTCCTTTCCTGATCCTTCCATTTTCTCACACTCACTAAGACCTTGCTCCCTCCTGATGACATAGCTTCCCTGGTCACCATTTCTAGCACTGCTTGAACTTTCACACATACCACCATCCCCTACTCATGGCCATGGTGGGGGAGTAGGAATACTCCTTGTTACCCATTGCTACTTCCAGGCTGTCCCACTACCACCATCTCTCAGTGATTGAAATTCATTCAATGCACATTTATCACCTAATCAAGATTCTGTTGTTCTTGTATAAAGACTTCTAGGATATTCCTCTTCCTTCCTCAACGACTTCAGTATCTGGTTCACAGTCTTTCTCTCCTCCTTAACTCCTACCCTCATATTCATGGATATATATTGATATTCAGTCAAATATCCTATCCTCAGCCCTGGATTACTCCTACTATATACTGACTTGGCTCTTACCCATATGCTACTGAATGGAGCTAGAGAAAATCATGAAATCATGCTGCCTGAATCCAGTACTAAATTTGTGGTATATAATATCCCCTGGGTCCTCACTGAGGCAAGGAAACCCTTTTATAACCTACCCCTATTGACTCATTATCCTGCTCACCACAGTGGCTTTTCCAAACCTTTTCATCCTTCCTCAAACTACCCCTGGCTCCCTCACTCCCTCCCCATCATTTCAACTGGAAATCTTGCCTCATATTTCTCTGAAAAAATTGAGAGCTCCCTCTTTTCTCCTCCTTATCTCACATTACTCAGATGCCTTATGACACTATTTCCCCTTTAATCCCTGTCACATGAAGAGAAGGCCCCTTCTTGCCAAACACTTTTAGATGTACAGGTGATCCCATCCCACCTCATCTTCTCCACCGTATTTCTCCCTTTATCATCTTCAATCCCTCATTTATCTGTAATTTCTCCCTATCTGCTGGATCCTTACCAACTGCCTTGTTGTTGTTCGTCCTTTGTTTTTGAAAAGGACGGATAACATCACAGGGTGCTCTCTTGACTTGCAGTGAATTGGATTTAAGTGAAGCAGAGATACACAAAGTCATCGGCCTCATTCTCTCTTCCAGAATTGTTGAAGTTCAGTGGCAGGATGAGAGTTAAGACAAATGGCAATGGCCTGGGATGCAGTGGATAACTTTGGCATCTTCAGTGTCCAAGCAAATTCTAAGCACCCCACAGTACCTGCTTCAGCTGCCTTCATGGCCATTGCAACAAATTCTTCTCATCTGCCTATTCTGCCAGGAAAAGTCTTCATCTGCTTGGGCTAGACAACCCCCTAACTCACTGATGGGTTTGATACCCTCAGGTACCCTCAACCTGACTTAGCACATCTGCTGGGACAGTTTACCAGGGTGTGGCCACTCTGCATGCTGCAGCTTCTTGGAATCACAGGTGAGAGTTGGGTGAAGATGGATACCAAAGGTGGATGAGCAACCCTGAAAAGGGCTCAGCAAGTCCTCACACAAGAGGTTCTGGTCCTCCCAAAATACCTCATAAGCCCATAACATACCTATATATGCCTACCCTCTTGATCCTTCCATCCCAATTAAATATTGTTCTGTATCTCTCTTCCCTTTTGTGGCTAAATTCCTTGAGAAAGTATGTGCTTCTACTTCCTCTCTTCTCATCACTTCTAAACTCTCTACAATATGACTTCTGACCTCATTATTTAACCAAAATTGCTTTCTCCAATGTTACCAATGATCTAATTGCCAAATATAATGATCTTTTTTTTCAAACCTTATCCTAGAACACTCTATATCCTTTGATATTGTTGATCACACTTCTTGAAATTCCCTTCTTTCTAGGCTTATTAGGGACACTACTCTATACTCGTTCTCCTATCTATCTGATTCCCTTTCTCTATCTACCTTACTGGATCTTGATCCACGTTGCACCTGCTAGCCATGGATGTCCCAAAAGGCTCTGCCCTAAGCCTTCTTCTCTTCTCTCTGGCCTAGCTTTCCAATCTTTTTATACTTTATTCTCTCCCCATATTGTGTGATCTAGCGCTAATGGCCTCCTTATTCTTCCTTACACAGGAAGCTCTGATTCTATGGATTTTCAGGGGCTATCCTCCGTGCCCAGAACTCTCTCCTTATCTCTGCCCCCTAACTTCCCTTATTTCCTTCAAATCTGAAATAAAATTCCACATTCGACAGGAAGTCTTTCCTGATCCCTCTTAATTCCAATGCCTTCTCTCCATTGCTTATCTTCAATTTATGCTGTGTCCATTGCTTGCATATAATTATTCATTTTTTTTCTTTCCAGAGAACATTGTGAGCTACTTGAGAGTGCAAGGATTGTCTTCTGCATTCATATCCCAAGCACTTGGCACAAGAAAACATGAGTGCCCCACTGTTACCCTGTCAATATTGGGAGAAATGAGAAAGGCCACTAATAGGCCCCTGTGACAAATTTCTATAAAGACATAAATGCATTGTATGGGATAGTCAGGAATAGATAGGTTTTTATCTGTATGGTAGGAGGGAACTCCCAAATTAGTAAACTCAAAGATCCTTTGAGTATTTGAGTAATTTGGGAGCTAAATTGAAGAAGAAGAATTGGGGGGAGAAAAGTAACTAGGGGCAGAGAGACCAATTAACATGGCATTGAAATAGTCCAAGCAAGAGGCAACAAGCACCTGAGAAAAAAGTGCTGGCTATATGAATGGATAAAAGGGGAAAGATGTGATTTCCACTACTATTCTTGACTTCAGTAGTTTGTCTTTCCCCGTCACTGCAGACTCATTAAAATGATATGTGCTGGGGCAGGTAGGTGGCACAGTGGATAGAGCACCAGCCCTGGAGTCAGGAGGACCTGAGTTCAAATCTGGCCTCAGACACTTGACACTTACTAGCTGTGTGACCCTGGGCAAATCACTTACCCTGAATTTCCTCACACACAAAAATGATATGTGCTTTGTTCCCAAAGAATAAAATTATGATGGTATTTAGTATATTATTGTCATCTCTTCCAGATATAAATGGTGGTGGGCAGAGGAACAATAAATCACAACCATAGAATTTTAGAGTTGGAAAGTACTTTAGAAAGCTTTGCCTTTGGAAGCCTCAAGCAAGTCTCTTATTTTCTCTCGGTCTCTGTTACCTCAGCGGAAATATGAAATTGATATACTAGACACTCTCTAAAATCTTTTCTGGATTTACAGTCTATGATTTCATGATTGCCTGCTCTAAACCTTCATTGAACAGATTAAAAGCAGAGCAAGAAACCAGTTCTCATGATCACAAGTCAAGCACATTTTCCACTATTACTAATGGAGCAACAAGTATTTGTGAATAGCTACTATGTGCCAGGAGCACTTTAAGTGTTGTGATGCTTCTAAATAAAACTCAAGACACAGTTCCTGTGTTTCAGGAGCTCAAGAGATGGTTGATGTCCAGGAATATGAACAAGAAAGAACAATAAAAACAGTGTAATTTAAGTGCTAAGTTGCATGGAAGTGATTATATATTTTTTGAGAATTTATCAGTTATCAGCATGTCAATTCATGGATGATACCTCTCCAAGCTCAGATAATTGAGTAAGCCTTCAAATTTGTCTGGCTGATACTGAAACTAGATAGACTTTGGACTTTGATTTTAACACTTAACATTTATTAAGCAGCTCCCACATGCAAAGCTATAAAGATAAAAAAGATAAATGAGACACAATCCCTGGCCTTTAGGAGCTTATCTGGTTGATTTGAACATTTGATTGCTGAATTTTAATAGTGTAGATGGAGTACATGAATCCAGTTGGGGTTAATTTAGAGCAGACTCCTTTACTCTGTTTATGTCATTTTGCACTTATTTTGCAGGAAAGGAAACTGAGTTACAGAGAGAGTTCAGGGACACCTCTTGGATTGGTGATAGAATTAAAAGAGACTCCAGTTCTCTGACCCTTTTCTGATACCCTTCACTCACTATACTTCTTTTATTGACTTGTGCCCACCATAGGATATACATTTTTGTTCTTGCAATGTACCAAGGGAAAAAAGGAATTAAAAAAATCACCCAGGAAGCAAAGAGCCAAATTCAGGTTTGTCCAAATGCCAGAGTATTAAAACATGATTACAGAAGAGAACCAATTTCTTTTGCCCAAAGGCAATGCCCATTGGAATCTATACAATCTCATCCCTAAGAAATGATTAGAACATCTCTGGGGTCCAGCTGGAAAGGCTATACAAAATGAAATGGGAAATATCAAGGAGGAGGAGTGAATTGCCCCCCCTCCCCCCGCAAAGTATCTGTACCTAATTTTCAAGTGCACTGAAATATCTAAGTATCCTTAAGCTCTGTGCTCTTATAAGGGGAGATGGAGGCTGAGCAGCTAGAGGGTCATTGAAAAAAGCTGTCCAGGTATGTAAAGGCCTGTGCCCTTCCTAAAGGAGTAGTAATAGTAACTCCCTCTTCCATAGCACTTTAAGGTTTATAAGGCACTTTACAAACATTACAGAATCTCAGAATCTTCAAGCTGAAGGGGAACTCAGCAGCCATCTACTCCAAACCATACCTGAAGAAGCATCCCCACTCTCACATCCAGAAAATGATCATCCAAGACCTCCAGGGAAAGAAAACCCACAATCCTCTGAGGCAGTCTAGTCTACTTTGGGGTATCTCAAAGGTTAGGAAGTTTTTCCTTTCCTCAAACCTACCATCACCTTTCTGGGTCCCAAGAGAAAAGATCTAATCCTGATCTTTCCATGACCTTACCTGATCCTCAGAACACTCCTATAAGAGCAGTAGTGCAAGCATTATTCCTATTTTACAGTTGAGAAAAATGAGGCTCCTACAGGTGACATTGCACCTAACATTGCAGTTATTCAATGACTAAGGCAGGATTGGAAGGCCAAGTTTCGAAATCTTTCCCAAGCTCTTATTCACTCTATGTGTCATGCTCCCTTCCTTGCAGAAGTCAGGCTTTCTCCCCTTAACTAGCAAGGATAAATTGTTGCATCTTCTGCAACTGAGAGAAAGAAAATGGGAGTTGGCTTGGCCAGTCAGTCACTGAACATGTATTAAGTCTCCTACTATGTGCCAGAAGTGTGCAATGGCTGAGGATCCAAATAAAGGTGAGCTCCTAAGGAGCTCACAGTCTAACAAAGAAGAAAACATGCAAACAACTCCATACAAACAAGCTATAGATGGGATAGTGGAAATCGACAGAGGGAAGGCACTAAAATTAAGGGCATGGGAAAGGTATACTGGGACTTGAAGGAAGCCAGGGAAACAAGGTGGTAGAGATATGGGGGACAGACATACCAGAATGGAGAGATGGAGTGTTTTGTTTGAGCTAGAGCAAGGAGGTGAGTGTGATTAAATCAAAGAATACACTGGGGAAGGTGATGGAATCATAAGAAGACTTGAAGGGAAAGCAATATCAATTTTATATAGCACCTACTATTTCCCAGATATTTTGCTCTGCACTTTCTACAAATATCATCTCATTTGATCTTCATAATAACATTGACACTATTATTATCCCCATTTTACAGATGAGGAAACTGAGACAGAGATTAGGTGAGTTGACCAAGGTCACACCGCCAGTAAGTGTATGAATCTGAATTTGAACTCAGGACTTCCTGACTCCGTGTCCAGAACTCTCTCCTTTGTGTTACCAGCTGGAAAAGTAAGGGTGACAGTTTATAAAAGCATTTGAATGCCAAATGAAGGATCTTATATTTGATTCTGGTGATAATAGGGAGCCAGTGGAATTTATTGAATTGGAGGTAAAGGAATTGACATAATCACTCTTCAATTTTATAAGATCACTTTGGCAGCTAAGTGGAGGATAGTTTAGAGTATGGAAAAACTTGTGGCAAGAAAACCAACAAGCATCTATTACAATAAGCAAAGCATGAAATAACAAGGCCCTGCGCCAAAGTGGTGGCAGTGTCAGAGGAGAGAAGGAGCCATGTGTGAGAGGTCCTACAAAAGCAAAATTCACAATCGTTGGCAACATATTGGATATGGGAGATGAAAGGGAGTGAGAAGCTGTTAATGAAAGAAAAATCTGAGAGGCAGAGTTTCTGGGTAATTAATTAATTAGGTTTGCTAACAATCACATCAATGGTCAGTGATTTCTCTTAGGAACCAAAGACAAAGACATGAAGAGACTGGAAGCTTTAATATAGTTCTAGAAAAGAGGTGCCTCTGACAAATGAAAATCAACCCTGATCTGTGAACAGTTAATGAGGGGGTGGGCTAAATCTTCAGCTCCTCCGGATGAGAACGTGGCTTGATCATGAGACTCAGATACCTCCAGAAATCTGGACAAAGGAATCCATCTCTACTCAGGTTGGTTTTCTCTTGCCTAACCTGGCTCACCCTAAACTCCAATAGAGGGGTACAAGGGCTTGAGTTTATTGCTTTGTAGCAGAAATTCACCTATATTTGATTCTGTTTATATTCTAAAGAAAAGTAAGGTCTCCTGGTTGGGTAAGGTCCTGCCTAAGATCAAGGAGCATGTACCCTGTGAATTAGGGCAGTCTCTATCAGCCACACCCTTCAGAGACTGGCTGACTGATCTACAGGGGCCAGTCCCCAATGAAGAAATAAAAAAAGAAAAGCCTAGATCCTGATTTAATAATTGGTTATTAATATAACAGAAAATAATAATTTCAAAGCCAAGGATAATGCCTAGTATTTGAGCCTTGGGTACAGGGAGGATGGTGGTGTCTTCTCCAGTAATAGGGAGATGGTTTAGGGAAGAAGATAATGAGTTCAGCTTTGAACATGTTGAGTTTAAAATGTCTATTAAACACCCAGTTTGAGATGTCTGAAAGGCAATTAGAGGTGCAAGACTGGAGGTCAGCAAAGAAATTAGGGCTGGATAGGTAGATTTGAGAATCACAAGCATAGATATGATAATTAAATCCATGGAAGCTGATGAGATTACCAAATGAAGTAGTATAAAGGAAAAAAAAGAAGAGGGCATAGAACAAAGCCCTATGGGACATCCATGTTTAATGGGCATAACCTGGATAAAGATCCAGTGGTGGAAACTGAGGAGTATTCAGAGAGATGGGAGACCAGGAAAGAAAAATGATACAAAAACCTGAAGATAAGAAAATATCAAGCTATAGAGTGATCGACAATTTCAAAGGCTTCAGAGGTCAAAAAGAATGAAGATTGAGAAAAAGTGATGAGATTTAGCAATTAATAGGTAACTTTGGAGAAAGCCGTTTCAGTGGAATAATAAAGTTGGAAGCCAGATTATAGTTAAGAAGAAAATGAGAGGAAAGGCAGTGAAGACACCTCTTATAGATGGCCTTTTCAAGGATATTAGGCCCAAAATGAGGGAAAGATATGGGAAGACAATTAGTGAGAATGGATAGATCAAACTTTCTACCACTCACTTTATATAACCTGATTGCTTTATCTTACTGGAACTTAGAAAATCTGGACTCTACCTTTAATTTTTCATTTTTTTCTTTAGTTTTTAATTTTCTTTAATTGTTTCTGGACCAGTTGAAAATAAGCTTCCTGAGGACAAGAATTATTTTTGATTTTGTAACCTCAGGGCCCAGCACAGTGCCTGACACATAACTGTTTAATAAATGAGAGTTGAATGAATGATTTGCTATGTGACCTTTAGCAAACAATATAAATTCCCTGTGCTTCTGTTCTTTCACGGACCATCTAAGTTGAAGTATTATTCTGATGCTTGAGCAAGGTACTAGGTGTGAAAATGCTTTGAGATAGATAAAAGGGACGAATAAATATTTCATATTTAATGTGAGATATGATTCTTCATTAAATTCCCCACTCCAGTGTTTTTGAAGGTTATACCAAGGAAATACAAGTTCTTTGGGTCAAACCAAGATGACAGGGCTTTAAATACAAGTTCAGTGTTGGCCTTGCTACATTCAAAGAGGTTTATCACCAGGCTCTCTGCAGGGTGATGAATTTTTCAGCCACAGCTGCTTTCAAAAACAATAAAAGACACCAAGAGGTTACAATCTCCACTTCTGGAAGGACTAAGCAAACTGACGAAATCACAGATCCTTGAAGTATCTCCATTATTGCAGTCTCATCAGAAAGACTGGGAAGGAGGAAAGAAGGGTCATAAAGGAAATGGCAAATATGGAAGAAAGGTAGTTGATGGGATGGGCAAACAAGAGAAGCCAAGAGTCAAGAGATAAGAATGTGAATGGCTAGAAGACAAAAGTAGAAACTCTCTAGGAGAAAAAAGATTTGGGGAACAAAGACATGGAAACAAAAGACCAGTAAATCAGAGAGAAAGGCGTCTATGCAGTGCTGAATGACACTGGGGACCAACATAGAAAATTGCCAATGGAAACTTCAAAGGAAGAGACCAGTGAAAAACAAAAAAGGAGGAATGAAAAATACAATCCGGAGCCAGTTCATACTGATGGCACAGAATGTGGTAAGGGGAAAACACTGCAGGAAGGAATCCTAAGAGTCAGGTGTGATCCAGATGGAAATGACTCTTTGAAGGAAGGTAGCATGATGTAAAGGAAAGAGCACTGGAGGAGAAATCAGGACATTTGATTAGCAGGTATAGCAAGAACAGTACACTAGCAGGGACTGGGAGTTTAAGATTTACATGGGACATCCAACTGGAAATGTCAAGCAGACAATTAGAACTTTAAAACAGGAAGGGGGCCAGCAAGGTGGCACAGTGGATAAAGCACCAGCCTTGGATTCAGGAGTACCTGAGTTCAAATCCGGCCTCAGACACTTGATACTTACTAGCTGTGTGACCCTGGGCAAGTCACTTAACCCCCACTGCCCTGCAAAAAAAAAAAAAAAAACAAAAACAAAAAAAAAACAGGAAAGGACTTTAAGAGTCCAAACTTGTGATTTCATAGAAGTTGATTTTATAAACTAAAGGTCAGAGAGGTTAAGAGACTTCCCCTAAATGAAACAGCTGGATAATAATTTCCAAAAAAGATCTCATTTGACATTTTGACAACTCTCATGGGAGGAAAAGAAAGGAGTGTCTCATTTTCATGCTACAAATACACCAAGGAACCAAGGCAGGAAAAGACGCAGTAATTTAGGAGCCAGTCCTTCCTAAAGCAAATCTGCTTCCCTCCCCCACTCCTTTAATCCACTTGTTTAATCCAATATATTTCTCTGAATCTATTTGGTTAGGTGTCAGTGACATAGATTCAGTCATCTTTTTATGGTTTGTGATCAACTTCCTATTCTATCGAAGGCATTCTAAACTTTTTCTCCTTTTTCCACTTAACATTCATATTCTCTGTTCCACTTACATTACCCTCACTGTCAACAAATGTCATTTCCTTCTTTGCTAAAAGATTAAGCCCATTCAGAACGAGCTTCCTCAACTCTTTCAAGTGTGTGCATGATAGTTTGTGGGAACCTGGGAAAAAGATACTGAAATTAGGGAAATTGTCTCCACCCCTCTATTGTTCTACCTCAAGATTTGTCCCTTTCTTATCATGCGATATATAACCAAATTAAATGTCTTTCAAATACAATGGAATCTGTATTAGTGTCATGACCAGAATACTGAATTCAGACAATCATTACAAGTCACATTGATTTTGCACAGTTGGAATTAATACTCGTGACTTCCAGAAGTAAAGTTATATATAATATCCAAGGTAACTAGGTTCCAAGCTTTACTGAAAACCAGTCTGATAGCCTTAATATTCTTAGGAAGGAGTCCACTTTAAGAATCTCTTATCACAGGGCAGCTAGGTGGCATAGTAGATCAGCACCGGCCCTAGATTCAGGAGGACCTGAGTTCAAATTTGACCTCAGACACTTAACAGTTACTAGCTGTGTGACCCTAGGCAAGTCACTTAACCCAATTGCCTCACTAAAAAAAAAAAAAAAGAATCTCTTATCAGATCACAGCAACAGAGCTGGAAGGGACCTTAAAGGGCACCAAGGCCAAAAGCCTCATTTTGTAAATGAGAAAACTGAAGTCCACACGGTTAAGTTATTTGCCCAGGGTCACAGAGTAAATAAGTCCCTGAGGAAGATTTGGATCCAGCATTTCCTAACTTCTAGTTCATTGTTTTATCTATTATATCATCTATCCCTCAGGATCTTTGGTTCCTACTTGTTGCCACATCTGTTTCATACATGGTCTCGAACATGGCAACACCATTCCTGTTTTTTTCTCCAAAGTTATTTTCAAATTATGTTGTACACAATTTAACTATGTTCAAATATTCTGGGCCAGAGTAAACATAACTAAATCTCCTCCTTTAATCAAAACTTCCATCAGGCAAAGAATGGGATGTGCCCCTAAGGGGAATGCCCCTAGGGGTCATTAGAGATTTCATTTGTCTATGCAGGAAATGAAGGAAATAAAAACAATGATAAAACACAGTCATTCACTTAATTCATCCAAGGAACCCATTGCATCTCATATTTACTCAAAGTCTCCTTTAATTTTTTTTTTCAGCAGATGTTTAAACTTATTACAGAATTAGGCAGGCCTTTGCCTGATTTGCTTTGAAGTAGTCTGTTATACAATGGAACTCTAAAACAAAGAAAGGCTGATTCTTACATGTTGAGAAAAAGGCTCCAGCATATGAGTAGGCCTCATTCTCTCAGGCAGCTAAACCTACAGCTGAGATATCCTCCAAGGGGCAGTGGATGGGGGGAACTGTGACGCATTCCTCCATTGCTACCTTTCCAGTACAGGCTGACATGACCTTGGGTCTGAATTCTCTCTCTTTTTTTTAATAACATACTTATTAGGATATTTTATTTCTCTATTATTTCCAAGGCAGTGGCTCCATGGAGACTACTATGGGTTGAAGAGGTAGTCAAGACTGTGGACTGTTTGGGGTTGATCCTTATAAAGCATTATCAGCTGGCTATCTGTATGTACTGATGACTTCTAGGAATCTGGGCTGACTTGCTTCCAGCTCCAACCTCCTAAGTATTTTATTTATTTGTTTGTTTGTTTGTTTGTTTATCTATCTATCTATCTATCTATTTATTTTCAGGTTAAACATTTTTATTTATATTTTTCTGTTCCAATCTCTATCCTTCCTTCTCTCCCTCTCCTCCCCCACTTCCCGAGGTGGCAAACAATCTGAGATGGCTTATACATATACAGTCATGCAAAACATCACCATATTTGTCACTTAATGAAAGAATGTGAAAAATAGCATGCTCCAGTCTGTTCCATCAATATCAATATCACTTCTTTCTTTGGAGGTGGATAGTATGTTTCATCAATATTCTTTTGGGATTGTTTTGGATTATTATATTGGTGAGAAAAGTCAAGAGAGTCATGGTTCTTCATTGAACAGTATTGCTGTCTCTGCGTACAGTGTTCTCTTGGTTCTGCTCATTTCCTGATACATCATTTCATACATGTCTTTCCAAGCTTTTTTGACATCATCCTGTTTGTCATTTTTTATTGCATCGTAATATTCCATCACCATCAAATACCAGAGTTTGTTTAGCCATTCCCCAATTGATGAGCATTCCTTTGATTTCCAATTTTTAGCCACCATAAAAAGGTTGCTTTTTTTTTTGGTCCCAGTACTATGATTTCATCAGTGTAGTAAGCTCCCAGTGAGAAAATACAATCAACTTCTATAGGTCAGTGGCTGTTCACATTTATAACAACTCTCTTCTCCCTAGACACTGAAAGATCAACCCTCAACCCTGAGGGCACTGAGAGGGATAAGTGCCTTACCTATGGACATATAGCCAGCATGTCAGAGGTGGGACTAGAATTCATGTCTCTCTGGCTGTAAGGGTCTCTCCAGTCACTGTACTATGCTGCAATCTGCCTAAAGCTTCTAGTCTAATCATGACACTCCCTTGATCAAAAACTGGTATTTGCTAAGGGAAGTTCCTATTACATTTCAAACCTCTGCACACTCTGGCTCCAATCAGCCTTTCCAGGCTGAACTCAAGTTATTTCCATCTAAGCACTCTACAGGTGGCCCAATTAGATTCCTCACTACCCCATTCCCATTCTCATCCTGCCTTCTCCCACCTGGAGTTGAACCACCCACACTCATATCTATATTTTGGCATGCTTCCCTTTCACAGCTCAGATACCTTGCTGAATGAATATCATCACTATCACCACCACCATCACAATGATGATGATGATAAAATTATTTGCAGCCTGCCATCCCCTCCCATTAGAATTCAAAAAAAGCAAGGACAGTGTTTGCCTTTCTTTGTATCCTTAGTGCTTAGCACAATGTGGCATATTGGAAAGAAGACCAGACTTGAAGTCATAAAAACCTTGTTTTATGCCCTGCATCTAACACATCTAGTGACTTTGGGTGAGTTACTTAGCTTCTCAGTATCCCAGACACATTTCTTTCTTTTGTGTGTGGGGGGCAATGTGGGTTAAGTGACTTGCCCAGGGTCACACAGCTAGTAAGTGTCAAGTGTCTGAGATTGGATCTGAATTCAGGTCCTCCTGAATCCAGGGCCAGTGCTCTATCCACTGTGCCACCTAGGTGCCCCTCCAGACACATTTCTAAGACTATAACTTAGAGAGAACTTTCCAGTTTGCATCTATACTGAGAAATTTAACCACCAGTCATTCTTGATAGAGATGAAATCATGGGTATTTGCAAACAAAACCCCCCACAAAACAATGAGAATAATTCACATTTCCATAGCAATTTCAGCTTTACAACAACACTATTTTTTCTTGGTGCATGTTGTATTGTTGCAAGCTGGATCATTATTACCAAAATCAGAAAGAGAGCTCAAATGATGTAGAGAATGGGAAGGTGGTATCTATGGCTAATCTGAAGGGGACAGACTTCTTTCCCCTTCTGGGGTTGCCTGTCTCTAAAAGCAAAACTTGCACAGATTTCTGGGCCAGGGTTTCATTGTTGTTGTTTAGTGATATTTGACTCTTTGTGACACCATTTGGTGTTTTCTTGGTAAAGATACTGGACTGGTTTGCCAATTTCCTTCCCCAGTTCATTTTACAGATGAGAAAACTGAGGCAAACAGGGTTAAGTCTCTTGGAGAGGGTCACATTTGAACTCAGGAAGATGAGTATTCCTGACTCCAGGCCCAATGGTCTATCCACTGCACTACCTAGCTGCCCCCAACGATTCCTATACTGTCTGATTTTATATAGCAGTACCTGTATTATCAAGGAGCAAGATAGTCTGTGTGGCAGAACAAATCAGATCTAGGTAACTTAAATCGGTTTCCCCAAGTTCCTATGTTTGTGTTCTTCTGTGTTCTGTAGATGTCCAGGGAGAAGGTTATGCAAGGACAACAAACATATAATCCATATATAAAGACACTCCATCTACCAAAGTGATACCGGATAGTACAGCACAAGATATCTCCTTGACAGTGCTTTCTGAGCCTTTTCTAGCCTCTTGGACATTCCTCTGCCACACATCACAGGGACCTGGAAAATCATCCCTATTTTACAAATGAGTAAAATGACACTCAGAGATTCATTAGTTGCCTATGGCCATACATCTAATAAATGCTGAAGCTGGGTCTTGAACCAAGATCTTGTGACTACAAGCCCAGTGTTCTTTGTATTATATCATACTGCCTCATACAGAATTCTCCTGATCTACCAATCTAGTAATCCTGTTCAAAGAGGTATTCTCTGTCTTTAGCTCATGTCCTTGGCTTACTTTCATTCCTTCTGGTACCCTCTGTTCTGTCCAATATTATTCTTGGGTTTTGCCACGACCTCTGCCAAATAAAATAAAATGTAAATGGAATCAAAGGTGAGAACATGCTGGGTTTACAAATCCTAAGTAGGTACAAGTACAGAAGAAAGGCAGACAAGCATTAAAAAAGAACCATAGACCATAACCTTAGATAATGATTAGGGTTTTCTTTTGTCTCTAGTGTTGCTACAATGTTCTTTAGGAATTTCAAAGGGTTTTTTTTGAAAGTACTTAATGTACAGAAGAACTAAACTATACTGCCTAACCTTGTTATAACTGTTTCTAGTTCTACTATATTGAACATGGCAACTGAAATATGTTGGTCTTTCCCATTCATAATTAAAAATCATCCCAATTCTTCCATTTTGCAAAAAATTGTTATTATGTGAGGAGGCCAAGATTCTGTGAAGTGGGTATAATTGTGCTTTCCCAGATTGGCGTTATTTTCTAATTTTCTATACCAAGAGAATATATTTCAGATCCTGAAGTCATTAGTCAATATATTCTCTTTGACTGGACCCAATAGTAAGTGTATTAAAAGGGCAGCATTTCCATATAGCAGCAAAGGAAGCTAAGACTGAGTTCTCTTTGCCAGGTGGAACAGGGTACACCAAGGGAAGAAGGATTGCAAACAATTTGTTGTCTGATTTTAACCATAGCTAGACTGACATGAGCTGTTCCTGATGAATGAAGCCATATTGGCTCTTTATGATCACAGCTTCCCTCTCCAGATTTCCACTAAACATTTCTTTCATGATGCCAGGAATTAAAGTTAAACTCCCTCTCTGTCTCGCTGTCTCTCTCACTGTCTCTCTGTCTCTGTCTGTCTGTCTCTCTCTCATTTTCCTTTCTTCCATTCTCCAATTCTCCAAAAACTTTCAAAAATCACTGACAGTGGCTCAGCAATTATACCTACCAGTTATTTTAGTACCTGAGGATGCAGTTCACCAGAATTGGGTTATTTGAACTCATCAAGGCAACTAAATGTTCTCATACTATCTCCTTATTTGACTAGGCTATCAACTATTACCATCTTTATTCTATCCTTTCCAGTTGAAATATTATTCAATAAAACAGAAGGAAAATGAGAAGTGAACAACTCAGCCTTCTTTCTATTGTTCTGGCAATTGTCATGAGCAATAGTTATATCCTTTCTAAGGTCCTTCTCTTCACCAATTTAGCTTTGGGGGCAGGGGCTGGGGGGTGGAGGGGAAACACCTTTTTCTTGTGTTTAGTTTTCCTTGACAATCTCAGTTTGTTTTGAGATTTATTATTCTCATAGTACCATCAACCCTTTTGTATCCATTCTCTGCTCACTGTCCTGTCTCCATATTTGGTTTCATCTTTTTAATATCTAAGTCATTATTTGTGTTTCCTGTGTATCCACATCAGTTTCTTTAGAGAAGTGCCATTTTTCTTTTTCATTTGAATTGTTTCTTTTTGTCTTCAGAATTTCATTCCTAAGAGCTTTCTATTCTTCTTAAACTTATTTCCCCTATAGGGTTTTAGGCCATGGCATACTACTTATACTTTCCCTGGATTCTCCAATAGCTATTCTCCAGAGATCAAATGATACCCAGCTTTCAATCCCTTCTCAACTACAAATGCTACATTGGAGTGATATCTTTTCCTCCACCAAAGTTCACCTAAACTCTGCTTCAGCAATTCATTCCTCCTTATTGGTTAAAGAATCAGTTCCAAAATAACTAGCTCCTTCTTGGTCCCTCAACATTTTTAAAGGATGGAATAATCATTTCTTTAATGATCACTTTTCTATATTAATTGATAATATTTAATTATCTGTAATTCTATGAACATAAGTGAAGTCAACTGGTAAAAGGAAGGAGGAGGAGGGAGGGAGGGAAGAAGGAAGGAAGGAAGGAAGGAAGGAAGGAAGGAAGGAAGGAAGGAAGGAAGGAAGGAAGGAAGGAAGGAAGGAAGGAAGGAAGGAAGGAAGGAAGGAAGAAAGAAAGAAAGAAAGAAAGAAAGAAAGAAAGAAAGAAAGAAAGAAAGAAAGAAAGAAAGAAAGAAAGAAAGAAAGAAAGAAAGAAAGAAAGAAAGAAAGAAAGAAAGAAAGAAAGAAAGGAGGGAGGGAGGGAAAAGAGTTCTCACAAGGCATTTAACACACAGCAATCCACTGGAGCCCAAAAGGTCAGTAATCTGGACAATAACCAGAGTACAGTACCTATGGGAAATAGGTTTAGCTGAAGCTTCTGTATCCAAGAAAGCTAAAATATTATTTCCTAAGGTAAGATTTTCACCATCAAACAACAGCTGAGTCTTTTTTCTTGATATTCTGAGCTGATTCTATCTCTTAGTTGGCCTCAAATCTCAATTTTTATCTGTATCCACATTGCCCTAAAACATCCAGACAAAAATTGAAAAAATCAGTCAGTCTGAGCATACCACATCCAGACCTATGAACTTTATATATAAAGCTGATATATAAATACATGTACATATGTACATACGTGTGTATGTATAGCTTTGTTGCAAATAGCTTGTCATTTGGCAACATTTAATATTCAGATGATTGACTGAATTTTTCATTTTCCATCCAGATGTTTTGGCATCATATAGACACAGCTACAGTTTCCAGAATCCTAATTGTAATTATATTTTGGGCCAGTGGCTCCTGAAATAGGAATCCCTCTAGCACCTGGGTTCTGAAGGTACTAATGTTGCATTTTAACTACATTTCTTATGCAACTTTTCCTTACCATATAATCTTACCATCCTTTTAACTACAGCAGAGCTCCAAAATAGCAGATCATATCTCACTAAGTCAAAGAGTCTGTCACTATAGGTTTTGGGGGGGTGGGATTTTCTTGAATACTGTGAAATAGAAAAAGAGTTGTGATTTTTTTAAAGCCACAAAATATGTTTCATCATTTACACAATCAATCTCTTCGATAACAAAAAGTAAAAATTAAAAAACCCTGCCCTTCCCAAATAAGTTTAGAGATAGTGAGCTTTGGAGAGGGAAACACTGTCCTTCAAATTAGGGTGAAATTAATACTTTGCAGGTTTCAAATGGGATACTAATTAGCAACTAAATGACTTAAGAAAAAGAAGAAAAGACTCAGGATACAAGTGACCCACAACTTGATAAATCAACCTCTGAATGAATGATCAAGTTGATAGGAAGATAAGGTATGAGTTTCTGCTTTTTCCTTTTATGTGTTTTAAAATATTGCTTGAATTTTTGATGCTTCAGATCTTTACTTCCTCAGTAGTGGATGTCTTCTTTCCTTGCCCAATGTATTCCTAAGGTTGCCACAGTATTTTGCTTTTCCATTATAACTGAACTAGTAAGGGTTGAGAGTCAACACAATGTTATGCAAAAATCACCAGACCTATAGTAAGGAAGGTATGGGATCAGATCCTACATCAGATGCTTACTAGCTGTTGTGACTCTGGGTAAGTTATTTAACCTCACTGTGCCTGTTTCCTCATCTGTAAAATGAAGGAATTGGATGTTTTTTTGGTTCTAAATCAATGGTTTTATGACTGCATTAATTTTATACTAACAAACTATTCCCCATTGAAGATATCCAGCCTCAGTTCTAATAAGAGGTGCTTGAACTTTATACTTTTGAAACCATTATCATTTCTTTCCTATGCATTCCAAAGCTTTCTTATAACATAGATCAACATATACATCTCCATTTATGATCAATACATGGAGGTCCATACAAGTTAGAAAAAACTCCAAAGTAACAGTATATACTTAGAAGGACTGGGATGAAAATTCTTTGAGGGTTTTTCCCCATAATGCTACTGAAAAATGAAAAAAGATGGACTGAATAAACCAGTACTTATGTTGAGGGTGGCAGTGACACATTTTGAATTTTTATTATGAAGTTAGAAATTATCTAGGTAGAAAGTAGAGTGAGTTTTGATCTGAAACATATTTTTGATTCTAGGATATATATACAACTATGTATATATACAAAATATACATACATATGTGTACATATGTATATCTATAAATTGAAAAACACATACAATGAAATAAAAGACATCAGAATGAACTCTCTTGGTCAGACACATTTGTTGAAATCAGGGGTGAAATAAAAGACTGAGGGAGAGATAAAATCCATTGTAATCTAGAAAGTCTGAGTTCTAATTAGGATCACAGGCAAGTTGTACAACACAGAACAATATGATAGAACAACAAATTCTTTTTTTCTCCTTGTTAAATGGAAAAGGGTTTTGACAGCTCACAGAATATTTCACAAGCATACAGAGACCCCTAGGATTATATTCAAGTAAGGATTTAGTTTTGTTTCTATGGAAACCATAAATACCATGTAAGCCTGTTAAACAAGACAGTTTGTGACATAGTGTCTTACTTACAGTGAATCACCTTTGCAATATATCATTGATAATTTTTTCCAGCCTCATTTGAACAAATGACTGAGGTACAACTCAAGTCCAGGATGACTGGGCAGGTTCTGAAGCAGTGGTGTTCTTGGTCAGCTCAGATGCACTCTGGCTCGATGACTGAAAATTAAAATAACTAACACTGTGACTCTGCTTAATGAGGAGACATTCTGCTGAGGGACCGTGTAATGAGATTTTCACTAGAAACCACTGAGGGGCTGCTGTGTTTTGTTAACAAGCTTGCCTTTGGAAAGCTTGTTTGCAAGAAATTCTTTGGGCTTCTTGATTCTCTCTCCTAGAATGAATACCCATAGCTTTTCAAGGAAGAAGGTTCTAAGGAAAGAGTCATTGACATTTTATTAAAACATGTGGGATAGCAACCAAATCAGCACCAGGCTGGGTACAGTAGCAGCATATAGTGTTTGGCTTGGATTTGTTCATCAGGGAAGAAGGTGTTTTCAACAGATACTTCCTACACATGATTTTAGGTGGCTGTCCATGGTATGGAGAGGCAGGAATAAATAGGAAATTAGTCCCACGTAGTGTTCTGCTCAATGTATAAATAAATACATTGGTTGAATTGTTTACAAAAAATAAGCTAACCATCACAATGTCCTGATGATTCCCAGTTGTTGGTACTCCCACCCCTACACCCACCAAAATTGTTCTGTATACAGTCTTTTTTATCTGTGTACATGTTGTTTCTCTTTCGGTAAACTATTAAAAAAAACTTTCATTTTTATTTTTGTAGCCCCAGCACCTAGCACAGTGTCTAGCAAGTAAAAAGTGTTTTTAAAATGCTTATTAGGTTGAAGTAGATTGGGTTCTATTAGAGCTGAAAGGGACCTTAGAGTTCATTTAGTCAATCTTCTGCATTTTATAGATGACCAAACAGTCATGAGGCCCAGAACAGTAAGGTGATTTGCTCAAGGTCACACAGAAAATGAGTTCAAGTAGGTGACTACTAGATGATTTTCAACAACTTGTTTTAAATGACTACTGATCTAAGAGAAAAAGAGGCCACTGTAGCTGAAAAGAGTAACTATAAGGGGTCCTTTTTGAAATTGCAAATAATATTACACATCCTCCAGTTCTTCCTCTTAAAGACCAAATGGGGAAGAAAGACCCCCTTTTACACAAATGACAAAGTTGAGTTTCTGATGACTGAAAATGTAAATAGAATCTCTAATAATGACTCCAGCTATGAACTGGTAGAAAGCTATAGTATCAGAAAGTCCTACCTGGTGGACAGAAATTAAAGATGTGGTGGGTCTTTTGGAACAATGGCTTTGTGATAGCTATTAAACATTACTCTTATGTTCCTGGCCAGTGGAGTGCAGAAGTCAGTGGGAAGGGCCAATTGTTTGGGGGGCTAAAAGGTTGGGCTTTATAAGTATCAACCAGCACCATAGAGCAAAGGTGGTTTAGGTCACTGAAGCTGTGAAAGCAAGGAGGCAGGAATCAATGCCAGTAGTACCAGAAAGGGTATCAAACTATACATTTCAAGAAGACAAGCACGCATTGAATCTAAACTTTGGATCTCCCCAGCAGAAGCTAATTTAATCCCTCAAGGAACAAACATTTATAAAGCACTTATTTTGTGTCAGGTACAGTGCTTAAACACTAGGAAAAGAGAGAAGAGGGGAGGGTAGGAGACAAGAAGAGACCAGATGGGATGCAAGCAAAAATAGTCCCTGCCTTCAAGGAGATTATATACTAATAATGAGACAAATTATACATGTGTATATACAAGTTATAGATTAGACAGAGGACTAGCAGCTGCGGGGGGGGGGGGGTGCGGGGGGGGGGGGGGGGGGCAGGGCTGAGTGGGGGCAGAATTTGAACCAAGTCTTAAAGGAAGCCAGGAATTCTCAGTGGTGGGAGTAAGGAAGAAGAGAATTCTAGGCATGGGGAGCAGCCTTGTAATATCATGGAGATAGAAAGGAGAGAGGGAAAATGTGTTAAGAAAAAAAAAAGACTGGAAATATAGGAAAGGGACATTATGTAAGGAGTGTTGAATGCTAAGTAGAGTAGTGCCCTTAAAAGTAATAGAAAAGTTGTGAAGAACAGAGGATTGGGGGTGGGGGTGGAGCATGGATAAGGGGAGAGTTATAATAAGTTCTGTTTTGGACATGTCATGTTCAAGATCCCCCAGGACATTGAGTTAATAATTGCCAGTAGGAAATTGGTGATACAGGACTGAAACTCAGGAAGAGAACAGGGTTTGACACATCTGAGAATCATTTGCACAGAGATAATCATCTGGACTTGATCAACAGAAGAAAGATAATAGCTTGTCAGGGATATTACAGGGAGGATTCCTACCCAGCTACAGATTAAACCAAATGACCTATTAGATCGTTTTGCTCTGAGATTCAGCTAGGTTGCTTTACACATGGTAGAATGTTGTGCTTTGTGCCTTCTTGGGGAAAGTCTTGTGCTATGATATAAAGAGTGCACAGTTTCTGGAAGAAAGCCCAAATGGCTGGAAAATAATGACTATTCCTCAAGGTCAGTGACAGCAGTATCCTTTACAACACCTTCTAAGTCCTTCCCTATTCTTTCAGAAATCTTAAAAGTCAAAAAGTGCAAGAAGACCCTGATAATAGTTACATATGTACATTGTAAGCCAGACTGCTGAGGACACATTGATCTTTTCATTTACCTCTGAATATATGACTAATGGCATCACTCAGTTCATTCTCTATATTTTATATTGAAATGCCTGATCCTTCAACCACCTTTATGATCCTGCACTTACTCGGTCTATCCTTGTCCAAATTTCTGGGCTACTGGTTCATCCCAATAAGTCCCCAACCTTCTAATTGACTGCTTCTAATTTAGTTGAATTCAATATATAGTTAGCCAGGTGGTCCATCATGCAAAAATCCAATGAATGGATCATGAGGCACCCAGGTGGAGAGATAGCCTGACATTAAGTAAGGAAGACCTGAGATGATATACATTATATATATGCGAGAGAGAGAGAGAGAGAGAGAGAGAGAGAGAGAGAGAGAGAGAGAGAGAGAGAGAGAGAGAGAGAGAGAGGTTATAATAGCACCTACCTCACATTTATGAAAATCAAATCAAATGAAATAGGTGTAAAGCATGTTACAAACCTTATAACACTACATAAATGTCAAGAATGAATGACAAACTATTATCATATAGCAATAATAAATAAGAATGAATAGGGGCAGCTAGGTGGTGCAGTGGATAGAGCACTTACCCTGGATTCAGGAGGACCTGAGTTCAAATCCAGTCTCAGACACTTAACACTTACTAGCTGTGTGACCCTGGGCAAGTCACTTAACCCCAATTGCCTCACCAAAAGAAAAATTAATGAGTAAATAAAAATTATTGATCACCTACTATATGTAAAGCTAAGTACTGCAAAACATACAGAGATAAGGACGAGCCTATGATTTCCTTGATATAAGGAACTCCCAAGCCAGGAAACTCCCTTCACCAAAACAGGCTGGCAGTTTCTCCACAACTTAGAGTCTTAGAGAATTGCCTAGAGTCCTGAGTGGTTAGACTTGCCCAGAGTCACACAAACTGGTATGTTTCATAGATAAGACAAAGTCAGGTATTTCTGGATCCAAAGCCAACTCTTTCTATCCATTCTGACATGTTATTTGAATATAAATAAGTTTATTTGTTAAGGATAAAAGGCAAGAATATGTGAAAAATTAACAACTTTGAGGATTTGTAACTTGATTATATATCTGAGTATGTGTATATGTATATGTGTGTATATATGTATGTATACATGTATATATGTGATTAATCTCTCTCTCCTGAGTTCCAATCCCAGATAACTTTTGGACATATTTAAATGGATGTTCCATAGACATCTTAAACTCAACATGTCAAATGTGGAACTCATTATGTTTCCTGCCCACCCCACCCCCCACCCAAAAATAAACCTTCCTCTCATCTCAACTTTCCTGTTACTGTTGAAGATGCTACTATCCTCCTAGTGTGACAATTAAAAAGTTGAGAAACATAGTTTCTTGGTAACTTAAGCATTTTATTAACAAGACCAGAAGGTTATTAATAAAAGGATGATGATTTGATTGTCTCTCTTAGCCCAAAGACAATCATGGTGTCAGGGCTCACAGTTTATATACCCTTGAAACAATAGGTGGTCAGTGGGGCTGAGAGTTGACCCCTGCACAGAGATATTATCTCTACTCAGGCCACCCCCAGCCTTGGGCTATCAAATCAAGGAATATATCCCCTCTTCAATGGGGAGGGGGGGGGGAATGAGTGACCTCTGGACAGAGATGCCTTCAATTATCTAGACAAAAAGATCTGTTTCCATGCAAGCCTGAGTAGAACACAATGAGCTCCCCTACCCTAGATCAAATTCCTTGCATGGTTCAGTGGGCTCTAACCAAGAGGAGAGTTAATGCAATCTCATTATCAATGATTGAGATTCATCAAAAATTGGACTAAGCCAGGACTTTGGAAGAAGGAAAGAGAGAGTAATCTCTTGCCCCAAAATTATTGGTTATCAATTATCATTTTTCATACCAATCACCGAGCTTCACAACCTAAGTGTCATTCTCTCTCCCATTCCACATATCCAATAAGTACCCAAATCTTGTGATTTATATTCCAACAACATTTCTCAAATGTGTCCCCTTCTCTCTACCCATACATCCAATTCAAGTACCTATCACCTCTCACCCAGTCTATGGTAATAACCTTGTGGTTAGTCTCCATACATCATTTCTCCCCACTCCAAACCATCCTCTACTCAATAGGCATATTGATCTTTTTTTTTTTTTGCAGGGCAATGGGGGTTAAGTGACTTGCCCAGGGTCACACAGCTATTAAGTGTCAAGTGTCTAAGGCCGGATTTGAACTCAGGTACTCCTGAATCCAGGGCCAGTGCTCTATCCACTGTGCCACCTAGCTGTCCCCAGGCAAATTGATCTTAATAACAGCTAGCATTTACATACAGCTTTGGGTTTTGCAATACATTTTACAAACAGTATGTCATTTTGTTCTTGAAACAATCCAGAGAGGTTGGCATTCATGTTATACCTCTTTTACAGATGAGGAAATTTAAATATTTAAACTCAAATTTTCCTAACTTCAGATCCAGGGCTCTATCTACTGGACCATCTAGCTACCTTTAAGACTTTCAGGAAGCTACTTCTTTATGAGCCTCACTTTTCTCATCTGTCAATGAGGAAAATTGAACAAGGTGATTTCTAAGGTCTGGATCTACTCTTTGACTCAGTAGTCTTTATTAACGAATAAGTGGGAGGTAAGGACAGGAAGGCTGAAGACAAAGAAACCCTCATTCAGACCAAGAAAGATGATTAAGAGTTATTAGAACTAGGGGGCAGCTAGGTGACGTAGTAGATAAAGCACTGGCCCTGGATTCAGGAGGACCTGAGTTCAAATCCATCCTCAGATACTTGACACTTACTAGCTGTGTGACCCTGGGCAAGTCACTTAACTCTCATTGCCCTGCACCCCCCCAAAAAAAAGAGCATTAGAACTGGTAATATTCTTCCCAAATGCTGATTCTCTGTTGCCCACAATCACCCAGCCATAACATTAACCTATAAACATTTAAGAACAATATTTGTAATACTGTAGATATCACCATAACAAATGCTCATTACCTCCAAACTACATAGAATTGAAAGCTCAATAAACTTCAGCAGATACCTATTACATCCAGGATCAAACATAAAGTCCTCTATTTGTCATTTAAAGCCATCTACAACCTGTCCTGTCTCAATTTTCTCCTCCGTGTACATGTTATAATCTGCAACACCTGCCTCTTGCAAATAACACTCCATCTCCTAACCCTTGTTGTCTCCCTTCCTCCTTGTCTCTGCCTCCTAGCTTTTCAAGACTCACATTACATCCCAGCAACTAGGTTAGGAAGACCTAAGTTCAAATTCAGCCTCAGATACCTTCTAATGTGTGACCCTGAATAATTATTGAATCAAGTCTGCCTCAGTTTCCTTAACTATAAAATGGGGTGATAATAGCACCTACCTCACAGGGTTGTTATGAGGATCTAATGAGATAATACTTGTGAAGTGTTTAGCACAGTGCTTAACACATAGTAAGTACTATATAACTATTAGTTGTTTTTATTATCATTATTAATTATTATTTCCATCCTTTCCCTCAAACATCACCTTTTCAAGGTGCCTTTCCTAGTCTCTCCTACTGCTAAGCCTTCCCTTTGAGATCACCTTCCGTTTAAACTGTATGTATCTTGTTTCTACACAGTTATTTGTTAATTTCCTCCCCATTAGAATATGAGCTTCTTGAGAGAAAGCAGGGACCATCTTTTTGCCTTGCTTTGTACACTCAATGCTTTGTACAATGCTCAGCACATTACAGCACTGAAATATACTTGTTAATTGACTACTGAGTGCTGAGGATACAGAGACAAAATTGGGAAAGTCCTCTTCCCCTTGTGGAGCTTACATATTCTAGCAGAAGAAATATGCACATATGTAGGTAATTACCAAAGAGATAGAAGGTGTTGGAGGTGGAGAATGGCACTAGCTACTGGGAAGAAAGCAGAGCCAGAAAAACAATATACACAGTGACTACAGTAATGAAAATTCAAACACTAGTAGGCAGCTGAACACTGGTTTTAAAGAAAAGATAACAAAACATGCTTTCCAACTGCAAGAGGGGAATGGTGCACATACTGTCAGAAGCATTCATCTTGTCCATCATTTTTGCTTAACTGGTCTTCATAGAATCATAGAATCTCAGATTTAGCCCCACTGATGCCTGAAGACTTTCCCCCTACAACATATCTGACAAGTGGCAGGTTGGTGGTATGGTAGTCAGGGAACCCACTACTTCCAAAGGTAGTTCATTCCACTTTCAGATAAACTAAGTGTTTCCTGCCCTGGAGGCAAATTTAATTCTTTGCAATTTTCACTCCCTGTTTCTTCCTCTTCCCACTGAAGCAAACAAACAAACAAAAAGATAAATGAATAAATAAATAAATAAGATTATATTAAATTAAAACCCAAAACATCAGCAACAACAAAACCAGATCTAATCCCTCTTTCATATTTTCATTGTTACAAGAAAAAGTCCTATTGACGAGAAGACATATACTAAACAGCTATTGTATTAAAAACACACACACAGGGGCAGCTAGGTGGCGCAGTGGATAGAGCACCAGCCCTGGATTCAGGCGGACCTGAGTTCAAATCCAGCCTCAGACACTTTACACTTACTAGCTGTGTGACCCTGGGCAAGTCACTTAACCCCAAATGCCTCACCAAAAACAAACAAAAAAAAACACACAAGCACACACACAAGCACATGCATACATGAATAGAAAGACCAGTAGAACATAAAGAATTCATAAGTCTTTTTAAGAATGAAGGATATACATACACAGGCAATATTAGAAATGGATTTACTTTCAAAATATGTTTGCTCCTTAAAATTCTCTTGGTAAATGACAAAATTAAACTAAAAAAAAAAACCCTTAAAGAACATATTCCTGTCTAAAGAACAGTAAGAACTTTATGAGTCAGCTGTTTTCTGGACAAGGTGGAGCTGCACAACATGGTTTATGTTCTTCCACATAAATCAGGGCAGGCAAGAAGTGGATAAAAACAGCAGGAAGCAAATGATCATCTCACAGAGGCCAATATCCTTTATTTCATAAACCTCAGTATTTCCCTCTTGCAGCTTTTGCCTGCCTCTTTAGTCTGAAAGGAAACCATTAGTGGAGGATTTGACTTCAAAGGCCTTAAGAAACCTGGGAGCTGTGAGGGAGCCTGAAGGCCAAGGCTGAGTTCAGCATCCTTGTGTATACTTAGGAACAAGGTGCCACATCAGCACAAATCACACTGGGAGTCTCACTGACATGCCAGGCTTGGTATCTGTGCCACAAGACTATGTAATAAGACCTTTCTAGTACTTCTGGTTATTAAATTCCCTTAGCTGGAGTTCAGCACTGTCTTGTGCTATATTAAAGGCTATTACGGGTTTTGTTTTCACTTTGGTATTATCAGTCAAGTCACTTAACTTCTCAGTGCCCTGGGCAACTCTCTAAGACTGTAAATTCCAGAACTGAGCCAATCTACTTTGGCAGAAGGAGTTCTCTTTCATCCTGTAGTTTTCTATGCCAGTGAATGATACATCCAGGCCTTCTCTCTAGTTTTATTTTAAATCTAATTTGTTTTGTAAACCCTATAGTGGGTAGCTAAATGGGGGAGTGAAGAGTATCAGGCCTGGAATCAGGAATACCCTTCTTTCTGAGTTCAAATTTGGCCTCAGACACTTACTTGCTGCATGACCCTGGGCAAGTCACTTAACCCTGTTTGCCTCAGTTTCCTCATCTGTAAAATGAACTGGAAAAGGAAATGGCAAACCACTCTAGTATCTTTGCCAAGAAAACCCCAAATGGGGTCACAAAGAACAGATGCTACAAACAACATTAAACCTTATAGTGCTTTAAAAACATGAGTCCTGTCATTTCTGTTGGTAGTGATCTTGGTGGTATAGTACCCTCATTCCTTTACTCTTATATTTACTGGAAATCAGATTTTTTTAAATGGTCTGGACATATCACTATCTTATGTGACTTGTGTTGTTCTCTTATTCTTAATGTTCAAGGAACTATTACACCCAGGTAGATGAAACAGTAGTTTTATTAATTAAATTTAAAAAGAATTAAAATGTAAACTCTTCTTCTGTAAACTTACAGAAAGCATCTTTGAGTGAACTTCAGTAGCCTTCAGGACAACAAGGATATTTCATCTTGTTCCAACATGGTTTTAATATCCTCTACTGGGTCTCTATATTTTGAAAGCTTTTCATTCCACATAGTTTGGAGATTATAAGTATTTATTATGGTGATATCTCTGGTATTACAATATTGTTCTTAAATGTTTATAGGTCAACATTATGTCTGTGTCACTATGAGCAATATAGAACAAACATTGGGAGATAACATTACCAGTTCTAATAGTCTTAATCATCTTTCCTGGTTTGAAGTTGCTGAATGAGCATCACTTTGCCTTCAACCTTTCTATCCTTATCTCCCACTTATTCCTTCTCACAGATGAGTCACAGATTTGAAGCCATAAGGGACCTTAGAGATCATCTAGTCCAAGCCTCTTTTTTTTTTTTTTTTACGGGGCAATGGGGTTAAGTGACTTGTCCAGGGCCACACAGCCAGCAAGTGTCAAGTGTCTGAGGCCTGGACCTGAACTCAGGAACTCCTGAATCCAGGGCCGGTGCTCCATCCACTGCGCCACCTAGCCGCCCCAAGCCTCTTTATTGACAGATGAGGAGACTGAGTCTCAGAGAGAGGAAATGATTTGCACAAGGTCACACAGCTTATAAATAGCAAAGGAGGGATTTGAATCCAAGTCACCTGAATCCAAGTCCAAGGCTCTTTCCAGTACATCATCCCCATTGCAACCTTCTGTAAATTTAAACTGGTCTTATTGTTACCCTTCACATATGCCATATGCCAAGTTTATTCCTGCCTTTGTGCCTTTGCTCATATGGTTTTTCCCATGGTATAAATTCTTCCCTATTCTTTGTACCCACCCTAAACCTGAATATCCTTGAAGACCTAGCTCAGGTTTTCCTACAAAAACTCTTCCCTGAGCCTTCTGGCTCTCCTTGTTCTCTCCCTTCTCTGAGATCCATCCTTTAGTCCTTAGAGTGAAATTAATTTAAACTACTCTTTTAAGTAATGTTGGAGGGGTTGTGAAAAATAGAGATGCTAATACATAGTTGGTAGAGCTGTGAATTAGTACAACCATTCATGGAAACAATTTCTAATTATGTAAATGAAGTGGCTAAAATGTCCATAATTGTAGACCCAGTTATCTCACTGCCAGACACATACTCTAAGAGAATGGCTCTGTATATATTAAAATATTTATAGGAGCAGTTTCTATGGTTTAAAAAAGCTTGAAATATTCCCTAATTGATAAATGGTCAAAAGTTTTCCAATGAAGAAATCAAAACAATTTATAGTCATATTTTTAAATGCTCAAAATCATTATTGATTAGAGAAAAGCAGATTAAAACATTGCAATATCATTTTACACCTACCAGATTGGCTAAAATGACAGAAGGGGAAAGTGACGAATATTGGAGAGGATGGGGAAAAATCAGGACACCAATTCATTGTTGGTAGAATTGTAAAATGATGCGATCATTTTGGAGAGCAATCTGGAATTATGCCCAAAGAGTTTCTAAACTACCTATATTTTAACCCAGCAATACCACTACTTGGTTTATTTCCAAAGAAGACGAGGGGAAAAGGTAAAGAACCTATATGTTCTAAAACATTTATAGCCGTTCTCTTTGTGTTGGCAAAGAACTGAAAATTGCAGGGCTATCCATCAATTGGGGAATGGCTGAACAAGTTGTGGTATTTGATTATGATGCAATACTACTGTGCTCTAAGAAATGATGACCTCAATGATTTTAGAAAACCCTGGAAAGACTTGCACTAAATAATGAAGAGCAAAATGAGCAGAACCAAGAGAACTTTGTAGACAGTAACAGCAATTTCATTTTAAGAAAAATTTTGACCAAATAAGTTATTTTTTCTATTATAAATAATATAATATATAATATAATATATAAATATTATAAATTGGGGGCAGCTAGGTGGCAGGGGGCAGCTAGGTGGCACAGTGGATAGAGCACCGGCCCTGGATTCAGGAGGACCTGAGTTCAAATCCGGCCTCAGACACTTAACAATTACTAGCTGTGTGACCCTAGGCAAGTCACTTAACCCCAATTGCCTCACCAAAAAAAATAATAATAATAATAAATAAATAAATAAATACCCAAATTAACTATAAAGGACATATGAAGAAAGATACTATCTACATCCAGAGAAAGAACTAATAAATAGAAGTATGTATAGAATAATTTTACATATATGCACCTATTTGTGTCCATATCTAGCCATATCTAGAGGGAGCAAGAGGAAGTAGGGAAGGAAAAAAAAGAAATTTACGTGATAATTGTGTTGCATTTTTTTAAAGGAATAGCAATAGCAAGTTGTGCATAGTAAATTTGCAGTTTCATGTACAATCATCATTTTATTGTTCTATGTTATGAAAATGCTTGTTTTACTCCATAAATTAAAAGCAAACTTTTTTTGTTTTTTTTTTTGATGAGGCAGTTGGGGTTAAGTGACTTGCCCAGGGTCACACAGCCAGTAAGTGTTAAGTATCTGAGGCCGGATTTGAACTCAGGTCCTCCTGACTCCAGGGCTGGTGCTCTATCCACTGCACCACCTAGCTGCCCCTAAAAGCAAAATTTTTAAAGTTGTTTTTTTAAAAACTGGAAATAAAGTACACAACTATCTACTGGAGAAGCATTAAACAAATTATGGTATATAAAGGTAATGTAATATTGTTGTGCTGTAAGAAACTACGAATATAAGACTATGAAAACAGAAAGGCATGGAAAGACATAAACTTATGCAAAGTGAAGTAAAGCAAAGAAAATAAGATACACAATGATTATAATAAGATAAATGCAAAATAACTAAAAATGAATTTTACAAAATTACAAATAACCAATTTGATCACAAAGAAGCGATATGAGAAAACATCCTCCCCATTTCTTTCCAGAGTTAGGGGGTCCATAAGTGTAGAACATAACACATATTGTAAGACTTTTTTCAATGTACTGATAAACGTGGCTGATTTTTTTTCTCTTTCTCTTTTGTTTATTTTAAGAAAAATTCTTTGTTATGAGAGATGTCTCTGGAAGGGGTGAAGAGAGGGATGTAGAAGAAATTTTAAGTGATATTAAAAACAAAAGTCATTAGTATAATTTTATTTTTTTAAACTTCACTGTTTTACTTCTGTCCTAAATTTTAGTTTTCTTTAAAAAATTATTTTTGGGGGCGGCTAGGTGGCGCAGTGGCTAAAGCACTGGCCCTGGATTCAGGAGTACCTGAGTTCAAATCCGGCCTCAGACACTTGACACTTACTAGCTGTGTGACCCTGGGCAAGTCACTTAACCCCCATTGCCCCACCAAAAAAAAAAAATTATTTTTGTTGCAACCTGAAATACATGTATGCTGTTAACTGTAAAATATTGAATGTAGGGTAAGTTTATAGGGCTAAACACTAGAGAAACTACCTACCTAAAAGGACCTAAAGGGATAGAAAGAATAAAACTGAAATGTTTTCCTAAGTAGCATATCCTTCTGATTGCTATCTGATTGATAGATAGTGGGTACATGTACATCTTTTGGGGTTACTCCCAAATCTGTGCTCCCAACCCATCCTTTTCCCCAGAGCTCCAGCTCCATATTTCTAAGTACAAAATTGATAAACATATACAAACCAGATCGCTGTGCTCCCTAAAGCAAACTCATGAACTAAAAATACTTTTTAAAAAAGTTTCCAGGTGCATCTAGGTGGCTCAGTGGATAAAGTGCCGGCCCTGGATTCAGGAAGACCTGAGTTCAAATCTAGCCTCAGAAACTTGACACTTACTAGCTGTGTGACCCTGGGAAAGTCACTTAACCCTCATTGCCCTGCCCCCCCAAAAAAAGTTTCCTCCTCAAACTGTTTTAGGGGAAACCTTTTTGGTTCTGATAGGGTTTCTGCTTGAAACATACGTGAAAAATGCCAAGAAGGGTTAGTAACTAGTTATTTAACTGAATCCTTCAGGTGTTTTTAAAAAATAATTATATATAATCTAATGGGGTTCCCTGAAAATAAAAGTTGTAATTGTGTACCAAAATAACCATCAAACCCACTGTCTTTGCTATAGATGTTGGTTGCAGACCATGCATAACTTCAGTCAATATAAAGAACTCTTAGAGATTGGTCTAAATTTATCACATGACTGAAAAGTTTCTTTTTGATTAGTTTATATTCAATCATCAAATGTATTCAATCATGTAAATGTACATGGGCCACACTTAAAGGTCCCCAATAGCTGCCCGGCAACATCACTGACATGAGCAAATACAGTTTAAAGTCAGAACATTCCAGCTTTCTGGTATAGGATCATATGACCTGATTCAAATATGTAGAGGCCAAATTTAATATGGGGAGAGTTAATTGGGTGACACTGTAATATTGGGGTTCAGAAAATAATGAGGGACCTCTAGATCCAAAACTTCCTCCCCTCCGAACTGCCTTAACATAAGAGTTTATCATTCTAAGATCTTGTAAGAAACAATAAATAGGTTTACCATCTGGCCCAAGCTTGGGTTTTTTAACTGGCAAAATGGGAGTATTGCATGGAGAATGATGGCATGGAACAATAATACTCTGGCTTTTCAAAGCCTCAATTATAGGGGTGATTCCTTCTATAGCTTCTTTAGACAATGGATACTGTGGAAGGTATAGGGGTGGTCCCCATTTAACTTTAATGGTAACAAGCATAGCAGATTTAAGAAGCCCCACCTCAGTAAAAGATGAGGCCCATAGGGACTCAGGAATGTCAGAGGGGATTTTGGATGTATCCCCTACTGTTCCTTGAGTGTCTGTAATCAAAACTGGTAATAAATGAATAGTATCCTCTGGCAATTGTAGGGAGACAGCCCCATCTGGAGCACAAGATATGGTTGCTATAAGTTTACAAAGAAGATCACGACCTAATAGATTTACAAGAGCATCAGGCATAAGCAAAAATGAATGTTCTACTGTTAAAGGCCCCATAGATACCATGCAAGGGATTAATTCTGCCACTCTTTGAGCTCTGCCAAATTCCATTATTTTACCATAGATAGGATTTGATGATTGAATAGAGACCATTCAAATCAAACTTTTGAGTCACATGTGATCAATTTCAGTCCATCTCTACTGATTTCCTATAGTGGCAGAAAACACATACACATGCAACCACATGATGCATCCCACACAAACAATGAAGTAGATGGGTTTGCTGTGTGGGTCCATCCAGTACAATGACTGTTACCTTGAAGAATACTCAAGACCACATTAGAGAACCTCAAGGATTTGGGGAATTCAATTTGAAAACTACTTTGCTAAGCCACATATTTTCTTTGACTAAAAGGAATTGATAGTTGGCATCTCTTTCAATAAGTGTGTAATCATCAAAAGACTAAGTAATGGATTAATAGCATAATTGTTATATTGCATAAAATAGGAATTGGCCTTGGGCTTTTAAAATGTGATAATAATTTCTGTGCTGACACAGCCATTTTTCCTGTGTTATACTTAATATATCACTTTTAAAATGTATGCTCAAAAAGTACTTCCTGAAAAAGCTTTTGGGATATGTGGTCTGACATCTCTGAGTTGAGATAATAACACTACTGATTTTTATACAAATTTTTCAGAATTTCCAAATGAATGCTGTCCCTTAAAGTAGGGTTTTCCTCTCCACAAGGAGAAGCTTTGCATCTATTCCAATGGCGGTTTCATTGCTCAAAATGTTTTTGTAATTCATACTTTGAGAACTGCCCTCAGACACTATAGTATAACAGCTAACATTTATATATTGTCTACTATATGCCAAGCACTGTGTTAAGTACATTACTAACCCTAAATTCATGCTCATTTGATTCTCACAGCAACCCTATTATTATCCCCATTTTACTGATGAGGAAACTGAGACAGATAGCGGTTAAGGGACTTGCTCAGGGTCACACAGCTAGGAAGTAGGTTGGATTGGAATTCAGACCTCCTGACTTCAAGCTCAGTGCATGCCCTATCTGCTTGTAACTGTTTATTCAGTCAGTTATTAGCTTAATGACACTGGTAAAGTCGTTTAACCTCTCTCAGAGTTTCCTCTTCTCAAAAATGGGCATAATAGTAGAACCACCAAGCTCTCAGGGATATGGTGAAGATTAAGTAAGATAACATGTGTAAGGTGCTTTGCAAACCATTTGTTGTTATTGTTGTTATCCTCTGAAAGAGGTCTTTGGAATCACAAAATGTCTGAGCTAGAAGTGAGCCCATAAATCCATTCATCCAACCCCCTCATTCAAGATGAGAATCTTTAAGACCCAGAGATGTTAGTTAATTTGCCCAAGGCCACACAGCTGGTTGGTAACAGAACCGAGACTAGAATCCAGACACTCATTCCACTCTACCACATCTGCGTCTTTTTGGAGTCATTTGGGATCAACTCTGAAGGACAAGGTAAGTTATGCAGTGCTGTTCCTTAGGTGATAATTGGGGTATCATTATGAAGTAATGAGGAATTGCTCCTAAACTTGATTCCACAAAAGAACCTCCAGAAATAGTTTGACCACCTGCAGCATTATTGAAGCCAGTGTCTAGGTCTCCAGTGCAACTACATGGAAGGGATAGTGTGCTTCTTAAAGGAAACAGTCTTATCATTTTACCTGGCATTTTCTCTGTTCACATTAAATTCCCATGGATCAGCAGGCATGGTTTTATTTAAATAAACATCTCCTCCACTAGAATTCTGCTGTGATGCTTCATCATGGTGGTGGAGGTGACTCAGCATTCTCAAAGGCTAGTCTCCATAGCAATCTCAGGTCGGTCATACTCAGCTGAAAATATTTGAGTTTGGACCAGCAATGGACTAGACATCTATCTTTCAAATATGTGTCCATCTAAGTTCAAAGAGGCTCATGAGCAGATTAGTCATAGAATCACAGCTAGGTGGCACAGTGGACAGAACGCAAGGCTTAAAATCAGGAAGACCTGAGTCCAAATTCTACCTCAGACAGTTACTAGCTGTGTATGTCATTTAACTTCTGTTTGCCTCAGTTTCTTCATCTGTAAAATGGGGATGATAATAATAGCATCTATCTACCAGGGTTTTTGTGAGGATCAAGTAGGATCATAATTGCAAAACAGTCAACACAGTCATAGTAAAGATTTATTAAGTGCCTACTATGATGAAGATAATTAGGTACAGTGTCCCTAAAGTCCTAGTGTAGTTGTATAAAGCTTAGAATATGCATTTAGACTTTTAGGACGCCCTATTTTGGGCATTTAGCACAGCAATTCTCAAAAACCATCTTCTAAGTAGTTAGAAGAGTTGAGATCTTCCTCAGAGCATAAGGACTATCCTTGAAGCACCAAAATATGCAAGCATCTGCTATGCCAAGTTTGCACAGTCAAGGGTTTCACTTTTACTTTAAACAAGGTCATTTAAAGGAAGGCAAGGTAATATTATTTAGAGCTAGAAAGGACTTTAGAAGCCTTCTAGTCCAATCAATCAATTAGTAAGCATAGATCAAGCATGAGGAAACTGAGGCCTGGGGAGGAGCAACTCCTAGGTCACACAGGGAGTAAAAGTGGCAGAACTAGGATTCAGACCTCAGTCCTCTGGCTCCTGATCCAGAGTCCTGTTGTCTAGAAGACATTCAAAAGCAGTGAATTTCTTCTCTTACCTCTCCCAATAAGTGAAGGGCTAAAGCACAGAGTGCTAAACTCCTCCCAAAGCCTTCCTGGTGACTCCATTTTCCATCAGCTGCTCCACTTGGCCACAACTCCAAGGAATAACATGCCCCTTGATGGGTGCCCCCTCCTCCCACCTAGTTTTTCTGATTTCTTTTGTGTGTTGTCTTTTCCCATTAGGTTGTAAGCTCTTTGCAGTCAGGGACCATCTCTTTTTCTTATTTGTATCCCTAGTACTTAACACTTTGCCTGGCACATAGTAGATACTTCGTAAATCTTTATTGAATTGAGATTGTGGTCCTTTGCAATTTTTATGGGAGGTGTGTTCCGTAATTCCTAATATCAACTCAACAATCAGACACTATGCTAGGTGCTGGGATACAAAGGCAGAAATTAAATAATCCCATATTGCAAGTGGCATCATTTGCTTTGTTAGCAAAAGCCATAGCACTTCACCAGATTTACTATAAATGCAACTTGATATTTTTACTAAAAGCTCATCACACTTGTGAGTAATGATAATAATTCATATTTTATATTGTTTTCCAGTTTACAGAGGCACCATGACATAATGGATAGACAGATGGCCTCATAGTCAGGAAGACCTATGATCAGGTCCCACCTTGGATAGCTAGTGGCTATGCATTCCTGTCAGTGTACTAGGCAACTACCAGGTACAGGAAGACTGCCAACCTGCATTGGTAGAGGGTGTTTCCCCATTTGGAAAATTCCTAAAACAGCAAAACCACAGGTCTAGTCTCTATCCTTACTTTTTTCTCAGTTTCCAAAGCACTTATCTCACAATTCTGAGAGTTCCATGGTGAAAATATTAGTCTCTTTATTGATAATAGGAATGAGCTCAGAGATGCTATATGACTCATCCAAATTTATCTAACCTTAATCATGAGTTTTAGGGATGCTTTTTGGTTTTGCATAAAAGTCATTCCTGGATATAGTTCCCATCCCCATATACCTCTGACATTAAACCTTCCCTAGTAACAACTATTAAACAAAAACAATCAGTACAGTGACCATGTCTGACAACATATCCAATACTCTGCTCCCATAGTTGCCCCCACACATTTCTGCCATTTACATAGTCATCACACTAATGAAAGTAAGCATTGGGGCAGCTAGGTGGTGCAGTGGATAGAGCACCGGTCCTGGATTCAGGAGTACCTGAGTTCAAATCCGGCCTCAGACACTTAATACTTACTAGCTGTGTGACCTTGGGCAAGTCACTTAACCCCAATTGCCTCACTAAAAAAAAAAAAAAAGAAAAAAAAAGAAAGTAAGTGTTAAGGGTAAAATTCTAGCTAATCTGTCTAAAATATCTAATGAGTAGTCGCCAATAAATTATAAGCTTTAGCAAGAGTTAGACTTTTAAGCATTTATTAAAGAGAATAAGAATTTGGTAAAGAGAGAGAGAAAGGCCTACATTCATCTATCTATTAAAGGGAGAGCACATTTCTAGCTCCCTTCTCTGCCAAAGTCCCCAGGAAAGAGCCCCAGTCAGAGCGCCAGGCTCCCCCCTTCTTCCTCCCACAAGCAAATGTCACTTCTTGACGCCAAAGAAAAGACTCCTGGTCTTGCCCTCAAAGACCTTCACTTCATGGTGGAGCTTTCCTATAGTAAGTCTCCAGTAGGTGGCATCATTCCAATCATTACATAAGAAAGAGGGAAGGCTGCTTCATTAGCTGTTTTCTACAACTTAGAGACTTAGTTTGATCACCACAATTCCTCAGAATTTAGTTTCTATGTAAGGTTCTTCATTTTCATTAGGATAGTGATGGTGTATATGTTCTACTGGTTTTGCTTATTTTATATTGGATCAGTTCATACAAATGGTCCCATACTTCTATTAATTTCTTATATTTGTTATTTCTAACTCCACAAAACAATTCCAATGCATTCATATCATATTTTATTCTGCCATCAGCCAGCAGGCACTTTGTTTCTATCTGTTTGCTACCACAAAAAAGGTGGGGGTGGGGGGGTGCCCTGGATCTTTTCAATAGTAGGATCACTGGGTCAAAGTGTAGGAAGTTTAGTCACTTTTCTTGCATAATTCTAAATCATTTTCTGTAACACTTGAACTAATTCATAACTCTACCAAACAATGGATTGATATGCCTGTCTTCCCATTGTTCCTCCAACACTATTTCTTCTTGATTCATCTCTGCCATTTTGATAGGTATGAAGTGAAATCTAAAGTTATTTTAATTTGCATTTCCATCATTATTGATTTGAAGTATAAAGTCACTTATAGTTTGAAGTTTTTTAGAAAACTTTTTATTCATATATTTTAATCTCTTCTATTAGAGATTTTGAGGCAGCTACCTGGCTGGGCCTGGAGTCAGTCCTGAATTTAAATCTAGCCTCAGGCATTTATTTGCTGAGTGAAACTGGGCAAGTCACTTAACCTTTGTTTTCCTTAATCCACTGGAGAAGGAAATAGTGAACCACTCCAGCATCTTTGCCAAGAAAACCCCATGCACAGTATGTCATGAAAAGTTGGATACAACTGCATGACAGACTAACAAATTAGAGAAATATCCTTGCATTTCTCTATTTGTGTTAATTATCTATTTAATTTAGATATTAGATTTTATCAAATGAGATAATATTTGTAGAGTATTTCACAAACCTTAATGTTCTCTATATATGTAAATTATTATTATTGTTGTTGTTGTTATATTTCATATAAAGATTTTCCCCACTCCCTAGTTTCTATTATAATTCTAGCAGCATTTTTTTTGTATAAAATCTATTTGATTTTAATTAAATTAAAATCAAAATGGTCTATTGTGTCTTCTGTGATCTCCTCTATCTCATTTGGTTAGAAATTTTCCTTCTGCATAATTTTGAATGGTACTTACTTTAATTCTTTATTTTTGTTAATGATATGAGTTTTGATATTTGGATTGAATTTCATCCAGAGCTTTTTATGGTCCTGGTCTAACTTTCTGTCCAACCATTTTCCAGTCTTCTTAGTATGTCTTTTTTTTTTTTAAGTGAGGCAATTGGGATCAAGTGACTTGCCCAGGGTCACACAGCTAGTAATTGTCAAGTGTCTGAGGCTGGATTTGAACTCAGGTACTCCTGACTCCAGGGCCTGTGCTTTATCCATTGTGCCACCTAGCTGCTCCTAGTATGTCTTGTTCAATAGAGAATCATCCTTCCAGAAGTTTATATTCTTATATTTATAGAACATTGATTATGATTGCTTCTGAGTATTGCTTCTCTAGCCTGTTCCACTCATCTATTTTTCTACTGGTAACTAAAGGACCAAATATCTTTGATGATTATTGCTGGATAAAATAGTTTGAGGTCTGGTGATGCTATGCCAAACCCAGGTCTTCTGATTGCCAGACCACTTTGGTTTTTTTAAAACTTTAATCCTGAGATATGACATAATAATAAAAAGAAAGTTCAAACAACACTGTATGTATGTCTCTTAATTATTTTCTATAGGAAAATAACTATTATACTTATAAGAATTCTTAATCTCAATATAATATAATTAACCTCTTAGAAAAGACACTTTGTTCATAAAGCTAAAGAGGTTTCAGGATGGTATTGTAGGAAAAGCACTAGATTTAAAGTCAGAGGCTGTAGGTATTGTGGCATTGGGGATGTTTCTTTATTTTTAAAATGAGGATTATAACCCTTTTATTATCTAAGTGTTGCTCTGAAGATTAAATGAAAGGTTTCATGAATAACATTTCTGTTAAGATGTTTCATGATACATAGTGCCTAAGTATATTATAGAGGACCAGAAAATACCCATGATTTCAGATAGTTGGTATAGTTGACCACTTCCTCCTTCCCACATACCCATACATAGGTGAGATACTTCCAAAGGAAGCTGTGTAAACTCCTTGGCTGAAGCCAGGAATGGTTTGAAATATTGTGGGACAAAAAGCAACCTTTTCTAGGTCACTTGAGTACTTGTAATTATATAACTCCCCCCAGGTGGGTCACTTAAATACATGTGGATTTCTGGACAAAGGACAGTAGCTATAACTTTGAACAAATGCTAACCATACATTTTTTAAAAATAAAATCCCACTTAGGAAAATGAATTGTGTTTTTCTCCTTTTTACAAAATGCTTAGATAACAAAACTGAAAGCTTTGTGATTATTGGGCAGGGCAGGAGAAGAGAAAAAAAAGTGCTGACATACTCCTTGGATTATAGACAATCCACAATGTAGAAAAGAATCTTTCTTCCAAATCCTAAAAATGTCACACTGTTCTCTTACCTAAAGCCATCTTTAAAAGTAAATCATTCATATATGGCAAACTCAATCTCCAGTTGTTTTTCCCCTTTATATGGATGATCAAGGTGGGAAATAAGGTAATACTCATAACTGCCACATATATGGTCTTTTAATTTACTTAATTCTTAATTCTAAAAATTATTTCTCACTTGATTCTCATAACAATCCTTAGAGGAGGATTATTATCCCTCCTTTAAAGACAAGAAAACTGATGCTCCCAGTCAATTCTCTTCCCACTATATAAAGAAGGAATGCATTGGAGTACCAAACCAAATTCCTTCCCACCCCTTTCCCTTCCACCAAATAAACAGGATGTGTTGTTTTCATTATAAAAGAGAAAGTATTGAAACTGTGCTTCTTTTTTAAAGTACCCTTCACATAGCCATTAAGTGAATGTGTACCTTTGCTGAATCTTTCTTGGAAAACAACCCATTTTCATGTTCAGGAACAGTTCATGGTCTATTAACTAAGAAAATCTGAAGACTTCTCAAATCGGTTGACAGAGTCAGGGCAGGAAGGTTGGGAGAGATCTTGATTATATCTACCCACAGGGCACTCAGAAACAGCATGAAGAGGTGATTCCCTTGTGGTTTGGGTGCTGACTCAGGGCTGAAGTATCAGAATAAAGATTAAACCCTGACAAAGGCTAATTCAGAGGCATAAAGAGAAGTTTTTGAGGTGACCTAGCAAAAACCTCATTTTTAAATATGGACTCAATGATCGAGTTTAATGAAAGTAAAAACTAAAAGTCCAAGAATGTTAAAACTTTTCCAGAAGAAATATTCTCCCCTGATTCTGTTTCTCTCTACCTGCAATATATTGTACCTCCAAACTGTGCTTAAAGCATCAGAAAACATCTATCACCATCCAACTCTCCCATACCAGCCCCTGAGGGTGTTAATCCACTCTTTTTTAGAACTACTATCCTAATACAAGTCATTCCCCAATTGATAAATGTTTAAATTTTATGAACAGTCATATAAAAATGGTCTAAATCATTAATCAATTAGAGAAATGTAAATTAAAACAACCTTGAGGTCCCACCTCACAACTATCAGATTGACTAATATGACAGAAAAGGAAAATTATAAATGTTGGAGAGGATGTGAGAAAATTGGGACATGGGTGCATTGTAGGTGGAATTGTGAACTGATCCAACCACTCTGGAGAGCAATCTGGAACCATGCCCAAAGGGAAATCACACTGTGCATCCCCTTTGATCCAGCAATACAACTACTAGGTCTGTATCCCAAAGAGATAATAAAAAAGGGAAAAGGACCTTTTTGTTCCAAAATATTTATTGCTCTTTTTGTGATGGCAAAGAATTAGAAATTGAGGGGATGCCCATCAATTGAGGAATGCCTGAACAAGTTGTGGTATATCGATGTAATAGAATATTCTTGTACTATAAGAAATGATGAGCAGTAGATTTCAGAAAAACTTGGAAAGACTTACATGAAATGATGCAAAGTGAAATGAGCAGAACCAGGAAAACATTGTACACAATAAAAGTAATGTGCTGTAATCAACTATGAATGACTTGGTTCTTCCAAGCAATAAAATGATCTAAGACAATGCCAAAGGACTCATGATGGAAAATGCTATTCAAATCCAGAGAAAGAATTGTTGGAGTCTGAATATAGATCAAAGCTACAATTTTAACTTTTTTTTTGTATTTTTTCCCTTTTGGTCCGTGTCTTTTTTCACAACAGGACTAATATGGAAATATTTTATATGATTACACATATGTAACCTATATCAAATTATTTACCATTTTAAGGAAAGGACAGGGAAGGGAAGGAGGGGAAAAATTTGGAACTTGATTTTTTTAAAAATGAAAGCTAAAAACTGTCTTTATGTGTAATTGAAAAAAAAAATTAAATACTACTTAAAAAAAAAAAAAAACTATCACCCTGGCTCCAGGACCCATATAAAAAAATGCTTAACATCCCATGCATCCATATACTTCAGCCATCTTGCTATCAACCCTACTACCAGACCACACACACACACACACACACACACACACACACACACACACACTTACTCTGGACAGAGTTATCACAGAAATACTATCATTGTTCCTGGAAAGATTGTCTCAATTGACTTCCCTAAGAATCAACTCACCATCAATAAGATCTCCCAGATAGCCTTTTCCTGCTAAATCATCACTCATATGTTTGTTCTCACTCTCTTCTGAAATGTAATCTCCTCAAGGGCAGGAGATGCCTTCCTTTTGTATTTTGTATTTGTATCTCCAGAGCTAAGCACAACACCTACAACATAATACAACCGTAACAAATGCTTTTTTTTCATTTGTTCATTCATTCACTTGCACCAGATATCCACATACCAGGGAATCTGCCAAGACTCACTCCCCATTTCCTAATCCAACTCTGCTTCCTTCAGTTTTGCTATCAAAGCATTATGTGAAAAGTTGAAAAATAACATCACATTTGTTACAGTCAGACCCAAAGGAAACTCTAACTTGTCCATGATTTGTTTCAAGAAATTCATCAAGAGTAGGCTTCTATTTTTGACTCCTGCCTTTGTCTCCCACTGTTCTTGAAATTTCTATGTCATACGGACTGCAGTACTGCAGATATGACATCTTCAAGTCCTTTGGTGGAAAACATTTTTATAGGATTCGATTAGCTATGCATTTAGTTCTGTTAAGATTAAATTCAATCTCTTACAAGTATTTTTGTATTATTAATCCTTTACATTCTCATAAGGAATATCATCATTTCATGAAAAGAACTGTATCACTACTATGATCCCTCTATGGTCTGGGTTATGCTATAAAGTTGAGTGTTATACTTAGAATCAGAAGAACTGGGTTCAAATTCATTCTAAAATATTTGCTAAGGTGGAGACATGATTAAGTTACTTACTTTATCTGAGCCTCAGTTTCTTCATCTATAAAATGGGGATAATATTATTTGTATGACCTACTTCAGGAAGTTGTTATGGAATTAAAATGAAATTGCATATAAATATATATGCACACATACATATACATATAATAATACATATATTTATATTTCAATCCTTAAAACACTATGCTATTACTTTATTTTGATCCTGTGATTTCATTGCTATGAGGAATTCCTGTTAAATAAACCCCCTCTACCAATGTATTTCAGTATCTGCTCATTAATTTATGGTCTTAGAGCATTATTTGGCCTACTAAAAGGGAAAATTACTTGCCAAGGGCCAAAAAGCACAGGGCCATGTGTCAGAGGTGGGACACAAACTGTGGTTTTCTTGAATACTAGTCATATTGCCTGCCTATCATGATCATCATCATTAACAATCATTCTTTCCAAAGTTTTTTGCTCTCAAATCCATTATCTACATTTCAGATATTTGTGTTTCCCCTTTGAGAATATGGAAAATGTATCTAGGGGCAGCTAGGTGGCACAGTAGATAAAGCACAAGCCCTAGATTCAGGAGGACCTGAGTTCAAATCCAACCTCAGACATTTGACACTTACTAGCTGTGTGACCCTGGGCAAGTCACTCAACCCTCACCCAAAAAAAATAATAATTTAAACTCCTTCAGCTCAGTGACTATAGTATCTATATATAGTATCTCTAATCATCACATTATTTCAGGTAGGGCTCAGGCTAAGGCCCAATTACAGTTCTAAGATGCTAAGATTTCGTGACTGACATCACCAACAACAAATATTTTTTGAACCTAACCAACCATCCTACTTTGAGACAGTTGGTTCCTCAGTTTGGTCCATGTGCTTCAGGACCAAGGCTGTCCTAGATGATAGAAGTCCAAAGTTTGACCCTGTCAATCAATTAATTAGTACCTCAACAAACTGGAATAGCAATAGAAAGATTTTGCTCATCATAAGCCCTGCATCACAACCTCTGTGACAAGATAACTTTTCCCCCACATCTCTAAGGACTTGTCTATAAAGGTTGCTAGTGCAAAGAGATGCCCCTTTTAGATGTAGACTGTTTTGCTAAGGGAAAAGGGCAGAACCAAGGACAGCTATGAGAAATACTGGAAAAATCAGCTAGGGTTTGGGAAGAGACCTCAGAGCTTTCACTGCTTCCAGCTACTTGCAAGAACTTACTAGGCCACAAGAACAAAAATTTAGAGCTGGAAAGAACCTTAGGGATCACAAGGTCCAAGACTTTCATTTTATAGATGAAGAAACTATTGCACAAAGAAGTTAAACAACTTACTCTGTGTCACACAGCCAGTAAGTAACTGAGGCAGGATTTGAATTCAAGTCTTCCTGACCCAAAATCCAGTACTCAATCCACTATGTCACTTGCTGACTCACTGGAGAAAGACACGTTTGGTTTTTTTACTTTGCTTTTCCCTGTTGCATGAGAGGTGGATGATTATAACTATGCCCATTCTCTCTCCATGGACACTGTGCATCACTGAGATAGTGCGTGCCTGTTTTATTAATAGGATGCTATTATTATTTTTTGCTTTGCCTTCTGCTTAGTAAATCTTTCTGATTAAGAGTTAAGGGAGGGGCAGCTAGATGGTGCAGTGGATAGAGCACCAGCCCTGGGGTCAGGAGTACCTGAGTTCAAATCCGGCCTCAGACACTTAACACTTACTAGCTGTGTGACCCTGGGCAAGTCACTTAACCCCAATTGCCTCACTTTAAAAAAAAGAGTTAAGGGAAGGGCAGCTAGGTGGCTCAGTGGATAAAGCACCAGCCCTGGATTCAGGAAGACCCGAGTTCAAATCTGGCCTCAGACACTTGACACTTACTAGCTGTGTGACCCTGGGCAAGTCACTTAACCCTCATTGCCCCTCAAAATTAATAATGATAATAATAATAATTTTTTTAAAGAGTTAAGGGACTTCAGTTCAGACTCAATAGTCTGTTCTGTTAAATAGAAAACACTGATAGGTGCTTGGGAGGTGCAATTTACAGAAGCAGGAATGTAATCCATCCACCAGGGTTACCCCTCTACAACTCAAAGCTAACTTTAGCAGTTGTAGAATGCCTAGACCTGTCAGTATGCAAGTGCAGGTTAGGGCAAGTAAGCCAATTCAAAGAAAAGAGAGAAAAGGGTTGCAGTGTCATGCCTATGAGATACTAGCCATGGTACTTTATTATTACAATAATATTTTACAGGAATTATAAGAGTAATTAATTACAATAGTTAACATTAATATAGCATCTACTATGTGCCAGGCCCTGTGCTAAGTGCTTTATAATTATTATTTCATTTGATTCTCATGACAACCTTGGGAGACAAGTGTTACTATTATCCCCATTTTATAGATGAGGAAACTAAGGCAGACAGAGGATAAGTGACTTGGCTAGGGTCACACAGGTAATACATGTCTGAGGTCAGGTTTGAACTCAAGTCTTCAGGAAGACCTAAGCTCAAATCTGGCCTCAGATACTTAGCAGGTATGAGACCCTAGCCAAGTCACTTAACTTCTGTCTGCCTCAGTTTCCTCATCTGAAAAATGAGCTAGAGAAAGAAATAGCAAACCACTCCAGCATCTTTGCAAAGAAGACCTAAAATGGGGTCACAAAGAGTTAGACATGACTGAAACAGCTGAACAACTTCCTGACTCCAGGCTCAGCACTCTATCCACTGTATTATCTATCCTATATGAGCCTCACAACAACCTTTTAAAAGTAAGTAGCACAAGTGTCATTATCCCCATTTCACAAAGATTATATTAATCAATAAAAATAACTTATTAAATGCTTACTATATGACAAGAACTGTGCTGAGTTCTGGGGACTCCAAGGAAAAATAGTCACTGTTCTCAGGTAATTCAAGTTCTATACATAGAGATACATATAGAGATATATGTGTGTGTTATATATGCATGTGTATATATGTATATAATTACTACTATGTGACAGTAAAAAACAATAAGAGACTTTTTTCTAAATGTACACAAGGAGACAGGTATGAAGGCAGAAATCTGGCATAGTTGACAGTGAAAATGTGGACAGGGCCCATTATGGATAGACTTGGCAACAATCTATTTACAAGTAAATGCTTCTTTTGTGGGACTACATTATAACATCAGAGGGTACATAAAATGAGGATGGAAAAAAGAAGAATAAAAAGGAGTAAATGATGTGTTGGGGTCAAATTAAGGGCTAGCAATAAGGGAAAGGTGACTTCTGTGGTCTCAGAAAGAGAAGAGTCTGCAGAGGAGTGAATAAAGGAGGAAAGATTGGAAGTGAAAGGAAAGGAAAAAGGCCTTACTTTGGATGAAGGAAGGGGTTCATTCCATTGATGAATATTCCTTTGGGTGAAGGGAGATGGTCTGTGCAAAAAAGTGAGGATTTTAAATGGATGAGATTTGGTATATGAATAGGTCTTCTTGTCTTACATTGGAAGGGGAGTATTTGGAACCTCTGGGGACAATTGGCACCTGGAGGAGTAGGAGAACATAGATACAGGAAAGAGATTTCAAGGGAAAGGTAAGGGAGGGGAAGTACACAATAAAAGGTATAGATCAGTGGGTGTTGCAAAATCAAAGATGTGGGGCAGAGGCCTTACCTTGGTGCACAGTGTCCTCTCTGACATGTGACAATTGACATTGTTCTAGGAGTAAAGCACAATGGAAAAGGGGAATCTATGAGACAAACCCTACAAGGCAGTGGGAGAAAGCACCTAAAGGAGAGACCCTAGAATGGATACCTTGGAAGCTTTGATTGAATGAATAGTACAGAGAAAAGAAAGAGATCAGATAATTATAGAGATTATGAATCAGAAAATGAGTCTAAAATAGACAGAGAGGATAGATGATGAAGGGAATAAGGGAAATACTTTTGGGTAAGAGGAGCAAAAAAATGAAATTTAAAAAACTAATGAGGGGCAGCTAGATGGTGCAGTGGAAAGAGCACTGGCCCTGGAGTCAGGAGTACCTGAGTTCAAATCCTCAGACACTTAACACTTACTAGCTGTGTGACCCTGGGCAAGTCACTTAACCCCAATTGCCTCACTAACAACAAAAAACAAACAAACTAACAAAAAAACTAATGAACAGGATTAGCTATAGAAGAAGAGAAGAAGGGGGAATCTACTTGGCCATCTTAGGAAAAAAGAGGGGGAGGAAATTTAACCAGATAAAAGAGAAAAAAAGGAACTAATAAAATGCTAAAGAGAAAGGGGTAACAAATGAGAAGATTAGATGAGGCATGAGGGGAAGAGAACCAGTGGGAACAGGACCACCTTGAAAAGATTAAATTAAAGTATTCGAAGGAGCATAATAATATACTGTAATTATTGAAATGATGCCACCTGCTGGAGACTTACTGTAGAGGAGCTCCACCTATGAGGTGAAGGTCTCTGAGGGCAAGACCATGCGTCTTTTCTTTGGTGTCAGGAAGTGATGTTTGCTTGTGGGAGGAAGAAGGGGGAGCCTGGCACTCTGACTCTCTCTCTTTCCTGTGGACTCTGGCGGAGGGTGGAGCTAGGAATGCTCTCTCCCTTTAATAGATAGAGGAATCTAGGCCTTTCTCTCTCTCTCTTTACAAAATTCTTATTCTCCTTAATAAATGCCTAGAAGTCTAACTCTTGCTAAAGCTTATAATTTATTGGTGACCACTCATTATCTAACCTGTCACTTTTTAAAAATGTTATTAGATTGTTTAAGTCATTCCCACATATGTTTCTAAAACATTTTTGTTTTCATCTTTCTCCTTTTCTACTATAAATACTGTAAAATGTTTTAGAAACATATGTGGGAATGGCTTAAACAATCTAATAACATTTTTAAAAAGTGACAGGTTAGATAAGAAAACAAAACCCCACACTCTATTTCCTTACAAGAAATACATTTGAGGGGTAGCTAGGTGGTACAGTGGATAAAGCACTGGCCCTGGATTCAGGAGGACCTGAGTTCAAATCCGGTCTCAGACACTTGACACTTACTAGTTGTGTGACCCTGGGCAAGTCACTTAACCCTCATTGCCCTGCAAAAGCAAACAAAACAAACAAACAAAAAACAAGAAATACATTTGGAAAAACAAATACATACACAAACTAAAACTGGGGTTGAAAAAAATTATTATGCATCAAGTGAATCCTAAAAAGCAAGAACTGTCATCATGCTACCTGACAAGTCAAAAACAAACATTCAAAAATCAAAAGGGATAAACAAGTAAATTATTTTAAGTTGGAAGAAACCATTAACAAAAACCTAATATCAGTAATAAACTTTTGTGCTCCAAATACCTTAGAATACAAATTCAAAATGGAAAGATTATCTGAGCTTCTATAAGATATAGTCAGTAACATAATAGTGACAGGAGGCTTTGATATCCTTCTCTTAGTTTTGGATAAGTCTAATAGAAAGATAAAATGCAAAGCATGTAACTGAGCAAATTTGTTGGGAAAATAGAATTCAAAGACTTGTGGAATCTTCTAAATGGAATAGCAAAGGAATATACATATTTCTCTGTATCATATGGAACTTTTACAAAAAGTGACCATGTACTATGCACAGGAATATTGCTAGCAAATGTAAAATGGCAGAAATAGTTAATACTTATTTTATAAACCATAATGCAATAAAAATAAAAGTTGTTTCAGGATCCAAAACAAAAAAAAAATTCAGACTCAAAAAGAGATTTTAAAATGGAATGTTAAATAATGAGTCAGACAAAGAATGAATCATAGAAACAATAGCCATGTAAAAAAGAATGATAATAACTAAACATCAAACCAAAATTTCTGAGATTCCACTAAAGCAGACCTTAGGGAGAAAATCATAGCTTTTACAAACTTACACCAATAAAATAAAAAAGAAAAGATTAATGAACTGAATATCCATTTTTTGAAATTAGAAAAAATCAACAAAATTAAAATAAGTACAAATGAGGAAATACTAAGTATTAGAGGGGAAATAATTTGTAAACAAAAAAAAAACAACTGAAATCCTAAATAAAACTAACAGCTTGCTCTTTGAAAAGACTAATAAAATGTATAGACTCTTAGCTAATCTGATTTTTTAAAAAGAGGACAGAAAACCAAATCAATAGAATAGCAAAGGAGCAAGGTGAAATCAAAGCAAAACCAGAAGAAATAAAAATAAAAATATTATCACAAAATATTACGCACAGTGATATTCTAACAAAACTGAGAATATGAAGGAAATAGAGAAATACCTTCAAAAATATGCAACACCCAAAATATCAGAAAACAAGAAAGTTAGCCCAATCATAGGAAAGGAAGTATATCTAGCTGTAAAAGAGCTATCAAAAAACCCAAAACAAACAAACACAAACCTCCTGGTAATGTTGGATTCATGAGAGAATTCTATCATACTTTTAAAAACCAGTACCCATACTTAACGAATTATTCTCAAAAATTGAGAATAAACACCTACCAAAATCCTTTTGTGAGACAAATATAGTCCAAATACCTAAACCAGGAAAGTATAAAATACTGTAATAAACACTCTTACCAAAATCCTTTTGTGAGAAAAATATAGTCCCAATACTTAAATCAGGGAAGCATAAAACACAGAAAGAAAACCATAAGTCAATATCATTAATAAGCATTGACACAAAATTTTTTTCAATCTTAATGATATTTTATTTTACTCAAAAAAATTAAACAAAATCCTATCAAATATACTACATCAATTTGTCCAAGGAATCATTCATTATGATCAAATAAGATTTATGGCAAGGATGCAACTATGGTTCAACATTAGGGGGAAAAAATCAACATAATTCATTATAATAAAAACCAAAGCATCCCAAACTACACAACCATCTTGATGGATGCAGGGAAAGACTTTGGCAAAGTACAATACTCAATTATGCTAAAAACCTTACAAAACATAAGCATAGAGGGACCTTTTTTAATAGAAAATGTGAGGGAGGTAGAGCCAATATGGTGGAGTAAAGGCAGAGATTCACCTGAGCATTCCTAAATTCCCCTCCAAACAACTTTAATGTTTCAACATGGATTCTGAAGCAGCAGAACCAAGAAAAGAAGGGGTGAAGCAATTTTTCATCATAAGACAAGTTAGAAGGTCAACAGGAAAGGTCTGTCTTATTGGGGTGAGATTAGAGCACAGTCCAATTCAGGATGAGCCCCAGGAACCCAGTAGCAGGCTTTAAGTTGGACTGGATATGTAGCTATAGCTTCCATCAGTGAATATAAGCAGTATCTATTTTTTTTTTTTACATTTTTATTTTTTGCTTTTGGTGGGGGGGGGGGGACAATGAGGGTTAAGTGACTTGCCCAGGGTCACACAGCTAGTAAGTGTCAAGTGTCTGAGGCCAGATTTGAACTCAGGTCCTCCTGAATCCAGGGCCAGTGCCCTATCCACTGCACCACCTAGCTGCCCCCAGCAGTATCTATTTAAAAAAAAAAACAACTTCATAATCCTAATGCTTTCAGTGATGTAACAAAAGTAATTCTGCTAATACACCTCAGATTGCACACACACACACATAACACATGCACACAGTTTACTCAGTTATTTCTTTTGGGATCCCCCTGAAAGAAAGGAGGCAAGCAATGACTTTTGGCTGTAATTCCTATAAAATACAGATTCTGCAATAAAAAGCCAAAGGCACATACACACATATGTATGTATGTATGTGTATGTTTTTTACTTTAAAACTAATTTAGTGACAGGGGGCAGCTAGGTGGCACAGTGGATAGAGCACTGGCCCTGGATTCAGGAGGTCCTGAGTTCAAATCCAGCCTCAGACACTTGACACCTACTAGCTGTATGACCCTGGGCAAGTCACTTAACCCCAATTGCCCCACCAAAAGCAAACAAAAATTTAGTGACAATAATACTGTGCTTGAGTCATCCTCCCAACCCGTATTTGATGATTTAAATATCTGAGATATAGAACATATATGTGAAATACAAATATGTATGTACATATAGATGGATAGATTGATTGATAGATAGCTAGTGAGATAGATATATAGAGAGAGATAGATGATAGATAGATAGATAGTTCCCTAACCTCATAAAGTTGTTCAAATATGAAACCATATAGAATAACACTGAAGATCTAACTACAGTGTGGTACAGCCCAGACAGATATAAATCTTAGAAAACTGTATATATTATCTATTTCAATAGATTGCCTAGAATTCTAAAGATTAATAACTACTGGACCCCTGGATTAATAACTACAGGACCTTTAAGGTTCCCTTCCCTTTCAATAGTTCACATGAAGCCTGGACCTAAAACCACATCTTCTGACACCACATTTAGCATTCCTTCTTCATCACCAGTCATGTCAAACATGCAGTCTACTGACCACATTTGACCTTCAACACTCCCAAGTGTGACTGAACCAGACTAAAATGTAATTGGGAAGTATAAAAATAAATAAAAATTCAACATAGATAATGTTAATTTGTTGTATTCTAAGTCAACATGTGATCAGCAGGGATTTGTTTCTCTTTGAATTTGATACCACTGGTTCTAGGCAGTTCTGCCTTTGTGGATAAAGGAATGGGCACATAATCTGAAGATGTGGGTCTTAGTCCTTGGTTCTGCCACTTTCTGACTTCATGACCCTGAGCAAATTACCTCACCTCTCTAAGCCTCAGGTTCTTCATCTTTAAAATGGGTAATAATAAAACTTGCACTACCTGCCTCAAAGGGTTGCTATAGAAAGCAAATGAGAATTATGGATAATTTGAGAAATTTTGAGAATCTTTAAGCTCCTACTATTAAGCTATGTTGAATTTTTTGTTTCTTTTCATAAACTCCAAAAGGCAGTGTTGTATAGTAGATAGAGGGCTCACCTCAAAGCCACAAGAACCATGGTTCCCATCTCACCTCTGATCCATATTGGCCATGTGACCATGAGCAAATCATTTACTCTCAATGCCCTAGGCAGTTCTCTAAGTCTATAAGTACAAAGATGTTGACTTGCATTGGGAGAAGTTCCTCACCTAGGAGTTCCCTTTGATAAACTTCATTATAATGTTTACTGTTTGCATAGTGACATGTCTTTTGTAGGGAAAAAAAAAATTCCTACAATCTCCTGAATAACAAAGGCTCAGTGCTTTTATAGGAACCAAGTTTAAAATCATAATGACATAGCAATTTACAATTTTCAAAGGACTTTCTCATAATCTCTACAGGCCGTCCTCCAAACAACTCCAATATACTGCAACAAACACATATCAAGTGCCTAATATATACAAGATGCTGTGCTGGACCCTGAAAAAACAAAAACAAAATGGAAAAAAAAAATCCCTGCCCTAAAGGAGAATATATGTAAACAGATAAGTGTATTACTGATAATTTGAGGAATAGGAAATGGTAATCAATCGATAATAATCAATAAACATTTATTAAGCACTATGTGTCAGGCACTGTGGTAAGCACTGGATATACAAAAAAAAAAAAAGTCAAAACACAGTCCTTTCCCTCAAGAGGTTCACAAACTAATGGATTGTGGTAGCCCAAAAAAGGAAAAACCAAGAAAGATTTCCTGGAGAAGAGGGAACAATAGCCAAGACTTGAAACAAAATAGAAATTCTAAGAGATGGAGGTAGAAAAGGAAGTACATTCTAGGCTCAAGGAAAAGCCTGCTCAAAAGTGTGGAGGTGGGAAATCCTTTGAGGTCAGCAAATAACCCAGTTATAATAGCCAATATTTACATAACACCTTAAGGCTGAAAAAGCTCTCTACCTACATTATCTCATTTAAGCCTCGCAACAGCCCTGTGAAGTAGATTCTATTACTATTACTACTTTACAAGTAGGAAGAAAAAAACTGATGCTTTCAGATGTTGTGACTTACCCACAATAAGACAGGTGATAAGTGTTAGAGGTAGGATGTGAGCCCAGGCTTTCCTGACTCCAAATACATCCCTTTACCTACCACATTTTTTTTTTAGATTTCATCCAAGGCTCTGCAGCATTGATGCATGTGATGTAATTTTCCATGGAGATAAAGCAGACTATGGCACTGCCGCTTAAGCATGCCCTCTCATCCTCTGCTTTAAGTGCATCCCTGCTCTCTCCACTTTTGAGAAGCCCAGGTATCTACTGAACAGTAATACTAATTCTGTAAAATGTTCCACTTGGTCATTTACCTCAGTGTTTAAAAGATCCCTGGAGGAACCAGTATTACCACTCAGATGGATTAGATTATAACCTCCTTGAGGACAGGGAGCTTTTCATTTGTACTTTCTGTATATGTACCTTGGCATGAGACCTGGCACATAAAGATTATTTAATAAATACTTATTGAGCTGAATTGATTTGAGTAGACAGTGGTTGTTTTGTGGTATGATTTTGGAGTCACCATGAAGGTCCTTCTGCCCCCAAAGGATCGCCTGTCTTGGCACTTCCCACATAGGCTGCACTTCTGCCTTTAGAGATTCATTTCTAACACAAGATTATCTATCTGTTCACTTTCCTAGCTACAAGCAGGGTTTTGTGGGAATGGAAGTTTTCACTGAGTATGAAATGACAAGAGGCAGAGATTATTTTAGATTGTGTGATATCATACCCAAAGGGAAAGCTTGGGTGGGCTGCTACCGTCAGTGGAGAAAGGATAATGGGACAAGAGAACTGTTCTTAATAGGGAAAGGGGAACAGAATGGGAAAGCAGGGGACAAACTGTGTTTAATATATCATTCTGCCCAGAAGAGGGCTGGGTCACAGACATTTGAATCTGACCTGCTCATTCTCCTCAGTTTAGGAGCCTTGGTTTTCCTTCAGAATAAATCCATACCCTGTTTTGTAATACAGAGCTCAGAACAGCTTTATACAATGGCCATTCTTGGATACGATTTAGAATCCAGATGTAATGTTTATCATTCTGCTCTTTTTACAGAGGTTTATCAAAAAGTGGGCAATTTCATTTGCCTGTCAACAAAGTTGTTTATGATGAAGTTCCTGGGATTCTTTACATCCGTGGCAAAGGGGTGCTAAATGTGAAGAATCACCACTGAAAATACAGTACTTCATGGACTGCATTTTGCCAAATGAAACTTCAGTCTTTTAGACCTCCATAATTCAATCCCAAGAACAAGAAGAGTGCCTGTAAACCTCATTATTCTCCTTCAGAATGAAAATGAAATGGACCTAACTGATCCTTTTCATCCAGGCTAGCAAGAGAAAGTTGTAGCTATTTCCAAGAAACCCAGAGGGTCCACATTTGGGTGACAAATAAAAATGCAAATATTTGGGTTTCTGCTAACCAAAGAAAGCTGCCTACAGGGCATCCCATGACTAATCAGTGTGCAAATTGTCTCTTGAAAAACCTTCCTGGAGACCCAAAAGCACTTTTCATTAACATGCAATATCATTGGACAAGAGAAAACCAGGGGAAAGGAAAGACATTTCTTTTTTCTGATTAAAGAACTGCATTTTCTGAAGTCTAATTTGAACCTCTGATAGAAAAGGAAGTGAAATAGCATTGAATTTCAAGCTGTATGACCTTGTTCGGTTGTTTCAGTCAGGTCTGACTCTTTGTGATCCCATTTGGGGTTTCTTGGCAAAGACACTAGAGTGACTTGCCATTTCCTTTTAGAGCTCATTATTTTGCAGATGAGAAACTGAGTCAAAAAGGTTTAAATCACTTGCATAGGGTCAAACAACTAGTAACTGTCTGAGGCCAAATTTGAACTCAGGAGGATGAGTCTTCCTGACTTCAGACCAAGCACTCTTCATAAACCTGCCCCCCCAGGTTTATACTTCTGTATAAATGCACAAACCTAAGAAGCATAGTGGAGTGAAGACAAAAGGAGAAAAAATTAAAATTCATTTGGAAGTTTTCAACAACTAACTACCCCATCTTACAATTATCTATTCTCAGAAAAATATCCTAATGTATTATTTAAGGAATAACTCATTAACAGTTAGAAATGGTGAGCACTAGAAGACAGAATAGGTTCACTTAGAACATACTGTACCAGACTAACCCCATTTCCTATTTTGGCAGGGTTACTAGACCACTAAATTGGGGTATAGCATAGACATACCTGTATTTCATCATAAAATTTGACAGTCTCATAAGATCCTTATGGACATGTGGTACTAGGGAGAAGAAAGCATAGGTTTTGATGCTGCCTCTGGTACGTATTACCTGTATGACCTTAGACAAGTCATTTAACTTCTCTGGACTTCAGTTTCCTCATCTATAAAATTAGAGGTTTGGATTTGATAGGCACTAAGTTCCCATATAGCTCCAGATCTTTAGTCCTAAGACACAAAGCTATGGACTAGATGTAGAATTGTATGTACTCTATGTAGATTTGGGCCTTAATGAATAAACAGTACTCAGGTAGTGTTGATTAACGGATCTATCCTAAGCCTATTCCTTTCAATCTTTTTATCAGTGACTTAGGTAACGACACTGATGACATGCTTATCAAACTTATGGATGGCATGAAGCTGAGAGTGATGTCTGAGTTGTGATTCAAAAAGATTTAACCAATAAACATTTATTAAGCATTTATTGTCTGCAAGGAACTGTGCTAAGTGCTGGAGATAGAAAAAGATAGCCCCTGCTCTTGAAGAACTAACAAGCTAATGAGGGAGATTACATACAAATATATATTAAAAAACTATATACAAGATCAATTAGAAATAGCAGTGAGAAGGCACTGGAATTAAGAAGGATCAGGGGGGCAGCTAGATGGTACAGTGGATAGAGCACCAGCCCTGGAGTCAGGAAGACCTGAGTTCAAATCTGGCCTCAGACACTTAACACTTACTGGCTTGTGACCCTGGGCAAGTCACTTAACCCCAATTGCCTCACCAAAAAAAAAAGAAGGATCAGGAAAGACTTCCCATAGAAAGTGGGATTTGAAGGAAACCAGGAAAACCAGGAAAGGGAGATAAGGAAGGAGAGCATTCCAAGGAAAAAGAACAGTTGATAAAAATGCCCAGAATTGGAAGAGCAAGTGTCTTGGTTGAGGGACAGCCAGAAGACCTGTGTCACTGGATCACAGAATAAGTGAAGGGAGAGTGAAGTATAGTGTAAGATATTAGGAAACCAAAGAAAACAGCATGGAATGGAATCATTTGTGCCTGTAGCAGGATTTTGTTAGACCCAATAGAAAAAAATTAATTTGGATCAGGATAAAGTCCTGAACTCGGGTTCAAAATATTAATTGTACAAGTCAGACATAGCTAGATAATCATTCATGTTAAAAAAAAAAACTTAAAAAAAAAACTTTCACAGGTTTTTAGTGAATTGCACATTCAGTTTGGCAGTAACAGTAGGCAAAAAAAATAAAAGGTAGCATGATCTAAGCCTGCATGAGTAAGGAGTATGGCATCCTAATGATCAGAGTGATAATGCCACTGTATTTTCTCCTGTATAGATCTAACCAGGAATTGTGTGACTAGTTTGGGGAGCCAAACTCTGGCAGGGGCATTGATAAACTAGAAGCTATCCGAAGAAAAGCTACTGCAATAATGTGACAAATCTCAACCTTAAGGTCATAATAACCAAACGTAGTTGAAGTACCTAGGGATGTTTACCCCAGAGAAGAAAAGACTTGGATGGAAGAGGGGAGAGAAGGGGGTGTCATGGAGGAATGATCATCGTTCTAACATAGGAGGGGAATTAGAGTTGTTTCTGCTTTTTCCAAGAGGGCAAAACATGGAATGGAAGAAGTTATAAGGAAGCATATTTTAGCCTGATACAAAATTAGATTCTGAACAATTATTTATATTCAGAAATGGAATGGACCGCTTCCATTGATAGTAAACTCCCCATTGTAGGACACATTCAATCAAACAGAAGCTAGATTGTCAACTGTAGAGAAGGAAACTATGCTTCAGATAAGGGTTGAACCAAATAAAAGTATTATTTTGGGGGGTGGGGCAATGAGGGTTAAGTGATTTTCCCAGAGTCACACAGCTAATAAGTGTCAAGTGTCTGAGGCCAGAATTGAGCTCAGGTCCTCCTGAATCCAGGGCCTGTGCTTTATCTACTGTGCCACCTAGCTGCCCCTAAAATAAAAATATTATTAATAACATCAAGTACTTTAAACTTAGCAAGATATTTTTCTCACAACAACCCTATAAGGTTATAGCACAAATATTATAAATGAATGAATAAACTAAAAGCCTTTACCATATATGCAAAGCACTATGCTAAGAGCTGGGAATACAAATAAAAAAGCAAAACTTTCCCTGCTCTCTAGTAACCCACATTCTAATGGGGAGAGACAACATATATAGGAGTTTTCAGTTACAGGTCAGAAACAGTCAGTGGTCCTTAGGGCACCCTGACAAGGCAGATGGGAATGAATGTTATTTTATGGCATTTGCTTGGTTAAAACTATTTCTAGTTCTAATGTTGAGCCACTAGACAGTGCCAAGAACTTTGGTAGCAAGAACTTAAAAACTTTTTCTTCCAAGTCTTCAGTAATTGTGGCTACAGAGGAGGTAGAAGCTAGAACACTTTTCCCCTGGCCCCTGTTATCCTATTGTCATTGTCTCTTGCTCTGCTCTTGACAAAAGTTCCCAGCTTCCCAGTTAGAGTAATCATGAGCTAAAGAGAGTCTCCTTAGGTACCTTTCACAGTAAACTCTTAAACTTTGACTTAGATATTCCACCACTAGGAATATTCCCAAAGATGATCAATGATGAAAAGAAAGGTCCCATATATACCAAGATACTTACCAGCACTTATGTAAGAGCAATGAACTGGAAACATGGGTGAAGCCCATTGATTTAAGATTGGCTAAACAAATCATGGTTCATGAATGTAATGGAATATTATCATGCTATAAGAAAGGATGAATATGATAAATCTCTAGAAGCATGGCAAAACATATAACCATTTTATAGGAAAACTGAGACCCTGAGAAGATAAATGAATCATCCATGAACACACAGTAAGCTCTTAAGATAAAATCCTATTCAAATCTGAGATACCATATTTTGGATTCTAAACATACCCAATAATAATTTCAGTTCAGGCAACATTTGTTGAATTGAGCTCTGTTAAAAGAGATTGCAGGGGCAGCTAGGTGGCACAGTGGATAAAGCACCAGCCCTGGATTCAGGAGGACCTGAGTTCAAATCCAGCCCCAGACACTTGACAATTACTAGCTGTATGACCCTGGGCAAGTCACTTAACCCCCATTGACCCACAAAAAAACAAAACAAACAAAAAAAAAGAGATTGCAGACACATCTGGAAGAAGTGGCAGTCAAGCTCTAATGAAAATTAAAGTTCAGAATAAAAAATTCGGTGAGTCAGGAGTCCTTGAAATATATAAGGTCCTGTTGCCACAACCAGCAAGGTAGGACCATTGATGTGTGAAGCAGGATGTCAGTAGCTGTTACCCACAATCCTAATGAGGTCACCAGATTGTCTCTTCTCTCTGAGACTGGCTGTAACCAGCTATAAAAGCAGAGCTAGCCCAGGCTTCTTGGCCAGCTTTCTAAACCAGCCCCCATGCTGAGAATTGACTATGTTGTCAAGAGGGAAAATAAGAGAGCTAAGTGAAAACTGTGGTAGTTTCAGGCAGTCATGATGACTTTCCTTATGTGCCTGCATCTGTGTTCCCCTAAGTTTTCGTGATGCCAGATGGAGTCGTGTCAAGGGCTATATTCCAAGCTGCTAGAGGTCTTAAGTCATAATATATGCCAAAGGAATGTAGTATTTGTATTGTGTCACAAAGTCAGCAACAACTACGCCAGTTATAACACCTACTGAGCCCTTCCCTTTTCTCTTGGCTATGTCTCTCCAGAGATTATAGGATCCCAGCAGCAATACTGGTATGCAATGGGAATTGTTCTCTTTTCCTCCCCCTGTAATCCCAAGGTGTCTGATAAAGGTCATACACAAGCTGGGTGAGTGCTACAGGATCTACAGGATGTGACCACTTTTAATACTCCATATAGGTGTAGCTTCCATGGATCCCTTTCTAGCAAGTGAGCCCCCAGACAGGTCCTCAAAGTTGTCTATGGGCCCACAGAGCCTATGAGACACCATCAATACAATTACTTTTACCACTTAGCCTGAGGATAGAATTAATTCAAAGCAAAAGCATTTAATGAACTATACAGTAAGAATCATAGAATTTTTTGGAAAGAAAGAACCTTGGTGGACATATAGTCTAGCCCACATCAGAAAATGAATTCACTATGATATACTCAGTCCCTTCCCAAAGATCAACCATAAGGGAGAACCCACTACCTCTCAAAGTAGCCCATTTGTATTTATGGATATTTTCAATTGCTGGAAGTTTTTCATGTTACCAATTCTAAATTGGCCTCTTTATTTTTTTCTTTAAGAAGATAGGTATTTTTAATTATAAAAATATTTTATTATTTTCCAGTTACATGTAGAGATAGTTTTCAACATTTGTTTTTATAAGATTTCTAGTTTCAAATTTTTCTCCCTCCCTTCCCTACCTCCTCCCCACCCCTAGACAGCAAGCAATCTGATGTAGTTTATATATGTACAGTGACATTAAACATATTTCTGCATTAGTCATGGTATAAGAGAAGAATCAGAACAAAAAGGAAAAACCTCAAAAAAGAAAAACAACAGCACCAAAAGCAAAAGAAATAGTATGGTTCAATCTGCATCCTTATTCCACAGTTCTTTTTTTCTGGATGTGGAGAGCATTTTCCATTATGAGTCCTTTGGAACTGTCTTGGACCATTGAATTGCTGAGAAGAATCAAGTCTATCACATCAACACATAATGTTGATGATACTTTGTACAATGTTCTTCTGGTTCTGCTCATCTCACTCATCATCAGTTCATTCAAGTCCTTCCAGGTTTCTCTGAAAGCCCCCTACTCATCATTTCTTACAGCACAATAGAATTCCATTACATTCATAGAACACTATGGGAAAAAGACCCAGTAGTGGTATTGCTGGGTTAAAGGGTATGCACAGCTTTATAGCCCTTTGGGCATAATTCCAAATTGCTCTCCAGAATGGTTGGATCAGTTCACAGCTCCACCAACAATGCATTAGTGTTCCAATTTTTCCACAGTTTCTCCAACATTTATTATTTTCCTTTTTTTGTCATATTAGCCAATCTGATAGGTGTCAGGTAGTACCTCAGAGTTGTTTTAATTTGCATCTCTCTAATAAATAGTGATTTAGAGCATTTTTTCATATGGCAATAGATAGCTCTGATTTCTTCATCAGAAAACTGCCTGTTCATGTCCTTTGACCATCTCTCAATTGGGGAATGACTTGGATTCTTATAAATTTGATTTAGTTCCTGATATATTTTAGAAATGAGGCCTTTTGGGGCAGCTAGATGGCGCAGTGGAAAGAGCACCGGCCCTGGAGTCAGGAGTACCTGAGTTCAAATCCGGCCTCAGACACTTAACACTTACTAGCTGTGTGACCCTGGGCAAGTCACTTAGCCCCAATTGCCTCACTTAAAAAAAAAAAAAAGAAATGAGGTAGAAGTATTGGCTATAAAAATTGTTTCCTAGCTTTCTGCCTCCCTTCTAATTTTGGATGTATTGCTTCTGTTTATATAAAAACTTTTAAATTTAATGTAATCAAAATCATCCATTTTGTATTTCATAATATTCTCTATCTCTTGTTTGGTCATAAACTGTTCTCCTTTCCAAAGATCTGAAAGGTAAACTATTCCTTCCTCTCCTAATTTGCCTATGGTATCACCTTTTATGCCTAAATCATGTACCCATTTTGACCTTATATTAGTATAAGGTGTAAGACGTTGGTCTATGCCTAATTTCTGCTAAATTGGCCTCTTTAAACATTTTAGCTCTTGTCACTGGTTCTCCTTTTGGGACAAAATATAGCAACCAATGACAGCCCTTCAAATACTTAAAGACAACTTTCACGTCCCCCCAAGTCTTCTCATCTGAAGGCTGAAAATCCCCAGTTGCGTCAACCAATCCATATATGGCATTATTCAAGGTCCTTCATCCTTCTAGTTGCCATCTTCTAGATAGGGGAGTCTTAACTGGGATTCTATAAAATTCTTTTTGAAAAAATATTTTGAAAACTATTTCAATATAATTATTCACCTTTGTGATCCTGTGGATGTTATTTTATTCATTTTATAACATTCTTCAGGGAAGAGTTCAATAGGACTCACCAGAAAGACAAAGAGGTCCATGATTCACAGGACAAAAAAAGGTTAAGGATCCTTAGATGCTCTCTAAATAAATATACTTCCTAAAAGATGGTCAGAACAGAACACAATGTTACAAATAAGGTCTGGCCAGGGCAGAGCTCAACAAGACTATCTATGACTTACTTATTCCTAGTAACCATTCTTTTCTTCTTTCTTTTAACATAGCCTCCAATGGTATTAGCTTTTTTCTGCTATATTGATCTTCTAGTTTAACATTCATTCGTCTAACTGAAGTCAAAATATACCCCCACCTTGAACTTATGAAGTCAGGTTTTTAGCCAAAGTATATGATTACATTTATTTATATTAGATTTCATCTTATTCACTTTAGCCCAATGCCCTAGCCATCAATATATTTCTGGATGACTCTGTGATCCAACATTTTAGCTAGGCCCCTCAGCTTTGTGTCCTGTGCAATTGTGATGAGCATGCCATCTATGCTAATATACAAGTCTCTGACAAAAATGAAAACCAGTTCAAGGCCAAGCCCAGGTCCTTGGAGCACTCTACCAGAGACCTTCCAAGCAGACACTGAATCATCAAGTACAGTTCTCCTCTTTGAGTCTGACCATTTAACCAGTTCCAGTTCTCTATAATTGTAATATTTTGCCCACATTTCTATCTTTTTTTTTCATAAGAGTAGGAAGACATAATCAATTATTGTGCTAAAAACTAAGCAATAATGACAATAGGGGCAGCTAGGTGACACAGTAGATAGAGCACCAGCCCTGGAGTCAGGAGGACCTGAGTTCAAATCTGACCTCAGACACTTGACACTTATTAGCTGTGTGACTCTGGGCAAGTCACTTAACCCCAGTTGCCTCACCAAAACAATGATGATGATGATGATGATGATAATGACAATAGTTTGTATTTATAGAACACTTAAAGGTTGGCAAAGTACTACACTGTTTCCCTGACCTCCTGGTTTAATAACCCAGTCAAAGAAGGAAATAAAATTAGTCTTGCATGGCCTAGTCTTGAGGAAATCATGCTAACCCTTTGTGATTGCTGCTTCCTTTTGTGAATGTTTACTAACCATCTCTTTAATAAGACATTCTAGATCTTTCCCAGGAATTGAAGTTGGGGAAATACCCCTGAAATTAATATGTCTGTTTTCTATGAGTTACCTTACCAGGCAGATGCACTAGACACAGAGTAAGCCTGTTTGCTGAAAGGAGCCAATCAGGAGCCTGCAGTGAGCAAAAATCATGTTCACTCCCAGATACCTTTAATTATATTTGTTGGCTGACCATTCTGAATTGTGGGCTCAAATCATCCTTGCAGTCAACTATTCCTACAAAACATCCTGCTTCTATGTCTACCTGTTCCTAGGAAAGATTGTCTATTCTTGTGCTCAACCCCTCCCTTAGCATCCCCGTTGTGGTTTTCCAGCATAAATCTTCCCTGCCTCTCCTGGACCACAAGTTCTTTGGTACCTTGTACTGGGGGCCTCATCACTAGTATCTGATTTTCGCTCCTAATAAAACTTTTCTGCTTTCAACCCAGTTTAGACTCCTCTGCCTTTTGAGGGGTGGGCTTCACCTGGGTGACATAATCAAGCTGCAATTAGAAAACTGTATTCTTTTCTATTTTTTTAAAGTGGTACATTTGTCTTTTACTATCCTGCAGTAGTTTTCTCATTTTTCATAATCTTGTCACTAGAAGTGATTCAGCAATCGCCCTTACCAGTTCTTTCTAGACCCCAAAATATAATTCATAGGGGCTAAATTATTTGAACCTATCAAGAACAGCTAGGTGCTCTTTTGTTGTTGTTCAGTCGTTTTACTTGTGTCCAACTCTTCATGACCCCATTTGGAATTTTCTTGGTAAAGATACTAGAGTAGTTTCCCATTTCCTTCTCCAGCTCATTTTACAGATGAGGACACGGAAGCAAACAGGATTAAGTGACTTGCTGAAGGTCACATAGCTATAAGTGTCTGAGGCTAGATTTGAACTCACTCTATCCATTGTACCATAACCTAGTTGCCTATAGGGGCTCTTTTATAATTTCCTTACTTATATTAAGTATCCTGCTCTTTGAGTTAGAAACCATTTCTTTTTCTGGGCATGTTTATATTTCCAGTGCCTAGCACAGTGTCTTTCAATTAGTAAGTGCTTAATAAATAATACTTACTGAGTTAGACTTGGAAATCTTTGTTTGCCTCTTAGACACAGGAGCACAGGATGCTTCTAACTTGGGCAGCCCAGACCCTCAGGGCCATAGACAAATGGTGCTTGTTTCTGCACAATTACAAGTGTGACAAATGAATCATCAAAGGCACATTTCAGCTGGGCTCAGTATACATGTGTTGCTAAGTAATGAAGCAAAAAGTCCATTAACATGAATTGCATTTGTTTGTTTATCATTGATTGGTTTGCTAATAAATTAACACTTAGAATTTTCTGAACATCATTCAGTAACATCAAAATGAGCGTTTTTGCCAACTTGTTTTTTGAATGGGATGATAAAAGCCAACAGTGCTACCATTGCTGTCTCACAATGCTTTCATAAGGAATCATAAAGTCATCAAGTCCAACCCATACCTTAAACATGAATAATCTCGACAGCATTTCTAACAAGAAGTTTTACAGCAATAGCTTGAAGGTCTCCAGTAATAAGGAACTCACTCTTGAAGTACCCATTCCATTTTTGAACAGCAGTATTTCATCATATTGAGACAATGGTTTTAGGATAATAGGTCTAAGATGGAAGCATTCTCAGAGGCTATCTAGTCAAATCCCTTTGTTTTGTAGATGGGGAAACCAAGACCCATGGAGGTCATGATTTATCCAAGGTCAGAAAGGTAGTAAGTGTCAAAAGTGCAATTTGAACATAAACCCTCCAACATTAAATGCAGCATTCTTTCCACCATATTTCCACCATTTCCTCTTGACCTCTAGGGCCTAGGAGAGTAAATCTAAATCATCTTATGCATGGCAGACCTTCAAATCCTTGAAGACAATTTCAAGATCCTCACCAGTCTTCTCTAGAAAAAAAAATAATGTGCTGGGGTTTTTTCAACTGATCCCTCTATGTAGAAGTCTTCAAGTCCATTACCACCCCTGTCACCCACTTCTGGACTCATTCCACCTTGTCTACACTCTAAAATGAGATACCAAGAACTAAATACGGTACTCTAAATTGTAGACAGTGTCTCCTCTCCTCTTTCTAGTTGCTATTATTTTAGCGATGCATCTTAAGTTCACATGAGCGGACTGTTGTCTCATATTAAGGTTTAAGTCTGCTCAAATTCTTGGTCTTTTTCACATAGACTGTTATCGAGCCATGCCTTCATATTTCAGTAAACTTGATTTTAAATGAACATAGTGGTTATCCTATATCATTTTAAAGACTGCTTCCCTTTTATTTTTATAATATTTCTTTTACAATATTTTAAATCACTCTAATTCATAAATACAATCCTACTCCATTCCCCAGAAAGTCATCTCTCATAATAAAGAAAGAAAACAAGCCAATTAAGCAAAAATAAGCAATACTTCAACTGAATCATATAATATATGCAATATTCCATACCCACAATCCCCTTCCTCTTCATAGATCTGTCTCTTTTATTTTTAATTTTTAAATTAAATTTTACTTTTTCAATGAACAAACATCTATTTTCTCTCTCTCTCCCACATCCCTCCCTCCCCCAATTAAAGAAAAAAAACCTTGTAACAAATCTGTATATATGCATAGTCAAGCAAAACAAATTCTCACATCAGCCATGTCTAAAAAGTATATATCTCCAACTGCACCTTTCTGTCAGGATATGGGTAGCATACTTCATCACTGATCCTCTGGAATCATTGTTGTTCTTTGTGTTGATCAAGGTCTTAAGTTTTTCAATGTTGTTTGCCTTTGCCATGTTGTTATTGTATAAATTATTTTCCACTTCATTCCACATCAGTTCATACAAGCCTTCTCTGGGTGACTGTTCCCCTTTAAATGGATAACAAAATTAGCCCACACCAATGCTTTCCTCTGAGTAGTATATGAAAGAGACCCACAGAGACTGCCCATCCCTTTCAAGTGGCTAGTACTCAGGGGAAGGAAGTCATCACAAACAAAGAAGTCAGAGTGCTTGTGCTGGCATTTAGAAATATTTTACAGACAACTTAAAAATTCTGTACCACACCTAGCTTTATCCCTACTGTCACCATCTCATCCAACAGAGGGGACCTTTTCAATTTCATAGAGCAGAACCCAACAGAGGCTGAAGGAGAAACTCCATTTTTGACCCTCTTTCCTGGGCCATATCCCCCCAAATTCAGTAAAAAAGAGCTGTAGCCCCACTGACATTCAAAAATACTGTCTGCTCTGGGCTTTTGTTAACCAAGATATAGAATTTAGAATGCCTCCATTAAAGTTTCAGAAATTACTTTCTAGAATTCACCTCAACCAATTCCCAAAGGACAAATAAGTGGTCAAAATACAGGAACAAATAGTTCTCAGAAAAAGAATTGTACACTATTAACAACCATATGAAAGATCATACCAAGCCACTCATATAAGAGAAATGAAACCCTGAGCTTTCACCTCACACTCAGAAAATTGGTAAAGATGACAAAAGGAAATAGCCACTATTGGAGTGGTTGTGGAAGAGCAGCACACTAATCCACTGTTGGCAGAGCTCTAAAATGGTGCAACCATCCAGGGAAGCAATTTGGACTTGTATTAAAAACTGACTAAAATGTCCATACCCTTTGACCTAGAGATCCTACTGCCAGGCATATACCCTACAGTCAAAGAGAGAAATAGCAGATTCACCAAAATATTCAGAGTAATCCTTTCTGTGGTAGCAAAAAAAAAAAATGGTAGAAACAAAGTAGATGCCCATTGATTGTGGAATGACTAAACAAATTATGGTACCTGAATGTAATGAAATGTTAATGCATCATAAGAAGCAAAGATTTCAAACTCAACGTGTTTCAAAGATAACTCATCTCCACCCCCAAACTTTTCCCTCTTCTCAACTTTTCTATTATTGTAGGGGGCACCACCATCCTCTCAGTAATCCAGGTCCCAAACTGTAGTCTCATTCTTGATTCTTTACTCTTTCCAGATATCCAATCAGTTAATGAATGCTGTAATTACTAAATTGACAATGTCTCCTATATAGCTCTTCTCCACTCACAGAGCCAACAACTTAGTTGAGGCTCTCATTAACTTTCACATTGTCTACCACAACAGACTCATAAATGATCTCCCTTCACATCTCTTGCTTCTCTAATTCATCCTCCTTGTAGCTGCCAAGTTTATTATTCTAAGATATAGATAAGACCATGGCATCCCTTACACAATAAACTCCTGTGCTTTCCTTTCTAAAGTTATCTCATACCTTATATATGCCTTTCTATGTACATGTTGTCTCCCCCATTAGAGGGGAAGCTAGTTGAGGGCAGGGACTATTTTCACTTTTTCTTTGTATTCCTGGCATTTAAAAGGCAATGTCTGGAACATGCAGTAGTAATCAATGAACTAATCAGTGAGGGACAATTTGGGGAAAGGACAGGGCAGGTTTCTGTTAATTCTGAAATCATACTACTCAAAAGACCGGTGCTGGGAGCAGCTCATTGTGTCTTAGTGACTGCAGTGGCATTGGTCCTGGGAAGCACTGCAGAGTCATTGTGAGTGGTCGTTCTGAAGGAGCTGGATTCTCCTCCTCTTTTCCCTCATTAGAAGAGATTAATGGGCAGTCACTCCTTCCATATGCTCATGGTATTGGTTATATCTATGTTATTAAACCTCACAACAATCCAGTATTGGATTTCCTTTTCCTAGCCTCTGAAAGGAGCACAGCACTATGTTAAAATGACTGCACTCCACCATCAGATTTCACCAGCAAGGATTAAGCAGGAGGCAACTCACAGATTTGCTGGCATATTAATGAGACAAGAAAGTCTGTTCCTGCATCCTACAGCTCATGGAAAAATGCAACAGGTCACCATGTGCCATGTAGACACTGGGCTGGTTTGAATGGGCTTTTGCTGCCCAAGAGAAAAACAATACTCTGTAGAGTCCCTAGAGGTATCTGCTCATTAAAACTTTGCCATTTTTAAAAAGGTACAAGATGATATCACTCCCCTGCAACTCTAAAGTACATAATAACAAAAACACACTCCCTTATACTCTGTGATCCAGCTACACTGGTCTACCCACTGTTCTTCACTTACCACGCTATATCTTTCATCTCCATGCTTCTGCACTGGATGGAATATTTTCCCTCCTAATCACGGCCTTCTGGGTTCCATGGCTTTTTCTAAGTCTCAGCTAAAATCAAATCTACTTCAGTATGATTTCCTAGTACCTTGCTGGTACCTTCCCTCTATTATCTCTAATTTGTCCTATATGTATCATATGGACATCTAGGTGGCACATGGGGCCTGGAGTCAGGAAGATCTGAATTCAAGTTTGGATTCAGGCATTGACTAGCTGTGTGGCCCTGGACAAGTCACTTAACTTTGTTTACCTCAGTTTCCTTATCTGTAAAATGAGCTGGAGAAGGAAATGGCAAACCATTCCAGTATCTTTGCCAAGAAAACTCCAAATGGGGGTCACAAAGATTCAGACACAACTGAACATTATATCTCTTATACCATATACACAGCAACCCATAATTTTGTCCTTCATTTCAAAGAGGACCAAGGACATCATGGGGTGATGTCTTGACTTGCTGGTGAATTGGATTAAAGTGGGCCAAAATTTCACAAAGTCATTAGCCTCACTCTGTCTTCCAGGGTCATTGAAGTTCAGTGGCAAGACAAAAGTCAGGATAATTAGTAATGGCCTGGGATATAATGGATGACCTTGGTGTCTTCCATGTCTTCCATGCTATAAGCACTCCACAATGCTTGATTCAACTACCTTCGTGGCCACTGGAACAAATCGTTCTCATCTGCCCATTCGGCTAAGAGAAGTCTTCACATTCTTGGGACAACTCGCCAACAGGTTTGAGGCCTGTCAGTTACCCTGAACCTGGTTTAGTCCCTCCGCCAAAATGGTTTTGTGGGGGTGTGGCCATTGCACATGCTACAACTTGTTGGAGCCACAGGTGAGAATTAAGTGAGGGTAGACACCAAAGGTGAATGAGCAGCCCTGAAAAGGACTCAGCAAGACCTCACACCAGAGGTTCTGCTCCTCCCTGAACAGCCCATACACCCCAACATCAGTCCAATGAAATAGGCAAAGAAGGAATATCCCAAAAAGGCTAAGTGACTTGCTAAAGGCTCCTACAACTAGTTAATGACAAAGCTGTGAATGGAATCCTGGTCTCCTAGTTCCCAGTCTACTCTGTTTTCCATTTCCTATGCTGCCTCTCATCAGAATGTATGCACTCCTCTGGTTGTGTTTTTTGCATTCCAGAATATTAAGCCAAGCTTTCCCAGTGTTGGAAAATGAATGTTTAAAAGGCCATAGGATCAAAGGCTCAGATCTGAAGGAAACCTCAGAGTCCATCAAGTCTAGTCCCCTAATTTTATAGATAAGGAAACTAAAGCCCATAGATTAAAACCAACTTATCTAAAGTCACTCAGGAAGAAAATGGAAATGGCAAGGTTCAAACTCAGGTTATCTGACTAAAAATCTAGCAGCTTTTCTGCTGTACCATGTGACAATTGATTCTATTACAATTTAATTCATTTTGTCCTACTTCCTGCTACTATCTGGCCCTCCAAATCAGACCTCCAGAGACCAAACTTAAAGAAGTTATGTCGTTCACCTGGGCACTCCCTGAGACCACAAAGCCTCTTCTTCACCCAATCATTTTGATTTACCTAGCCTCTCCATGTATCCCCACCAATACTTTCCTCCTCTTGCTCTAAGAACTGTAATCAAATCAAAACTATCATTTTTCTCTTGAAAGTGAATTTCAGTTGGCTGTCCTATTTTTCAACTCATTGTGTTTATGACTTCTAGTCACTAGACATAAGGCATTGTTGCCATTAGAATATAAGCTCTTTGAGGACAGGGACTGTACCACTTCTGTTTTTGTATCCCTAGAACTTAGCTCAACACTTGACACATACTAAACACTCATTGTTTTTCGTTCATATACTCATTAATTTTTCTCTTACTAATTGAAGGTAATTGTAGAATGTGGCTCTGAATTGGATAGGATCATATTTATATAAATTTAATTAGATATGGTCTCTTCCCTTAAAAAGTTTATAATCTAATGAAGAGACAAAATCAATGCATACAGTAAGGTGTACAGTCAGTCTAGAATATGAAGGGTACAGCTCTCTCTCTCTTTCTCTCCCTCTCTCTCTCTCTCTCTCTCTCTCTCTCTCCCTCTCTCTCACATACACACACACACACACACAAACCTTATAGACAAAGGTCACATTGAGGTCAGGGTTCAGAACTTGGGAAGAATTATCAGATTCATGAATTAGAGTATGAAAAATTATTGGTTATCTGCTCACCCAATAAGTCCCTCTGACTCAAGAGAATGCCATGAGATGCTCATTTAAAAGGACTGAGGAGCAGACTTAGTGGAAGGATGAAAGCTGTCTTCAAGAGTCTGAAAAGCTGTCAAATGAAAGGGGAATTAGCCTCATTCTGCTTGCTGCCAGAGGGAGGTACCGGAAGCAATGGATGGAAGTTGTAGAGAAACAGATTTAGGTTTCATATGTGGAAAAAATTCCTTTTTTAAAATTATTTTTTAATTAGTAGAAATCTATTTTCTCTACTTTCCATCCCCAATCCATTGAGGCTGGGGGTGGGGGTGGAGGGTGGATAACTTCCTAATAAATAGTTAAGGTGAAACTGGCTGTCTCAAGAGGTAATAGGTTCCCCCCTCATTTCAGGCCTTTAAGCCTTAAATGTCTGGAAAACCCCTTACTAGGGATGTTGTAAGGTCCCAGTGAGACAAGTTAAAAGCTCTCTTCACATCATTTTCATCAGCTATAAATAAGAGAGTTAAACTAGATAATCTCTCAGGTCCCTTCTAGATCCAAACCTTTACCTAGAAGAAAAGTAATTACTCATTCCTACCCCCAAATCCTGCATTGAAAGAAAATATACATATAATTATAGCTCCATCTCTCCGCTTACCATTTCTTCTAAAGTCAATACTAAGCAGATCCATGAACATAATAATTTCTGCTACCCACACCCATAATCCAAATTGAAAATGTAAAGCATAAGATTTTTAAGCAAGATGGCTACTTGAATGGGAGGCAGACTGCCCAGCTCCCATGTAATTGTTTTAGCAAAAACCAGAAATTCATACCAGATCAAAAAGTGATCAAGAAATCCAAAAGAAATGGCAGTGACTTTTCCAAAAAACCAGGAAGAAGTCCAAGGGCACTAGGAAAAGGTACCACCAGCAAAGTCAGCACTAGCACAGGTAAAAACTTGGTAGCCTATCAGCCTACAATCAGAGATGGACCAGAGACAGATGCAGATTTCAAGGTGTTTTTTTTGTCCAAAGAGAGCAAGAGCAGTTGGACCCAGGGTGGTCGAAAAGCTCCATGATGCAGATATTAGAAAATTCCAGAAATAGAATGGGTTTTAAACCAGCATTCAGATTGGAATAATTGTGGTGTTAGTATCTCTGAGGTCCATAGCACTCTGTCCTAGGATGCAATAGAGGGCCCTGAAAACCCAATGCTCTGAACCACAAAGATACAGGAAAGCTTGTAGCCTTGGAAGATAGGGGTTAATATGAGAACCAGAATCAGACCTAGCAAAGCTGACTAACCCACCAAAAAGTATAGCAGGGGTAGATTCTGACCATTGGATAGTCCCAAATCAGGAACTAAACCAGAGAGATGGGGAGGAGAAACAAATCAGCAATAAGTATAAAAAAGTGATTGTAGATGAAGAGATCCTCAAAAAGAACCAAGTAACTCCATAAGAGCCATAGGCAGAAACTGAAAGGAAAGATTGATTTTCCATAGAAAGCAAATGAATGCCTAGGAGTAATTAAGCAAAAGATTATTCAAAATGAAATAAAGGCTCTGAAGGAAATAATTGGAAGGAGGATAAATAGCATAAAAGAGCTTATGATTTCATAATACAGCAAGAAATATTAGTACAAAATCAAAGATTAACAAAATAGAATAAAAGATAAGATATCTGATATCAAAATCAACTAATTTGGAAAAGTAGTGAAAGAGAAATAATTTAAGAATCACTGGACTCCCTAAAAATTGTGCTTTAAGAAAAGGAAGCCTAGACACTATATTTTAAGAAATCATAAATTAAAACTGTTCCGATCTATTAGAACTAGGAGGCAAAGATAGAAAGAATCCACCAATCACCTTTTGAAAAGAGCCCAAAAAGGAAAAATTCTAGGAATGTCATAGCCAAAATAAAAACTCCCACTTCAAAGAAAAAAATACAAACATTTTTTTAAAGCTATTCAAGTACCAAAGAACCACAATAAGCAACAAACAAGACCTGTCAGCTTCTACAATAAATGAGAGGAGATCTTGAAATACAATATTCGAAAAACAAATAATATAGGCTTATAAAAAAAGAGTAACAACTTGAAAATATAAATAGGATGCTGGGGGAGGGGAGTAGGGGGAAATGATCATATAACGGAAAAAGGTCTTTCTTTTTTTAATAATAAACATTTTCGGGGCAGCTGGGTAGCGTAGTGGATGGAGCACTGGCCCTGGATTCGGGAGTACCTGAGTTCAGGTCCGACCTCGGAGACTTGACACTTGCTAGCTGTGTGACCCCGGGCAAGTTGCTTGACCCCCATTGCCCCACAAAAAAAAATTAAAAATTAAAAATTAAAAAAATAATAATAAACATTTTTATTTAAAGTTTTGAGTTCCAAATCTCTCTCTCCCTCCCTTTTTCCCCTCCCCCCTCCCTGAGGCAGCAAGGAGATATAGTTTATACATGTTCAATTATGTAAAACATTTCCATATTAGTCATTTTGTACAAGAAAACTCAAATAAAAGAAAAAAATGAAAGTGAAAAATAGCATGCTTCAGTCTGTTCAATCAATATCAGTTCTTTTTTTGGAAATGGATAGTATGCTTCATCATTAGTCCTTCGGGATTGTTTTGGATCTTTGTACTGCTGTAAATAGTTGTTATTCACAGTTCTTTATCAAACAATATTGCTGTCACTATGCACAATGTTCTCCTGGTTCTGCTCACTTCACTCAGCATCAGTCCACTTAAGTCTTTCCAGGCCTTTCTAAAATCAGACTGCTTGTCATTTCTTATAGCACAATAATATTCCATTACAATCATATATCACAGTTTGTCCAGCCATTTCCTAGTTCAATATTCCTTTGATTTTCAATTCTTAGTCACCACAAAAAGAGCTGCTGTAAATAATTTTGTATAAATAGGTCTTTTTCTCTTTTGGGGGATGCCTTTGGGATATAAACCTAACAGTGGGATTGCTGGATCAAAGGGTATGCGCAGTTTGATAGCCCTTTGGGCAAAGTTCAAAATTGCTCTCCAGAATGGTTGGACCAGTTCACAATTCCACCAACAGTAGATTAGCATCCCAGTTTTTCACATCCCCTCCAATAGCTAATATTTTCCACTCTGATAGGGGCGAAGTGGATCCTCAGAGTTGTTTTAATTTGCATTTCATTAATCAATAGTGATTTAGAGCATTTTTTCATATGACTATAGATAGCTTTAATTTCTTTGTCTGAAAACTGCCTGTTCATATCCTGTGGCCATTTATCAATTGGAGAATGACTTGTATTTTTTATAAATTTGACTCCATCCTCTATATTTTTGAGAATTGAGGTCTTTATCAGTGACACTTGTTGCAAAAATTCTTTCCCAGTTTTCTGCCTTCCTTATAAGTTTGGTTACATTGGTTTTGTTTGTGCAAAAGCTTTTAAATTTTATATAATTAAAAATATGTTTTACATTTTTATGTGCTTTTTATATCTTCTTTGGTGCTAAATTCTTCCCCTGTCCATAAATCTAGATAAACTATTCCATGTTTTCTTAATTTCCTTATGGTATCACCCTTTATGCGGAAATCATGTATCCATTTTGACCTCATTTTAGTATATGGTGTGAGATGTTGATCTATACCCAGTTTCTGCCATTCTGTTTTCCAGTTTTCCCCACAGTTTTTGTCAAATAATGAGTTTTTGTTCCAAAACCTTGGATCTTTGTGTTTATCATATACTAGATTACTACAGTCACTTACTATAGTGTAATTCATACCTATTCTATTCCACTGATCCACCACTGTATTTCTCAGCCAGTACCAGATTGTTTTGAGAATTACCACTTTACAATACAGTTTGAGATCTGATACTGCTAGACTACCTACTCTCACATTTCTTTTCATTGTTTCCCTTGATATCTTTGAGCTTTTGTTCTTCCAAATGAATTTTGTTTTTTTGTTTTTGAATAGAAGTCTTTCAAGCAGCATTCAAGAAGAAAAAAACAGAGTTGAACATGAACTGAGTAGGAAATAAAAATGCAAGTCCAGAGAAACCTAGGAAGATAAATTTGAGTAGTTGGAGGAGCTGTGTGATGTTGTAGTGCTAACCTTCTATAGTAGGAAAAGAAACAGGTGTTCCTTCAGAACTTTAATGTCTTCAAAGGGCTTTGAAAATAAATAAATATGTTGAATAAACAAACAAACAAATGGATGAATGGATGGATGAATAAATAGATAAATGAATAAATTAATGAGTGAATAAACAGACAGATAGATAAGTAAATAAATAAATAAAGGCAGACCCTGGGGCACCTCTGTCAGGAAGCAGAATAGGCCTCAAGAAATTTCACCTCAGGAACTTTTACCTCACCATCTCAAGAACTTTCACCCCACAAACTTTTTTTAATTAAACATTTTTATTTACATTTTGTAAGGGCTAAAATTCTAGCTATACTGTCTAAAATATCTAATGAGAGGTCGCCAATAAATTACAAGCTTTAGCAAGAGTTAGACTTTTAAGCATTTATTAAGGAGAATAAGAATTTGGTAAAGAGAGAGAGAAAGGTCTACATTCATCTATCTATTAAAGGGAGAGCGCATTCCTAGCTCCCTTCTCCACCGGAGTCCTCAGGAAAGAGAGCGAGTCAGAGTGCCAGGCTCCCCCTTCTTCCTCCCACAAGCAAACATCACTTCCTAATGCCAAAGAAAAGACTCATGGTCTTACTCTCAGAGACCTTCACCTCATGGCGGAGCTTTTCTACAGTAAGTCTCCAGCAGGTGACGTCATTCCAATCGTTAAATTTTTGAGTTCCAAATTCTATCCCTCCCTCCCCTACCCTCTCTCTGAGGTGGTAAGCAATCAGATATAGGTAATACATGTGTAATTATGTAAAACCTTTCCATATTAGTCATTTTGTATAAGACTCAAAGTAAAAAAATGAAATAAAGAAAGTAAAAATAGAATGCTTCAGTCTGTGTTCAATCAATATCAGTTCTTTCTCTGGAGGTGGATAATATGCATCATCATTAGTTTTTTGGGATTGTCTTGGATCATTGTATTGCTGAGAATAGCTAAATCATTCCCTGTTCTTCATTGAACAATATTGCTGTTACTGTATACAATGTTCTTCTGGTTCTGTTCATTTCACTATACATCAGTTCATGTAAGCTTTTCCAAGTTTTTCTGATTCTGGTTCCCATACTAACCTCCATCTTCCATAGTTAGGCTTTCCTGTATATTTGTGGTTCAGAACACTGGGGTTTTAGGGCCCTCTATTGCATCCTAGGACAGAGTGCTAGGGACCTCAGAGATACTGAACACAACATTCTACTTATCATTTCTTATAGCACAATAATATTCCATTGCAATCACATACCACAGATTATTTAGCCATTCCCTGATTGATGGGTATCCCTTTGATTTCCAGTTCTTAACCACCACAAAAAGAGTTGCTATAAATATCTTTGTACAAATAAGTCATTTTCTCTTTTTTTGCATGTCTTACCTCACACACTTTTACCTCACAAACTTTCATCTAAGGAACAGCAGACAGCTAAGTGGGAGAAGATTGTGGGCCCCCTGCTATTTCCAGAACCCAGGCCTAGTGTGGTTGTGGTTGTGGCTGTGGGTGAGGAGGAAAAAGCACATACCAAGTGAGTGTGGCAAAGCAAGAACATTTTCAGGACAGTGTGGCTGGGGACCCTAACTGTGGCTTAGGGCAAAAGAGGAATCCCTGAGGATAAGCCCCCACTCATAATTCAGAAAATAACATCAAGGAAGACCTGAGGCCTAGGGCAACATTACCCATAACTTTGGATTAAAACTTTATTATAATAATAAGCTGCTAAAAATAAAATTTTTTAAAAAATAAAAATGAGTGAGCAAAGGAAAAAGAACCCAACCATAGATAGCTCCTTTAGTATAAAAGATCTGGGTTCATATTTAGAGTAAGGAGGGGCAGTTAGGTGGTGCAGTGGATAAGGTACCAGCCCTGGATTCAAGAGGATCTAAGTTCAAATCTGGCCTCAAACACTTGACACTTACTATTTGTGTGACCCTGGGCAAGTCGCTTAATCCTCACTGCCCCACAAAAAAAAAAAAAAAAAAAGAAAGAAAAAGAAAAAGAGTTGTTCTTGGAAGAACTTAAAAGGGAATTCAGAAATCAAATAAGAGAGATCAAGGAAAAGTTAGGGAAAAAAATAAAGGCAATCCAAAAAATAATGAAAAGAAAGTTAGCCAACTGGAAAAAAGATATCTAAAATCTTTTTTTGTCTAAAATCTTAAAAAAGAAAATGACTCCTTGAAAACTAGAATTGGGCAAGAAAAATCAAATGGAAAAAATAGAAAAAAACAGAAGGGAATATGAAACATCTTATTAGAAAAACAATTGATCTGGAGGATAAACCAAGGAGGAGAGACAATATAAGAATTGTCAGACTACATGCAAGTTATGATCGAAAAAAGAATCTGGATACAATATTAAAAGAAATGATTAAGGAAACTTGCCCTGAAGTTCTAGAACAAAAGGGTAAAGTAGAAATAGAAAAAAAAAGACATCCCAAGAGAAGAACTTAGAGGAATGTCATAGCCAAGTTTGAAAACTCACAGGTTAGGAAGAAAATACTGCAAGCAACAAGAAAAAAAATTTTTTAATCTTGCAGAAATATAGTCAGGCTTTTACAAGACCTAGCAGCTTATACTCTAAAAGAGTATAGATCTGGGAACATTATATTTCAAATAGCAAAAGAGCTGATGCTGTGTCCAAGAATAACTTACCCAGCAAAGTTGAGTATTATCCTGAATGGGGTGGGGGGGAGGGGAAATGGACATTTCATGAACTGAAAGATTTTCAGGTATTTGTAACAAAAAGAACAGAACTCGATGAAAAATCTGATATAAAAAATTCAGAAGAAATATAAGGAAAACATTAAAGACTAATTATAAGGTACTTATTAAGATCAAACTGTTTACTTATTTCATATATATGTAACACATATGTATATGAAAGTGTTATCATTATTCTTTTTTGTTTTTGTTTTTGTTCTGTTTTTGCAGAACAATGAGGGTTAAGTGACTTGCCCAGGGTCACACACCTAGTAAGTGTCAAGTGTCTGAAGCTGGATTTGAACTCAGGTCCTCCTGAATCCAAGGCCAGTGCTTTATCCACTATGCCATCTAGCTGCCCCCATCATTATTCTTAAAACTGTCATAATTACTAAGGTAGTTTGAAAGAAAGCTTAGGGTGAGTTGTGTATGATGGGGTGATTCTAAAAAAAATTGGGTAGAAAGAGGTAAAAGGGAGCAATTATATTATAAAAATGCAGTGTGAAAGGAAAAACTAAGACAGAAGAAGCAAGTAGGGGAGAAGGACTGGTAATATTGGAACCTTACTCTCACCTGGGTTAAAGAGGAAAAACAACATGTACCTCTGAACTGGTGTAGAAGTCTTCTGAACATGTAGAGAAGTGAGAAATCTAGGGAACAGGGTAAAGGAGGGACTTAGAGGGCTGTGTGAATTGGGATTTGGGAGGGGAGGGGAGGAGATAAGGTAACAGGGATAAGGGAAAAAGAGAAAAAGAAAGGCTGAGAAAGAAAATAGTAAGTAAAAAAAGATAGAGGGAAATTCACAAATAATAATTATAACTTTGAATGTGAATGGAGTATTTATAGCAGCTCTGTTTGTGGTGGCAAAGAACTAGAAGTCAAAGGGATCCCCATCACTTGAAGCCATTGAGGAATGGCTGAACCAGTTGTGGTATGTGGCTGTGATGGAGCACTACTGTGCTATAAGAAATGATGAGTTCAATGATCTTAGAAGGGCATATACAAATTAAAGGAAGAGATGTCATTTGAAGGTCTAGACAAGGTTATATTACATTTAGGAGACAACCCCAATATCTTCAATAATCACAAACTGCTCGTTGCTTCAAAAAACCACCTCTTTAACATTGATATTCCCCTTCTAGCATATACATTGCTGAGAATTATAGAATTTTTTTAAAGAATAATTAAAATGACAAAAATTTTCATGTTATAATGGAAGGACATAGTGTGAGTAGGATGCAGCATTATCAATGATAATTTGCGGGCAGAGAGTGAGTGGGTGAGATATAATATCAGCCATGCGTATTACTGGAAAATAGAGGTCATATCATGAAAATGAGAGATAAAAGATGAGTAATTCATAGAGTATACTGGTACCCTTGAGATATAAATGAGCATAAGAAAAAATGCCTGTATGATACATTACTCCTCTTTGTGGAATTTATGGGGAAACATGATTAAGGCAGAATGAGAAGGTATAGAAAAGTTACCATATACATTGGTGGATGGAGTTCCCACGCCTCTGAAATCATAACTCATTCAAAATTTCAAAATAAGGTTTTTAAAAATGGCTAATGATGTTTTATGTTTGATCTCATCCTTATTTCCGTTACCCCTTCCTCCTCTCCTATTCAGAGAGCCATCCTTAGAGCAATGGATAAAAAAGAGGGGGAAAGGCAATTCAGCAAAACTAACAAACACACGTCCTTTTGATTTTTATTAAGCATTTATAGCATTTGAAATGCTGTTGATAATGATGATGAAGGTAGTGGTGGTGGTGATGATGATGATAACTAGCAATTATGTTGTGCTTACTATGTGCCCTGCACTGTGCTAAGCACTATACAACTATTGTCTCATTTGATCTTGATAACAACCCTGTGAGATAGTTGCTGCTATTATCTCAGTTTTATAGTTGAGGAAACTGAGACAAACAGAGGTGAAGTGACTTATTCAAGGTCACACTGCAAGTATCTGAGATGAAGTTTGAACTCAGGTCTTCCCAACTCCTGGTCCAGCATTTTATCCAATTCTATCACCTAGCTGTCTCCTCAGTTCAATCTTTTTCTCTGTAAAACATTCTGGGTAGTGGAAAAGCTTTATTTGCTTGGGCCATCCACCTTCTAAATTCCCTTCCTGGGCCACTATTTTAGAGAGGCCTTCACCCGTGTCTCACCTCTGAACTTTCTGGAATCCTTCTCTTCCTCCTCCCTGCCATGATGCCCTCCCAGAGGAACTTCTGTCCGGGGGCCTCCTCCAATGACTGATGACTCTTCCCAGAACTAATCCCTTGCCTGCTGTATTATTCCCTCCCTTCTTCCCTTCAACTGTTAGATTAACAATTCCATTTTATGTATTTTCTCCCCCTACTTGAATGTAAACTCTTTGAGGGTAAGGTCTGTTGTGTTTGCTTATATTTATATCCCCAATACTTATCATACTGCCTGGCTCATAGTAGGTGCTTAGCAAATGTCTGTATGTCTGTATCTATCTATCTATCTATCTATCTATCTATCTATCTATCTATCTATCTATCTATCTACCTATCTACTGATTCAGTGTTCTACATCCATAATCCTCCACCTCTTCAAAGAAGGAAAGGAGATGAATGGAAAAAATCTTTTTAAAGAAATTTCTCCTAGACTGGTGAAATGGAAGCAAACTCCTAGTTTTAGTCAAAGGATTTGGCTTCACTACTACAAACACTAACATTATCATTTATAAATGATTAGAATCCTGTCAGTCTCTGGTGTCCTTGAAAAGTCTGTCTTTGAACCAAGAAATAATCATTTACTTTATTGAGATACAAAATGAACCATGCAAATGGGAACTCTGAGTTACTCATTTGAAGACTAATTGAGAGAGAAAACAAGTCTGGTGCCTAATGTGTATTTGCTTTAAAAAAATGGACTGTATGTGGGAGGACCAAGTTATTTTAGTCTTTTTACATGACTCTCTTGGCTTTTTAAGTGGTTGATATTTTGCCATAAATTCAAAACACTTTTCTACTACTGGGACCCAGCGCAGTGAAGATATCTGAGATTCTTAAAGAAAATTTAAAAGATCTCAGGCAAGATACACAAGTGCTGAGGTACTGAAGTTTAAGATGTATATGGGGACAGTGAATAAGACCATCCATTTAAGTTCAAAATGTATTTGGGCACTAGATAGTAAATGCCCATCTGAGGAATTTGGACTTTATACTATGCAATAGAAGGCCATTTTTTTTTTAAAAAAAAGCAGGATTTCACCATAGGATGGTGAAATGGGATTTTTGAGTTGGTTCCTGGCTCACTGAGACGTTCCTGTTTGCACAATCAAGGAAGACCCACAAATGAGGACAAAGCATGCAATCTGCCCTCTCAGAGGGGCTGTAATTATACTGTTACCTTCCTCAACCCTCTCACTTTCCCCACCCTAGAAAAAAATGAAGTCTGTCCCTCAGCACAATCCCTTTTGCTAATCCTTACTCCCTGGAAAAAAATACTATCTCTGGAGGTAGAGTACCTGCCTTCTGATCCCGCATCTAATTACTTATAGGAAGCTAGGAGGCTAGAGTGCTAAACATGAAGTTGGGAAAAATTCGGCTTCAAATGCTTTCTATCTGTGTGACCTTGAACAAGTCACTTAACCTCTGTCTTCCTCAGTTTCTTCATATGCAAACAGAAAATTATCATCATTATTGTAGCGAACATTTTTATAATGCTTACTATGTCCGAGGCACTTTACAATTATTATCTCATTTCATCCTCACAACATCCCCAAAAGGTAGGTGCTGTCATCATCCCCATTTTGTAGATGAGATAACTGAGGCCCAAAGGGATTTAGTGAAGAGTCAAACAGTTAGCAAGTGTCTGAGGTCAAATTTGAACTCAGATCTTCCTGATTCCAGTCCCGGTTCTCTAGTCACTGTGCTACCTAGCTATTCTAATAATAATAATAGCACCTAACTCCCAAGTTTCTTGTGCAGATCCAATGAGATATTTGTAAAGTGCTTCATAAACATTAAAGTATTATATAAATGCTAACTTCTAATTACTAAGGGATTCTTCATATTTTGTGTTGTGGACCCCTCCATCAGTCTGGTGAACAAATATGAAAGTCTTTAACATGCATTAAAAAAATACTTAGGATTATGAAGGAAACCAATTATGTTGCAATACAGTTATCAAATTTTAAAAAAATTTCATGGACCCCACTTTAAGAATATCTGATCTATTTACCCATAAGGAAACAAAGGCTCGTAGAGGTGATGTGACTTCCCCAAGGTCAAACAAATAGTAAATGGATGAAAACTATGGTATGCAGAATGAATTAGAGAAAAGAAAATGGAAACAGGGAAGTAGTTCAATGAGCCAGCTAACAATGGATAGGTCATAGCAAGGTTGTAGAGGGAAAACCAATAGGGATACAGAACCCTAAGAGATTAGGACTAGTCCAAGCCAACCCAGTAATGCAGAAAAATATCAGACTTCAAATCTGGAGAGACCTGGATTCAAATTCTGCTTCTGCTGCTTACTTGCTATAAGACCTTATGAGACTTTATCCACAATTAAGCCTCTGGTTCTTTGACTACAAAATGGGGATAATACCATTTGCAATACTTAATGTTGCAGAGCTGTGGTAGGAATCAAGTGAAATAATGTATATTAATTGCTTTGTAAACTCCAAAGCATCATATGAATAAGGTTATTCTTAGACTCCAGCCACCAGCCTAAAATCTTCTCACCTATATTCTCTTAGTAGCTTGGGCAGGTAGGTGTTGCAGTACATAGAGTGCTTGACCTGGAGTCAGAAAGACTCATCTTGAGTTCAAACTTGGCCTCAGACACTTACTAGCTGTGTGATCCTGGGCAATTCACTTAACCCTCAGTTTCCCCATCTATAAAATAAGCTGGAGAAGGAAATGGCAAGCCACTTGAGTATCTTTGTCAAGAAAACTCCAAATGGGCTCACGAAGAATAACACACAACTGAAAATGACTGAACAACTAACATTCTTTCCTCATGTCATGTTAATGTGTTGGGTTTTTTCCAAGCATAAACCACTCTGATGGGTGGGCTTTCACCTTATCTCACACAGACCCACTTCATCACACCACTTCCCAATGATCTCCACACCATCCTCCATAGGAAAAACCTTCCCATCTTCTTTTTAAACTTCCCTTTATGTGTTGTCTTCCCTCATTAGAATGCCTTCAAGAAATTTATATTCTAATAAGGTAGACAACAGATATAGCAGAGTGATTGCCAGGGAAGTGATTTCTGGAATGGAAGTCACAGGAATGGTGACTGGCATCATAAGGCAATTGACTGATATCCTAGTAAGACATAGGTTTATCTCCTAGCTCTGATACTAGTTATGTATTCAAAGGCAATTAATACTCTGTAAGACTCAGTTTCCAAATCTGTAAAATGGGGATACTCATACCTGCATTCCCTACTTCATAGAATTGTTTGAAGGCTCAAATAAGATATTATGTATAAAGCACTTAGTAAACCTCAAGCGCTATGTAAAATTAGCTATGATTATGGACTGTCCAAAGCCAAGCTACACAAGAAGATTAAGAGTATTAGAATGTGGGTGGACTCCTTAGTCATACTGCAACTTCAGGATTCCTTGGATTTGCCTGCTGGGCAATGGTTCTCAATCTTAGACTCCATCAGATCCTTGTGGTAGAGGAAGATAAGGAGAAGGGAAGGGGTATGGGTGGGACTTACAATCTCAGCACTTGCCACAAGAGATTTGTTATGGGGCACAGGGGTTCCTGGACAGGATCTCACTCTGATCAATAGATAGATGAGGCTTTTATCCATTTTTGCTATTGCCAGGTCTTGTGCTAAGTGCTGAGGATATAGATACAAGCAAAATAACTCCTGCCCTCAAGCAGATTATATTCCAATGAGGGAAGACAACACATAAAGGGAAGCTAAAAAGAAGTACCTGACACAAAAGCCTTAATAATTTTTATCCATTCAAATATTCCTGACTCAAGTCTCAGAACTACAAGATTCTGCATTTACTAGTATTTACTACTAGCAGCTCTCTTGGATGATTCTTTAGGTCACCCATCTCAGAGAAGACAATTCATTAAGACCGATCTGAGAAAGGTCAGGGTACTGGGAGGTAAACAGTGTACACTGTTTCTAGTACATATGTTACATTTTATTCATCTAACAAAGAACCTCTGACTCTAATACTGTTTCTTTCTCAGATCATCTTTCCATTCCTGGACCACTGGGACATACAAAATCAAAGTCCTTAACCTCTCAGCATCACATGTGATTCCTGAATAGATCCTACTCAACATTGCTTCCTATACTTGTAAAGGCAGCATAGTATAATGTAAAGAGTATTAGTTCAGGAGTCAAAAGACCTGAGTTCAAACTCCATTTCTGCCATCTAGTAGCCATGTTACCTTGGACAAGTCACTTAACCTGAAACTCAACTTTCTCCTCTAGGGAATGGAGCTAATTGGCTTGCTCATGCTCTAGACCCTGGGAGAGCTCAGGCCCAACTTGATACCCCCTGTACTCAAGCAGGTGTTTTGAAGAGGCTGGAGTTTGTTTTCATCAAAAAGAAATTTAGGAAGGCAACCCTTTCCATCTCTTCACTGATTCCCAAAACCTGCCTTGGAAGTTGCAGATGTACTATGATATATCCCTCACATGAATAGCACTCTTCACTAAGGCCCCAGGATCTATGGTTTAAGAGCTGGAAGAGACCTCAGGGGTCATCTAGTCCAGCCACCTCATTTTAGAGATGGGGATGCTGAGACCCATTCCCCAAGGTGGCATAGTTAACAAGCAGCGAAGCCAAGGATTCAAACCCAGGTCTTGGGATTTCATAGTCAGTACCTCTTCTGCAGTACCATGATGTCTCTTGCTTCATCTTTTCCATAGCTATAAAGGTTTATGATTCGGCTTTTATTTGTAGAATGACTCAAATATAAAGATCACCTGAGACCCATTGTCAGGCACAGCTGAACATGCTGTCTTTTAAATCTTTATGAGCACTTCAGCCTGTGAGCCCTAGGAGTCCAGGAGGAATTCGCCCAGGAAGAATCATTAACCCGGGGTAGCTACCACCCTAGGTTCCTTTGTTCTTTACCTATTCTTTATGCTTGTATAGCAGATAGTATTTTCTGGTAAACCAAGATTTGGTTCTGTTCTTGGATACCAGCATATGTATTCCATCCTGTCAATGCTGGTTATAAGACTAGCCAACCCCTCCTAGTATACTCACTTAATACATTTCTGGTGGTCAACCTCTTTATTTTTTTAATTTTATTTTATTTTATTTTTAATTTATGGAATAAAACAAGCATTTCCATAATACAGTATAATAAAAAGATGATTGCACATGAAATTGCACATCTATTATATACAACTTGCTATTCTTTTTAAATATATAATAAAGTTATCATTTAAATGTTTTTCTTTTGTTTTTCTTCTCTCCACCCCTGTCCTGCTGCCCTAAAGATGGCTACCATTAGACACAAAAAGTATATTTGTGTTGGGGGGGGGAGTCTGGGTACATTAAGGCAGATATATATGTATGTAAAATATAGGTGTGTAAACATATATGCAAAATTATTCTATATATAACTTCTATTTATCAGTTCTTTCTGGGGATGCAGATAACATCTTTCTTCATATGTCCTTTATTTTTAATTTGTGTATTTATAATAATCAAAATGACTTAGTCACTCAAAGTCATCCTTAAAACAATATTGCTATTACTATATACAGTGTTCTCTTGGTTCTGCTCACTTCACTTTTCACCATTTTGTGTAAGCTTTTCCGTGCCTTTCTAAGATCATCCAATTCATAATTTCTTCTAGCACAGCAGTATTCTATCACAACCATACACCACAATTTATTCAGCCATTCCCCAACTGATGGAGATCCCTGCAGTATTCAGTTCTTTACCCCCACAAAGAGAACTGCTATAAATATCTCATTCACATTCAAACTTATATATAATTGCTATTTGTGAATTTCCCTCCATCTTATTTTGGTCACTATTTTCTTTCCCAGCCTCTTTTTTTTTTTTACCCTATCCCTGTTACCTTTTTAAACTTCTGACTTTGTTGCTGTTCAGTCATTCAGTTGTGTCCAACTCTACACATGACCTCATGGACTTTGTCCATGGGATTTTCTTGAAAAAGATACTGGAGGAGTTTGCCATTTCTTTCTCTAGTGTATCCACATTACAGATGAGGAACTGGGGCAAAGAGAGGCTAAACATAATATTATAGATACCAACATATTAAAACAAATAAATAAGAAGAATACATTATAATATACATTTGGGCACCAGCTTATAGGAACCTCACATGAAAATATATAAGGGAGAGAAACTCAGTCTCAGGGAAACTCACAATTCTAGACTTCGGACTTCATTGTTACTGTTCCATTCAGGAGCATCTGCACCACACAAAACTGCTTCTCTGCTCACTGCTTGGCTGTTGATCCTTACTACTCTTCAGCTGGGGGAATCACCTTCTCTTCTCTGCCCAAGCAGAGCCTTTGCAAATTTGTAATTAACCATCACTATCAAAAGAGCATTTAGAAAGTGTTGACTTTTAACATGAATAGCAATTCTCTTTAAGTCAGACAGCTGCAAAGCTCATCACACTGGCTATCTGTGTTAAACAACCAGCCTGGACAGTCATTAATTCACCTGGTTACTGTGCTATCCAATCAAAATGGAGCTCACAATGAAACAACTCAAGTTCACTCTATAAGACAGCACACCAGTATACCATAGCAGCACAAAACCCCATCTGCTATTCAGAGGTGGGAACAGAAAGCACCAAGCTATTATCAAAAGCTTCACTTTCCTCTAATTCTGGGTGACATTGAAAGGCAATGGGAGTCATGGAAGCTATTGATCAATGGCATCAATTCCCTCCCTGGCCAATCAGCAATCACTCAGCTGAAGCCTTCTCTCAGCAGACTACTTTGAACTGCAATAGCTCAGAGAGAGTAGCTTTTCAGCCCCGTTCAGTGTCTTCAACTTTCTTAGATTCCTCTTCACCTGATGTTGTCCAGTGGCTTAAATAAGAGGTTCTAGATTCTCACATTTAGAAAGTCACAATTCACCAAACTCCTCTCTCTCTCATTTTATCTTCTTTAGTCATAATATATATGTGTGTATATGTATGTATATGTGCAATATATATAATATGTATGTATATGGGTATTACATATTGTATATATAATATACTAATATATAATTATAATACATAATAATATATTATTGTGTCATAATAATATATTATAATTATTATATACATATAATAATGTAATATATGTGAATTAGGAGAGGTGCCCTTCATACCTAAGTTCTAAAGTCTCCAACAAGATAGTGTGTCTCTTTGGTGCCCTTGAACAGGGGTATTTATTTACCATCATGTTTCTGTAGTTTGTAATAAATAAAATATCTTTCTGTGCCCCTTTATAACATGAAATTGTTTCTGTACAAGTAAAGCATAATTCCATATCATTGATATGGTCTGAGTTCTTATTTCTACACTAGACATGTTTTTTTCTTCTTCCTAAACTAGCTACATTTTATTTAAAAACTGTCTTAGCCTTTATATTTTATGTTTCCTTTATATGTTATACAGTATATATTAAAACAAATTTGGCTTCCTACTCATATTAGGTATCAAAATGTACACAGTGACATATCTCCATGCCCTTTGACAGACATTATAAATCCCTTCTTTCACACAAACATGTTTTCATTCCTTTTTACCATTAACTATATCTTATGAAAATGGCCTTTAAGAGACAATACACACCATTTTCTGAATTGCTTCTATTTTTTCTTTACTTTAATAAATTTTGGCTAACTAGGAGATGGAGGGGATTGGAGGGTTTTTTTAAGCAACTGGAATGCCCATGATAACAGTTCCTCTCTGAGGCATCCTAAGGCCTCATGTAAATGAAAGACAGCTTATACTCTAAGGTCTTTATACCTTTGTTCATCATTTTCTGCATAAACTTTCTGAGTATCAATGAACAACTGGAAACTTTTCCACCTTCCTCTTAATCTGTAGATAGGAACTTGACGTGAATATACACAGCACTCTCAGTGCCACAGAGGGATTATCCAGCATTCTTAAGCATTCATGCTCTATAACAGATTTTTCATTATGAACATACATTGCACATCAAATGTAGGTCCTCTGAGGTTCTTTGGCAGTCATCTCTGCTTTTCTGTGTCTGTCACCTGCCACTCTCAAAACATTTCAGGAGTATGTGCCAGTCAGGTTGAAAATTTCTCTTCTCCTTAAAGGACTACAGGGCAGTCAGTGGCATAGTGGATAAAGCACTGGATTTGGAATCAGGAAGACTCATCTTCATTAATTCAAATCCAGCCTCAGAATCTGGCTAGCTGTGTGACCCTGGGCAAGTCACTTAACCCTGTTTTCCTCAGTTCCTCATCTGTAAAATGACCTGGAGAAGGAAATGATGAACCACTATAGTGTCTTTTCCTAGAAAACCCCAAATGAGGTCTCAAGAGAGTCAGACGCAACTGAAAAATGACAATAACAAAATCAAGGACAACATCCTAATGTAGGGATGGTTTTAATTGATCAAATTGATCATGAGGTTTCCCAAAGAATTACAAGACTCAGTGACTCAGTTTCCAATTTTATTAAAAGACTGTAGGGGCAGCTAGGTGGCACAGTGGATAGAGCACTGGCCCTGGATTCAGGAGGACCTGAGTTCAAATCCGCCCTCAGACACTTAACACTTAATAGTTGTGTGACCCTGGGCAAGTCACTTAACTCCAATTGCCTCACCAAAAAACAAAAAACAAACAAACAAAAAGACTGTGATGACCACAGGGAGAAAATCCAAGAGGAGAAAAGTGTCTCAAATAGGGAGATGGAAATGATTATATTTCTAGTGAGAAATGTAGGTTGCTTCTTCAATCCTAATCTCCTCCTTGTGGGAGGTTCACATCCTGTTTTGGAATTATTGGGGTTCTAAGACATCCCCCAAGGTGGCTACCTTTTTCCCTAGGGGTGTGTTTTTTGGGTTTAAATGTCATAAGGTGAACTTAAGGACACATTTGGTCCTTCTGCATATATTCATAAAACATTTAAATTTGTCTGTCTGTTTATAATATCTCTTTACTTTAAGATGTGGTTTCTAGATACAGTTTCTGTTTTCTGTCATCTAGGATTAATCACTCTTAATAGTTTACAGTCCCTGGCTACCATTTCCTTAAGCTTCTTTTAATAGTGTTGACTGATAAAGACTCAAACCTCCTGGTAATAGTTGATAAGAGCTCAAGCCTTCTGGTTGATAAGAACTGGAGCCTTAGTTTCTCTATTAACCCTTTTAGCTAACTCAGGTCTTAGTTTATCTGTTAACCCTTCTGTGCTCTTCCATCAATCCTACATGGACTCCACTCAGAAAACAGTCATACTATCTGCTTCAAAGCTGGTAAAAAGAACTGGGCCAATATTTCTAGTGACATAGTCATGTTTAAGCCTAAAAGATTGCTCTCTCACTTGAATATTATGCCATACCTGTTGTGGTTGTCCCTTATTTCCTTAGGAAGATCAGTTTCCTTAAGAACTAAATATCAAGAAGTGACAAAGGAACATAAGCAGAACAACTTGTGAAGACTTGTATGAACTACTGCAGAATAAAATGGGCAGAAGGCAGTTAGGTGGCACAGTGGATAGATAGAGCACCAGGCCTGAAGTCAGGAAGACTCATCTTCCTGAGTTCAGTCAGGCCTCAGTCACTTACTAGCTGTGTGACCATGGAGAAGTCACTTAACCCTGTTTGCTTCAGTTTCCTCCTGTGTAAAATGAGCTGGAGAAGGTAATGGCAAACCACTCCAGTATGATTGCCAAGAAAACCCCAAATGGGGCAGACACTACTGAAAAATGCCTGAACAACAACAAAGTAGACAGACCAAGGAGAAAATTTATATAATGATCACAATAATGTAAAGAAAAATAACTTCAAAAGATTTTAGACATTTGATCAATGCAGTGACCAAACTTGAACTAGTCTCCAGAAGACTAACAATAAATCATCTTCCTGGCTCTTAACAGAGAGTTAATAGACTAGAGGGGCAGAATACAGCACCCATTTTCAGACATTGTCAATGTGTGGACTTGTTTTGCCTACTATATTTATTTGTTAGAAAGGAGGGTTATTTTTTGGACAAGGGAACATTGTAAGGGAAAATATGCAAGTAGTGATAGTGAAACAAAAAAGGGAAAAGAAAAATATGGGAAAAAAGCATCAAAGAAGCAGTGAAAATAAACAGAAAATAGCAAAAGGAAGTTCAGCGTGGGACACAAACACATAGAGCAAAGTTGATATTATCAAGTTAAATTAAATACATATTTTTAAACTGTATATACCAGAAATTCACCCCCTTGACAATAACCATAACATCAGAAATGGACATCTAAAAGTTATTTATTTATGTGGGAGGATTCCTCACTTGTAAAGCATTTACTTTAACAAAAGTATTCTTCAGAGTCCAAACTCTCCACCTTCAGAATCTAATAAAAATCTTTCTTACCTACCTGGTCCTGCCCCCAGGGTGAGGCTTATTAACACAAATTATAGTATATTAACATGCTCCACCTTTGGATATACCGCTTACAAAAGAGTAAATGGGTCTCGGTGTGGGACTAGGAACCCCAATCCCCAAGGAATCTTTCAACTTTCCCAAGAGAAAAGCAGCTCTGCCTCCCACCTCAGGAATGCAGTGTGGCCAAACACAAAGACCCTGGTCTAAAAAGAACAAAGATGATATGTTGATATGGATGGGTGCTAAATTGTTTTGCCCCTCCCAGTTGTTTTGCATCCCCTCCCAGCTGTTTTGACAGCTTTTGTTTGTAAACATACAAAAAGACCTGCTCTTCTCTTATCAAGACAGTCTCCATAGTGGTTCTGTCTCCCAGACATATATTCCTATCTCCTAATAAATCTTTTTATTTTACAAGATTTGTGATGAGCCTCCAATTCTTTGGGCAAGCTAGCCCTCCAGTTTGCAATTTTCCCCCAACAGCTGTAATGGAATGCACTTCATTCACCATGGTAAGACTCAGGGCAACTTTATTATTATTGTTGTTGTTGTTGTTATTATTATTATTATTTTGGTGAGGCAATTGGGGTTAAGTGACTTGCCAAGGGTCACACAGCTAGTAAGTGTCAAGTGTCTGAGGCCTAATTTGAACTCAGGTCCTCCTGACTCCAGGGCTGGTGCTCTATCCACTGCCCTACCTAGCTGCCCCTCAGGGCAACTTTTTGTCAGAAATGTTTCTTTTCTTCAGGAGAAAATAGGTTTCTCTTGTTTCTTTAATAAATGATATTTAATAAAAAGGGAGGATAAATAAATAAAAATTTAAAAAAAATAAAAAGGGAGGGAGCCTCTAGATTATTAATTAAAAATAGGTTGCAATCTTAGCATGTTAATGAATTATCAGAATATACCTTTTGATTGCCTTAGAACCTGGGGTGACAATCAACAAGGTAAGGAATCAAATAGCTGGCTGAGAGCTGGTGTGGTTGTCCATTAGTGTATACACTTGACACCCACTAAGGCAACAAGTGTTGGGAGTGTCATCCCAAACCCTGCTACATGAAGAAAATTCTTTACAAACTTTAAAGTGTTAGATAAAAGTGAGTTACCATTATTAGAATGATTATTTTCATGGTTTCCATAGCCAACATCATCATGCAACTGTACATCCTGGCAATGAAATTCTCTGTGCCTAGGTAGGCTAGTCGTAAGAAGGAAGATCCAGTTTATTGTAAAAACAGATATTTCCCAAGCTTATGCTCCAGTGGAATAGCCCTTGAGAACCCAAAATCTCATCCATGCCACAACACAGCAAAGAAAGCCCCTAGCACATTGAGTGGACACACCTTGTGGGAAACTTACAGGCAGGAATCAATGAACCACAATCTGCATGACTGGAAGCAATGTCCGTAGTGGTGAGATCACAGACCTAATAAAATACCAAAGTGGTTATTATTATTTTTATTTGTAGTGCAGATAAAATTGAGGTTTCAGATACTGTTTTGGGAGTATAGCCCCAGTCGTGAAGATGGAAAGTCCTATTGGATGGCAGAAAAATGTAAGGAGTAGTCACATTATCCGGGAGCAATAGTTATTCATATAGCACTTCAGAGTTTGCAAAGAATTTTACAGACATAATCTCACTTGAACCTCCCAACACCTCTGTGAAGTATCTGTTACTGGTATTATTTCTGTTTCATAAATAAAGAAATGGAGGCTTAGGTGAAATGACTTACTATTATTCTATAGCCAGCAATTGTCAGAGGCAGGATTTGAACCCAGTTCTCTCGGGATTCCAGATCCAGGGTTCATTCTATTATACTATGCTGCCTCTTACTGGTACTTGTGCAGCAAAATGAGGAGGTCTCCAGATAGATGAGTTGCCTGTAGTTTTTTTTTTTTATTATGACAATTCCTTCCCTTCACTAGTTCCAGTTAATGAGGATGTCATGTTCACCATGGTGTGGGAAGGGGGAGAAAATATTAAAGAAAGAGTATAGATGTGCCCTGATATCCAATGAACCAAGGTCCAAATTTACAAAACAGATTAAGAGATGATTTGCATTACAAAATAAGTATTTAAAGAAAAAAAAACCAGAGGATTTCTTTCTGCATCCACAACTCCTTTACCTAATGCATTGAAACTTGATTTGATTTACGTCTTCAGAAATATGTCAGTGAAAAGCAAGATACACCCAGACAAGCAGACACTGGACTTTTTTTTTTGTTTTCTGGCTGCGCAGACACATTTTGCAGGGTGGCTAGGGTTAAGAGGTCATGGATCCAAGTCTTCTTTCACACAGTGAATCACAGATTCTCACAGAAACTGCCTTGACCTCAAGAAGATGGGAGAAAGCCACAAGATAAAGGTAATAACAAAAAGAGATGAAATCTAAATGGCCTTGAGAGGCAAGTGAGGAAAGAAGGAAGAAAAGGCCAGGGAGAACAGACCCTTTACTCCCAAAACTGAAACCCTGAACCATCTCCCAGGTTTGGGTTCCTCTAAATATGAGCTTCTTAACCTAAGAGTTGAGAATTCTTTAAAAAGACACATTTTGATAACTGCATTTCAACTGGTTTTCTTTGTAACCCTATGTATAAGGATAAAAACATTATTCTGCAAAGAGGTCCACCAAAAGGGTCCATGACATAAAAAAGGGTTATGAACCGCTTCTAAATTAAGAATAGTTCTTGAAACTGTCCAGTCTCTCTTCAGTGTTGTCTTTGGCCTTTGCTGACTGTCTCCCAAATGCAGCACAGTTATTGTCCCTGCCAAGATTTTTCTTTTCAAATTGCAGAATATCTTTCTGCAGCCAGATCTGTGTGAGTACCCCCAGGAGACATGTCACTTCAAAGCTTTCCAGCTTTCATCAAAGAAAAATGGTGTTAATGAAGTTATCAGGGAAAGGACTCCCATTTAGTGCCCACTACCAGGGACCACCTTTTTAAAGCCAAACCCTGTAAAGCAAAATACACCATTCATTAGCAGTGATCTTTTAATCCCATAGATGTGTGGAAGCTCAACCAGTGGGAAAGCCTGAATTTCCTCTGAGATTCAGTGTAGAGCTTGTGATGAGTCTTGATGTGAAATCACCCATGGATTCTTGCCACTGTATTTCTAGATTCTGACCAATAAGGCTAATAATTGTGAGAAATTAATACATATATGTATGTGGGTATATATGTATATACACATTTATATGTAAACATGTATAAAAATCATCATTGTCGTGCCAGCTGACTATATCATTTCATCCTGGGACTCCTTTTCTCTTCTCTTCTTTTTTTCCCTTTTCTTCTCTTTTTTTTTTCAGAGGCAATGAAGGTTAAGTGGCTTGCCCAGGGTCACACAGCTAGTAAGTGTCAAGTGTCTGAGGCTGGATTTGAACTCAGGTCCTCCTGAATCCAAGGCCGGTGCTTTATCCACTGCGCCACCTAGCTGCTCCATTTTGTCCTCTCTTAAAGCAGAAAGCCAGAGGAAGCTAAGCTCACTCTCCTCTCTGTTGCAAATTAAATATAGATTAATCTTCTTGTCTCCTACAAAAAAATTAATAAACAGACCAGAGAAATTAATCTTATTAATATCTCCTACAATTTGTTTCCATACCTGTCCTCCTAACAAAAACAAAAACAAAAACAAAAACAAAAACAAAAACAAAAACAAACCACAGATCAGAGAACATAAGTCTCCTACCAAAAGAACAGATCAGAGAACATGGCTAAAAACCAGATAAGAGGATAAACCAGATCAGAGACAGACAGGAGAACATAATACCAATTAAATTTTGTCCCAAGAAGAAATATAGCATGATCATGTTGTAGACTCCTTTCCAAAGGAGCTCAGAAGACTCCCTCTTTCTAAGGGTTTTTAAGGTTTCTTTGCTCACAGGTTACAGAATAGCTTCAATAACATGATACAAAAATCAACCCAAAGCAAATACTACAAATGTAAATCAGTTAAACAATACAAATCAGTTTCACAGCTAAATTTAAAGCAGATGTTATGATTAGATTATGTGGAGACAGGAAGGGTATTATCAAAGACAAAGAGGTCTAAATAGTTAATCAGGAGAACAATAAGATCTATTCATTTTCTTGGGAAAGAAGATAGTGAATAAGAATTCCAAAGGGGCATTTAAATTTGTTTATTCTCTTGGGGAAAGTAAATAGGGACTATCTGGTTTCAGTATGAAGTCTCAAGGAAAAGACATTTTGATCCTATTTATCCAGGGTCTCATAAAATCCATTTGGATAATAAGGCAGCTCCATCAAATCTAGGTGATCTATACATTCATATTAACATCTCCAAATCTTTTGCCATTTCCATCCCCTCAACCTGTCATATAGTATTTTCTCCACCACTGAGGAAAGTCTTTTGCAAATACTTAGATTTGAGCCCCTGGCTATACATAAAACAAGAAAGAATAGTCTATCATATCATATATATGTGTGTGTGTGTGTGTGTGTGTGTGTGTGTGTGTGTATGTATGTATATATATATACACATATATATAATATGCATTATCATATAATATATCATTTATCATATCATATCATATGCCCCTACAAGCAAAGCACTTTTGGACATTGCTGAACAAATCATTTCCCTTTCACCTCTGACCTGGGCTGTCCATACAACATAAATCCTTATTCCTGGAAAGCCAGGGCATACATGGCTTGGATTTTCTTAGTCCTTTCAACTATAGTATCAACCTGGTTGGTAATACTTCTCTTCTAAGAAACAATGTAGTTACAGGAAGGTCTTCCTACTGGATAACTAGAACCAACTAAGTAACCCTCAAACTCTCCAATTTAAGAAGTCATCACCAAGGCTGGAAACATCCATTTCTCTGGGCTTCTGGTCAGTCATTTGTGCTCAGGGAAAGAAACACAAAGAACAAAGAGATAGTTGGGGAATCGAGGTTCAGTCATAGGCTTACCAAGGAAAGCACATTTTTGAGTTGTCATGGGTTCATAGCTACCAGGGTCACTGAGGAGGAAATGAAAACAACTTTCCTTCATTACCCCCAGATGGAAACCTGAGAGAGAAGTGTTCCAGATAGAGCCCCAAAGAGAGAGAAGTAGAACTTTTTTCTAGATCTTATAACCTACTGAAGAGAAGGCTTTTCCAGGTTCAGTGGCCAATCACCTTTGACATAGATTCCAGTCATGAGGAAACATAGGGAACTATCAGGAGCAAGTGGTCATATGTGTCCTTTAGCAAGAGATCAGAACATGTAGCCCATGATGCATACTTAACCCTATCACTCCTATCACATATGTGTGTTTGTACATCTATGCATAAATATGTATACATGTCTTTTATATATATACATAGTCTTTGAACCACAGCATAAATTCATTTTATAGATGAACAAACTACATAATGCAGCCTTTTCTAAAAGAAGGTAGTTTTAAACCTTAGTGTCTATTCTAAATACTCACCCTCCTTCTTTTAACCATGAAATTTAAGGATTTAGGTTAGGGCAGGTGGGAGAGACTGCCTGTAATATTGGATATTTTATGGGTTTAGGAGGATTTTCAAGGTCACCTAGAGACCTGGAAAAACTTTTTTATGAGGTGTTCAAAGAAGCAATGAGTCTAAAAAGAAAAAGAATTCTGAAATGCCATGAAATAGACTCATTTTCCACAACAAAATCTCTACTGTTTTATGTGCTGAGATAACAAAACAGAGATAATAAAAAGAAATGTTCTATTCATCTCTGCATCCCCTGCCATAGTTAGCACAGTGCTTGACAATAAGCAGAGGCTCGATAATGGACAATTTAACTGAATTAAAATTGTTGACAACATTTAATTTGCACAAGTGCATGGACATGTGTGTTTTATATATCCTATACACACCTATATTTCAAGAATCCATAGTTTTGTCAATGCACAAGCCCTCCATGACTCAAGAAATGACTGGCAAGCACTGCCAAAGTTCAAATCTAGCCTCAGACACTTAATAGCAGTGTGACCCTGGACAAGTCACTTAACCTATTCGCCTCCATTTCCTCATTTGTAAAATGAATGCTGGAGAAGGAAATGTCAAACTGCTCCAATATCTTTGCCAAGAAAACCCAAATGGTGTCACAAAGAGTCAGACATGACTGAAATGATCGAATAACAAAAGGTATCAAAAGATAATAAAGATTTAATCAAAAATTAGAGGCAAGTATGGCATAATGACTGGAGAAATGGTCCCAGAACCAGGAAGACATGAGTTCAAGGTTTGAATCTGTCACATACAAAATGTGTGACCCTGGGCAAGATACTTCACTTTTTAGTGCTCCTGAAAATATTCTAAGGCTTATAAGATGTAGAAAAAGTGCTAACTTGTATTGGTAAATGGAATTTCTTCATCTAGGTGTTCCCTATAACAATTAAATCACAGGTTCAGTCCCTGTCTCCAAATTTAATTAATTTTTAAAAAAATTATGGGATTGAGGGCAGCTAGGTGGCACAGTAGATAAAGCACCAGCCCTGGATTCAGGAGGACCTGAGTTCAAATCTGACCTCAGACACTTGACACTTACTAGCTGTGTGTCCCTGGACAAGTCACTTAACCCTCATTGTCCTGCAAAAACAACAACAAGAACAACAAAACACTATATTGGAAAAAAAAATTATGGCATTGAATTGACTTGAGAAAATTCAGTCACAGCCATAGAGTCACAAGTCTCAGAGTTGGAAGTCATCTTTGAAATCCATTTGGTCTATGGCTTTGTCTTTAGACACACAAAGTATTATCATCCCCATTTTAGAGATGAAGTATATGAAGCCCAGGAAATTAACTTACTTGACAGATATCACATGGATTATAAATGGCAAGTATTACATTACTAATGTGGAAATATGCTTTAAAATTAAATAAATAAATAGATAAATAAATGGATGGGGAAAAACAAAAATATAGATGGGAAAATAAATAAATGGATGGATGGATAGATAGATAGATAGATAGATAGATAGATAGATAGATAGATAGATAGATAGATAGATGAATGAATGAATAGGTGACAAGTCTTAGAACCCCAGCGGTAAAAGATTGCCTCCTATCTTTCCATTCATAGATACATGCATATAATCAGCTTCCACAATTCAGAAGCCTTGGATTCTCTTCTCCACTGTTTTGTATACTTCCACTCCTCTCTAAAACTTTAGAAACTCTAACAAATGGTAGAAAGAGGCAGAGGAAGAAGATTAATTCCAAATGATTCCATTTTTCTACATGGCGGCAGTTCTGGCATTAGATGAGTTGGGTGATAGAAATACAAAGCACTGATGAAGATTTGAATTATTTATAAATTTCAGTTATCCATAGTATTCTTCTTCCACTTTCTCCCATCCTCATTATCAATGATAATTGAGATTAGTCTGTAGTAACACGTCTTTAGATCACATATGTAACTCAGGTTCAAGTTTGGAGCATTTGCATGACTCTCCTCATTGGTAGAGAGAATGATAATTCTATACTGTATGCTTGTGGGAGAGGTAGAGTTGGGATGATCACTATGAAGAGGAAATACCTTCTGTATGCTTTGAGAAAAGACACATGTGCTTCCAGATTCTCTTCAGGGTAATACTCAGAGGAGAGAGAAAGAAAAGACTTTGAAAAGCAGTTGACATGTAGGGGAAGTCCAGCTCCACAACATTTTTCTGATTTCCTGCTTGTCTCCCTAAATACTTCAGGAAATTTACCCTTAGGTGAGATTGGGTAAGGAAAAAAGAAAGAAAGAAAATATTCCTTTACTAAGGAATAGCCAAACATATTGTGGTACATTGATGTAATGGAATATTATCACACCTTAAGAAACAAATACAATAAATTCAGTGAAACATGGGAAAGCTTATATGTGCAAACTGAAATCAACTTCCAGGAAAACAATAATCACAATGACTATAATGATGTAATCACAAAGAAAATGTATCCCATGGTCCAGGGAACCAAGTTTGATCCAGGGAGGCCTTATGCCCTTTAGAGAATCAAGTTCTTTCTTTGTCTCTGACCACTCATATATGACAGAAGGGGGCAATTCCTCACAAGAGTCCATCTCCCTAAAAATTTGACCAATTTTCAGGAGATAGCCCCTGTCAATGGGGACCAATAAAAGTTTGTTGCAACCTCCTAACATTACAGATATTGTTAGATACTGTTGATCTATTGGGTGATTTTACTAAACTACTTTTTCTCCCCTCTTTCCAAAAGGACCAGGAATTCAGATCTGGCAGATGCATGAATTTACATTGAATGTGTAGAAGAATACAGTGTGTGGGAATGACCTAGATTTGAGTCCTGAGTCAACTACTTATTAGTCTGTGACCATGTACAAGTTGTTTTGCTTCTTTGCCTCATTTTCCTCCTCTATGTAATGAGAAGGTTGAACAAAGTATCTTGGGTTATCACTACCAAAAGGCCATTTTTGTTTTATCCTTTCCAATCTAAAAGTCATTCTCCTTGGTAGGTGAAAAAACAAGTAAAATAAATGTTTAGCTGCTTGGTCTTCTCTCAACTGTCAGTTATCAGCATCCCATACATCCCAAGCAGTGACATTATCTCTCCCTTCTGTGAGGGCCAAAATTTGATATATGGAGCATTATTTGGGTGACTCGCCTTAATATTGGGGTCCCGGAAATATGAGGGACCTTTTAGGTTTATCCTCCCCTCTGAACTTCCCTTTTAGATATTTCTCCCAGGCCAATTAGAAAGGAGCCTCTAAGCTTTAGCTCACAAAAGGATCAGATTTTATTACTTGGGAATTAATTAAACAACAAAGGTGAAACTAATAAGAATCAAAAATAAGAAAATAGGAAAATGGAAATACAGATAAATGCTCTTAACTCTAAACTTAACCTATGCAGCCCCAGACCATTTCCAATTAAGCTAGTTCAAAGGAAATAGGGTTTTCTGTAATTAACTCACCAACCCCGGACAGTCTACAGTTGTTCACACCACGCCAAGACAGAACGAACACGCGAGCTTGCTTTCCGGAAGAAGCCTAGCGTTCTAAAAGCAGCCCTCCCCCTCCCTTCAGGGAGCGTTCAATCTTTCCTTCCCCAAAAGGGGAGGTCCTTCAAAAACTGCCTATGGAGAGTTCTCCTTCTCAGTTCAGTAGCATAGGTAACCTCGGGGTGGGTGAGGGGTGGCCCCTCCCAAATGAGTTAGCTAAAAATGGGAATATTAATCTTTACCACAAATCATTTTTACCACACTTCTCTTATACTCCTCTTTTCCCAAATTTTTTTAAAATACATGTTTTAGTTTTTAACCTCAACAGTCAGCTCATTCTGAGTTTTAGTTCCTATGGTATTATTCTTATAGGACCATTCTACTATTTTGTTATCTCTGTTATCTCTCTTTGTTTCCATATCTTGTGTACCTTTTAAAAAATCTAAGTGTTTTAGTGAATGAGTTCCCTATGCATTAATCATAATAACAATTATTTCACCTAGCATTAATATAGTATCTACTATATGCCAGGCACTGCTGAGTGCTCTGCAAATATTACCTCATTTTTTCCTCATAATAACCCCAGAAGGTACATGCTATTATTATCCCCATTTTACAGTTGAGGAAACTGAGGAAAACAGAGGTTAAGTGATTTTTGGGGGCATGCAAGTGTGACCTTGGGGGTCATGCTTAGTAAATGTAAATGTCTGACCTAGTAAATGTCTGAGACCAGATTTGAACACATCTTCCTGATTCCAAGTCCAGTGCTCTATTCCCTATGCCACCTAACTGAATTTCTTAAAAACCAGTTCCTCCTTTCCTCCTCTCTGTATATGTTTCTCTTGATGACTTCAGAATTTAATTCTTGAGCTTTTCCTCCTTTTTCAAAGAATCTCATTCCTTGAGCTTCTGGACTAGCGTCCTTTATGGAACTCTGGTCCATGGGATCCTATATATGCCTTCTAGAATCCCTTTGAAATGTGTTTTTCTGATGTGCAGGTTGTCTACCAGGTGCACCTTTCCTCTTGACTATCACAAATCTGAAGACAAAATGAGTAGTTTCCTCCCTAACAAAACCCCACCATTGATCCCAGTTTCTCCTTTTTGATGAGAGTTGGATCTAAAATAGAATTTCCCTCCCTTATTGGTTCTTCCACCTTTTCAAGGCTGAAAATATCATTAATGCAAGTCATGACACTACTAGCTGCTCTGTTTTTGGCAGAGAGAGCTATAGCAGATGCCTGGATAATCGGAAGTTGCCCACCCCCTCACTACTACATCAAACCTCTGTGCAGTCTTCTCATTCTTCCAGGACCCTGGTGAGCACATGACATTGGCTATAGTAGAACTACAAATGATAGGATACACTTTGCAAGACTGAAAACAAGAGATCTAGAGAAAAGGCCTTTATTGTGGGAAAATAAATTCTTGACTCAAATAATTTTTATATGCATCTAGGAAACCATCCAACGTTCCTGAGTACCATGTGGCTTTGATTAGACTATATCTATATATTTATATGTCTACATCTTTATCTAGAGATAGATAGATAGATAGATAGATAGATAGATAGATAGATAGATAGATAGATAGATAGATAGATGAAAAGGTATGCTTTGTCTTGGGGTATAGGAGGGTTAAAAAATGGAGAAGAGAATAAGTGACAGATAAGATAAAGCTGGATTGGCCCCAGAATTTTGGAAAGTTGATGTTCTATTAAACTTCTCATTCTGTTCCTTATTCTCTTAAGGTAATTGATGCAACACCATCTGGCCAAAATTAAGGAAAGTACTCATAAAAGACACCAACTACACGTGCATATCAATTCTTGCTTGCCTCTGCACTCCCAGCTAGTTACAGGCAACGATGAAAACAATGATGAAAGCTGAAATGAGATGACTTTGAAAAAGGGATGTTGACATCCTTAAGGTGTTTCCAGAAGAGGCCAAATGTGGGAAAGTACTAGAAAATCGTGTTGTATGAGCATTACTAGGGGTGTTTAACCAAGAGAAAGGAAGACTTAAAGGGAGTTCTAAATATTTGAAGAGCCATATGAGAAATTACACTTACTCTGCTTGACCCTCAAGAGTAAAATGAGGACAAAAAGGTATAGGTGACACAGAGGAAGATTTCATCTTGGGAGAATTTCCTCATAAATGTGGAATAGATTGCCTTGGAATGTAATAAGTCAACTATTAATGGAGCTCTTCAAGCAGAGGCTAGATTATCAGTTGCTGGAAATGTTATGGAGGAGGGGCAGCTAGGTGGCACAGTGGATAAAGCTCTGGCCCTAGATTCAGGAGGACCTGAGTTCAAATCCCACCTCAGACATTTGAGACTTACTATCTGTGTGACCCTAGGCAAGTCACTTAACCCTCATTGCCCTGCAAAATTTTTTTTAAATGTTATGGAGGGGCTTTATGCTTCAGAATGGTGTTGGACTAATTGATTTCTGAGGTCTCAAGCCATAAATGTAGGTCTGGAAGGGACCTCTGAGATCATGTAGTCCAACCTTCTCATTTTATGGGTCATGACACTGAATCCCAGAGAGGTTAGGTGATATGCCCAACATCACATTGGTTGTAAGCGATGGAGAGAGAATTTGAACCCATGTCATCAGAATGCAAACCCAGTGTTCTTCGCACTGTACCATGCTGCTTCTATGAGTGTTGATGAGCCTGTAAATAGTAATCTTTTGAGTTAAATATTAGTTTAATTAAAAAATTTAAGAATTGAGTTGCCTTGATGGATGATAGCCTGTGGGTACACTTGCTAAATCCCTCACTTGACTGAGGACAAAGGATAATTCAATCAGCTAAATTAAGCACCTACAAAAGGGATATATGTGGTAAGTAGCTGGGGCAGTGGTAGGAGGGAGCACCTTGCTCTCAAGGAACTTACAACCTAGTTAAGGAAATATACTCAAACATATGAGGTAAACTAGTTTTATCAACATAGAGAACTCCCATGTAAGAATTTAGGTCTGCATCCAGAAAGAGATAAATAACAAAAAGGAAAAGAACCCATATATACAAAAATATTTATAGCAGCTCTTTTCCGGTGGCTAAGAGTTGGAAATTGAGGGGATGTCCATTAATTGAGAAATGGCTGAACAAATTGTGACATGTGGAATACTATTGTGCTAAAAGAAATGATGAGCAGTATACTCCCTGAAAAACCTGGAAAGAATTACATGAGCTGGTGCAAAGTGGAATGTACTCTGTACAAAGTAACTTATATTGTAAGATGATCAGCTGTGAATGACTTAGCTATTCTCTCAGCAATACAATGATCCAAAACAACTCTGAAGGATTTATGATGAAAAATGCAATCCATCCCCAAAGAAAGGACTGAAGGTGTCTGAATACAGATTGAAGCATAATTGTTTTACTTTATTTTTCTTGAGGGTTTTTGTCTTTCTTTTACAACATGACTAATATGGAAATGTTTTGCATGACTACACATGTATCACCTATATCAAATTTCTTGCCTTCTTGGGGTGAAGGGTAAGGGAGAGAATTTGGAATTCAAAGTTTTAAAAAGGAAGGTTTATATTTTTACATTTAGCTGGGAGAAAATAAAATACCAAATATTTCAAGTGTGGAAATATACCAAAAAAACTCTTCCATTAAGAAAGCTAGTATATAGCCTATGACTTAATAACAATAAATTCTAGACAGTTGCTTGAAATATATAGAGATTAAGTGACTTGCCCAGGGTTACATAGCTTAGTAAAAGTCAGATACAGGATTTGAAGTCAGAACTCCTAACTCTAAGTCCAATACAACTTCTCCTCAGTGTAGATAATGACAAAATGGCCATTCCTTAAATTACTGCTGCCCCCAGGAGCTGGTAAATTAAAGCAGGCAGCTTTATTGAGGATAGCAATCTTCCCTTAACAAAGAACAATATAAGGAAATTAAGACAGATAGGCCACACATCATTAGTATTGTTGCCAAACAACTTGTGGAACATTGAGGTCTGGGAAGAGTTCAGTATTAGCAGCCCTAGTTCATTCACAAAACACTCTGTTTCACCAAGATTGGATTGATTTAAAACTTTGTAAGGTGAATAAAAATATCTGTCTATGAACTCTGTCTCTATGAATTTCAAAGTACTTTACTGTTAATTCTAACAAAATATCTGACTTTTGTATTATAATAATAATCCTTGAGAGAGGGGCAATGTTTTAGGACATCGATGTGACAGATTTTTAGGAGATTATGAACACAGATTACACAAATATGGAAGGGTTGTGAACTGTATCCTTAGAGAGAGTATTTACATGATCCATTGAAGATCAAAAGTAGCTAATATTTCTATAGTACCTTAGCCACTGGATCCAGATGGCTCTGGAGGAGAGAGTGAGGTTGGTGACCTTGCACAGCCCTCCCTCACTTAAATCCAATTCATCACCCCAATGTCATGGTCCTCTTTTTTTTTTTTATAATCACATCAAAGTTGATTTAATAATAATGCTTTAACAGAGATACAGATTCCAAGAGTTAAAAGTATTATACTCCCTCATAGGAACACAAGCAGTTTAACATCATTGAACAACTTCCCCCCCCCCCACCTCATTGTTTACCTCTTTATATTTCTCTAGAGTCTTGTATTTGAGATCAAATTTTTCGTTCAGTTCTGGTCTTTTTCTCAGGAAGCCTTATAGGTCCCCTAATTTATTGAATGTCCATCTTTTCCTCTGAAAGAGAATGCTCAGGTTTGCTGGGTAGTTGATCATGGGTTGTAATCCAAGCTTCTTTGCCTTCCTGAATATCATATTCCAAGCCCTGCGATCCTTTAATGTTGAAGCTGCCAGGTCCTGTGCAATACTGACTGTGGCTCCATGGTATTTAAATGGTTTCTTTCTGGCTGCTTGGATTACTTTCTCCTTCACCTGATAATTCTGGAGTTTGGCTACAGTATTCCTTGAAGTGTTCTTTTTGGGGTCTCTTTCAGGAGGTGTTCGGTGGATTCTTTCAATGATGATTTTATCCTCTGATTGTACAATTTTATGGTAGTTCTCCTTAATAATTTCCTGGAATATGGTGTCTAGACTCTTTTCTTGATCATGGCTTTCAGGTAGTCCAATGATTCTCAAATTGTCTCTCCTCGATCTGTTTTCCAGGTCAGTTGTTTTTCAAATGAGGTATTTCCCCATTTCTTCTACTTTTTCAGTTTTTTTTATTCTGCTTAGCAGATTCTTGTTGTCTCATGGAGTTATCAGCTTCAATCTGCTCGATTTTAATTTTTAAGGCCTTATTTTCCTCAGTAAGCTTTTGTATTTCTTTTTCCATTTGGCCAATGTTTTTCTCCCATTTGGCAATTTTTTCCTCTCATTTGACCAATTGTATTTTTCAAGGAATTGTTTTCTCTCATTTTTTCCATTTTCTTCTACTTCTCTCATTTGGGTTTTTTTTTTTTTTTTAGTGAGGCAATTGGGGTTAAGTGACTTGCCCAGGGTCACACGGCTAGTAAGTGTTAAGTGTCTGAGGCTGGGTTTGAACTCAGGTACTTCTGACTCCAGGGCCGGTGCTCTATCCACTGTGCCACCTAGCTGCCCCTTGTCATGGTCCTCTTTGAGAACAAAAGACAAACAATGATAATGGTTTGTAAAACACCTTCCATATATCATCTCATTTACTCCCAAGGCTCCAAAAGGTTAACTGACTTGCCCATAGTCATAGCACCAGAAAGTGTCAGAGTCAAGATTTGAATCTGGTTCCTGTTTGACTCCAGGTACCACACACTTTCTACTATATCTCCCAACATTCCTGGACAGGTTTTGCCATGCATAGCTAATGATGACAATTAATCACAAAACCTGTGCCTTCTTATTTCTTGATTCGAGTTACATTTGGGTAAGGTTTATCTGGTAATGAAAGCAAGGACTGTTTACATAACTCTCATCAGAGCAGATGTGAATTCTGCTCAAAGCAGCCTGTGTATCACTAGGAAAATAGCTACTTTAATCTCTAAAGAAAACACCAAATAAAATGCATGTCTTTAATCAAGGAAATCCGTTTTTCTTCTCCAGGAGCGTGTTGCCCAAGTGACAAAGTGTTTCAACAAGCTAAGTAATTGGTCCATAATCTGACTATACTTGAGAATTCAATTTATTTTTTAGCCTCTTTGGTCAGGTCATGAATCGAAATCACAGTAGGTTCCTAAGGCTGTCAGGCCCTCAGTAAAGGCCTGTCAACTGGGAATGTTCACACCTAGCTGGGGGAAAACAGACAATGAATATAAGATTCAGGATGAACTTACCTAATCATCGAGTTCCTCATTTCACTGAGGGTAAAGAAGAGAAGGGAGGGTTCTTTTGCCCTTAGCTTTTAGAGAAAGTGTTATCTAAGGACATAGCATTGGTTCATTGTCCAAAGGCAAGTTAACTTTTTTCTTGAGGAATTAATCTAGAAAAGGAGATAGGATTTTGTAAGGGAAAGACTAAAGGATTTGGAATGAAGAGTACTGAGGTTCAAGTCCTGACTGCTCCTTACTATGTGACCTTGGACAGATCATTTCATCTCTGAGGGCCCCAATTTTCTCACCTATAAAATGATTTGGGGGAGGAATGTGAATTGCATAGCACCTGTGTTGCAAGCACTGCTGTGGAGATGAAAGAGTCAAAAGGATACTATCCCAGAGTTCAATATTTGATACCAAAATTGAATTTGGATTTCTAGAACTGTTTTGTTTTGTTTAGAGAATTCTGGGAGAGATAAGCTGGAAAAGGACGCATTCTCCATCTTGGAACCATGCAGGCAGGTAGAGTCCAGCACTGCATCCAATAGCTAACATTTAAAGTTTGCAAAGCTATCTCTGGAAACCTATAATCCTACTTCATCTTTCCAAAAAAGGTGGGCTACTATGACCAGAGGAGCAATTGGAATGGTGAAATGTTAGATGGAATGCCCAGAGCTGGTAATGATGGTTGATAAAACAGTGCAAGGACCTTTCCTGGACTTCTCCCTTTCCCCTACTTTCATTCTGGGTGAGAAAGCAGTTCCCATTATAACTACCTAATTCTTCAAACTTTCTGTTTCTCCCTCCTTCCCATTAGAAGAAGGATTTAAGGGGAGGAAAAGCTGATTCAACCTCCACAGCTGGATTGTTAACCTTTAGATAGTTTCCATCAAAATGAATTTTTTCCCTCTCTTTTCCCATTATTTGTTATCTTTTCACTGCTATTATTTTATTTCCTCCTCCCTATTAAAAAGTAATAATTGAATGGCCACTAATCCCTTATTTATCTCTACTCTTCATTCCTGACTCTTCAGACTTCATTCTGCTCAGGTGTGGAGACCTGTTCTTCCTCTTTCCCATATCTTTTTCTCCTTAGAATGCAACTTCCTTGAGGGCAAGGACTGTTTTTATTTTTGCTTCTGTTTTTATTCCCAGCACTTATCACATACCTGGTACATAAGGATTGCTTAATAAATAAATGTTTACATGTACAAAAATATTTATAGCTACTCTTTGTGTTGGCAAGGAATTAAAAATTGAGGGGATGCCCATAAATTGGGGAATGGCTCAACAAGTTGTGGTATAGGAATGCAATGGAATACTATTGTTCTGTAAGAAGCAATGAGCAGGAGCAGCTAGGTGGTGCAGTAGATAGAGCACCAACCCTGGATTCAGGAGGACCTGAGTTCAAATCTGGATTCAAACACTTAACAATTACTAGCTGTGTGACCCTGGGCAAGTCACTTAACCCCAGTTGCCTCGCCAAAAAAATAAACTAAAAAAAAAAGAAAAAAAAGAAACAATGAGCAGGGGGCAGCTAGGTGGTGCAGTAGATAGAGCACTGGCCCTGGATTCAGGAGGACCTGAGTTAAAATTCAGCCTCAGACCCTTGACACTTACTAGCTGTGTGACCCTGGGCAAGTCACTTAACCCCTATTGCCTCACCAACCCCCCCCCCAATAAAAGGGGAAAAAAAAGAAACAATGAGCAGGCAGATTTCAGAGAAACCTGGAAGGACTTGCATGAACTGATGCTGAGTGAAATGAGCAGAACCAGGAGAACATTGTACAAAGTATCAACAGCATTGTGTTTTGATCAGTTGTGATAGACTTGACTCTTCTCAGCAATACAATGTTCCAAGATTGTTCCAAAGGACTCATGATGGAAAATGCTCTCCAAATCCAGAAAAAAAGAACTGTGGAATCTAGATGCAGATTGAACTATCCTGTTTCTACTTTTTTTTCTTTTTTTGAGGTTTTTCCTTTTTGCTCTGATCCTTCTTTCACAGCATGACTAATGCAGAAATATGTTTAATGTGATTGTACATATATAACCTATATCAGATTGCTTGCTGTCTTGGGAAGGGGGGCGGGAGGGGAGGGAAGGAGAAAAATTTGAAAATAGAAATCTTATAAAAACAAATGTTGAAAACTATCTCTACATGTAACTAGAAAATAATAAAATACTTTTATGATTAAAAATAAATAAATGCTTATTGACTTGACTTGCTGACCTGTGTGATAAATGCTAGTGTAAATAGAGTCTGGGGAAAAGGTTTGGATGTTTGTAGAGTTGGAAGAAAAATCTCCACTTCATCTAGGTTGAAGCATAGGGGAGAAGGAACAGATACTGGATCTCTCCAGAAGTCACATACACACTATCCAGGTACATTGAAATCATACTCCTAAACAGCATCAAGTTTTCATAAACTGAAGAGCTTATAAGCAGAGATAGATTAATAACATAATTATAAATTTATCCCTAAACCCAGTAGAGATAAACCCCTGAAGCAAAAACAAGCTGAGCCTAGAAAAATACTTCCCATGGCAACCTCTCCCTATTTGCCATATGGCCAAGAGACAGAGCTCCCTGCATATTCCTTAATGCAGAAACCCATTCCACTTAAAACCCTCACTTGAGAGGGACGAACCTTCCTATATGTTTTATACATGGGAGCCTCCTGACCAGTGTTACCACTGTATGTTCTCTCTGGACATTTTGCTGTTCCAAACACTGTCATTCTACATAGTAAGTTGCTTCCCCTCAAAGATTCAGTTTTCCTTCATCCTTCTTGGCACTTTCTTCAGTCTGTCTCAACATCCTCTTGTGAGTCCCATGTATCCATCATTTCTGGACTCTTTCTTTGTACCTGGTTGAAAGTTGCTCCATGTACTCAAAAATTTTTGGTTTTCCCTCTGTGTGTTCTATTTCTCCTGGTAAGAACATGGACTTCTCTTCTATACATGGCTACTGAGAATTTATTTTTTCTTAATTTATGGAATAAAACAAGTATTTCCATAACACAGCATCAAGAGAAAGAACTGATAAATAGAAGTATGTTGTCTCTTTTCATAAAAGTCCAAGATCTTGGGGCAGCTAGATGGCGCAGTGGTTAAAGCGCTGGCCCTGGATTCAGGAGTACCTGAGTTCAAATTCAGCCTCAGACACTTAACACTTACTAGCTGTGTGACCCTGGGCAAGTCACTTAACCCCCATTGCCCCGCAAAAAAAAAAAAAAAAAAAAAAAAAAGTCCAAGATCCTAGCCTAGTTCCATTTGCCATCCTTTCTATGGCAATACTTTTCTACTTTCTTAAGACATCACTCAGCTTTACCACCCACCTTAGGTCAAAAAAACTCCAACTGGAGATTATGTTCAAATCAAGACCCAGAATTCCCTTTCTACTTCTGCATCTATCCATATCCTAACCATCCTTCAGGGAGCAAGTCCTGCAGGAAGAACTTCCCTGACTGCTCCAATCCAGACTGATCTCTCCCGTCCTGGCATTCCATGTCACAGGCCACAACGCAAAGGGGCACTGAATTAATTTTGCCTTTTATTGTTCCCTAGTTATTTCATACCGGGCCTGTCTCACTGAAAAGACCATAAGCTGCTGGAGGGACCATGCCCATATTTATTTTGCCAACCCCACTATGCTTGGATAGGCAGCATGGCATAATGAATAGAGCGATGGATGTGGAGCCAGGAATATCTGGATTCAAATCCTGCCACTGATACTTGAAAGTTGCCCAACCCTGGCAAGGCATTAAACTTTTCTAAACTTTGGTTTCCTCATCTCCTAAAATAAAGGGTTTGGACGAGGTGTTTTCTAAGACACCTTAGGCCTAAAGGCTTGATAAACTTGTGAAGAGTGAACAAAGAGAAAACAGATTCAGAGATGTTAGATAACTTGCCAACCAGTGATTACTAGAGCCAGTATTCCAAACCTCAATCTCTTCTAATTCCAAGCCCAATGTTCCTTCCACTATATCGCATTATTAATTCAAAGTGAGAACTCCAAAAATGCTCATTGAATTGAACTGAATCCATGCTATTTCATACTTCCATTTTCTAAGAGTAGTTCTTCAGAGTCTATGTTATATTACAGGGAAAATAACTCCAAGTTAAGTGGCTCACAGGTGTTATTTGCACTGCTGAGAGAATAGAAAAGAAAATTGCTGAATAGTTCAAGAGAAAAAAATATCCAGTGAAGTAAAAGAAATAACAAATTAACAAGAGCTCTCTCACCCTGATCTCGTGTGTCCTGAAATATGTATCACAGTGTAATATGGAGGTTTCTGGAGTCAGATCAAGGGTCTGATTGCTTATGCTCTTTTGCTCCATCTCTGCTGAAAAACACAAGGTAAATGTTCCATTTAAATGGTTGGCAGTGTTTATTTTCTATCCCTAGCTTGAACAGACAATAGAGCTGCTGCCTTATAGAGACCTGTCTGTTGACTGTGAAAGTCAAAATCCTAAGGATTTCAAGACAGCTGTTCAGACAGCAAAATCGTGGAAGACAGCATAAAAACATGCTTGTGATATGAATGAAGCTGGATGTGCTCTGAGTACACTGAAATGAATCACATCATTTGGGAGAAGGCATTAGTTTTATAGAGCTGCACTGGACCTTAACTAGAACATGACTAGAATACAACTGCATAGAAATCAGTATAAGGCAGGTCTGCTGTGTACTGAGCTTATTATCAGACTATTAAAAGGACCTCATTATAATACTGTTTCTAGATTCTGCTCCTAGTTGTTGTTCAGTCGTTTCGGTCATGTCTGACCCTTCATGACCCCATTTCGGCTTTTCTTGGCAAATATATTGGAGTGGTTGGACATTTCCTTCTCCAGTTCATTTTACAGATGAGACTGAGACAAACAGGGTTAAGTGGCTTGCCCAGGGTCACATAAGTAAGTATCTGAAACCAGATTTGAACTCAGGAAGATAAGTCTTTCTGACTTTAGCCCTGCATTCTATCTATTGCACCACCAAGCTGCCCCTCCTAGACTCCAGTGCATTTTATTTTTAGGTACTCTAAACCCTCAGAGAAATTTAGAAGGCTATACCAGTAGCTAGGCTATGTAAAGCAGAAAGGAGGCAGATATTATCATCCTCACTCCCATATATGAAGGTATTGAGAGTGTAAAATTTGGCATCAGATTCCAGGTTTACAAATACTGACAGGCCACAGCTCTTTTGGACCCTAGGTCTGTCTCAATTAGAAGTCCACCACTCTGACTAAGAATTGGAAATCAAAAAAATGCCCATCAATTGGAGAATGTCTAAAAAAGCTGTGGTATATGATTGTATTGGAATATTATCGTGCTATAAGAAATGACAAGCAGGATGGTTTCAGAAAAACCTTGAAAGACTTACATCAACTGATATACAGTGAAGTAAATAGAACCAGGAGCATGTTGTACATGGTAAAAGCAATATTGTTCGATGAAGAAATGTGAATAAAGACTAATGATGAAACATACTATCAACATCCAAAGGGGAAAAAAACTGATATTAGACTGAACAGACTTCTGAAGCATGCTATTTTTCACTTTCTTTCATTTTTTCCCCTTTGCTTAAGTCTTCTTAAACAAAATGATTAATATAGAAATGTTTTATATAATTGCACATGTGTAACCTATATCTTATTACCACCTCAGGGAGGGGAAAAAGGAAAGCAGAGGGATAGAGTTTGGAACTCAAAAATAAATAAAAATGTTTATTTGAAAAAAGAGTCCACTACTCAGGATAGTGAAGAGTTTCAAGAACATGCCCTATGAGGATCTTTTCAAGGGAATTTGGAATATTTAGCCTGGAAGAGATTTAGATGGAGAGTCGTCAATCCATCAATCATCAATAAATAAGCATTTCTTAAATGTCTGTTATGCTAGGCACTATATTAGATTGTAGGGACACAAAGAGGAAAGTAGGAATGGTTTCTGCCCTCAAGGAACTTACAATCTGATAGCCATCTTTAAATACTTGAAGGTCTGTCATATAAAAGAGGGATTAAACTTGCTTTAGTTGGCCCAAGATGGCAGAATGAGAACCAATGGGTAGAAGTTGCAAATGGGCAAAAGTAGGTTTGATATAAGGAGGGGAAAAAAACACTAATGATTGGAGGCATTCCAAAGTGGAGCAAGCTGCCTAGAGAGGTAATGCCCCACCCCACCTCCAATCTGGAGGCCTTCAAGCAAAGGTTGGATAACCATGTCAGGTATGCCATAGAGGGTTTTTTTGTTTTGTTTTGTTTTTAGTCCAGACATGGGTTGGATTAGATGGCCTCTTATCTAAACTTGTATGATTCTGTGACTAATTATGCTTTTTGTAGCAAAAAAAAAAAGCATTGGATTTAGAGTTGAGACCAAAGTTCAATTCCTGTCTCTTTCTTGCTAGCTATATGAGAATGAGTCCCAATTTTCTTACTTATAAAATGGGAAGAACAATGTTCCCACTACTTCCATCCTATTGTTTAGGAAAGCACTTTGTAAGGCATGAAGTGCTATAGAAATGTGAGTTATTCTTAATGAAATAGAACCATGCTGTTCTTTCCTGGGCAAATCTCCAAACCTGTAATCTTGAATTAAGTGGATTGGGGTTTAAATCCAATCTCATACACTAACTACCTAAGTGATCCTGGGCAAGTCATTTAAACTGTCTGTACCTCAACTTCTTGATCTATAAAATGAGGGGGTCTGGTTTGACAACACCTAATGTCCCTTCCAACATTAAATCAATTATAACTAAAAATAAGTATCACACAAAGAGGGCAATGGAGAGGCACATGGTTGGTTTGAGCAGGATACTGTATGTAACCACTGAAGACCAAGAGCAAATAATATGATCAAGAAATTGTATGACAGGAAGAGAAGACAGACTAATTACATGGAAAGAGGAAAGAAGAAGTGGACAGCCAGAGTACTCCACCAGCATCCTCACAAAGTCAGGAGAAAGCCAAGAAAGCCTTAGCACACTAGGTAGACTCCCTGTGGTGAACATGGACAGGAAGAACATGGACAAAGAGTCACACAGGACAGACAGGCAGCAGGCTTGGATGGGCTGCAATTTGCATTGTTGGAGGGAACTCACAAATCAATGAAAATGGACCCATTTGAATATTTGAAAATTTGGGCTGAGAAATCATCTAAGAAGAAAAAAGGTGGGGAAAGAAAGAGAGCCAGTCTTTCCAAATATTCATTGACATTATCTCTATTTTAAAGCCTGATTCAACAGTTTGGGGGGTTGCACTTTGATAGGGTTTTTAAGGACTCTGCCATTTATTTTGAAAATTGTTCATAAATTCCAATTATGAGTTGCCATGGTTCTGGGGGAAGAGTGGAGGGGTGTCACTATAGGAAACACTATAAAATTAAGAGATTGATTGCTTTTTCCAAGGGCATTGAAAGGTAGAAGCAAAGACTTAGCGTGAGACAAATGAGGTAATGATTAAATTGGACTCCACACTGACAAGGCGAACTCTGCTGTGATTTAATAGGAAAAGTAAATTTGTGTCATTAGCAAAACTTTTCTTATTAAATTCCAGTTATGGAAAGTGTAGTATAGTGGAAAGAGCCCTGGACTTCATAGCTTGGCCTCTCATTAGCTGTGCTCTTTGGCAGTTTACTTTATTCCTCTTCAGGCTGTACTACACTCTGGTCTTTCTCTTCCTTCTGGAAGGTCACTCCAGCCCTGAAATTCATACATTGAAAGTACCTGCCCCAGGGGCAGCTAGGTGGTGCAGTGGATAAAGCAGAAGCCCTGGACCTGAGTTCAAATCCGACCTCAGAAACTTGACACTTACTAGCTGTGTGGCCCTGGGCAAGTCACTTAACCCTCATTGCCCTGAGAAAAAAAAAAGAAAGCCAGATTTTTGGGGCAGCTAGGTGACACAGTGGATAAAGCACTGGCCCTGGATTCAGGAGGACCTGAGTTCAAATCCAGCCTCAGACACTTGATACTCACTAGCTGTGTGACCCTGGGCAAGCCACTTAACCCCCATTGCCTCACAAAAAACAAAAAACAAAAAAAAAGTACCTGCCCCACTCCCATCAGCTCCTCCCTCTTATTGGATAGCTCTTCCTAAAGCCTCCATTTAAGAAGGTTGCCCAGGCCAGCCAGGTCTCATTCCTCTCTGGGATGCACTGACTTCACTCTGGACTTTTCTACCATCTCTTCTCCTCTCCTCCCCTCCCCTCCCCTTACAGTTTCCTTTCATGTGTCATCTTCCCACAATAGAAGGTAAATTCCTTGAGGCCAGGGCCTCATTAAAAATTCCTCTTTGAGTCTGAATGCAGTGACAAGAAAAAAATTTACTGCTCACCCACCAAACATAGCTACTCTGTTCTGTTTCTTATTCCTCCATAACTGCTTCTACTGTGTTTTTCATCTTATCCCTAACACTAAAAACTTTTATCAATAGGGCAAATGGTCCAGGGTGGGGAAGGGGGGAAGGTACTAATATCATATCATATCCTACCATATCATAGCATATCATAACACATCATATCATATCATAATCATGGAACAGATGACTAATATTGCAGTTGTCTGGGAGAGTTCAGGATTTGGCAGGGTTGGGGGGACAGTAGTACTATCAGGAAAAAAAAATAAAAGTGATGGGGGAAGGGAAGAAAACAAGATTTGTCCATCACCAAAGCCAAGAGCTTCTGATCTCTATTAGTGTTGTAGCTGCTATAACTCATAACATGAGCATCCTGCCACGATGACTGACTTGTCTCTTCTGGGTTTTCTCAGGGAAAGTTTTGGCTACCCCCTTCCTTCCTTCATCATGAGTTTGTTTTTTTTAAAGGCACTTTCCTGGCTCTCTTATTCTCCATCTACACTTGCTCTCATTAAGAATTCATCTGTCTTGATAGTTTCTTTGATCACTTGTCAATGGCTGATGATCCCTCTTCACATCCAGGCTCAGCTTTATAATTGCCTTATACTTCTCTAAGGTCTTTCCTGCCGTCAACTTAAACTTAAATTGGGCTACAATGGAGCTCTGTAGCTCTATACCCAAGTCTGTTCCTGCTGATAAAAATTCCTTTTTCCTATGGTTAGTACCATGATAGGATTTATCTTCCAAAGCCTCAGGCTAACCTGAGCAAATCCTCTGCTTTTTGTTACCCACATGCAGTCAGCTGCCCCATCTAGTCACTTACCTCTTTAAAATCCAGTTTCTTTTTTGGTCTTAGTCACTTATGTCTAGAGGTCTCTAACCAGCTTCTTGCTATCCAATTAATTTTCAGACATACCCAAACACTCTCTATATACACTAAGGCTGAAAGTTTTCTTCATGTCTGCTGTTACTCTATTATTACTCTGTTATTCTAGGTTACAATATTAGTCTACTATGCATAACTTTTCTATTTTCTTTTTGGGGAAGAAAAGTGAGGGGGAAGAAAAAAGTGTTCCTAAATGAGAAATAATAGTACTATTTTAACAAGAGCTTTAATAGCCTTTTAAAAACCAATTTTCCCCACTTGGATGCACTCGTGATATCATCAGTGATGGAAATTCCCAAGATGGAAACTTCTTTCACCAATGCAGATGAGAACTTATTTGCCTAAAAATTGCCTGGAGCACTTAAGTTACTTGCCAAAAGTCCTGCAGTTAGTATATCAGAAATTGGAGATCTTCCAGATTCCAAGGTCAACATGGTGTACAGCATGCTCTCCCTGATAATAATTATAATTATGATGCTATTATTTTAATATATTTTAATAATTGTGTTATTATTTTAAATTTTTAAATAACATCAGAATAGATCTTTTCAAACAATAAAAAGTCACTTTGGATGTTATAGTAAATTTGATTGGTGATTTGAGTCAGAAACCCTCCACTAACGTCTTCCCCCATTGTTTCACCATGGCGTGAGGGTGATCCTAGGTTCTTGAAAGTATTGCTCCAGTCAATTGTAAACTCTAGCAGGTTCTATAGCTGGGAAGGCTTTAAGTTCCTTACATGGGAGTTGTCTGAAGACCATCCTTGTTTGTAGAGGTTCATAATCAGACGTTGTCTACATGAGGCTGCCCTAGACTTTTTTGGCCATGGACTTATAAATATGGTCTGTTGAGGCTGGGAGCCCTCCTATCCCACTACCAGTTATATGCCACCTTCAGGCCACAATCTCTCAGGTTTTCTACCAACTTAGCCTACCATACCAAGATGTTCTATCTCTGCTTGCTCTCCATGGTATATTTTTCTGAATAAAAACTGATCTCTCTCCCAATCCCAAAGCCTTTTTTTTCTCTTCTACAGAATTTATTGGGTTTATACCTGGGCAACTGTCAGAATTGGAATGACACCCCCTGCTGGGAGGGACATTGTGAGCTCTGGCCTGAAAAGAAACCATGTGACTTTAGCATCTGGAAGTGACTTTTTCTGGGGTTTTGAAGGTCAGATTGGCGTCAGGAAGTGATGTTTACCACCTGTGGATCCTGTCAATCAGTGCTATCAAACAATTAGCTTGGAGCTGTGTGTGCGGATGGCTCTGTTTCCTGTTTCATAGGAGGCTTCTGGGAGGAGCAAGGCTTGCCTTTCGAGACCTCAGTTTGGCAAGAGGACAGATGCTGGGCTTTCTTAGATAGTTAGATAAAGTTCACTTTTTACCTCTCTCTCTCTCTCTCTCTCTCTCTCTCTCTCTCTCTCTCCACTAACTTATGATGCTCTTTAATAAATACATAAAGTCTAAACTCTTGCTAAAGCTTCTAATTTAAGGCAACCACACATTAGATTTTAGACATCATAGCTAGAATTTTAGGCCTTTACACAACCTATATATGTATATATGTATGCATGCATATGTATGTGTGTATGCATACACACACACTAAAGCAGAGAACTGAGCATAAGGACAGGATGCACTTACTGACCTTTTATGAGGCAGCTGGGTGGCAGAGTAGAGAAAGTACAGCTCCCAGAGTCAGAAAGATCTGAATTCAAATTCAGCCTCAGACACCACTTGTTTGATTCTGAATAAGTCACTTGACCCCTCTTTGTCCCAATTTCCTTAACTGTAAAATGGGGATAACACATCTCTTTCCAGTGCTGTTGTGAAGATCAAATGAGGTATTATAAAATTCATAGCACAGTGCCAGGCATGTAGTAGTTGCTATAGAAATGCTTATTCCCAGCTTTCTTCTCCCATTCTGGGGAGCTAGAGACTAGAGTAGTGCCTTTCCCATTAAGCCCACCACAGTGCCCTGCCCCAGGAAGACAATTAAAGGTTCTTCCATCCAAGAGACTCTAACCTAAGTTGGGTCAAAATTTTCAAATAGAGCTACAACTGATGTAGGAGGCAAAAAAAGGGGTTAACAGAAAAACCTAAGACCCAAGCTCTAATTTAGATCTAAGCTCTAAGAGAGATTCAGACCCCAGTTAATGTATAACTTAAGACTTGAGTTTTTATTAATATGTCAGGTCCTAGGTTCTCACTACCCACATTAATCAGCACTCATAACAAGAACATAAAGAGGCAGGTCATAGAGACTGATAAATGAAAATATTTTGAAACTAGGCATGGGAACAAAAGGTGACATGCCCAGAAAAGGCCAAAGTTGTTCCCAGATTCACCTTATGACATGTAAACCCCAAAAACACACCTCCAAGGAAAAAGGTACCCACCTCAGGGGGTGGCTCAAGCCCCTAGTAACTCAAAATTAGTATAAACCCTCCCCTGTACTTCACTAAGGTGGAGATTATTATAATGAGACTGATCATTAATTTATCCATACTATAAATATAACTGTCTTTCCTTTCCCTATTCGAGAGACACCTTTCCATTTTTCTGGTTCTCTCTCTGTGTTCACTCACAGTATTGCAATAAAACTTGGTAAACAGAGTCACTGAATCTTGTCATTCTTTTGGGATGACTCACAATCAATTTGACCACCTTAATTTGCCATCCCACATCACAATCAGGGCAGGGTAGAAAAGATAAGGATTGAGAGAACTCAGGGAACCGAGGCTCTGATGCTGAGTACCAAGAGACCCCAGAGGGCTATTTTCTTCATCTTCTTCCGGGTAGGATTGATCCAGATCTAATCTAGTGTCTAGGTTGCACAGGGTGTGTTCCTTGGGGGAAAAGATAAGGCAGCCTATACTGAAGAGTGAGGCCACAGCCAGGCAACTAGCACCATATTAGATGCCACTGTGGCCAATGTGGTGAATCCATTTGATCTCATCATGGTTTTTGTAATTCAGTTTTGGTTCAAACGCTTTTAAGAAATACACCTAACGGGGCAGCTAGGTAGCTCAGTGGATAGAGCACCGGCCCTGGATTCAGGAGGACCTGAGTTCAAATCCAGCCTCAGACACTTAACACTTACTAGCTGTGTGACCCTGGGCAAGTTACTTAACCCCAATTGCCTCACCAAAAAACAAAAAACAAAAAAAAAGGAAATAGTATGCTTCAATCTCTGGATGTGGATGGCATTTTCTATCATGAGTCTTTTGGAATTGCCTTGGGCTATTGTTATTGTTCAGAAGAGCTAAATCAATCTACTCATCAAAGAATATTGCTGTTACTACATACACTGTTCTCCTTGTTCTGCTCACTTCACTCAGCATCAGTCCATTAAGTCTTTCCAGGTTTTTCTGAAATCCACCTGCTTATCATTTCTTAGAGCACAATAGTATTCCATTACATTTATATACCACAACTTGTTCAGCTATTGCCCAATTGATGAGCATTCCCTTAATTTCCAATTCTTTGCCACCACAAAAAGAGCTGTTAATATTTTTGTACATGTAGGTCCTTTTCCCTTTTTTATGATCTCTTTGGAATACAGACCTAGTAGTGGTATTGCTAGATCAAAGGATATCCACAATTTCATTGCCTTTTGGGCATAGTTCCAAATTGCTTCCAGAATGTTTGGATCAGTTCATAACTGTGCCAACAATGCATTGGTGTACCAATTTTCCCAACATTTCTTCTCCAACATTGATCATTTTCCTTTTCTGCTATATTAGCCAATCTGACAGGTATGAGGTGGTACCTCGAGTTGTTTTAATTTGCATTTCTCCAATCAATAGTTATTTAGAGCATTTTTTTTATTTGACTATAGATAGCTTTAATTTCTTCATCTGAAAACTGCCTATTCATATCTTTTGACCATTTATCAACTGGGAATAGTTTCTGTTCTTGAGGAGACATAAGCAGGTTTATAGTCTCAAGCACATCAAGGAAGAGCTCATTTCAATGATTATTTGATTCCCTCGCACCACCAACAAATCTGCCCTGCCACCTAGCTAGTGATCTGAAACTGTTCTTTTGTCTGATACTAATTCCTGATGATGGCCTGAGTAATTAAGGTTTTCTGAATGCCCATCTGAGTTCTATGGGTAGCAAAAGTCCAGGATCTCATCCAGCAACTTCTGGATAAGTATAAAGTTGTTCTTGATGTTCCATTATTGATCTTGCTGATGTCAATTGGTTATGATGCTGCACATCTTATGGAGGAATTGAAAGATCATAGTACCATTGATATTTTACTTAGCATAATGCCGCCTAACTGACTTTCCTGCTGTAAAATTTTATCTCCCCTTACTTCTGAGGTGTGTCTGTCCTGACATCTAGTTGATAAATCTAAACTTTAATAGTCCCTTTATTCCTCAATATGTCTGTCCTGTTATTTTGCCATCTTTGGTTTTCCTTCTCATAGGAGAAACTTCTTCTGAGCTATCCTAAGTTCCATGTCATATAGGAAAAGATGAAGATGCTAGAGAGGTGTAAATCAGTGTATTTGTTGACATATTAGGCATTATTTTTGTGAGAGATGACACAGAGAGACAAAGTTGTAATTGATTTTCCAACATACCTTTAATATGTAACTGGTGAAGTTGAAAGGGCTTTTCTTTTCTCCAATGGGAGGGTATGGAAGACTAAGGTATGTAGATTGATGGGACTTTTATAATAAGTTTTATAAAACTTTAACTTTCACAGGATAGTTACTTTTTAAAATAATAACAACCCAATCCAACTCCACCCAAGATTAAATCCTCTTTTTTAACAAAGAAAATAGCAATTTAGCAAAACTCATCAACACATCAGTCAAGTCTGACAGTTTATACAATATGCCACAGCCATAGTTTCCCCAGCCCTTCAGAGAGAGGAAGATGCATTTTCTCATCTCCGCTCAAGGGTCAAGCTTCTTTGTCATTATAATTATATAATTCCCAATTTCAGGTTTATTTTTCTTTTCATTTACATTGCTGCAGTCAGCGTACATACCTTTTCCACAATTCTGTTCACTTCATTCTGCATCAGTTCAAATACATTTATGTCTTCCCATGCTTCTCTGCATTCTTCTCAATCATTGTTTCTTGTGGCACAAAAATATTCTCCTACAGTCATATACCACAGTCTGTTTAACCATTCCCCATTTAAATAGGGAAATGTTTCCACTTTTTCAGTCACCAAAAAAATGTTATTTTGAAAGATTTGGTGACTATGGATTTTTTTTTTGTTTGACTTTATTGGAGTATGTTCTCAGAAATGGGACCTTTGAGTCAAAGGGTTGGATATTTTAGTCACACATTTCCAACTTGTTTTTGAGAAGAGTTGAATTATTTCTCCATCAACATGGTATTAGTATAACCTTGGAACAACCATCACACTATACCTAGGGCCTTCAAACATTGGTTATTTACATATTTTATTATCTTTTTCAATTGACTAGGTATGAGGTGAAAACTCAGTTGTATTAAAGCAGAGGTGGCAAATATGTGGGCTGGATTTTGGCTGTAAGATTCCAGAGTGCAGCCCAAACCAGATTAAAATGCAATGGGGGGGGGGGGGTACAGCTAGGTGGTGCAGTGGATAAAGCACTGGCCCTGGATTCAGGAGTACCTGAGTTCAAATCCGGCCTCAGACACTTGACACTTACTAGCTGTGTGACCCTGGGCAATTTACTTAACCCTGATTGCCTCACTAAAAGAAAAAAAAATTCATCTGGTCAAATGGAAAAAAGGGTGCATAATCTCACTGAAGAAAACAATGCCTTAAAAAACAAAATTGGACAGTTGGAAGATAATGAATCCATGAGACAGCAGGAATCAGTCAAGCAGAATCAAAAGAATGCAAAAATAGAAAAAAATGTGAAATACCTCATTGGAAAGACAACCGATCTGGAAAACAGATCCAGGAGGGACAATTTGAGAATCACTGGACTGCCTGAAAGGCATGATCAGAAAAAGAGTCTAGACACCATATTCCAGGAAATTATTAAGGAGAACTGCCCTGATATTATAGAATAAGAGGATAAAATCATCATCGAAAGAACCCACCTATCACCTCCTGAAAGAGACCCCAAAAGGAAAACTCCAAGGAATATTGTAGCCAAATTCCAGAATTATCAGGTGAAGGAGAAAATACTCCAAGCAGCCAGAAAGAAGCAATTTAAGTATCATGGAGCCACATTCAGGATTGCTCAGGACCTGGCAGCTTCAATATTAAAGGATCACAAGGCTTGGAATATGATAGTCTGGAAGGCAAAGGAGCTTGAATTGCAGCCAAGAATCTATTACCCAGCCAGCAAAACTGAGCATTTTCTTTCAGGAGAAAAGATGGACATTCAATGACATTGGGGACTTTCAAGGTTTCCTGATGAAAAGACCAGATCTCAATAGAAAATTCGATTTTAACATACAAGACTCGAGAGAAGTTTAAAAAGGTAAATGGGGCAGGGGGGGAGGGGAAGTTACTCAATAAGGTTAAACTGTTTACATCGCTACATGAGAAGATAATACTTATAACTCTTGAGAATTGTATATGTGTTTGGGCAGACAGAAGGATTATATACAGAGGATATAAATATAAACTGTCTTTGATGTGATAATATCAAGAAAATTAAGGGGTTAAAAAGGGAGTTTATGGGGAGAAGAGGAAAAGGGAGGTAGAATGGGGTGAATTACATCATATGAAGAGGTGAAAAAAACCTATTACAATAGAGGGAAAGAAGGGAGGGGTGAACATTGTTTCAACCCTACTCTCACTAGATTTGATTCAAAGAGGGAATAACATATACATTCATTTGGATAAAGAAACTTACCCTTTTACTTCCCAAAAGAATAAGCTAAGGGGAAAGGGGGGACTGATAGAAGGAAGGGCAAAAGCAAGGGAGAAAGGGGTAAAGAAAAGGGGGGTGATAAAAAGGGAGGGCAGATCGGGGGAGGAAAGGGTAAGAAGCAAGATGTTGGTGAGGAGGAATAGGGTGAAAGAAGGGTGGGAGTACAAAGGGGGTAAATAGAATGCAGGGGAATAGACAGTTAGTCTGTGAATGTGAATGGGATGAACTCTGCCATAAAACAGAAGCTAATTACAGAGTGGATTAAAAACCAGAATCCTACAATATGCTGTTTACAAGAAACACATTTGAAGCAGAGAGATACACACAGAGTAAAGGTAAAAGGCTGGAGCAGAATATATTATGCTTCAGCTAAAGTCAAAAAAGCAGGGGTAGCAATCCTTATCTCAGAAAAAGCAAAAATAGATCTAATTAAAAGGGATAAGGAAGGAAACTACATCTTGCTAAAAGGTACAATAGATAATGAAGTAATATCAATATTAAACATGTATGTGTCAAGTGGTATAGCATTCAAATTCTTAGAGGAGAAGTTAAATGAGTTACAAGAGGAAATAGTAATACTATACAAGTAGGGGATCTGAATCTTGTTTTTGCCTTTATTTCTCTTATAGTCAGAATTAGCCCTTCCAGAATGATATCAAATAATTGTGGAAAAGGCAAAGATTCTTCCTTTGTTCCTATTTTTACTGGAAAAACTTCCAGCATTTCTCCTTTGAAAATAACATTTTTATCATTAGCTTAAGACATATACATTTTGATCACATTAAAGAATGATCTTTCTATGCCTATACCTTTTCAGTAATTTTAGTAAAAATAAGTGCTGTTTTGTTACTGAATTTTTCTACATTTATTGACTTAATCATTTTGGTTTTGTACTTTATAATAACAAGGGTTTTCCCTGGTCATTTTGATAAGCTTGCAGAGCGAGGAGTTTTTATTTAGGCTATCTTATGGACATTTCCCCATGGAGGATGGGTGTGCCCATTTATATTTCATTGAAGGAAAGAGGATAGTTTTCATGTTGGTTTTCAGTGACTAGGGTTCCCCAAGGTGATTGGTTAGCTTTGCTTCTGGGGAAGAAGGACTCTTATCTGAGACAGCACCATCTCTGCTGGTCTATAAAAGTTATCAGACTTGTTCAACCCTTTCTGTGTGTGTATTCGTGAGTGTGTGTGCTGACCTTTTCTTGTCCAAGGGATTGCACAGCAGAGTGGATTTGGGTGCTGGTTATTGTAGGAAGCTTGGAGACTATCAAAGGAGCTATTGACATCTGCTTAGAGGCCAGGAGCACATGCAAGTTACATGTACTCATCTACATATTTTTTTTTGCAGGGCAATGAGGGTTAAGTGACTTGCTCAAGGTCACACAGTAAGTGTCAAGTGTCTGAGGCCAGATTTTAACTCAGGTCGTCCTGAATCCAGGGCCAGTGCTTTATCCACTGTGCCACCTAGCTGCCCCCATCCATCCACATTTTTTGCATCCAGTTAGTGGGATAAAAAGAGTCCCTGACACTAAACTTTTCCAGCCCAAGATAGCAGTGACCAAAATGACAGAATTCCTACAACAGCATATAGTAATTACACAATGTTCTTGTCCATGTGGGTGTTCTTGGATAATGTTCCTGAACCACTATCTCCTGTATGAGAGAATGGGTCTGAATTTTCTGGCAGCATCCTAGAATCTAGTCTACGGGAAGAGATGGGAGATTTCTTGAGCAGCATCAGTCTTGAACCTTGCTTCAAGCATAGCCTCAAGTTCCAGAGAGTTCATAGACCATACCCTCCAGAAAGGGAAAAGGGCTTAAAGAAAAGGGCTACCCAGGTGATCTCTGCAGACAGAGAAGTAGTAAAAATTGAAGTCATAGCATGGAGAAAAAAGGGATAAGAATGTTGACACCCCTTGCATTTTTTTTTTTTGCAGGGCAATGGGGGTTAAGTGACTTGCCCAGGGTCACACAGCCAGTAAGTGTCAAGTGTCTGAGGCTGGATTTGAACTCATGAACTCCTAAATCCAGGGCCGGTGCTCTATCCACTGTGCCACCTAGCCACCCCCATTCCTTGCAATTATAATGAATTAATCAGAGAGTGCTGATATGATAGAAAAGGGGTTATCTCTCTAGTAGCCCAAGAGAGCATTTACCTTGTGGTGGACATCCAAGTCTCAGGGTATAAATCCTGGAAAGATTGTGTAGAGTCTTTTGGGAGAACTAGAGATTCACCAGAATTTCATAATTTGACCTGATGGTTAACACCAGCTCAGTTCTTTTGAGAAAATTCTTTGCATACTTTTTTCTCTCTCTTTACAGAAGAGATACAGAAGGTATGTAAGCCTTCTATATGGCCTATAAACCATCTTAATTTTCTGTGGGATAAAATTGAAACCATCTTCTACCCAAATTAATTTATTACCTTGAGTGCCTGTGGGATTTAGTAACATTCAACCACCTTTGTGGCTACCCAGACACAAAATCAGATATGAGCATATTTTATCTTCTCAGAACAAACTCTGAGAAAGGACCATGAGTAAAATAAGGAATATGACCTTTCCCTTCCTTTCCCTTCCCTCACCCTTCCCTTCCTCTCCCTCCTCCTTCCTTTCCCCTTTTCTTCCCTTTGCCTTCTCCTTCTCTCCCTCTTTCCATATAAGGAATCATACCCTTACCTGTGGGCACTCTGTCCAAAGGAATATAAACTTATCTGCAGAAATCTCACAAGATTTCTTGGCATTTACCTGCAAGACATCTTCTAAGGACCCCTCCTTAAACCTAATTAACTGTGGCCCTCAGTGATTAGCCAATAACAGATCCCAGCCCAGGCCTCATTTTGGCATCTCAATGGCTCAGAGTGGGCCTAAATAACAATTGTATCTCTGGATTCTTTGGGGGGGAATGAGTCAAGTTCCTCCCTTTTGCTGAATTTCCAGTGTTTTTGTTTTTGGTTTTTTTTTTTAATATTTATTTATTTAATTTTTTTAGCGAGGCAATTGGGGTTAAGTGACTTGCCCAGAGTCACACAGCTAGTGTTAAGTGTCTGAGGCCGGATTTGAACTCAGGTACTCCTGGCTCCAGGGTCAGTGCTCTATCTACTGCACCACTTAGTTGCCCCCCAGTGTTTTTATTAATGAAGACAATCAGTTTTGCAGGATTTATTATTTTTAGGTAAAAATTGAAAACGGATATCTTTTCTGTTTTGGATTATCACATACCATTTTTTTTTCAATTAATTTCTTTATAAACTTGTAGTATGGCACTACTTTGACTGATTTCCCTTGTTTTTTCTTTAGTTACTCGCAACATGTTATATTCTCTCTCTCTCTCTCTCTCTCTCTCTCTCTCTCTCTCTCTCTCGCGCAATAAGAGTTAAGTAAGTGACTTGCCCAGGATCACACAGGTAATAAGTGTTAAGTGTCTGAGGCCAGATTTGAACTCAGGTTCTCCTGAATCCAGGGCCAGTGTTTCATTCACTGTGCCACCTAGCTGCCCCCACAATATGTGTTATTTAATGCTGTAATTCTGAAATTTAACCAAAATATTTCTGGTTGAGTTAAAATTAGTGTTTAATTCTAGCTATATTCCATGAATTCACTCTAACTCTGCCTTTCTATTTGCTTCCAATACTTCTACATAATTTTACTATGTGATTTCTTGCTTTTTTGCTTTCCTTACATTAGATCTTTGTATCATTATCTTCAAGTTCAATATTTTTGTTTTGTAGAGTTCTCATATGCTTGTCTAATCTGATTATCTTTTGCACATTTAATAAATGCTAATTGACTTATTCAATTAATTTACCTTCGGCCGTGTATTTTTTCATTCTAATTTTATCATTTTCTCTGTCAGGGACTCTATTGTCTTAGAGTATTTCTGTTATTTGTTTTAAATTCTCTCTTCTCTACATTTATTCTTTTTTTATTCTTTTATTATTTTTTCTGTGACAGTTCTAATGTTTTAGTTATGTCTTTGCTTAACTCTTTGATTGCTCTTCTGAATCATTCCCAAGGATCTAGGAATTGTTTCACTGACACTTCTGGAATTGTAGTAGAATTTAATTTTATATTTTTATCTTTCCTGAAGTCTTTTGACTTGATTTCTTTCTCTTCAAAGAACTCATTCATTATGTCAGTTTTTATTGATTCTTTTTTATCTTTTTTCTTTCAGAGATAAAAATTAATTTCTATTAATAGTAGAATAAGGGGCAGCTAGTTGGCGCAGTGGATAAAGCACCAGCCCTGGATTCAGGAGGACCCGATTTCAAATCTGACCTCAGATACTTGACACTTACTAGCTGTGTGACCCTGGGCAAGTAACTTAACCCTCATTGCCCCTCAAAAAAAAAAAAGATTTAAATAGCAGAATAATATTCTCACTAATGTACCTAATGCTCTCTACTAACTAGCATTATAAAAGACCCAATGCAATTGTGTCCTTCCCTCAAACCCTGCTACTTGTTCTTATTCTCTCTAAACCACCAGATTTGGGTGAGGCTTGTCATACTCACGACAGTCAGTACATTTTTGTGAGCTCTGTCTGTTGCCTAGAAGAAATATGGATTTTCTCTTTTTTATAGTGTCTGCAATCACCCATATGTTATTCGTCCTTCATTTTGAAGAGGACAAACAGCATCATGGCATGATTTCATAACTTTTGCCTCACTTGGATCTAAGTTAGGCACAGTTCTATTCTAGAGTCATTGAAGACCAGCGGCAAGACTAAAGTCAAGATGACTGGTGATGGACTGAGATGCAGTGGATGATCTTGGCATCTTCGATGTCTTACCAAGCTCTAAGGGCTCCAGCAACCTTCATGGCCATTGGAACAAATTGTTCTCCTCTTCTGTTCTACTACAAGAAGTCTTCCCATGCTTGGGGTAGATAACTCTCTGATTCACTGATAGGTTTGAGGCCTGTCTGTTTAGCCTGTCTAGCAAGTCTGCAATAATCAAATAAAGTCAAATTTCTGGATATTTCTTTTTCTTTTTTTTTTTTTAAGTGAGGCAATTAGGGTGAAGTAACTTGCCCAGGGTCACACAGCTAGTAAGTGTTAAGTGTCTGAGGCTGGATTTGAACTCAGGTACTCCTGACTCCAGGGCCAGTGCTCTATCCACTGCGCCACCTAGCTGCCCCTGGATATTTCTAATATATACCTACATTTGTTATCATGAGGTTATGCAACAAAAAAGGCATGCTACCAGAAATTTAAAGTGAAATATAGCTGCATTTGGCAAAAGAAATTCTAATCTTACTGGTTGCCAGTAATCCTTTCTTTAAAAAGTAGTTAGGGGGGTGGCTAGGTGGTGCAGTGGATAAAGCACTGGCCCTGGATTCAGGAGTACCTGAGTTCAAATCCAGCCTCAGAAACTTGACACTTACTAGCTGTGTGACCCTGGGCAAGTCACTTAACCCCCATTGCCCAGCAAAAAAAAAAAAAAAAAGTAGTTAGATATGATAAGCCTGAACAAAATAACAAAAATTAAATGTATTACATTTTGAAAAGCAGGAAACCACTGGTCTCTAATATAGAAAACATTTCAAAATTAATTTCTTGTAATCAGATGATTGACTATTTGGAGGAAAAGTAAACAACAAATTAGAGGAAAGCAAAACATATTAAGAAAATGCTACATTCAATTATAATAGCTCCAGATTAACCTATTTAAATGAGCTGTTGACAAAGAAAAATGGAAAATGGATAAAAGTAGAGATATCACTTCTGATCATCACCACTCTTACTTTTTTTGTGGGGCAATGAGGGTTAAGTGACTTGCCCAGGGTCACACAGCTAGTAAGTGTCAAGTGTCTGAGGTCATATTTGAACTCAGATCCTCCTGAATCCAGGGCCTGTGCTTTATCCACTGTGCCACTTGGCTGCCCCTATCACCACTCTTAAGAGAAGTTTAACTAATAAGTCACCACATTTTAAAAAGCCAAAATAAATTAAAAAGTAAGTAAAAGTCCAGAAGTCATAAAAATAGGAAAAGGCATAATCTCTTTTCCAAGTGGAGAGATGTTGTCACTAAGGGTAATGTTTCTCTTGAATAAAAACTCATTTTCAAAACATTACAAGGAAGGATGATACAAGATTATGAGCAATATCACCTCCAAAAAGCAGTGGGGTAGGAGAGAAAGAAATAAAGGATGGCATGAAACTGTTGTGGAGAAAATAGGGTAGGGGGTTTGGGATAGGGGTAGGGGTTTGGGGTGCTTAGGAATTCCTCTTTAAAGAATTATACCCTCTTGCACACAAAACCAATAGAATAAGATAGTAGTTTATTAGGGACTGGGGAAGGGAAACCAAGAGAGAAATCCTTGGACTTTTTCGCATGGGGAGAAGGCATAGCACAGAGCGTGGTTCTGAGATACCAATCTCCTCCAGCAGGAGACAGGCAGATCCTTTTATAGAGGTCCATGGTGGTCGGATGAGGTGATCATCTGACTGTGGAAAATTCCCTTATTGAGGGAGGACCATCGCCCACTGGAGGAGTTGGGTGAGGGGTGGCTGAGGATCTCTCAAGCCATCTCTCTGCTCCTCAGGCCACAAAGGCAGAAGCCACACCTAATCTTATCTCCCCAGGGGTGAGGGAGACTGGAATGAAGGTTGGTGGTCCCAAAGTGATCCAATTCCGTTTATCTCTTTAGGTGTGTCTGTCCTTTGGTTTAGTTTCCCAAGGAGAAGTTTCTTTGATGTACCCCCAGAGAACTTCTAGGGTGCTCTGGGCCCATAACAAAACCCAAGTAAATCAGATTGTACTGAAAACATTTAAAAATTAAATTGGCAAGAGGAGCAAAAATAAACTTGAAATGAAACAGATTTTCTGGCATTTCTATAACAACCTGTTATCATCATCAATAACAGAACCATCACATTTGGACCATAACACCTCAATACCCAATATACTATATGAGAAACAGCACTTAAGAAGATGAAGGCAGAAAGAGTAACTGGATCCAACCAAATATATGCAGCATAAATCTGTGCTGGATTAAAGGGATACAGTTCTAAAGGCACAACAATTTTTATGGCATCTCAAAAGAGAGGAAGAATCCAAAAGAAAGTAAAATATAATGAATGGTATTGTTACCACCTCCTCCAACCCCCAGAAAGATGACTAACATGAGCAACTATTTTTCATCTCTACAAAATCTTCATTAAAATGGTTTATACATATATCAAGAATATCCTTGAGTCAGATACCAGAAGAGAATAAGTGAGGTTTTGTAGATAAATTTTATAGCTTAACCACATTTTAAAGTTTTTGTAATTTACTATTGGGTGTAGAGCCATCTATAACTCTGCTGTATTTGATAAGCTCCCCATTTTTTCTCTCTATAGATGAAACTTAGCCTTAAAAGTTCCCTTCAGGGGCAGCTAGGTGGCACAGTGGATAGAGCACTGGCCCTGGAGTCAGGAGGACCTGAGTTCAAATCCAGTCTCAGACACTTAACACTTACTAGCTGTGTGACCCTGGGCAAGACACTTAACCCCAATTGTCTCACTAAAAAAAAAAAAAGTTCCCTTCAATCAGTCCACAAGCATTTATTAAGCGCCTACTGTATGCCAGGTAGTATGCTAAGTGCTAGGAATACAAAAAGTGGGGGGGGGGGGTCTCTGCCCTCAAGGAGCTAACATTCTAATGGGGGAAGACAATATGTAAATAATTATGTAAATAAATGACATATACAATAATTATTGTTCAGTCATTTTCAGTCATGCCTGACTCTTCAAGACCCCATATGGGATTTCCTTGGCAAAGATACAGGAGTGGTTTGCCATTTCCTTCTCCAGCTCATTTTACAGATGAGGAAACTGAGGCAAATACGGTTAAGTGATTTGCCCAGAATCACACAAATAATAAGTGTCTGAAGACAAATTTGAACTCAAGATAAATCTTCCTAATTCCAGACCTAGCACTCTATCCACTGCACCACCTAGCTGTCCTATACACAATATAAATGGAAGGTAATTTCAAAGGGAAGAGACTAACAATTGTGGGGAGAAGGGAAGCCCAGGAAAGGCAGGATTTAAATTGAGTCTTAAAGGAAAGCAGGGAAGTCAGGAGGCAGAGGCAGGGGGAAGAGCCAGTGGAAACACATAGTCAGGAGATGGGAGTGCTATGTGGCAGGGAGAGGCAGAGCTAGCTGTTGGAACAGAGGGTAAAGCACTGGGCCTGGAGTAAGGAAGACCCTGAGTTCTATTCCAGCTTCAGATACTTACTAGATGTGTGATCCTGGGCCAGTCACTTAACTTCTATCTGTATCAGTTTCTTCAACCATAAAATGGACATAATAATAGCACCTACCTGGAAGGATTGTTGTGAGGATCAAATGATGGGTTTGTAAAGTGCTTAGCACAGTGTCTGACACATAGTAGGTGCTTAATTAATGTTTGAGTGCTGCCGGATCATAGAGTATATGGAGAGGAGTTAAGTCTATGAATATAGGAAAAGAATAATGGGATAAGATTATGATGAGCTTTCAATGACAAACAGAACATTTTATATTTGATCCTGGATATAATAGGGAGCCCCTGCATTTTATTAAGGAGGAGGATGAGACAGTCAGATCTGTGCTTTAGGAAGATCATTCTGGCAACTGAGTAGAGGTGGGATAGGATTAGGGAGACACTTAGGATAGGGAGACCATTCAGGAATGAGGTGATAAGAGCCTGCACCAGAATGGTGGCTGGATGAGTGAAGAGAAAGAGATGTACATGAGAGATATGGTGATGGTAGAAATGATAAGATGACAACAGACTGCATAGGTAGAGTAGGGCGTTAAGGATGATGCCAAGGTTGTGACCACAGGTCACAGGGAGAATGGTAGTGTATGGGATGATTATGGATTTGAGTCAGATGAAACTCTGAGGATGGGGTCTGGAAGGTACCCAGCCCTGCCCCAGTATAGTTCGTTTAGAAGTTTATTGCTTGTCAAATTCTCACTGTCTCCTTTAAGTTTTATTGCCAGTTAACAGTATTTTTACTTCTGCTCAGTCTCCCCACTTGTCAGCTACATATTAGTTTTGTCTGCAATCCATCATGTGTCAGAACCCCAGTCCCTGTTGAGTGGGTCAGGGAGTTTGCCCACCAATTCAATACTCAGGACTCAAGAAGAAAGGACAGGGCTTGGCACAGGATGCAGCAATTAAGTTGAGACCAGATGTTAAGTGACATGTCTCTTTTTCTCAGAGCAGAATCCCCTTGGCCCTGGGGTCCCAACAATGGATTATTCTTTTCTTCCCAACATAGCCGAAGATAAATTTTAACCCTGTTGTCCTTCTAGAATTAACACGACTACAGAACAATGCTGAAGCACCTGAGTGACTCTTCCTGTTATTCAGGTTGAATATCTTTAGAGACAGGGGCTGGGAGAGGGGAGCCAGTGGGAACTGTGAGATCTGAAACATCTGACTGTCACTCCCCCGTTTCCTCTTCCTTTGGTTTGACCTTGTTCCCCCTCCCCCTTTCCCCCTTGTTCCTGGAACACGTATGCATGTCTCCATACATTGATCACGAGCTAAACACGCACCCTGGGTGAGACAGGATTGGATGTTAGATTGTGAGCTCGCCCTAGTGTGCATGGAGACTTCCCCTATAAAAGGTCAAGGCATGTATTAGCTAGCTCAGCTCAGGCATTGAGTTTGCCCATTCCCATGGGAATGTAATAAATCTGTCTCTGCTTGACTTGGTGGTCTCCTCGAGTTATTTGGGTAAACTGAGGCAGTTTGCCCCATACAGTGGTATGCTCAATAGTAATAGAAAATTTGGGAAAGGGGAAGGTTTTGGAAGGAAAGATAATGAATTCTGTTCTGGACATGTTGAATTTGAGATGCCCATAGGACATCCAGTCTGAGATGTCTACAAGGTAGTCAGTTAAGTGAGATGGGAGCTCCAAGTTGTTTCCCATTAAATCATGCAAGATTCCCAGAATGTCATAGGATTACAGAATTTTTAGAGTTGAAAGTGACTTTAGGGGGCAGCTAGGTGGCGCAGTGGATAGAGCACCGGACCTGCAGTCAGGAGGACCTGAGTTCAAATCCGGCCTCAGACACTTAACACAGAAAGAAAGTGACTTTAGCAGCCAGTCCAATGTATACCACCCAAAGAATACCTAATATGCCATACCCAACACATGATCCAGCTTCTGCTTGTAAAGATCTAGAATGAGAAACAGCTCATTTAACTTTTGGATAGCTCCAGTTTGGGGAAAGTGTTTTCTTATATCAAATCTAAATTTGCCTCTTAGCAATTTCTTTTCTTTCCTTTCTTTTCTTTTTCTTTCTTTCTTTTTTTTTTTTTTGCAGGGCAATGGGGGTTAAGTGACTTGCCCTAGAGTGTTTTTCCATTTCCTTCTCCAGTACATTTTACAGATGAAGAAACCGAGGCAACCAGGGTAAAGTGACTTGCCCACAGTCACATGCTAGCAAATGTCTGAGGCCAGATTTGAACTCAGGAAGATGAACGATGACAGTACCTTCCTCCCAGGGTTGTTTGTGAGGATTATATTTGTAAAGCACTAAGCATAGTACCTGGCATGTGGTAGGCACTGTATATACAAATCCTTATGACTTTCCTCCTCTTCCTCATGGTATCTCCCTGAGAAAAATCTGTATCATGAGCACAGATTGGAAGTCAGTGTGGGAGAGCAGGGAAGAATATTGGTCTTGTCATCAGAGGACCTGCATTTAGCCCTGCTCTGCCACTCACTGTCTTGATCACTCCTGTGACCATAGATGATTCACTTTCCCTCTTTTGCATCTTTTGTAAAATGAAGGAGTTGGACTAGATCACTAACCTCTGTGGTCCTTTTTAGCTCTTAATCTATGATGCTGTGACCAATCCTAGCGACCATTTGACAAATATAGGCCTGGTTCCACCCAGAGTTGGAATTCTATGTTAGGTATTCAGTAGATAATCTAATGTTGGACCACACTAATGTGGGGAAGGGAAAATTTGAATTTGTGATTTCATCAATGTGAGTTACTCCTGATATAGAAAGTTCCTTCAAAAATAGAGATGAGCGCCTTTCCTGTAACTTCTAGTTTTAAAGGATTGGCTGGGCTTCTAGGAGGTTGTAGCTTGCCTACACTCATACAGCTAAAATCTCAGAGGCGGGTCTAGAACTCAATTCTTCGTGGCTGCAAAGCCGGCCCTCTGTGCACTATATAGGCCACAGAGGAGCTTCTCTACTTGGTTCAAGTTTTCTTCTCAAGCCTTATGCTGTCTTGGAGGTAACCCTGCATTGTCAAAGGCTAAGCCAGCAGAGCACAATCTCTGGCAAGTTCCCTCAAGTTGGAAAAGTTCTGCCAGGGCTTGGCAATGGATAGCTTGTGTCTGTCATCTGAGGACAGTCCTAGCACAGGGAAGCTCAGCAGCAGAAGATTGGCCACCACAGGGGGATCCAGCCAAACATGCTGGAAGCCTTCACAATAAATGTTTATTGGATTAGATTCCTGGAATCCTTAATAAAACTCCAAATGCTCAAATGGTAATTTTCAAATGCCCCAATTTTTGCTAACAGTAAACAGAACAAAATAATTTCCTTGATGATTTATTGGAATATCTAGACTAGAGTATAATCATCCATGATTTATCTCTGTACTATGTGAGATAAAACCATTTATCTTACAGTTTTGTCCCTAATGCTTTTCATCAATCTTATAATTTTCAAATTGATAAATAGTCTTCATTAAGATGCCTTAATGATAAACAGTAAGATATTCTAGTCAACCTATTAGTCTTGCAAGAACTAAATATTAAGAAATTAGTCATCATGTGGACAATGAACAGATATCATTATCCTTTTTCGGTACATGAAGTACCCATGATTTCATCAAGGGGTAATCCCTCTCTCCAATGATAGATTGCAACCCCTCTATGCCATCATTGATGGAGAGCTTTTGGCAGAACGTGAACAAGAGTCACACAAGACAAGCAGGCATGGATGGGTTTAACTCTATATCATTGGTGGGAACTCTCAGACTGATGAGATCACAGATCCATTTCAGTATGTATAAGCAAGGCATTAGCCTAGACACTGGAGATCCAAAGACAAAAGTGAAAACAGGCTCTGTTTATAAGGATCTTACCTTTGACTACATAAAGGCTTCCAGATAACTTAGGAATCACATGGAAGGGGCTGATAATTTTCTGGTAAAAGGCAGATTCACTAATGATGTTAGGCCAGTAGGTCATGGTGCTTCCATTACTTCGAATGAAGGAGCCATTTAAATTAGGTAATTAAGTACAATTAGAAAAGAAGAACCACAGTGATCAAGATCAAGAAGACCTTGAGTCAACTTGTTTGCTAATCCTCATTTCCCAACCCCTATCACCCTCCTATTCCAAAGTATTAACACCATCCAGTGATTTCACGGTGTCCTCTGGAATGTCTGTTCCATAGGCAACAAAAACCTTTCTTCATCTTAAATATTTTCCTCTCTCATTCCTTCCATCTACTAGCAATAACTGAAACCTGACTCCCCCCCAGATGATACAACCTCTCTGGTTACCTTTTCCCATACTGGCTGTGCCTTCAATCATTCTCCCTGACTCACTGGTCAAGACAGGGAAGCCGGCATGTTCCTTGCTCTCCATTGTCACTTTCAGGTTCTTCCCTTCCTCCACCACTTAATAATTGCTCTTCCTTTGAGGTTCAGGCAATTAATATCTACTACTCAATCAAAATGCTGTCTACAGCCCTCCAGGTAGCACTCCCTTTCCTTCCTCAATGAGCTTAGTACATGACTCACAATTTTTCTGTTCTCCCCAACTCCCGACCTCATAATAGGTGACTTCAACACACATATTTACCCCCTTCAAACACACTAAACACTCACTTCCCACGACCTATTTACTCTACCCCACTTCTGCCACATACAAAAATGATTATACCTCTCATCTTATCAACACCCACAAATGTTCCTGTTCCAGAATTCTGAAATCCTTTTATTTGACCATAGTTGGCTTTTCACCTGTCCCTCTTCCTTTATTTACAAAGTCCTACTTTTCAGCTGTACCATATCCTCCAATCCCTTGACTCCTCAATTCTTTTTTAGGCTATCCCCCCTGTACTAACTATTCTTTTCTCTTTTCCCCATCTTGACCTTTTGGTGAATCAACTCAACTCTAAACTGTCCTCTTCTCTTGAATACCTAGCCCCCTTATCATATTGCCAGTTATGCCTGCCCAAGTCTCAGCATTGGATCACTCCCATCATTTATTTCTTTAACTCCTATACACATGCTACTGAACAAAGATGGAGAAAATCACACAACTTTATGCTACCCAACCTTGAGGGTCCTCCTTGCTGCTAGGTAATTCTACTACCTCCCTTATCCACTCACTATCCCACCCTCCATAATGGCTCTTCCAAACCTTTTCATCTCTCCTCATCAAATCACATTCCATCCCATCTCCCCCACTAGACTGCCCCCATCATCCCCACTCTATCACTTATATTCAATCTCTCCCCATCTACTGGCTCATTCCCTACTTCCTGTAGACATGTCCATGTTGTTCCTATTCTGAAAAAAAAAGCCTCATTTAATCCTTCCAATCCCACTATCATCCTCTTCTCTTCTGCGCTTGATAGCTAAATTCCTTGAGAAGGCAATTTACAATTGATGCCTCTGCTTTCTCTCCTCTCTTTTCTTAACCCCTTACGACCTGGCTTCCAGGCTTACAGTTCCATTGAAACTGCTCTCTCCCAAGTTACCAATGATCTCTTAGTTGCCAAATCCAAGAGCCTTTTCTCGGTCTTCATTCTCCTTGGCCTCTCTGTAGCCCTTGACCTCTCTGCAGCCCTTGACATTGTTGATCACTCCTCCTTGATACTCTCTTCTCTCTAGGTTTTTGATACTCTACTCTCTCCTGTTTCATTGTCCTACCTGTCTGACAGTGCCTGGCACAAATAGTTCATTAATAAATACTTGTTGATTGATTAATTGAATATATGCTTTGATGGAGGGAAAGTACAAAGCCTTCTTGGAATGGAAAGATAAAGTATGTATTACATGCTTACTATATGTGGCAGGCACTGTGTTAAGCACCAAGGATACAAATACAAGAAAATAAGATGGTCCCTGCTCTCATAGTTTATATTCTGATAGTGGAAGACAAACCATAAAGAAGAGGTGAAAAGTGTGCAGAGGGGGAGCCTCACCCTATGGGGGCAAGGCTGTGGGTGAGAAGGTGGAACACCCCAAATGGAAAATTGAGCTAGGAGAGAAGTAAGTATGATTGCCCCCTTCTGCCCTCACAAAATGATAATCCTGGCTAGGGACTCAGTAAACCCAAGTCTCTCACAATCTGGCTCCAGCCTATTTATCTTAGACTGCTTTCTTATAAATCTAAGAATAAATCATGGTTCATTTGTTCTTCTTAAATTGAACTCCTTGCTATATTTCTTCTCACTCCTGCTAGAAGATTTTCCCTATCCCCCTGAATGCTAGTGCCTTCTCTCTGAGACTACTATCTGTCTGTCTATATATGTGAACATTTATGTTTACAACTATATATACATAGTTGTATACATACATATATGTGTGTATTATTTTTACACGGTTATTGTGTGTTGTCTTCCCATTATATTGTGAATTCCTTGAGGACATGGTTGCTTTGGTCTTGGGGGGTGAGGTGGGTTTCCCAGAGCTTAGCACAGTGTATGGCACATAGTAAGCACTTAAATGTTAGTCTGTTTTCATAGACTACATTATCTCCCATCTTCATGTCTTTGCAAAGGCTGATCCTCATGCTCAGAATGTTCTCCCTCTTTAATCTCCACTTTTTCAAAGCCCATCTTCTTTCACATATTATTTTATGCATCTCCTACAAGAGCTCTTTCTGGATTCCCAGAATTGTTAGTGCCCCCATACCTGCTATGACACTTTCTTTGTAAATATCTTACATTTACTTATTTGTGAACATGTAGTAGTTGCCCATTAGAACATAAATTCCTTGAAGGCAAGGAATGCCTCTTTCTTTGTATTTATGTCCCTAATTGACTAGCACAGTTCCTGGCACATATTGTTGTTTGTCCTCACTTCAAAGGGGACCAGTGACATCACAGGATGATGCTTTGACTTGCTAGTGAATAGGATTTTACTGATGCACAGTTGCATAAAGTGGCCATCTTCACTCTCTCTTCCAGAGTCATTGAAGTCCAATGGCAAGATAAAAATCAAAATAACTGGTGATGGCCTGGTATTCAGTGGTGACCTCTTCATCTTCCATGTCTGACCAAGTTCGAAGCATTCCAAAGAGCCTGCTTTAAGCCACCATCATGGCCATTGGAATAAATTGTTCTCATGTTCCATTCTACTGGAGGAAGTCTTCACATGATTGGAGTAGACATCCCCTTAGCTCACTGACCTATTTGAGGGTTGTCAGTTATTCTCAGCCTGGTTTAGCCCATTTACTGAGATGGTTTTATTGGGGTGTGGCCATTGCACATGCAATAGCTTCTTGGAACCACAGGTGAGAGCTGGGTGAAAGGTGAACACCAAAGGTTGATGGGCAGCCTTGAAAAGGGCTCAACAGGCCCTTGCATCAGAGGTGCCAATCCTCCCCAAATACTCCCTACACTTCTGTGGTAAAAAATTATTTGTGGTAAAGATTAATAGCGAAAGTTTTAGCTGAATCATTTGGGAGGGGCCACACCTGGCCCACCCTGAGATTGTGCATGCTACTGAGCAGTTTTTGAAGGACCTCCCTTTTTGGGGGTGGGGCGTTCAAGAGGTCAGTCTCTTTTGGCCTGGAAGGCAGTCTGGCAGCACTCATCTTGGCTCAGTAGTGGAGTGTATCATGCTTGGTCTTGGGCATGCTGGTTCTCGGCCCAGTAGGCAGTTCGGGATTGGTGAGTTTTATGAAAGAAAACCCTAAATTCCTTTGAACTAGCTTAATCTCTGGGATTGCATAGGCTAAGTTTAGAGTTAAGACTGTCCACCTGTATTTCTACTTCCTTATTTCCTTAATTGGTTTCACCTTTGTGGTCTAATTAATTCCCAAGCAATAAAACCTGATCCTTTATGAACTACAGCTCAGAGGCTCTTTTTCTTATTGGCCTGGGAGGAATATATAAAAAGGAAAGTTCAAAGGGGAAATTAAACCTAAAGGAGTCCCTCATATTTCTGGGACCCCAATATTAAGGTGAATCACCCTAAAATGCTCTGTATATCAAATTTTGGCCCTCACACTCCCCTAGCACATATTAAGTGCTTAGTAAATGCTTATTGAATGAATTAATGGAATGAATATACTTGTTTAATTTAATTAAATTTTGTTATCTAGCCACTCTAATATTCTTTTTTTCTGAAATTATGCTGTGTACATGTTATATTTCTGTTAAGAGAATGAAAGCTCCTTGACTAGCAGAGACTGCTTTTTTAAAATTTCCTTTGTAACCTCAGTGCCTTGCACACAGTATTTAATAAATACCATGAATTAAATGGAATTGACTACCTAATGAGGTTAAATTTGCCTCCTTGCATTAGAATCTCTAATTCGCTGCTATTACCCATAATTTGGGCATTTTTTCAAAAACATCTAAAGCCATGTGCTTGATTGCTGGTTCTCTTCTTGGATATTGCCTCCCAAAATTGCTGGACCTCTCTTCTGCTATTCCTCCCATGTTCCAACTTCTACTTTCCAAGGTATCAGGCTTGTCAGCTCTATGTTGCAATTTCCTATCTCCCCCTGTATTGGCTCTCCTATATTCAAAGAGCAGTGGTGATTTTTTTTTTGGTGAGGCAATTGGGGTTAAGTGACTTGCCCAGGGTCACACAGCTAGTAAAGCCAGATTTGAACTCAGGTCCTCCTAAATCCAGGATAGGTGCTCTACCCACTCTACCCACCTAGCTACCCCATGGTGGTGATTTATTTTTAAAATATCACTTGTTCCTTCAAGGACTTCAGGATTATGAAGGATTTCATAATCCTTCATGATCCTATGTCCTTTTTGATGGTTTTATTTATCCTCAATTTAATCATTAGTGAGTCAATAAACATTTATTAAGCACCTACTATGTGCTAAGCACTATATTAAGTACTAAGGATTCAAATACAAATTAAGAAAAAGGCAGTCCTAGTCTACTCAGTGCAGCAGCAGCCCTCCTTCCTCCACAGCGGTCAGCTATGACCCCCAACTCCCCAGCAACCATGTCGAAGGGACCCTCAGTTGGCAATGATCTTGGCACCACTTACTCCTATGTGGGAGTTTTCCAACATGGGAAAGAGGAGATCATTGCTAATGGCCAAGGAAACATGACCACCCCAAGCTACATGGCCTTCACCAACACAGAATGTTTAATCGGTGATACGGCAAAGAATCAAGTTGCAAAGAACCCCACCAACACAGTTTTTGATGCCAAACACCTGATTGGTCGAAGATTTGATGATGCAGTTGTACAGTTAGACATGAAGCATTGGCCTTTCACAGTGGTGAATGACGCAGGCAGGCCTAAGGTCCAAGTGGAGTACAAAGGGGAGACCAAAAGTTTCTATCCAGAAGAAGTCTATGGTCTTGACTAAGATGAAAGAAATTGCAGAAGCTTACCTTGGGAAGACTGTCACAAATGCTGTGGTCACAGTAACAGCCTATTTAAATGATTCCCAACATCAGGCCACCAAAGATGCTGGAACCATCGCTGGTCTAAATGTGCTCAGAATGATCAATGAGCCAACTGCTGCTGCTATTGCTTATGGCTTGGACAAAAAGGTTGGTGCCCAGAGAAGCATGTTGATCTTTGACCTTGGAGGTGGTACTTTTGATGTCTCCATTCTTGCCACTGAAGATGGCATCTTTGAGGTCAAGTCCACAGCTGGGGACACCCACTTGGGTGGGGAGGACTTTGACAACCACATGGTCAACCATTTCATTGCCGAGTTCAAGCACAAGCACAAGAAGGACATCAGTGAGAACAAGAGGGCTGTTCGACGTCTGTGCACTGCTTGTGAACGTGCAAAGCGCACCCTTTCTTCCAGTACATAGACCAGTATTGAGATTGATTCCCTCTACGAAGGTATTGACTTCTATACCTCAATCACCTGAGTATCAACCCTGATGAGGCTGTTGCCTATGGTGTAGCTGTCCAGGCTGCCATTTTGTCTGGAGATAAATCTGAGAATGTGTAGGACTTGCTGCTGTTGGATGGCATTCTTCTTTCCCTTGGAATTGAGACTGTTGGTGGAGTTATGACAGTTCTGATCAAACATAATACCACCATCCCCACCAAGCAGACACAGACCTTCTCCTACCTATTCCTACAACCAGCCTGGTGTGCTTATTCAGGTTTATGAAGGTGGGAGAGCAATGACCAAGGATAACAATCTGCTTGTCAAGTTTGAGCTCACAGGAATCCCCCCAGCACCCAGGGGTGTCCCTCAGATTGAAGTAACATTTTGACATCAATGCAAATGTCATCCTCAATGTTTCTGCTGTGGATAAGGGCACAGGCAAGGAGAACAAGATCACCATCACCAATGACAAAGGTCATCTGAGCAAAGAAGACATTGAATGTATGGTCCAGGAGGCTGAGAAATACAAGGCTGAGGATGAGAAGCAGAGAGACAAGGTTTCTTCCAAGAATTCTCTCGAATCTTATGCTTTCAACATGAAGGCTACCATAGAAGATGAGAAACTGCAGGGCAAGATTGGTGATGAAGACAAACAGAAGATCCTTGACAAATGTAATGAAATAATCAACTGGCTGGATAAGAACCAGACTGCTGAGAAGGAAGAATTTAAGCATCAGCAGAAAGAAGTGGAGAAGGTCTGCAACCCTATCATTACTAAGCTGTACCAGAGTTCAGGTGGCATGCCAGGAGGCATGCCTGGTGCGTTCCCAGGGGGTGGAGCAGCCCCATCTGGAGGTGCCTCTTCTGGACCTACCATTGAAGAAGTTGACTAAACTCACCAGAAGAAAGAGCATTCCACACTACTTTCCAAAAACTGAAGGACTCAAATTTGTAGCCAAGGCAGTAGCAGTTAACATTTAAGCTATTGCAAAAATCTGGGCATTCTGAATACTTGAATGTGTGCAGAGGGAGAGAAGTGAACAACATTGCACTTTATCAGTACTGTAAACAAGTGGAAATGCAATTCTTGTCCTGGAGAATAAAATCTATTTAAATTGGCACCAAAAAAAAAGAAAGAAAGAAAAAAAGAAAAAGGCAGTCCCTCAAAAAAAGATTACAATTTAATTGGGGAAGACAATACACAAAATAGGTCTGAAAATGGGAGAAGGGTACCAGAAGTAAGGAATAGTCATCAAGATTGCAAATACTTAAAGGGTTCTCTGTCATATCCTGAATATATGCTCTAGAAAAGCAATAGACTTCTCTGTTATTTATGTCAAGTTAACAAGTAAGGCATTCAAACTTGGCACTCCTCAGCAGGGAGTCCCCAACAACTCCTTTACCTTTTCTCTCTTACCAATATGACCTAAAGGCACCTGTGCATCCACATCTGCACTCCTTGGAGCATAAGATATGTCTTCTTCCATGGAGAGTTCAGCTCCATTTTCCCCTAAAAGAATTTCACAATTGTTTTACATTTTTTTCCCCTTTCTTCTCTGTATCTGTTTTCTTTTACCCTTTAAATTCCTGATACTGGTGAGAATTCTCCAATGCCTATTAATATCCTTTTTTCTCATTTTTTCTTCCCTTAAGTATTTATCATTCCCCTGATAACCTGAAGGACAGAAGTGTGTTCCTGCTGCCAATTACTTTCTCCATGGGATGAGAGAATACTTTTTAATTAAGTATGTTGATATTCTATGCTATTGGCAGAAGTAACAAAACAAAACAAAATACAAACACAGCCTCTTCAAGTCACAGAAAAAAATCTACTAGGTCTTCCAAATTGCTTGACATAAGATCCAGTTCTTTACCTTCTTTTGTGAGCTTTTTTGGTTACCTCTTGTTTTTAATTATGCAACAAACTGCCTATTTAAAAGACAGAGAATATAAATCTAATGAGATTTACCTACCCCATATCACTAACCTTTGGATGCTTCTCTCTGGTTTTCTAGATGCAAGTCTTTCTGCCTCCATTTGGGACACAAGGTTTAATTAATTTGTCAGACAAGAGTACACAACCTATAAGAAGACAAGCCACAAGGACCCAAGATCAAGTCCAATTATGTAATTCTGTTTACTTACCTCATTTCACCTTGATTATGATCTCCAGGTTATTCTTTCCACTCCCCCGAGTGTTTGGTTCTCTCTCCCACTATATAAAGGGGGTGCATGTGAAATAGCAAACAAAACAGAAACTCACAGGACACATGAATACCAAATTAAAACCAATTATCAAATGAGATGTAGGCACATCGTTTGAATTTGCTGATGTTCTCTATTTTTTCATGTGCCAGTATTTTTTATGAAGCCTTCCTTCTATGATCTGCATATCCCCCTCTTGCTTCCACAGTGATGGTGGCAGAGTGGCAAATGAAAGAGGCATAGAATCCAAAAATCATTTTCTGGACTACTCACAAACACTGATTTATCTGCTGTTACTCCAAATGTGAGATCTTTCTGTAGTGTCAACAAGCTTATGAACCATGGACAGCCAAGTGGTACAGGAGAGAGAATGCTGGACTTAGAGTCAGAAAATCTGAATGGCAATACAACCCAGACACATACTAGCTATGTGACTCTGGGCAGGTCATTTCATCTCTTTTTTGCCTTGGTTTCCTCATCTGTAAAATGAGGGAAATAGTAGTGTTTACCTCCCAGGGTTGTTATAAGGATCAAATGTGATACTATACATATATAGCCTATATCAAATTGCTTTCTGTCTTGGGGAGGGGAGAGGGAGAAAAATTTGGATCTAAAAATCTTTTGAAAACAAATATAAAAACTATCTTTACATGTAACTGGAAAATAATAAAAGACATTTTGTGATTTAAAAAAATGTGATACTACTAGAAAGGATTTACAAGTCTTAAAATGCTATGTGAATTCTAGCCATTATTATTATTACTGGAAGAGATAAACAACAGCAATATTGACATTTTTTCCCATACACAACCAGAAGACATGAAGTAGTTCCACTTCAATAGGAGGGCAGCTCACAGGTTCTCCTCAGAATGGCAAATAATGAGTTTGTTTCATGGTGTCCCCAAAGACAAAAAGAAAACAATTCATGGAATTCTGGGTTGTCTTGTCTTATAGTGTTTCTAATGAATATAAAAAAGGGGATTGGCATGAAAATAACTTTAAGGGCTTATGTGATAAGATCTGTTGTAGAGGTTAATGACATAGAGAAATTCTAAGAACTTGTTGAGATCTCAATTCAGCTAACAGACTACAAAAGTTGGTGACTCCAATATGAAGGTGGGCATGGGGTTAGGACAGGAAAATTTTTTTTTTTGAAATTTGGTTTGAAATTAAGAAACAAAAGAAGTCAATGGCTTAGATTTTGCTCAGAAGCTTCCCATTTGTGTTCCATAAATAAATACTTTCTTCAGGAAGAGGGTCAGAAGGGAATAGAAGTGGCCAACACCCAAAAATCTTTCTCTCTCTCTCTCTCTCTCTCTCTCTCTCTCTCTCTCTCTCACACACACACACACACACACACACACACACACACGCTCTCTCTCATATACATGCAGATTATAGTTTAAGGATAGAAAAACACTGGTTATTAATATCAAACAGAAACCTGTCCCCCACAAAAAGAGAAACAGAGTGAAGTACAGTTGTCTAGGTAAGCACCCATTTTATTTCCTCTCAGCAAGATGGACATGTTTGCATGGTGAATCTCTAGAGAGACCCCTGCATTAACTTGGGGGAGGGGATAGTTAAACAGGAAGGTCATAGTTTTAGGGGGTATGGTTAAAATTTATGGCCTTCTTTTTTCCTGCTAAAGAGATATTCATACAATCAGGAATCTGACACCAGTGCTGATAACAACAAAGACTTGGGGTCCTTATTCCTTTGCAATCTGACAGTTCAAGCCTTGAGCATAAACAATAAGACAAAGGCAGGAGAGAGTCTCTGTAGATAAACTGATATGAGCTTCAACTGTTTCTGAGGGTCTACTCTTGGTCATTGCATTGGATTATTGGAATGTCCTCATACAATCCTCTGGTTACCTGGATAACCTGGGGGGAGGGGCAATCAAATTAGGGTGCCCCTATTATTTTCTACACTAACTTGGAAGTCATCTTAGAATCAGTTGTCAGTATACTAGATCATTAACTAGATCATTGCCTTAGCAAGCAAGCCAGACTAGATGAAGTAGCAAGGCACCCTGAAAGAGAGACAAGAAGCAGCATATACCAGGAAAGGCAAACAATCACCTTAACTACCATCTCCCCTCAGACCCTGATGGAGATAGCCCAGGACCTTGAGCCTAAGAGCCTTGGCAATAGCAGTGCTCCAGTCCAGCCCCTATTATATCTATCAGTGAAGGGAGAAATCAGTGTAGAGAAGGAACCCACCTTCCTCATCACCACCGGCAACAACTGCTGACCAACAGCTTCCAATAAAGATTTGAAGGGGATTTATTAGGAGAGGAATATATGGCCAGGGAACAGATCGCCTTGGTGACTGTCCCACTAGAGTAAGAGAAGATTGGTCTTTTGTATTTTTACCAAACAAAAGGGAGGGAAGGGCATTACAAAGAAGTGGGAGGGAATTACAAAGCAAGAAGAAACACAAAAATAAACTGGAGCCTGATAACTAAGAGGGGGTCTTTGAGTATGCAGCATCCATGCAGATCTTGCATCTCATCATACAGACCTTGGCATTGCTCATCAGCATACTGGGGCCATGCCCTACAACACCTCATTCCTGAGATGGGAGAGAGCTATTTTCCCCTTGGCCTAGGGGGTTTGAATCCTTTGGATTTCTTGGGGTCCCACTACATACCAACCACCATTCCTGCTTCTGATCCAGCCCTCACAACCATCATCCAAGGGAAGCAACCCCTGTGGAGAAAGTCAGCCATCCCTACCAGCTGCCAACCAATTACCACATACATGGCAAGCTAGCATAGCTAAAAGCAATCAAGTGCCCTGAGAGAAATGGAAGCAGTATGTGCCAGGCTAGTTAAATCATAACCGTAATCATCACTATCACCCTTTAAACCTTTATAGAGACAGCCCAGGACCCTAAATCCAAGAGCCCTGTGAATAATGTCATTAAATGATGACATAAAAGAAGAGGCATTTTACCTAAGGACCATGGGACTTTTTCCATCTGACTTATTCCATTTGTGTTATCTCTCCCATCAGAATATAAGTTCCTTAAGGGGGGAGGGGGGGAACACGACACTGTCTGACTTTTATATTTGTATTCCCAGTGCTTAGCACAATGGTTTGTATACAGTAAGCACTTGATAAATGCTTTGTTCATTTCCTTCAATTAGAACAAATTTCAAAATAAATACCAAATTACAAAAGGACAGATGAAAAAACCTTACATCCAATTACAGCTATCCAATCCTGGTCTATTTTTTTTTAAGTGAGGCAATTGGGGTTAAGTGACTTGCCCAGGGTCACACAGCTGGTAAGTGTTAAGTGTCTGAATCCGGATTTGAACTCAGGTCCTCCTGACTCCAGGGCCGGTGCTCTATCCACTGCGCCACCGAGCTGCCCCCGGTCTATTTTTAAAAGCTGTTAACTTTGAAAAATAGGACATCATAAAAGTAAAGATGTCAATTCTATCACTATTTCTAAGAGAAGTTTCATTTAGAATATCTGTCATGAGTCAGTCAACAAGCATTTATTAAAAACTTGCTATGTACCAGGATCCTTGCTTGGGAATACAAAAACAAGCAGAAAGGCAGCCCCCTGTCTTTGAAGAGAAATAGGTAGGTCAAAAGAGCCCAGAAGCTACCTAGGCCTACACACAATTTCCAACCCAAATGGAAAGAGGTGTCAGCAAAGGGCAACAGCACATTAAAGTACAAATTCATTTGAATAAACTACAGAGAAGCATTGTTTCCCAAAGCATCCAAAACAGTGAAAGGGAGAAATGAGCTTACAGGGAAGGCTGCCATCAGACCTGAATAAACTAGAATATTCTGAGGTATTTAGAGAAGAAATTGGAAGAAAGACAGAAAGGAGCAAATGAAATGAGATTTGCCATAGTTTTTATGGCAATTGATTCTCTTCATCAAAAACAGTTCAACCTCCATATTTGGACTCATACCTCAGTACCCAATGTACTGTATGAACAAGTGGAATTAGCACTTAAGAAAATGCAGCCAAGGAGAGCCAGTGGATCTGATCAAATATATACATAAGTAATCAGCACTGCATTTGAAACAACACAGTTTTAAAGGCATTCAGATCCATTTCCAAAATAGCTTAAATAGAGGAAAATTCCAAAGGAATGGAAGAGATCACAGATGATTACCAAAAAGGGCAACCTATGCCTACATTTTTTAACCTCTCTAAAATTATCTATGCATTTTATGAGAATGGTCAATGTATGCCAAGGATATCCTTGATGAAATATGAGAAGGGAATGAATAGGTTTTGCAACCAGTTTTTTTTTCCATTTTTTGTTTCTTTTTTTATATAGCATACATCTTCATAGTCATACATTTGGCTTGAGAGTTGCAAAGAATGCCAGGTCTTAGTAGATTGCTCATTGATTGCAAAAAACAAGGAAATGACAATAAAACAAAATGCAAGTGGAAAGCACTTTCTTCCAAAAGTATTTTTCCTGGACTTTTCCATTGCCTCATCTGTCATCTCACCCTGAAACTTCCCTCAGTACTTGGGGACTCCTCACTCCTAACATCCATCTACCCCTGTAGCCTTCCTTCAGCCTTCTCAGCCTGAAACATCCCTCTAATCTACCAGCTCCCTTTTTCCTTGGCTTGTAGAATCAGATTTAAATCTGGAAAGGCCCTGTAGAGGACTAGAGGATGACAATGGATAAAAGATACAAGGAGCAGATTTCAGCTTATAGGGAAGAACTTCTTAATATGGAATAGATTGTTTCATAAGGCGGTAAATTCCATGACTTCAAAGGGAACAGGAACAGGAGCTGTGAGTCAAGACACATTCATTAAGCACCTACTTAAGCCAGACCTGTGTTAAGTGCTAGAGATTCAAAAAAGAGGCAAAAGACAGCCTCTGACCTGGAGTTCACAATCTAATGGGGAAGACAACAAGCAAACAAATACATACAAACTGTATGTGGTATAAATAGGAAATAATTAAGAAATGAAAAGCATTTCTAGAATTAAGAGGTGTTGGGAAAGTCTTCCTAGGATTTTAGCTGGAACTTGAAGGAAGTTGGGGAAGCCAGGATGAGAGATAGTGAGGTGTCAAGGATGACACCTAAATTGCAAACCTTGGGGACTTGGAGAATAGTCTTATCCTTGAAAGTAATGAGGGAGGTAGGAGTGGGGGAGGGTTTAGGGAGAAAGATAGAGTTCCATTATAGACATGTTTAGTTGAAGATGTCTACCAGACATTCAGCTTAAGATGATTGAAAGGCAGTTGGAGATGCAAGATTGGAGGTCAACAGAGAGATTGGGGAAGGATGGGAAGATTTGAGAATTGTCAGCATTAATAGCTGTCTCTTGTAGTAGAGACCTGAGTTATAGATGTAGGTGGTAGATGAGGGCAGGGGCAATCACAGGTCCAATAGCCTATAGTGGACACGGAGGAGGAAGCAAAACAGGCAACAGTTATGCAGGTAGTTCCTGGAACATAATCTTGAATTCAGTTCCCCAAACCACTTTGAGACCTTCCATTGAATAACCGTAGAAGGAAGGTCAGGCCAAGAAGCTAGAAGCTCACTCCACCCCTAGACTTCATGTACTAGAAGGATCCTCTGCCCCTGTGGCTTGTCCCTCTGATTGGCTACTTCTTCCCAAAACTTCCATTTTAAGGAAGCCCAGGCCAACCATGACTTCACTCCTGACTCTCTGGACTTTCTCTACTATGGCAAGTACCTAGTTTCTTCCCCGACCCTTTTAAGCTTCCTTTTATGGGTTGCCTTGAGGTATTCAGAGAGAACTAGCACCTCTGGTGTGAGGGCTTGCCAATCCCTTCTTAGGGCTGCCCATCCACCTTCAATCAACTCCCACCTGTAGCTCTAAGTTGTAACACATACAGTGGCCACAACCCAATAAAACTATCTCAGCAAATGGGTTAAACCAGGTTGAGGGTAACTGACAGGCCTCAAACCTGTCAGTGAGTTGGGGAAATGTCTATCCCAAGCATGTGAAGACTTTCTCCAGTGGAATCAGTGAATTAGAACAATTTGTTCCAACAGCCAGGAAGGTGTCTAAAGCAGATACAGTGGATGACTTAGAGTTCAGTCAGATGTTTAAGATGCCAAGGTCTTCCACTGCATCCCAGACTATGACTGGTCCTTCCTTTTGTCTTGCCACTGGACTTCAATGACTCCAGAAGAGAGAGTGAGGCTGACAAATTCATGCAACTCTGCTTCATTTAAATCCAATTAATGAGCAAGTCAAGACATCACCCAGTGATGTTACTGGTACTATTCCAAAAGGAAGGATGAACATCTATTTCCTTCCCTCAATTAGAATGTAAGTTCCTTAAGGGCAGGGACTGTCTTTTTTTTTTAAGGCAATGAGGATTAAGTGACTTGCCCAGGGTCACACAGCTAGTGTCAAGTGTCTGAGGCCAGATTTGAACTCAGGTCCTCCTGAACCCAGGGCCAGTGCTTTATCCACTGCACCACCTAGCGGCCACCTGGGGACTGTCTTTCTGCTTTTTTGTATTCCTAGCACTTAGCATGGTGCCTGGCACATAATAAGGGTTTAACAAATGCTTATTGACTAAAAAAGGCAGCTTCCCACTCATACATTTTTGTCCTGGATTACTTGATAGGTGCACCCAAAGATACAACTGTTGAACACTTCTCTAATTAGCAATATTAGTGTATATGTATATCATGTACATATATGAGAAACTTCCTTGACAAAAGCCAATGATTCTCAACAGATGAAGAGAATCTGCAGATACTTTTGTTTGCACATGATACTGTATTAATAGTACTGACTTGGACACTATAGGATTTACCCCAAGATCTGCAGACTAGCAGCCAGCACATGAAAAACTAACTTCATGACAAACATATTGGTGCTGGCAGAAATGTATTTAAAAAGCCAAACTAGAACAGAATTTAGGGACTAGCCACTTGCCCTTTAGCCACCAACAGGGAAAAGGACCATTCACATTTGGGATTTGTCTCAGGGTGAGTCTGTACAGATAAGAGAGTGCAAGGGGGCAGCTAGGTGGTGCAGTGGATAAAGCACCAGCCCAGGATTCAGGAGGACCTGAGTTCAAATCCAGCCTCACACACTTAACACTTCCTGGCTGTGTGACCCTGGTAAAGTCACTTAAAAGGAAAAAAAAAGAAAAGAAAATTAAGAGAGTGCATTAATCCTCATCTCAGTCCTCTACTGAAGCTGACATGAATGCTTCATGCCTATCTACTATCTAGTCATCCACCCAGACACCAGATCCTTATCAGCATGGTCATCAGCATGATGCCACCCTATGTAACAATCCCTGCCCCAATTTTGTCTTTTCATTTAATGGTCAAGGAGCAAAAATCAATATTATCATTGCTACTGGAAAGGTCATGACTATAGGCATCCTTTATGGATCCAGTTACAGTCCTTTCTATGTTCCCTTCCCTGATCACTCCATTCCTCTTATAAGAATGTAAATGCCTTGAGGATAGGGACTCTTACTTTTAGAGCTATATCCCCAGAGCTTAGCATCATGCCTGGCACAGAGTAGGCACTTAAAATCTTGTTGACTGATCAAATAACCTTTGTGGATTCCTTTCCTCAGTAAAAGGAGGGAGCAGGATTCGATCTAAGATCCTTTCTGGCTCTAATTTCACAGTGCTATGCTGTAGTGGGATGTTAGGTGGTGTAATGGATAGAGTGCTGGGTCTGGAGTCAGGAAAATTCATCTTCCACAGTACAAATCAGTCCTCAGACACTTCCTAGCTGTGTGACCCTGGACAAGTCACTGAACCCTGTTTGCCTCAGTTTCCTCATCTGTAAAATGAGCTGGAAAAGGAAATGGCAAAGCACCCCAGTATTTTTGCCAAGAAAAACCCAAATCAGATCATGAAGAATCAGACCCTACCGAGTCAGCTGAACAAATGCTGTAGTGGGAATCCTCAGTAAGTTAGAATGCAGACTAGAACAGAGATATCAAATATGCACAGACCATGAAAACATGTGGCAGAACAAGCCTAAAATGCAATTGGGAAATATTAACAAAATAATAAAATTAAGATAATGGGGGCAGCTAGATGGCGCAGTGGTTAAGCACCGGCCCTGGATTCAGGAATACCTGAGTTCAAATCCGGCCTCAGACACTTGACACTTACTAGCTGTGTGACCGTGGGCAAGTCACTTTACCCCCGTTGCCTGCAAAAAAAAAAAAAAAGATAATATTACATTTTAAAACTAAATCCATTTGCCACACATAGGGATCCTTATATGGAGATCAGTGGCTCCCATTTCTGAGTATGACACATCTGGTCTAGAAGACCTCTGGGACTTTCTAACACTGAGATTCTGTGATTGGTTTGCAGGATTTGCCTTTAAATAACTCCTTCAGCCAGAATGGTCTGCCAACTATCTCTTGTTCATAACTTAGATTTTTCCTTATCTCACATAGATTTGTAAATGCCATTCCATTCATTTGTTATACCTTCACCTACAGACCTCCCAGGGTACCTTCAAGACAAAATTCAAATTCTTCATAAAAGCTTTCTCTATCCATCATGGACTAAAATGATCTCTCCCCATCCTGAATGCTGAGGGCACTTATGTCTGTATCATTCATTCAAAAATTAATCATCATGGGGCAGCCAGGTGTTGCAGTGGTTAGAGCACTGGCCCTGGATTCAGGAGGACCTGAGTTCAAATCTGACCTCAGTACTTACTGTGTGACCCTGGGCAAGTCACTTAACCCTCATTGCCCTGCAAAAAAACAGCAAAACAAAACAGTATGCTAAAAATTAATCATCATTGCCTTGTGATAGCACTTTTTTGTGGGGCAATGAGGGTTGTGACTTGCCCAAGGTCACACAGTAAGTGTCAAGTGTATAAGGCCAGATTTGAACTCAGCTCCTCTTGAATCCAGGGCCAGTGCTTTGTCCACTGTGCCACCTATCTGCCCCCAATAATACTTTTTTGTGGCAAAGCAATGAGGGTTAAATGACTTGCCCAAGGTCACACAGCTATTAAGTGTCAAGTATCTGGGGCCATATTTGAAGTCAGGTCCTCCTGCATCCAGGGCTGGTGTTTTATCCACTGTGCCACCTAGCTGTCCCTGCCAATAACACTTCTAACAACAAAATGAAATGACAGGTTTAGAAAAAGGGACCTCAGACATCATTATGTCCAACTCTCTCATTTTACAGTTAAGGAAACTGAGGCCCAGAAAGGTTAAGTAATTTACTGAAGATCATTCAGGTACTAAGCAGCAGAGTTGGGAGTCAAACCAGGTCCTTCAACTCTAGATCCACAAATAATTTTTTACACTTAATTTGGGACACTGTGAACTCTATGAGAGGGAAGACCCATAGTCTATACTTCTAAGTATCCCCTCTACTTCCCCCACATCCTCTGGCAAAGTCTTTAACATACAGTGAGACTGATTTGAGGTGGGGCATGTTGAAGCAAGGGATGCAGTTTGACTGTAAAACCCTCATCAGAAAACCCTCCCTCATGCCCATATTGTACAGAAAAGCTTTGCCAAATTTCGAACATTTAGAAGCCTTCTTCTCCATTGAGAGCTGCATGGGTATAAGGCAGACAGAATCAGGTTGGTTATAGTTTTAATTATTTTATTAATATTATACAAATTCATGTACTTCCATTTGTAGCATGCATTCAACCTGAATTTGATTCCTGGCTCTGCTACTTACCATAGAAATAACCTTAGCCAAATCACTTAACCTTTCTGGGCCTCGGTTTCCTGCTGTTTTATGAATATGTCATTTTATCCTCTCTCCATCAGCCCTATGTATTTTTTTTAAAAAGATGTGCTGCATTTATCAGCAAAACCACAGTGTGCTTTGGCTGATGAGGGCAGAATCTGGCACCAGCATTGTATCAGATTTCACAAACTCAACCTTTGATGAGTACCCCAGTCACCCAGCACAAACAGCAGGACAGAAACCTTCCATCACTATCTTCTGGAAATCCCATAAAATTGAGGCCATATTCATCACAATCTAGCTGCAGTGTGGCTTGCGGCACAGGAATGAGTAATTCCCAATACTAAAACTGTCATTATATGGCAAACTGAATGATATATGAGGGTCTCACAAATACATGAAGCAAAATCTGAAACTATGCCTTAGAATGAAATTTGTTAAGTACTTCCAACATGCCAGGCATCCTGCTAAGCACAGGTGACACCGAGAAAGTGAAAGCTGTCCCCTGAACTTTGTCAACAATTTTTAACATGAGTGTTTGAGGGTCAACTATGTGCCTGGTAACATACATGGGTAATGGTCTCATCAAACATGGATAAATCTATCGACAAATTAATGTTCAAATGCTTACTATGTGCTGAAGTGATACTGAGTGAAGTGAGCAGAAGCAGAACATTGTACACAGTAACAGCAACACTGTATGATGATCAGCCATGATAGACTTAGCTCTTCTCAGCAATACAATGATCCAAGACAATTCCAGAGGACTCATGATGGAAAATCCTCTCCACATCCAGAGAAGAAATTATGGAGTCTGACTGCAAATCAAAGCATACTATTTTCACTTTCTTTGCTTCTTTCCTGTGTTTTTTTTCTTTTGTTTTGCTTCTTCTTTCACAACATGACTAATGTGGAAATGTTTTACCTGATTGTACATGTATAACCTATATCAGATTGCTTGCCATTTTGGGAAGAGGAGTGGGAAAGAAGGAAGGGAGAAAAATTTGGAATTTAAAATCTTACTAAAAATAAATGTTGAAAATTATCTTTACATGTAATTGGAAAAAATAAAATACTATTTACATGTTTAAAAAAATAAAGTGCCTCATAGTTTTTTTTTTTAAAGCTTACCATGTGTGAGGCACTGTGCTAGATGTTGAAGATAATAATACCACAACAAAACAAAACCCATACTTTACTTCAAGAAGCCTTCATTCTATTGACCAGGAGTGAAGAAGACCCAAGTTCAAATCCAGTCTCAAACTTCCTAGCTGTGTGACCTGGGCAAGTCACTGTCTGCCTCAGTTTCCTCAACTGTAAAATAAGGGTAGTAATAGCATCTACTTCCGAGGGTTACTGTGAGGATCAAATAATATATTTACAAATCATTTTGAAACTATTAAAGTACTATATAAATGTCAGCTATTATTTTTTTTTTTGGCGAGGCAATGAGGGTTAAGTGACTTGCCCAGGGTCACACAGCTAGTAAGCATCAAGTGTGTGAGGCTGGATTTGAACTCCGGTCCTCCTGACTCCAGGGCCAGTGCTCTATCCACTGTGCCACCTAGCTGTCCCTCAAAGTTGTTCTTAAAACAATATTGCTCTTACTGAATACAATGTTCTCTTGGTTCTGCTCATTTCACTTTTCATTATTTTGTGTGTATCTATCCATGTTTTTCTAAGATCTAGCTATTATTACAAATAGTACCATAGATAGAGTGCTACACCTTAAGTCAGGAGGACTGTGAGTTCATACCCAACTCAGACACTTACTACCTGTGTAACCCTGGCAGGACTCTTTTTCTCATTTGAAAAATGGGGATAATAGCACCTATCTCCAAGGGTTTTGAGGATGGGATAAGAAATCTATAATGTGTTTTGCAAGTCTTAAAGCACTATACAAATGTTAGCTATTACTGTTGTTATTATTATCATCACTCCCACTAGGGTGATACAGCATGCTCATGTAAGAAGAGGGCTCTCCTCACATGTGGGCTCCCAGAGAGCCAGCCCAGTTTCAAGCTACTCCTAGGGGAAGAACCTACCCCAAATCACAACTTATAAGCCCCCACCAATGTTTCTTTTTACCATAATAACCAGAAGACAACTCATTTAAAGCAAAAGATGCTGATTAAAGAGTTAAATAAATGACAAAGAAAACTCCCCCAAGAAAAAGAACATGTAGGAAGGGCATGTATGCATGTATGCATGTATGCTTGGCTACTGATCTGCTCTCTGGTGTTATTTGCTGGTTCTCCACAGCTAGGCTGCTTCCTGCAAATACTTTTCTGTTCTCTGCTGCCATCTTTTGGTCCTCAGCTACTATGTAGCCTCTTTCCTTTATTCAATCAACAAACATTTATTAAGCACTTACATGTACTAAGCTCTAGATAATAATAGCTAACATATACATGGCACTTTAGGGTATGAAAAGTGCTTTACATATATTATTGTCTCATTTGATCTGATTCTCACAATAACCCTATGAAGCAGGGGCTCTTTTTTATACCCATTTGACAAATGAAGAAACTGAGAATGGGAAAGGTTAACTGATCTGCCCAGAGTTCCACAGCTATTAAATCTTGAGGAGGATTTGAAATCAAGTCTTGTTTGGGGTGTTTTTTTTCTGATTCTGAGTATGCAACTATCAAGCCAACTAGCCGAATCTAGCTCTTTTATCTCATACCTTTGACCATCCCCCTACCCACCCATATCAGTGTGATTCATGGGTACCTCTTTTCCCCTTACCTCTATCTCTAAGTTTTGAATGACCTTTACCTATGGCATCCAAAGTTCAAGAAATACTAACTCCCTTTATTTCCCTCCCTTCTCCTTTCCTAGGGTACTTTTAAACACACAAATAGAGAGCTTCTTTCTTTCTTTCCTCAATGAATCTGAGACTCATTGGGACTTCTTAGCTACAACTGTCTTCTCTCTTTTCAGCATATAAGCAATGAATCATCACTTTTTGAGTTCTTCATACTTAGCTCTACTAAGTGTCTTATGTTCTAAACTATCACTTCTTGGCAAGATTTTTGTTGTTGTCTGTTTTCTTTTGCTTTTGTTTAGTTTTTTTAGAGCTCAAATTAAGGCACTGTACAAATGTGAGTTTCTAGCTTGTCATCTGAGAGGCAGCCTGGCATAGAGGATAGTGAACCAGGCCTCAGCATCAAAGGAATTGGATTTAAGTCACAGGTCTAAGACATAAATCATGGGGAAACTATTTACCCTCTCATTACTCTGGGAAACTCTCTAAGCCTGTAAGTTGCAGAGTTGTTCCCAATCAGCAAAGAGGAATCTCACTAGGGAATTCTCTGTAGCAATAAAGTGTTTAGCATAGTGCCTGGCACATAGTAGGCATTTAATGATTACTGATTGATTGGTTGAAATCTCAGATCCAGATGCATCTGGACATATCTTTATCAGCATGAGGGCAACAGGGGAAGGAATCAAGAATAAAGAATCTATCTTCAGAATCAGGAAGAACTCGGTTCTAGTCATATTTCTGGCACATTACTGATCATTATTCTTATTACTACAGTCTATTTCTTACTGTTTTTGTGGTGATAAGAGTGAGCCAAGCTTACACACAACCTCAACCTTTCACTCAGTCATCTTTCTTGAAGACTCCTCAAGGTATTTTAAAAATAGCATCTTTTGTTTAGCGAGAAAGTTAAATGCTTCTATGCAGAGACTGCCAGGTCAATTCCATTTGAGTACCATGACATTTCATACAAAGGTTATTACTGAAGGTGTGAGATCTAAAATAAAGGAGTTATCTTTGGACTGTCACATTAGTGAGGCACCTAAGAAAAATGTGCAGCCCAAAACTGGATAAACTGTAGGAGTTGGCCTCTTGAAAAAAACAAATGATTGTTAACCTGTATTCAGTTTATTAAAGAATCATAGAACTTGGGGCAGCTAGGTGGCGCAGCGGATAGAGCACCAGCCCTGGATTCAGGAGGACCTGAGTTCAAATCTGACCTCAGACACTTAACAATTACTAGCTGTGTGACCCTAGGCAAGTCACTTAACCCCAATTGCCTCTACCAAAAAAAAAAAAAAAAGAATCATAGAACTTAAGAGCTGGAAGGGGCAGGGATTATCTAATCTAACCCCTTTATTTTACATATATATATATATATGTATATATATGTATATATATGCATGTATATATGATTTGTATATATGCACATATAAGAGGGAACAGTGCATACATGTGTGTTCACATGCATACATACATGCATACATAGGAATTTAGGCCCAAAGGAATTAGCTGACTACCCAAGGTCGCAGGTAGTAGGTATCAAATCCAGGATTTGAATCCAGGTTCTCAGATTTCAAATGTGCTCTTTCTACTACATCATCACAACTTGCTGCTCTGCAACGGCCCATGATCTGAATCACAGACTGTGACAATATAACTTAAGATAGGCAAATCTCTTTCACACACTGGTAAGTTTATACTTTTTAAAAAAGTCATCATCTGATTTCTTTATATTTATATCAAATGGAATAGAATGCAAAAGGCCCAGAGGAGAGAAAGAATAGGTTCACTATCTTGGTGTTTTGCCCTATGGTTCAGGTACAACTTGGCAAGGATTTCTCATGGCTCTTACCTACCATACCTGCAAGATTTCCCAGCATCATATGGTAGGCACATTAGCAATTCATGAAGTAACCTACTGTCCTACATATTCATTTGTACTTATTCTTTTTAGTATCCAGAAAACTTGTCCATTGTTCTGCTGAGCAGTCATGGTCTCCAACATCCCCAGGCATGTCTTAAAGAGGAAATAGTTCAGAGTTGATAAGTAGCGTGCAGGCATTAGTCACCTTCTTCTCTCATTGTTTCAGTCCTATTTCACTCTTCCCATTACATTATTGCCAGAGGGTTCAGTACTCCCCGTCTCCCAGTTACTTCCAACATATTCTTTCCATACTTCTGGATCTCTACTCATAGCCAAGTATTTGTGGGCTAGTGATTTGTTACTATACTTAAGTGCAGGAACAACTAAAAAGGTAAATCAAAGTGAGTGCTCTCTGCCCCCTTCTCCCCAAAGCTCAGACATATACAGAATCGGGGCTTACAATTGAGCAATCACACATTAAACAGTTTTCTGGATTTCTAAAAGCAAATGTTGGGGCGGCTAGGTGGCACAGTGGATAGAGCACCAGCCCTGGAGTCAGGAGGACCTGAGTTCAAATCCAGCCTCAGACACTTGACACTTACTGGTTGTATGACCCTGGGCAAGTCACTTAACCCTAATTGCCTCCCAAAAAAAAAAAAAAAGCAAATGTTTGATCTGTTCATCTCTTTTTTTTGTTGTTGTTACTGTTCAGTCATGTCTGATTCATCATGACTCCATGTCCATGGAGTTTTCTTGGCAAAGATACTGGAGTAGTTTGCCATCTCTTTTTCCAAGATCAAGGCAAATAGAGGTTAAGTGACTTGCCCAACATCACACAGCTAGTATGTGGCTGGATTTGAACTCAGGTCTTCCTGACACTAGGTCTAGCACTCTATCCACTGGGCTACCTGGCTGCCTCTTCTTCCCTCTTAAAGAGAGCTATTATTAGCTCCAAATTAGCACCAAAGTTGCCATTTTCAGTGTAAATCTGGATCAAAGGTGGGGGGATGGGCAAGATGAAATAAAGAAAACAAATTATTAACCATCTTTTTAATGCCCTTTTTTTTTTTGTGGGGCAATGGGGGTTAAGTGACTTGCCCAGGGTCACACAGCTAGTAAGTGTCAAGTGTCTGAGGCCGGATTTGAACTCAGGTACTCCTGAATCCAGGGCCAGTGCTCTATCCACTGTGCCACCTAGCTGCCCCACCCCTTTTGTTTTTATATATGCTCATTTTCAAATATATCTCCCTCCCCTTCTTGCTCCACTACTATGAAAGCCATCTCTTACAAAAATAATGAGAAAAGGGAAAAACTGGGAGACTATGGATATGAAACATTCTATATATTGTCACTCAGTTGTGGTTAGTTTTGACAAACTGTTTTTCTTTTCATTTTCTTATTCTACCTTAAATGGGGGGAGGAATATATTCAGAAATGAAAATTAACAAAAACAAGATATTATTTTAAAAAAAAAAAAGGTGAGAACATTTTTTCCTATCTCTTCCAGGGCCAACTTCAGACATAATTCCCTAGCCTTTAGTTTGGGCCTTTTGACCTTATTTACATCACTGTAGTTTTTTTCTTGGGTCTGCTTATATTACTTTGTCTCAGTGCACTGAAATCATTCCATGCTTCTCTGAATCCTTGTATTTACAATTTCTTAAAGGGCAGTAAGTTAAATTTATGCTCCATAATTTAACCATTCACCAAATGATGAGCATCTTCTGTTTTTAGTTATTTGCAACCACAAAAAGTACTACTATGAATATTGAGTATATTGGATCTTTTGTCCTTGTGATCGATCCTTGGGGTATATATGCCCGGCCATGGGAATCTGAGCAAAAGACACAAGCACACTAATCTCCATGTTTTAGGAGGGAAGGGACATAATTATGAATTGCTTTCTTGAATGGCTGGACTCCATCAACAGAGTATTACTATGCCTGTGTTTTTGTACAACTTCCAATATTTGACTATTTGAATCTTTTATCATTTTTGACAGTTTTTTGGGGATGACATGGAATCCCAGAACTGTTTTGATTTCTATTTCTCATTTGTGACATGAAGCAACCTTTCACATAGTTATTTATGGTTTAGAAATCTTTTTGAGAATTATTTGTTTTTATCCTTTGACTAATCCATTAGGGAAATTCAGTATCAAATCGTTTGCCCTTTTTTTTGGCGGGGGGGGGGGGGACATTACTCCAAATTTTTTGGGAATCTTTTCCATTATACTGAAATTTGAACTTTGTGACCTTTAAAATGCCCATACCTCTAGCACTGTTTTCTCTGTATAAATTTGATTAGCTCTAACTGCTTCTACTAACTTCATTTTCTCTAAATTCTCTTCTACTATTTCAGTAACCAGTGACTTTCAGGATTCCTTTTTCATCTCTATGAAAAACTTATGAAAATGGTTTATTAATAAATCAATGGTATCCTTGATGAATATGAGAATGGAACAGGCAGGTTTTCACCAATGATTACACTGGACATCTTCACAGTCACAATTGAATGAGAGGGACAGTAAGTTCTGCCATAACTAAATATATATGCTCCTAAAAATCACTGTGCTATGCAAAATCATACAATAAAAACTACAGGGCTGATAGGAATGAGATTAGGAGTACAAAACTCAAAAATTTCATCAGCAACACAAATAAAATAAGTGATAGCACAGCTTTTGTATATGCTAAATAGTTAAGAAATACATAAATATGACAAAAATAGTGGTGTCCTTGGCCTCAGGATGCTGTTCAGCCTGTACCCTTGCTCTCACAGGTCCCAGGCTAGCAGCCACCAGTAAGAAATTTGCTTGTGGAAGTGGGAATTGGAAAGGTTTCAATTTGTGAGTTATTGTGAAGTGCTGCAGTTTTCTGTGTTAATGAACAAAATTGAGCATGAGCAAACACAAACTTAGTGTTTAACATAATGTTAAAACTAATTCACATTTTCAAAACAAGTGTAAGCAGCTAAAATTAGCCTCAGGTACCCCAAACGGGCCACCCCTCTCCCAACACAACCGGTCTCCCTGAAACTGCCTTGGGGGCGCAGCACACCCCACACGAGGCCTCATGCACCAATGCCCCGCTCGCTCGTGGGGATATCCACGGCTCTAAGGCTGCCAGCGAATTAGCTTGTGGGGTGGGGGCGGCCGAGCCCAAGGTTTATGAGAGAAAGCAGGGTTATATAGGCTGGGGGGAAAGATGTAGAGGGAGGACAGCTAGAGAGAAAGGAGACACAGGGAGGCTACAGGAATGATATGGAGAGAGTGGAGGCAGCTGACAGTGAAAGGAAGAGTGAAGAAGAGTGAAAGGAGGTAGTGAAGAGGAGCAGTGGTCAGTAGAAGGACTGAGAAAGGAGACTGCATAATTTAAGATTCTAAATGTGGATTCTAATCTGTTCCCCCAGTTTTGGGGGAAACTGACTAAAATCACTGATAAAACGAGTTTAGGTTTTTAAGGGTTTATTGAAAAATAGAAAGAAAAAGATTGAGAACAGAATTCCGACAGCCTGGCATTCCTATCTTTCCTCAAATTTCCTGTGAAGTCCTCTGCCGCCACCACCATCAAGTCAGGAACCCAAAAGAGCGAGAGCTCTCCACGCAGGCCCTCATTCCTCCTTCCTGTCTCCTCCCAGAAAATAGGAGGCTCCTCAAGTTGATTGGCTGGTAACCTTGATAGACAGCACCCATGAGCAAACATCACTTCCTGACGCCAAGGAAAAGCCACATGGCCTTGCCCTCTGAGGCATTTTCCTCATGGCAGAGCTTTCCCACAGCAAGTCTCCAGTAGGTGGCATCATTCCAATCATTACAAGACGCAGGGAGACCCTACAGAGAAAGGGGGATGCGACCAGAGAAGGAGATTCGGCTCAGGGGTGTAAGCACAGGCAGTGTTGGGAACAGCAGCTACACCCACAAGTGAGAGATGTGGGAGGAGATTTCACTGCAGCAGGGAGAAAGTTAAAACGCAGTCAGGTCGTATTGTGGTATATTTTATTTTTTCGTTATCCTTATTCTCTAAGTTTATTCATATAAATAAACCCTGTTTTGTGTTTAATTGAAAAAGGCTTTTGTTTATCAGCCTGGAAGGCAGTGGGGGAAGGGGAGCCTCCCAATTGACTCTTCCCATATTAAATTAAACCCTTTACAGATTAGAAAGCCAGTTATAATTTTTCAGATAGCTACAAGTTAGAAGTTTTCAGATTAGAAGCTAGTTAATATTTTTTCTTTCATAAGCGTTATAGCAAGACTGTACACAGAATCCAAGAATCTGCTATGTTTGTTGATGTAGGCCAATAAGCTTGACTTCATTTCTTTGGAAAATTCTAGAAAGGGTAATGTTAAAAATAGATGATTACTAGTCTCTGATTAATTGCCATGGTTAAGCAGGTAAGCCTGAGACTCAGAAATACCAGAACCTCCATCTACCCAACCACTACCCTGCTTTCAGCCCATCCCTGAAGTTAACCAGGAAGACCTCCTAATATGGAAATCAATGGTTTCTGAAGCCCCTGCCTCCTTAGTAGCCACAATTACTAAAGACCAGAATCCTTGGCCCCATCAAATGGCTCAACATCAAAGATGAATATAGTCTTGTAAATGTAAATGACATTTTAAAAAAATTCATTGTCATTTGCTTTGCCTGCATGTTAAGAACCCTGGATCTTTCCATCTAACTTGCAGATGAAACTTCCTATGTGTTGTTACTATGAGTGAGATTTTCCCCTCCCCTTAGTTATAAGAGATTTAAAGAGATTTAATTATGGTAATAATTAGTACATCAACTAAAAATTGTGATTTATTATATTTAGATATTTTATTTTATTGCATTTTATTAGGAGATTAAGTCAATAATAGGTTAAGCAGATACCAGTAGAGCTAATTCCAATTCCCTATTATCAGCAATGTTAGATGATATTATGATTAGCAATATGATATGACTAAGTCTTGCTAGAAATCAAGAAGATTGTTGGCTAGAGGTAACTCCAACAAGAAGATTGATAAGACTGATGGCAGATTGTGACTCCAGCAAAAGGCAGTTTGTCTATCATGTGGCTATTAGCCAGTAAATTGAGTAACAAGTCTGGCTGATAAACTTATGATTGCTAACTGAGAGAAGATTGTCTAAAATGAGTAAACTCTGTGGGGATATAAAACCCTAATGAGCCCCAAGCTCGGGGTCTTTCAGGTCCTACCCCTGACTGACAAGCTCTATTGTGAGACAGGATCCCTCTCAATAAAACTATTTTCTATGGCTTGGAGACTTTGCTGTTTCTTTACTTTGTCAGACTTAAATATTTTCATGACAATTTTGGTGACCCCGACATGATCCTGCAGAAATTCTGTCCTTCGGGTTCCTTCTTTTCAATTTGGGACTCTGTCTGAGCTCAACCCTGTGGATATTTCCCCTAGGTCCCTTCTTGAAGGAAAGAGACCCAAACACAAATTCTCGCTGGATCAAGCAGAACATCTCCAAGCTGCTGAGTATTTTCAAGTCTCAGATTGAGATACTAATTTTCTTCTTTACTTTTCTTTCTTCTGCCTTCTGATACTAAGTAATTATTTTAATTGGGTTTAAAAATTAGAAAGCTTGCTGTAAATTATTCTCTGTGGTTCCTAGGTTTTGGTTTTAAAAAGAACTGCTTTTTCGGGTTGCCTACTAGGTCTGGGAGAGTTCTCCTTTTTTAAACTGTGCAGTCATTGAATTGCTTTTAGGAGAAGCCTTCAGAATTTTATTTTAACATCTACAACTTGTAATTTTAGGGAACAGAAAATGGTGTCTAAAGGGACCATCCAGTGATCAGGGAGTAAGGTGAATTATTTAGGGAGACTGAGGAGAATTATTGTGAAATGGTGATCCAGCCTGTTCTACCAAGTGCACATTTTGAGATTCAGGGAAGCCAAAGTAATCTAGTCCTGTCTGCCTAGTACAGCCAGATTGGGGATCTGCTGTCTGTGTGAATACCAGGGGAACTAGGCTAAGTAAAGAAGATTCTCCATTGGATAATTTTTTTTAGAGCCATGGGACAAAGGAGAACTAACTTTAGGCAAAGAAAAAAATAGAGAAACTGCCATAAGATATTGTTTTTAATTGGTTTAAAACCTTATGAACCGCTAGGAAAAAAATGGGAACTTTTAATCTTTGTATTCTGACTTTTTAGAAAAACCAGGAAAATTGGAAACAGAATGTTTAGTTTTTTGAAAATTATTATCTACTATGATTATTGAAGAAATTAGCCAAAGAAAGGAGACTATTACTAAAGTACCATCAGGTCTTCCTTCTCATTTTAAAACTGAAGGCGAAGACTGGGCATGCCCCACAATGCCCTAACATGTACTAAGATGATAGAGATATTCCCTCAGTCTCTACTGTTTTCTTTAATAATAGACATAAAAGGGGGCAGCTAGGTGGCGCAGTGGTTAAAGCACCAGCCCTGGATTCAGGAGTACCTGAGTTCAAATCTGGCCTCAGATACTTGACACTTACTAGCTGTGTGACCCTGGGCAAGTCACTTAACCCCCACTGCCCTGCAAAAAATATAAAAAATAATAATACACATAAAACAATTGAGAGGTTCTATGGATGATTTAATTAGAAGAATAGAGCTTTTTCAGAAAGACCGGAGAACTACAGGAAATTTCAAGAGATAACACAGGAAAAGGATGAGACCCCTTTGAGGTTTTATGATAGCTTGTGTAAGAATGCTAGAAGGTTAGCTAGATTGGACCCTATAAACCCTAGGGATGCTAGAATGATAAATACTGCTTTTGTGTATCAGTTTCTTCCAAATATTAAAGAGTATTTTTTTTAAATATTGCCCTGTATGGCATGAAAAGAACATTGAGGAACTAAAAGCAACTACTCAATATGTGTGTGAGGGAAAGAGCAAGGGAGAAAGATCTAAAGAAGTCTAAACCAGTTCTTGCCACCATCCAGCAGATGCCTACAGGAAGAAAAAACAGGAGAAACATTTACTGTTTCTATTGTGGAAAGGTAGGACATCTAGCTAAAGATTGTTTTAGAAAGAAGCAGGATAAAGAAAGAAAGAAATTTGGGAAAGAGAAAAGAGTAGAGTAGGACAAGTCTGGGCATGCCCAGACAGATCCGAACAAGTTAGTTAATGCTTCTGTTCTATCTAATATGTTTAAGGTATAAAATGTTTTTATTTATGTTTGATGATTTATTAAATCAATTGTTTATTACATTGTTCCTTATTGAGGAGAAATTTGTTAAGTGAATTGGAAATTGGTATTCAAATTTGAAAATTGGTATTTATTGTGTGCTAGAAAATCCAGTAATTGTTAAAAAGTTTGATAAAATCTTCAAATTTCATTGTATATTTATATATTATTACCAAAAGGAAGAAAACCACCATCTGTGCCTTGATTATGTAGGTCAGAGGCTAACATTCCAATTCTTCTAGTACAGAAGCCAAAGTCTGATCCTGACAGTAAGTCCATCTATTGTTTTGTTCAGAATTTTAGAATGTTTATGTAATTGTTCTTAATTTTGTGATGCCTAACCCAGCCACTATTGTGACTGTCGTTCCTTGTGATGCCACTATTTTTTCAGGATTTGATTTATAAGCCCTGAATCCCAGTATCTGTTTGCATTTACCTGATTATTATTTGTAAGTTTCCACTCTGCTCCTAACCCAGAAATTAGGAACTAAGATAGCTGTCATTTCGTCCAGAAGCTATTTCAGCAAGGACACATGATCCAAGGTATTGTGAAACCCTTAATGCTTGCCTGTTTAAAATTTACTGCTGTGGTTACTGTCTGTGACATGTTGTGGTCAACTTTCCTTCCATCAACTTTGAGTGTATAGGCAGCTGAACTTATCATCTTAACAAAAGCCTGTCACTTGACTAGGATTTCTAACTTCATCAGGGAAAGAAATTGCTCATTCTGACTGATTAGAGACTTGAATGTAAGAGTTCACTTATAATCTACTGTTCAGCTCAATATTAGCCACTGATGGTCCCATTCTGCAAAATTCAGTGGCCAGACTTTAGTTCTATAGACAAGGAAGTGGAAACTTGAAAACAAGATATAATGCTAAACAGATATCAGGGGTTTGGGTAAGGGAGGAAGGCAAGCTTTTTCTTCCAAAGAAATGTCATCACCAGGCCTGCCTAGCAATTCCTCCAAGGGATCATTATGGTGCACAGGCAATCACAGATACAATTGGCAATAATTGGTTTCTTACATTACAATATGTTGTCTTGAAGATTTAGTTTTCTGTTCTTAAAAGGAAGGTAACATATGGTGGTCACCCTCTAACATAACTTCTATTTAAGTCATTGTAAAATGGTTTTATAATTTTGCCAAAGTTTGAATAATCCTAAATACTATTTGATTTTATTGATTAACTGAAAGCTTTCACTTCAGCCTTTGTGGCCAAAATAATTATTAGTGAACTTGTCCTTAGATATGGCCCTCCTGTTCAAATTGATTCGGATAAAGGTTCTTATTTGACTGATACAGTACTTTCTAGAGTCTATGTAAATTTAGGAATTGTACCAAAATTTTATACTCCTTGCCATTCTCAATCCTCTGGACAGGTAAAGCATGTGAATAAGGAAATCAAGCTTTTGATTGGAAAAATATATCAAGAGACTCATTTGAAATGGCTTGATGTACTTTCTCTAACTCTGTTTCATCTGAGGAGTAGGCCCAGAGGAGATTGTTATATTTCTCCTTATAAGATGCTATTTTGTCGTCCTCCCTTGAGGGCAAGACCATTATGCCCAGAATTACAAAATAGGCTAAAAAGAATTACGAGCTATTAGTACATTATTTCAATTTGATCCTATTTATTTTTCCTTATATGATTTTTAATCTTGTGATTTTGTATACCAAAAAAAATCTGTTCTAGTGCAATTCAACCTCCTTAGGAAGGATGCTTTCAAATCTATTCTTACATCAATCCAGGTTGAATGGCAAGGTTCATGGATTCATTATCCACACATTAAATCTGTTCATTTTACCTCTAGGAGTGGCTTCCAGCCTTTCTGAATTCGTTTCTGCTTTATTTGATTTTGCCTTCAGGTACTTTTTATAGTTTTCTAAATTTCTTTATGTTTGGAGTAAGTTTCCTTTTGTTTTACTCATGGATTTATTTCTAATTTACTTATGACACAAATATTCAGATGAATAGGATTTGAAACTTTTCCGTATGTTATGGAATGCCTTCTTTTGTACCTGTTATAGCTGCTTCTCCTCCTAACATTGGATGTATTGTGACCTGTTATCCCTGTGTCACTAGCAAAACAATATTTTGTATTTCACTTATGAAAGATATGGGACTTTTTCTTGTTAGACTCTAGTTTTGAAGTTTTGAAAATTTAATGATGACATGCCCCACACTAATAGATAGAGTTTCAAGTGGACCAGAACTTCCTCTTTTCTCTGTTAACTGCTAATTTTACACAAGGAGACATGGACTTGGAAAAGAAATATGTGTACCCAAACTTTTGAGAGAAATTATCAATTAATTCTATCTCTTGTAGTGGTTGTAATCTTAGCAAATTTCAGGGATGTACCATTTGTTTAATTAGATTTACTTGTCCTTATGAATCAATGCCCTATTCCAGTAATGTCTTAGAGGGTATAGCTTTTAGCTTTTGTTGTTACATAATCTACTCTTGTTTGCTTTCTCTAAGAGGACTAATGAGGATTTAGTTGTTAAAGTTAATACAGTATGATTTGTGAGAGTTTCACTCCAAACATTATTGTCTTGCAAGGAGGGATAATAGGAAATTAAATAATAAGAAATTATAAAATTATAATTGATACTGGTATAATCAAAATTTTTGAAAATTTTTGAACTTTAGAATAACTGGCATACTTCAGGAATTCAAACTGGTGTGAAAATTGGTATAAAATTCAGAAATTCAGAATGAGATTTAAGGAAAACTGTAAAAATTATTTGATTTTCAACTTTTGTGAGAAATCATTTTCAAAATTTTTGAGAATTCAACTTTGAATACTGAGACCTTCATTTTTAACTTATACAGCATCTTTTGGTTTCTAGTCATAGCAGGTTAACATTTTATTTATGGATTTTCCTATTAGTCTTAGTTCATTTAATTTTTTGTGTTGCTTGGGAATTTTTTATTATTATACTTCCTGGAAAAGAACTGACCCAATTATAAAATTAATTATTAGGAAATTTCTAATATGGTAATTCATTGATTTTGTTGAACTCATCTCTTATGTAAAAAGAGTGCTTTGTTATAAATATCACATGAACATCAAATTATCAAACAGAAACAAGAAACCTATTGTGATTCCAGAAAATTTCTAGATGTTATAAAGGTAATGGAATTACTTTTAAGTATTCCTATTCTTAAGATATCTTTTGTAAAAGATTATCAATGGCATCTGTAAAATTATTTCATTATGTCCCATTTGCACTATTAAATATGTAATCTTTCTATAAAAACCCTAAGAAAAAGTTTTGTACAATTAATTGATTTTAGATCTTTTCACTGCAAGCCTATGTTCTAATTGACTAATTATTGATGGATGGAAATTATGCATTAATGAATATATTATGTAATTTGTTTGCAATTGTAACCATGTTTATGGTAATATTTACAATTCTTGTATGTTATAACCTGAGTCAACAAAACTAATTCACATTCTTTGTTATTATTATCCTCAATATTTAAATCCATATGAGATTTGGATTACTGGAAGTTATTAGTCCTATGAAATTATGTTAACAGAATTTTTTTTGATCTATTATTCCTTAAAAGATACATCTATTTTTGTTTTTTTGTGGGGCAATGGGGGTTAAGTGACTTGCCCAGGGTCACACAGCTAGTAGGTGTCAAGTGTCTGAGGCCGGATTTGAACTCAGGTACTCCTGAATCCAGGGCCGGTGCTTAATCCACTGCGCCACCTAGCCCCCCCTATTTTTGTTAAGAAGTTAGTTATTTGGATGGGGCTGGAAGTTTAAATTATTTCAGTAAGATCCAACTGAAGTTAATATAACAACTTTTATATGATTTTATTTTGTTTATATTGAAACTTGTGCTGTCATCAATCCTGTTATTATGAAGGAATTGCAAAAAATTACTGAATAGTACATTGCAAATAGCACAACCTTATGGTTTCATGGATAGCCTCATTAACAGTGGAGGCTTATTACAATTTATTCTAAAATGGATCTTAATTATCTTAGGAGCTTTTTATTCTTGTTAAAGTAATGGTGAATTGTTCTATCTCTTGATTTTATAAATGTTAAATTGATTATTGATTATAAGATCTTAATATGTTTTCTGAGTGTATTTCCCTAGAAATGAATTATTCCAAGTTGTCACAACAGGAAGATTTTTTTAACATCTGCAAAGATCTTAATCCTGGTGGACTTCATCTCATCTATAATATTTCCTATTGACATTGGTACTGCTTGGACTTTATTCTTTCTTCTGGTGAGGACAACACACCGTCATTGCTACATCATTGTTACTGCTGTATTTAATACAGTGTTGCTGTGTTTGATTTGTGACAAGGGAGCTTGTAGACTTGTAAATGAAGTTTTAAGCTGTAATACTTATTGGCAATAATTATCCAATGTCTGCTAAATGTTATGGGAATCTTGTTCTTGCAGAGAAATGTGTTCAGGTTAATTTGCAGTTGAGACCTTCTCCAGCAATGAATTATCAAGCTGATGTTGATTATGGTCCACTGTGTATGAAATGTTATTGACAATCACTTTATGGAAATATTACTTATTCTTGGTATGTGTCTAGTTCTGTAACTGTGTTCTAATATGGAAGAAGTTATTAAGCTCGTACTTTGCTGGGTTTCTGACCTTGTAACTGTATTTATAAGTTGTACCCATTCACATTGTTATGTATTATGTATGTACTTTTTGTGCCTCAGTAGAGGAGTGCCCGCTCTGGGTTGTGCATTGTCCATAGAGGACTTCCCTCTATGCACTGAATTGTATCCATCTTTTAGATTATTAATGATCCAAGAGACAAATTTTAGTATTTTTCTTTGTATCAAAGGAGGGATAACGTGAGTGAGATTTTCCCCACCCCTTAGTCATAAGAGATTTAATTATGGTAATAATTAGTATATCAACTAAAAATTGTGATTTATTATGTTTAGATATTTTATTTTATTGCATTTTATTAGATTAAGTCAATAATAGGTAAGACAGATACCAGTAGAGCTAATTCCAATTCCCTATTATCAGCAATGTTAGATGATATTATGATTAGCAATATGATATGACTAAGTCTTACTAGAAATCAAGAAGATTGTTGGCTGGAGATAACTCCAACAAGAAGATTGATAAGACTGATGGCAGATTGTGACTCCAAGAAGAAGACTGATAAGATTGATGGCAGATTGTGACTCCAGCAAAAGGCAGTTTGTCTATCATGTGGCTATTAGCCAGTAAATTGAGTAACAAGTCTGGCTGATAAACTTATGATTGCTAACTGAGAGAAGATTGTCTAAAATGAGTAAGCTATGTGGGGATATAAAACCCTGATGAGCCCCAAGTTCGGGGTCTTTCAGGTCCTACCCCCAACTGACAAGCTTTATTGTGAGACAGGATCCCTCTCTCAATAAAACTATTTTCTATGGCTTGGAGACTTTGATGTTTCTTTACTTTGTCAGACTTAAAATTTTTCCCAACATTACTCCCTGTTAGAATATAAGCTCCATGATAGCATGAATCCATATTGCTTTCTAATTGTATCCCCAGTGCTGAGTTAATACTTTGCCCATTGTAAACAGTTACTAAATGCTTTTAAATTAATTCACTCACCATTAAGGAAGGCAAAATTTACATGGAAAAGCTATAGGATCAGAGAAACATATGCATGAAAGGTATTCACAAATCTCACGGAAGATGTGCAAAGTCCATATGAATGAGGGATTCCCTATAAATGCAAGATTTTTTCAAATGTTCTCATGTGAAGATGACATTATACATCAAGCTCTAGAATGATATATGGCTGTCTCAATTATATCAATGATCATGGAAAAGAGATGGGCCTAATAATCCATACAGGAAAAACTAGAGAGATGAATTGTGTATGCTACCTACTAAATTGAGTTAGGCAATCTATAGCTATATCTTTGATGGGTATTGTTAGATAATAAGCTAACACTATAAACAAACAGGAAAAGGAGTTGGAAATTGTTAAGTCATCTCAAAAATCTCAAGTTCCTCAATGCTACAACAACCTATCTTTTAAATACTGATATTCTCTCAGGAATGACACACTACTAATAATGGAATACAGGGATCTTTGAAGAACCAAAATAGCAGGTGACTCAAAGGATAACAAAAAGGTAGCTGATAACCTAAATGATTAGATTTTTGTGGTACATTCTTGTTGGAGAGAGTGGAAAGAGTCCTAAATTTGGACTCAGGAAACCTGAATTCCAATCTCAATTCTACCTCTTACTACCTATGAGGAGGCAAGTCTCTGGGTTTCTTTTCCTCATCTGTAAAATGAGTGAAATGGGATGTTCAGTTAAGACAAAGGTATAAAAGGTTGAAGGAATGTCAGTTCATATAAATTTCAAAGCAATGGAAGTAGAGGGAGGGTCACATCAGGAAAACCAGTGTAAATTCTGGTAATTTAGGGATCAAAGGATGGGTAACAGGGCAAACTTCTGCCAAAAGACCTAAAAGATAACCCAGATTTTCAAACAGGGGTATTGGATCTAATAATCAGGTGTCGAAAGCCAGATTCGTGCCCTGGAATGTCAAAACAGAAGCAGAACCAAAACCAGGCCCCAAAGATCATTGCTTAGTGAGACAAGGACTGTCATACTTACATTACACAGAGCACTGATAGCCACAGCATGAGACAGAATTTAGGAGGATTGTACAGAAGGTCTTAGATCAGAATTATTGTCAATATTACACTGGAGATTATAAGGGCTATACTACAGGACTGAACCAAAACCTGAATGAGGATCTTGCAAGAAGAAAAAGAAATCCACTGATACCTGAATCCACAATGGACCACCAGAAAACAAGGGGGGAAAAAACAAAAACAAAAAAAGTTTGAAAAGAAGATGAAACCTAATATGAGCCACCTCATCCAAACTGACAGCAATACTCAGATTACAAAGTAGGCAGGACTGAACTAAGGTCCTTCCAATTCAACCAAAAGTTCTAAAGAATACTGATCAAAACACAAAAATTCAATTATACAAATGGAGGGGGGGACACACAGAAGATACCAAATACAATTAAAAAAATATGCTGGGTTAAGAGAATCTCAAAAGGTAAAAAGCAAGAGAAAAGGTTTTTCCCATAATAACTGCAAGCAGAGCCTTGGAAGGAAAACTAGGTTAGCCACAAGGACTATAATAGCAGCTAAGAAAAATAAAGCAAAGATTAAAAAGGGAAATTATAAGGGAAATTAGACCTCTATGTTAAAAATTGGAAAGCAAATAGGTTAGAACAGAAGATGGAAGGGGCAGCTAGATGGCACAGTGGATAAAGCACCGGCCCTGGATTCAGGAGTACCTGAGTTCAAATCCTGCCTCAGACACTTGATACTTACTAGCTGTGTGACCCTGGGCAAGTCACTTAACCCTCATTGCCCCACAAAAACAAAAAACAAAAAACAACAACAAAAAACCAAGAAGATAGAAAATGTTATCCAAAAAGCAAACTCTAAAAAGATAGAATGGAATATTCAGAATGGAATAATTCCATGAGACTACAAAAAATTATAAGAATAAAGTCTAAAGATTTGGAAAAAAGAGAAATGTACAGTATATACTATTAAAAACAAATCAAACCAGGAAAGGCAGTGAGCTCCTGAACTCATGACACGATCACTCTAAAAAACATCCAAATAACGCCATAGGAAAATGCCCGGAGCAGCAAAACTCACAGAAGAATGTGCTAAAGTCATCTTCTAACCAAGAATGGCTTGAAAGGTCAGAAGGAGGGAGCTGCTGTGCTGATACAGGAGTTGAGCCCAACCCCACAGTCACCCTGACACAGATCCAGTCCCAGGAAGGCCTCACCAGAGAAGCAGACCCCCAGAGCCTCTGAATCAGCTGAAGCGCCAGTGTTGTCTGGAACTAAGCTCACAATCTGGTGAGTGGGCTGAGCCCTGGGCAGGGGGGAGACTACAGGGGTCTATGCTGGTGCTAAGGCAGAACTTGGATTTTACACCCCCTACTGAGAACCAGGAGGTAGGCTCGAGTAGCAGTGGCCCAGGTCGGGGAGGTACACAGGCTCATCAAAGCTAACAACCACAACACACAAAGCTGGTTGATTAGCAAGTTGGTCTGGGGTCATCTAAGGACTAGGGAACAGGCCAGGCAAGTGAAGAACCTGATTCTCCTTAAATCATACCACCACCTAGGACTTCTTAAGATTGGGATACTGCAGCCTGGAAACAGTGCCCCACTTTAAGGAGCTAAAAGTATAGTAAAAGAAAGGCAAGATGAGCCAATAGAGAAAGGTGAGGACCATAGAAAGTTTCTTCAGTAACAAGGAAGACCAAGGGGCACCCTCAGAGGAAGATGTCAACATCAGGGCCCCTATATCTAAAGCTTCCAAGAAAAATACAAATTGGTCTCAGGCCATAGAGGTGCTCAAAAAGGACTTTGAAGATAAAGTTAGAGAGGTAGAGGAAAAAATGGAAAGAGAAATGAGGGTGATGCAGGAAAGACATGAGAAAAAAGTCAACAGCTTGAAAAGTCAAATTGGCCAAATGGAAAAGGAGGTACAAAAGCCCTCTGATGAAAATAATTGCCTAAGAATTAGGATTGAACAAATGGAAGCCAGTGACTTTATGAGAAACCAAGACACAATAAAACAAATCCAAATGAATAAAAAAATAGAGGGCAATGTGAAATATCTTCTGGGAAAAACTGCTGACCTGGAAAATAGGTCCAGGAGAGATCATTTGAAAATTATTGGTCTACCTGAAAACCATGATCAAGGAAAGAGCTTAGATACCATCTTCCAAGATATTCTCAGGGAAAACTGCCCTGAAATTCTAGCAGAAGAAGCTAAAATAGAAATTTAAAGAATCCACCGATCACCTCCAGAAAGAGATCCCAAAAGGAAAACTCCTAGGAATATTATAGCCAAATTCCAGAGCTCTCAGGTCAAGGAGAAAATGTTGCAAGCTGCCAAAAAGAAAGAATTCAAGTACTGTGGAGCCCCAGTCAGGATAGCACAAGATCTAGTAGCTTCTACATTAAAGGACCGGAGGGCATGGAATATGATATTCCAAAGGGCAAAGGAAATGGGATTACAACCAAGAATCACCTACCCAGAAAAACTCAGCATTATCTTTCAGCAGAAAAAAATGGGACTTTAATGAAAAAGACTTTCAGATATTTGTGATAAAAAGACCTCAACTGAATGGCAAATTTCACTTTCAAATACAAGACCCTAGAGAACCATAAAAAATTGGAACTGGGGGACATACCTGGGGTCATACAGTGGGTGACTGTCTTGTGTCTGAGGCCGGGTTTTGGCTGGGATCCCCCTGGGTCCAGGGGTGATGATTTGTCCACTGTGTCACTTAGCTAGATGATAACATCTTTAGGGTTAAATTGAGGGGTGAAGGGAATTCACTGAGGGAGGGGAAAGGGCAGAAGTGAAATCCTACAGGAAAGTAACAAGAAAAGGCTTATGGAATTGGGGAAGAGATGGGAGAGGAGCAGGGCAGTAAATGAATTTTAGACTCATCAGAAAAGGCTCAAAGATCTTAAACCTCAACAGAGCTGCCTCAAGGAGGGACTAACAGACACACCCAACTGGGTGGAGTAGTCTATTTAATCTGGGCAGTAGATGATCCTAACACTCATCAAAATTGGCTCGAAGACCTCAATTTCATTAGAATTGGCTCAAGGAGGGAATAATGGACACACTCAATTGGGTGGAGTAATCTCTCAAACCCAGCAGGAAAATAGGAGGGGAAGGGGATAAAGAGAGAGGGGCAAAAGAAGGAAGGGCAGAGTGGGGGAGGGGACAGACAGAAGCAAATCCCTTTTGAAGAGTGATAGGATGAAAGAAGATGGATAATAGAATAAATATCATCAGGAAGGGAATAGGATGGAAGGGAAACAGTTAACAATAGTAATCATGAAAAAGAAAAGGGAAAAATTGTGCAAAAAATATTTATAGCAACTCTTGGTGGAGGCTAAGAATTGAGAATCAAGGGAATGTCCATCAATTGAGGAATGATGGAAAAAGCTGTGTTATATTATTGTAGTGGAATGGTCTTGTGCTACAGGAAATGACAAATAGGATGATCCCAGAAAAACCTGGAAAGATTCATGAACAGATGTATAGTGAAAGAGGTGGGAGAACATTGTGCATAGTGACAGCAGTATTGTTCAATGAGCAATAGTGAATGACTTAACTACTCTCAGCAGTGCAATGATGTAAGACAATCCCAAGGAACTAATGAGGAAGCTTACTATGCACCCCTATAGAAAGAACTGATAAAAGAACACTTGTGGATTGTACATATATAACCTGATTGCGATCTTATGGAGGGGGAGGAAAGGGAGGCAGGGAGGGAGAAAAATTTGGAACTCTAAATCTTATGAAAATGAATGTTGAAAACTACCCTTATATGTAAATGGAAAATAAAATAAATGTTTGTTACTGAAAAAAAAAATCAAACAAGTAACCTTGAAAACATGGAGAGATATTTTAATAATCATTTTACTTCCTGAAGATTATGAACAAAAAAACTGGATACTATATTTCAAGAAATCATAATAGAAAAATGAGATCAATTAGAAACAAGCAGAGAGTAAAGGGAAAATAAAAGAAATCCACCAGTCACCACCTGAAAGGAACTGAAAACTGAAAATTCCCAGTAATATAATAGTCCAATTCCAGAGCTTCCAAATAAAAAGAAAAAATACTGCAAACATCCAGAATTCTGCATGAGAGGTAAAGCAACTGAAGTGGTCTTTCCAGACAAAAGCACCAAGAACCCTTAAAAGGAAACAACCTAATTGAATAAACAGCAGTAAAGGCTAATTCCTAATTCCCAATTTAACATCTCCTCCCCCACCAAAGCCCACACTCAAGCAGAGCTGCACAATGTGACCCATGCATTTATATTCTGGAAATCTGCTCAAATACCTTGCTATACTCAAACTATAATTGTGTGACAACAAGCCAAAGAACTCAACTGGGTCAGCATGCCAACTATCTTTATCCAAGTCTTCGATGAAAATGCCAAATTACCAAAGATATCAGCTTAAGCATGCTGATAAATCAATGGGGAATATATTAATAACAGAGGGGAAGATGGTCTCCAGCACATCTAAATGACCCCAAACATCTTTGAATAAAATATTTCAAGGCAGAGGAAAATCAATTGGCACCAGATGAGTGGACCTTGTAGATTCCCTAAAAGCATGGAGTAACAAGAGGTTACTGTTAAATGGTTTAAGAAAGAAACAAGAAGTATGAAAGCAGAATTTATAGCCTGCATAGCAGAGATATTTGGTGAAACAGAAAAACTTCAATCCATGGTGGCAAATCTTGCCAAAGAAACAAAAGAAAGAACTGATTGAGAATACAAAGACACAGAAGTGAAGGACAATCTGAAAGATAAAATTTATCATGCCCGACCCTGTAGTTTAACATTCTCCTCAAAGACTCAGATAAAGAACATAACTGGCATGCTAATTCAATTTACCACTGACACAAAATCTGGGAGAAATATCTAACACACTAGAGGACAGGATTTAAAAAGATCTTAACATTGGGCTCAATCTAATAAGAAATTTAATAATTATAAATATCTAGTCTCACACAGGTTAAAAAAAAATCAACACACAAGAACAGGGTGTCTCAAAATTCTTAGTGCGGTTTTAAGCTTCAGAAGTATACTAAAAACTTAAAAAGGCATTGACATTTTTACTATTTAAATTTCTTTTTACAACTATTTAGCTTTGTGAATTTTGAATAACAGATTTTTAATTTGAATAACATGACACTTCGCAATTATGACAGTTTCTGGGTGATAATTCCTCTGGCTGGTGCACTGGCAGAGGATGTCTCCTTGCTTATCTACCTTAGTCACCTGATCTATCACCATTATTAACTCATGGCCAAAGCTATTGTGTATACATCAAAGCCTAGTTGTCTGGATGATCTTAAGGCTAATACTACAAATGTAATCATCCTTTCAGTCACTGGCCAGAAGCTGATGGGTTTTAACAAAATTTGAAAATTGAACAAGACAACTATGCTTAATAAGAAACTTGTCACTATTTTAAAATTTAGCTAATCAACATATCAAGTGTGTTTTTTAAAATAAGTTTGTAACACTTATATTTCTGAGTATTAAAACTTAAAACTTCACTAACACTTTGGGACATCCTGTATATGATGGACCAAGCATCAATAGGCATCAGATGTTCCGAAAAAGATGTGGGAGACTGGAGGCTCAATATGAATCAATAATGTGATATGGCAGCCAAAGATGCTAATACAATCTTATGATGCAACAAGCAACATAGCATGCAAGAAAAGAAGGCAAAAGTCTTGTACTCTCATTTGATGACATCTGGAATATTATCAAATCCAGTGCCACATTTTAGGTAGGATACTAAAAACACTGGTATGTCCAGGTGAAGACTAACCAGGATAGAGATGGGCTTTGAGTTGATGCCATATGAAAGAAGCAGAGATATTCACTAATAATAGCAGCCAATTTCTATAGCATTTTAAAACATAGAAAGTGCTTTACCTGTATTAATTCATATAGCTTGGAGAGAGAATATTTTGGGAGTAGAAGAGATACATAATAGCTCTCTGTAAATATATGAAGAGCAATAATAGATTATTTTATATATTTTATGCATCTAGCCTAGAAACATTCACATAAATAATCACTTCTTGGTATGTTTCTGAATTCAGAAGGCATTAGTTAACTATTTATAGAAAATAAAAAAGGATGACTAGAAAAGGTATTTTAAATCACCAAAGGAACCCACAAATGGTTCCCAGTAGTAAGAACATATAAATTCTGCATCTAATAGCCAGGATTCATTTGAAAAAGCAGAGGCACATTGAAATTTTAAATTACATGGGAATACCCAAAATAGGGGTAGATTTCTCGATCCAAATATTACATTTGAAATATATTTATTTTTAATTTATGCCATGTTTACCCAATTTCCTCATAACCTTCCCAAACCTCACAGGTACTTTGTTTCAGTATACCATGCACATGAGTTACTTTTTACTAAAATTATTTGGCCTTAAAAATATTTTTTAAAAATCAAAAAAACTTAAAAAACAAATTTGGCCTTTATATCTATTAAATTGAAAGGTCTAAGGGGCAGCTGGGGTGCACGATGGATAGAGCACTGCCCTGGATTCAGGAGGATCTGAGTTCAGATCCGGCCTCAGACACTTAACACTTACTAGCTGTGTGACCCTGGGCAAGGTCACTTGGCCCCAATTGCCTCACTAAAAAAAAAAAATTTTTTTTAATTGAAAGGTCTATATTAAGCTCTTGTCTAAATCTTATTGTTCCCCCAACACAATAAAGTACTAAATAAATGTGTTGAAATGAATGTCTCATTTGGAACTATGCCCAAAGGGCTATAGAACTGTGCATACCCTTTGATCGAGGGAATACCCCACTGCTAAGTTTATATCCCAAAGACACCCCCCAAAAAGAGAAAACGACCTATTTGTACAAAAATATTTATAGCAGTTCTTTTTGTGGTGGCTAAGAAATTAGAAATCACAGAAATGTCCATCAATTGGAGCATAGCTAAACAAGCTGTGGTATATGATGGTGATGGAATATTATTGTTGTATGGGCCATATTTAGTATGGGTGGCTTGCCACCTGTAATATTGGGGTTCAGGAAATAATGGGAGACCTCTAGGTTCAGAGTTTCCTCTCTTCCAAACTGCCTTTTGTTTAGTTATTTCTCCCAGACTAACAAGAAAGGAGATTAACAGCCTCTTTTCCATAAACAAATCAGGTTTTATTAATGGGAACAAATTTACAATACAAGTGAAGTTAATAGTGCCAGGGACCATGAGAAAGGGGATAGAGATAGTTAGAATCTAAATCTCTAGGGTAAAAAGGGCCCCCAGGTACCTCGAATAAGCTCTGCCTTCTCAGCTACAAAACTGACTGAAACACCAAACTTCCCTCCAGGCCCAGCTAGCCCAAAGAACACAACAACACAAACTCACCATCACTTGGAATCTACAGCTCCAAGGAGAATCAGCTGTGCAGTCTCTCCTGCTTAAATCTGAAGGTCCACCACACACAAGCTTCTCTCCCCCTTCCTTCCTGCCTCTTTCACCAAGAGGCAGGTTCTTAGTCCTGCTGAGTCTCCAATTAGTTCAACATACTAGGGAACTTGTAGGTAGGGATTAGGTACTTAGTTGGATACTTTGACTCAATAAATGTTCTTTGTGTTGTTTGTTCTATAATCTCTTCAAGTACACACCCATCTTCTCTTAGGCTTTCAAAGATTGCTTCTTTTCCGTCTGACCATAATGAAGCAAAGATGGGTCTATAGAAACCTCAAATCACAATTAATTCCTTACATTGTGCTATAAGAAGTGACAAGCAAGATGATTTCAGAAAGGCCTGGAAAGACTTGTATGAACTGATGTATAGTGAAGTGAGCAGAACCAAGAGAACACTGTGCACAGAGACAGCAGTATTGTTTGATGAAGAACTGGGAAAGACTTAACTATTCTCAACAATACAAATGATCGAAGACAATCCCAAAGGACTATTGATGAAACATTACTATCCACCTCCAAAGAAAGAACTGATATTGATGAAATAGACTGAAGCATGCTATTTTTCACTTTCTTTCATTTTTTCTGTTTATTCAAGTTTTCTTATAGAAAATGACTAATATGATAATGTTTTATATAATCATACATGTATATACACCTATCTAATTGCTTACTACCCTCAAGGAGGGGTTCAGGAAGGAATGGAAAAAAGGATAAAAATCAGAACTGAAAACTATAAATGAAAATGTGTATTACTTTTTAAAATAACATCATAGGGCAGCTAGGTGGCGCAGTGGTTAGGGCACTGGCCCTGGAGTCAGGAGGAACTGAGTTCAAATCTGGCCTCAGACACTTAATACTTACTAGCTGTGTGACCCTGGGCAAGTCACTTAACCCCAATTGCCTCACTAAAAAAAAAAAAAAAAGAAGGAAGAAAAAAATCATAAAAAAAGAAATGAATGTCTCTAGAAATGATAAATCTTGTCTATACTTATTAAACAAAGCAATCAATCAGCTGTGACTATAATTTATTCTTTATATTTTGGAGAGGCTAGCTATATAAACATCTAAATAATATTTAAATGTTTAACCTAGGAGGGTCATTAAAAATCATATTTACTCATAACACATGATTTCATATTAGATTATCCTTGTCAACCATTAATATTTGTTCTGAAAACTTGACTAAAGGCTATGCTCAAGTTTCATTAGCTAAAAGTGCTATGAAATGGGAATAATAAGAGCTGACTTTTGGGGCAGCTAGGAGGCACAGTGGATAAAGCACCAGCCCTCAATTCAGGAGGACCTGAGTTCAAATCCAGCCTTAGACACTTGACACTTACTAGCTGTGTGACCCTGGCAAGTCACTTAACCCAACTGCCTCACCAAAAATAAATAAATAAATAAACAAGCAAACAAACAAACAAACAAATAAATAAATAAATAAGAACTGGCTTTTGTATAGTCCTATAAGCCTTGCAAAATTGCTTTCTATTCTATGTTCTCATTTGATTTTCACAGCCCTGTGAGGTAAGTAGTATAGTATTATTATTCCCATTTTATGGATGAGGCAACAGGCTCAGAGAGATAATGTGCCTCACCTATATTAACACAAACAACTATTTTCAAAATTATTAGGAAAAGGGGAAAAGAACCTATATGTTCTAAAAACCTTAGAGCAGTTCTCTTTGTGATGGCAAAGAACAGGAGAACTGCAGAGATGTCTATCAATTGGGGAATGGCTAAACAGTTGTAGTTATGATTGGGATGGAATACAGTAGTGCTCTAAGAAAGGATGACCTCAATGATTTTAGAAAAACATGGAAAGACTTGCCAAAATAATGAAGAGTGAAATAAGCAGAACCAAGAGAACATTGTAATACATTAGCAGCATACAGAACAGTATACAATAACAGTTTTAAGAACACAGTGAGGGTCAGCTAGGTGGCACAGTGGATAGAGCACCGGCCCTGGATTCAGGAGTATACCTGAGTTCAAATACGGCCTCAGACACTTAACACTTACTATCTGTGTGACCCCAGTGAAGTCACTTAACCCCAATTGCCTCACTAAAAAAATAAAAAAGAAGAACAACACTGAGTAAGTCATTTTGACTATTAAAAGTATCCAAATTAACTATAAAGGACATGTGAAGAAAGATGCTATCTGCATACAAAGAACTAATCAATAGGAGGTTTGTTTAGAATAAATTACACACACACAGCAAACACACAACACGAACACACACACACACACCTACCCCTACCCCTACCCTACCCCTACCCATATTTGTATATAACAGAGAGCGAGGGGAAAGAAAGGAAGGAAAAAGAAAAAACATTCACAAGATAACTTTATTATATTTTTTTGAAGGAATAACAAGTTGTACATAATTAGATTTGTAGTTTCATGCACAATCACATTTTTATATACTATGTTATGGAAATGCTTGCTTTATCCCATAAATTAAAAATAAAATAAATTAATTTTTTAAAAAAAACAGCACCTAGGAGGATATTGAAATGCAGGCCTTTCCTGACTCAAATCTGGCAATCATTGCAACCATTACTTAATTCAATTCATCTTCAACTATGGTGAAATGAAAAATTCCCTGACTGAATTTTAAATTTTAGAAACAAAAAATAAAGAAATGCTTTAATATTAATATCAAATGACATGTTGGTAGAGTTGTGAACTGATTCGACCATTCTGTAGAGCAATTTGGAACTATGCCCAAAGGGCAATGAAACTGTGCACACCCTTTGATCCAGCAATACCACTACTAGTCTGTATCCCAAAAATGGGAAAAGGACCCACATGTACAAAAATACTTATAGCAGCTCTTTTGTGGTGGCAAAGAATTAGAAATTGAGGGATACCCACCAAATGGGGAATGGCTGAGCAGGTTGTAGTATATGAATGTGATGAATACTATTGTGCTATAAGAAATAACGAGCAAGAGGGCGTAGCTAGGTGGTGCAGTGGATAAAGCACCGGCCCTGGATTCAGGAGGACCTGAGTTCAAGTACGGCCTCAGACACTTGGCACTTACTAGCTGTGTGACCCTGGGCAAGTCACTTAACCCTCACTGCCCCACAAAAAAAAAAAAAAGAAAGAAAGAAAAGAAAGAAAAGAGAAAAGAAAAGAAAAGAAAAGAAAAGAAAAGAAAAGAAAAGAAAAGAAAAGAAAAGAAAAGAAAAGAAAAGAAAAAAAAGAAAAGAAAAGAAAAGAAAAGAAAAGAAAAGAAAAGCAAGCTGATTTCAGAAAAAACCTGGAAAGGCTGAATGAAGTGAGAAGAACCAGGAGAACATTATAAACAGTAATAGCAACACTGTGATGATCAACTATGATAGACTTAGCTCTTCTCAAGCAATATGCATCTGATCTAAGGCAATTCCAAAAGACTCATAATGGAAAAATGCTATCCACATCCGAGAGAGAAACTATGGAGTCTGAATGCAGATTGAAGGCATACTAGTTTCACTTTTTGTTGTAATTTTTTTTCTTTCTTGTGGTTTCCCTCTTGTTCTGATTTTTCCTTTCACAAACACGACTAATGTGGAAATATATTTAACATGATTGTACTGTATAACCGTATATCAGATTGCTTGCTGTCTTGGGGAGGGAGGAGGAAAGGGAAGGAGGGAGAAAAGCAAACTCTAAATCTTACAAAAAATCAATGTTGAAAACTATCTTTTCATCTAATTGGGAAAAAATAAAATACTATTAAGTGGAAAAAAATACCAAATGACAAAGCAGGGTTTTGGTATAAGTCAATGTGATGCTGTAGTAATTATATCATTTTGGTACAAAATTCTTTATTGATTGTATTTGATGTTGTTTGTATTTTTCCCATACAATGAAGCTTCTTGAGGTAGTTTTTCACCTGTATTTGTATTACCAGTGCCCAATACAGTGTGTTGCAGTCAAGAATTAAATGTTTGGTGAACTAATTGAACTAATTGCTTTAATTTGAATGTCTCAAAGAAGTTCCTCTTCCTTATACATCAAAAACAATCTTGATTATTCTACCTTTCCTTTCTCTGTTGCTCTCACCCATGCCAACCTCTATACTTGGGACTGAATAGTCCTCCCCACTCCCCTGCTTATTGTCACCTTTAGCTGCTGAATTTCTTCCCTTCTTTCAAGGCCTAGTTTAGATGATCCTCCTCTCATAAACTTTCCATTCTTCCTTCCATGTCCAGCTATAGGAATCACTCACTCCCTCCAAACTATTCAGAAGACTATGCCTAGACCTCTGTTTTACATCAATTTCTTTATTATAGAGTTATTTGTGTATGTGGTGTTTTTTTCTATTAGATTTTAAATACCTCAAGAGCATGGACTGTACTTTATCTAGCTGAAGTGAAGTAGTTTTTGATAAATATGATGATATCAGAAGATGTTCTTTACATTTGGGATTTCTCCATTAATGATCTGCAAATACTCTGGTTACATAAGCTAACATTTATCCATGGATAAACTTTGTGCTATCTCGTGTCCCAATTTCTGACAGTATCCAGTCTGAAAGATAATGAAATCATAACATATTGTTCGAAAAAGAAATTCAGAATTAAAATTCTGAATTTATTTCACACAAATGTAGTTGATTTTTTTCATTATCAGCTTTGATTTTTTCATTACCAGTTTTTAATTTTTCATTTGTACATTTGGAGACATGGATCATAGTAACTTGGAAATTAGGAACACCAAGGATCCTCTTTAGATCAGTGATTTGCTTCCTTCAGTAGTTACTTCTAAAATGGAATATGAGGGTGATATGACAAAGTCCTCACTAAGACAAAATAATGGACAATAGGCTAGTTTCACAATAAACTCAGTTTTTCTGATCACTATAGGGAAATTCTAACGATCAGGGGTTGAAGAAACCTGCACAAGCCAGTACCATGTTAGGTAGTAATTGACACTCACTGGTGGTGGCTAACAATCTTTACCATGTCACATCCCTACATCTGCTGATGTTATTCTGACTCTTTGTGACCTAAGTGTTGGCCACTTCAATTTGAGAGTCAAGAGAAAATGGCAGTGGTACTGGAAGGACTGAAAAGGTTCCAGTTAAACTCACTCTCCCACAGTCATTTAGTTTTGGTGAAGTCATATGGTTTCCACCATTGAGCAAACTGCAGCACTTTCTTCCTCTGGTTTTCAAAGCTTTCTCGGATTTTCGTCTTCCAAAGTCTTGGTTCTGCATCCAGCATACCACCAATAATTTCCTAATTTAATTGAAAATAGAACAAAACTTTATTACTATTTGTGTAAAGAATGATTTTCTGTGCTAAAGCAGTATTTAAATAATAAGGCAAGTAAAAAGTTCTGATACAGTCTACTTGATCCAAGAGGCCCTGTGATTGTAATCATGTTTTCATTTCACTCCCTCTTAGCAAGCTCACGCAGACAATGGAGACATCATCCTCCACTCCCTCACTATCTCTTACACACTGCCCCTCCCCACAGCCAATGTTGCCACAGCCTGTAGATTTCACGTTCTTCTCTCACCTGATAACAGCCAACACCCTAGTGAAGGACCCTCATGTCTTGTCTGCCACAGTCTCTCTCCATTCCAGCACAATCTCTATTCAGCCACTAGTGAGTTTCCTAAAGCAGAAGGTGGAACCATGTCACCTCCATACTCAGTAAACTCCAGTAACTCCCCATCACTTCAAGGACAAGGCATCAAATCCCCTGTTTGCCATTTCCCCAGTCCTCTCATACCATACACCCCATCCCAGGTCCTTTTGGATCCAGTGACACTGGCCTCCTTGCTGTTCACCTAAACTCCATCTCTTGGTTCTGGGTCTTTTCTTGGCTTTCTCCATGCATGGAATGCTCTCCCTCCTTGTCTCTGCCTCCTGGCTTCCCTGACTTCCTTCAAGGCCCAGCTCAAACCCCACCTTCTCCCACCTCTTCCAATTCCTCTTAATTCTAATATACCTTCCTTCTGTTGATTATTTCCTGTTTATCCTGTATGTAGCTTGTCTATAACACAGATGTTTGTTTGCATGTTGTCTTAGGTAGAGTGTAATCTCCTCTTGGGCAGGGACTAGCTTTTTACTTTCTTGTTTTCTCCAGTGCTTAGCACAGTGCCTGGCACATAGCAGGCACTTAATAAATTGACTCAGTGACTGAAAGAGTTTTAAAAGAAAGAGAGGGGGGCAGCTAGGTGGCGCAGTGGATAAAGCACTGGCCCTGGATTCAGGAGTTCCTGAGTTCAAATCCGGCCTTAGACACTTGAAACTTACTGGCTGTGTGACCCTGGGGCAAGTCGCTTAACCCCCATTGCCCCGCACAAGAAAAAAAAAAAAGACAGAAATTAAATTGAGTCATTTATACCACTTCTTACCAATAGCCTGTGTAGTTATTATTGTACAGAATAATAACTTTTTAAATCAACTGTAATCATTCTGAAGCTTAGGCTAGTTTCTTCTCTGATATTCCACTGCTTTTTTTTTTTTCCTATTAGTCGGTGTACACTCAGGAACATAATCATTTTGCTATAAGCTGTTTAAGAGTAGGGAATTAACCTTATCTTTATGCCTATAGCATCTAGCACAGTGCCTTGCACACTCTGCAGGGAGTGTGTGCACAGACAAAAAACAAAGTCTCTCATGCTCTACTTGTGATAAGATGGGGAGATTCAAAAGTTAAGTGGTGGGCAGATAGGTGGCACAGTAGATAGAGCACTGGCCCCGGACTCAGGAGTACCTGAGTTCAAAATCCAGCCTCAGACATTTAACACTTACTAGCTGTGTGACCCTGGGCAAGTCACTTAAACCCCAACTGCCTCACTAAAAAAAAAAAAGGTTAATTGGTTAATGTCAAATGATAGATAATGCATAGATGACATGCTCATCAAAATTTCAGGTGATGCTAAGTTTAAGGATAGCCATCAGGGCCAAAAGAACAATTTCTTCTTTTTTTATTTTTATTTCTATTAATTAATTAATTTACTTGCAGGGAAATGAGGGTTAAGTGATTTGCCCGGGGTCACAGCAGCTAGTCAAGTGTCTGAGGCCAGATTTGAAACTCTGGTCCTCCTGAATCCAGAGCTAGTGCTTTAATCCACTGCTGCGCCACCTAGCCGCCCCCTATTTCTTTTTTCTAAAATTCATTTTAAACTTAAATACAAAAAGAGAAAAAAAAGATCATTTCCATTTGCACAGCAGAACATAAAGGATTCAACATAAAACCATGAATTTTCATTTCAGACTGTTTACTTTTTTTTTAACTCCTTAATAAAACACTATACATTGGTTTTCAAAGCTTCCCTGATTTTCTGTTATCCTTCTAAGTTTTCTTTATTCTGATGTGTACTTTTTTTCTTCCTCCCCACCCTGCCCTAGAGAAGGCTACAGGTAAACATGGGGGGGGGGGGGGGGGGGCGGGGCGGCGGGGAAGAACCATACTAATGCATATTTCTATTTGTCAGTTCTTTCTCTGAAGGTGGATAGCACCTCTCTTCATAGATCCTTTGTATTTGGTTTGAGGTATTTATGACACCCAAGATGATTAAGTCATTCAAAGTTGTTCTTAGGACAATATTTCTGTTACTATGCACAATGTTCTCTTGGTACTTACCCTCATTTCACTTTTCATTATTTCATGTAAGTCTTTTCCATATTCTTCTATATTTCTTATAGCATTACTTCTTATAGAACAGAAGTCTTTCATCACAATAAATATATGACAACTTGTTTAGCCATTCCCCAATTGAAAGGTATCTATCATTTTAGTCAATCTGTTAAGTGTAAGATATCTCAGAGATGTTTAATTTACATTTCTCTAATCAATAATTATTTAGAGCATTCTTTCATATGAACTATATCTAGTTTTGATTTCCTCAATGAAAAACTCTTTTTTCATAATCTTTGACCACTTATCAATTGGGAATGGCTCATATTCCTTATACATTTGACAAAGTTCTTTATATATTTGAGAAATGAGACCTTTCATCTGAGAGACAGTCTATGAACATTTTTTCCCACTTTTCTGCTTTCTTCTAATCTTGGCTACATTGTTTTTTGTTTGTTTTGTTTTGTTTTTGCGGGGCATGGGGATTAAGTGACTTGCCCAGGGTCACACAGCTAGTAAGTGTTAAGTGTCTGAGGCTGGATTTGAACTCAGGTACTCCTGAATCCAGGGCCAGCGCTTTAACCACTGCACCATCTAGCTGCCCCTGCTACATTGGTTTTATTTGTTACAAGCAATCAAAAATTATCCACTTTATACTTATAATGCTTCTCTATCTCTCATTCATTCATAAATTGTTCTCCTATCCATAAATCTGATAGGTGATATGTTCCATGTTCTTCTAATTTTCTCCTGAATATCTTCCTTTATATCTAGGTCATGTAATCTGCTTTGATCTTATATTGATAAGTGCTTTAAGATATTGGTCTATGCCCAATTTCTGCTTACCCAACAATTTTATCAAATAATGAATTCTTATCCCCCAAACTTAAATTTTACATTTGTCAAACACAAAGGTTATTTTTTGTTTTGTTTTTTGTTTTAGGGTGAGGTAATTGGGGTTTAAGTGACTAGCCCAGGTCACACAGCTAGTAAGTGTCAAGTATCTGAGGCCGAATTTGAACTCAAGTCCTCCTGACTCCAGGGCCAGTGCTCTATCCACTGCACCACCTAGCTGCCCCAAACACAAGGTTACTATAATCCTTTACTACTTGTATTGTAAGAATCAAGCTTCTTGACATGTTAAAAACTACTAGGCTGAATCTACTAAGTTAAAACTCAGTAGAGATAAATGAAAAAACCTTGTACTTAGGCACAAAAGATCAGCTTCACAAAAAAGCAGGGAGAGTAATTCTAAAAAAACATCTGGGGCTTTTAGGAGTGCAAGCTCAATGAGTCAACAGCTAGAAAAGCTAGTGTGACCTAAGAGGAGCTTAACTTCCAGGAATAAGGTGATTGTCCCATTGTAACTTGTCCTTATTATACTTTACCAGGAGTACTCTGTTCACTTTTGAGTACCATAGTTCAAGAACCGTGAACTCATGGCATATTAGGAATTAGCTGAAGAAGGTTGGACATGTTGGTCAGGAGAATATAAGACTCAGGGAGGGACAAAGTATCAGTGTTCAGGGCATCTTACAGGTCTGTCATGTGGAGAAGGGTTTAGATTGTTCCTTTTGGCTCCAAAGAATAAAATCAGGAACATGGCAGAAGTTGCAAAAGGCAAAATTTAGGCTGGATATGAGGGGGAAACTTCCAATAATTAGTGGAATAAATAAAATAAAGTGTGAATGAAATTAGTGAAATGAAAAAATAGAATGAATAAAAGAAAGTATTCACCTTTCCCTACAGAGAGTGTCAAGGCACTGTGCTAAAGATAAGGTTAATCCCTACTCTTAAACAGCTTATAGCAAAATGATTATGTTCCTGATGTATACCAACTAATAGGGGGAAAAAAAAAGCAGTGGAATATCAGAGAAGAAACTAGCCTAAGCTTGAGAAATGATTGCAGCTGATTAAAAAAGTTATTATTCTGTACAACAATAACCATACAAGCTACTGGTAGAAGTGGTATAATGACTCAGTTTAAAATTTCTGTCTTTCTTTTAAAAGTGGAATGAATTGCTCCAAGAAGAGGTATGTTCTCCCTCTTGAAATTCTCAAACAGTGGCTTTATGATTACTTGCTGAGTATATACTGAGGATTCCTTTCATATATAGAATGAACTAGATGGCCAGTGAGGTTTAAACTCTCCAGTTCTATGATTCTGTGATTCAAACACATCAAGCCCTACCTTCCTCAGTCTACTCACTCCCATACCTACTACTTCTCTATTCCACCTCAGTTACACACAGTGATGATCACCCTCTTGGAGCTACTAACAAGTGTTCTACTTCTATGATCAGAACTCTGACATTCTTTGATACAAGCAAAATTTTCTACCAGTTCCTCTTTCCTTATGCTTTACTCCTCCCCAAGCCTATTCTTTGTCTTAACCACAATTTATAATCTCTATTCCTCACATTTGCCCCTGCACTGGGCAATACTCTCCTCCCATCTTGTTCAATGTGTTTCAACCAGCTCAACTCTACACTATCATCTTCTCTCAAAGACTTGTTCTTTCATCCTCCAGTCACTAATGCCTTCCCAAACCCAACTCTCCTAACATCCACCTCTTCTCCTTCCATTCATGTGCTGTTGAATGGGCCTAGAGTCAGCAGCCAATCTGATTGGATCCACCTACAAATTGTACTTTACTCAATTGAGTCCTCGCTTCAGTAGAGCAATACTTTTACTCCTTCCTAAATGAGTTATATCATTCTCCACAATGGCTGTTCCAAATCTTCTCTTTGTAAACTCCCACTAACTTCTCACCTGAGATCTTACTTTATCGCATCCTTTACAGAAAAAAAAAAAAATAAACATCTTTTTTCTTTGAGTTCTGTCTTTCCCCCATTTCCTCATCTCATAAACCACTGACATCCTCAGCCATTTCATATTATGCAAAAGTGGCTCTTCTTGGGGCAGCTAGGTGGTGCAGTGGATAAAGCACTGGCCCTGGATTTAGGAGGACCTGAGTTCAAATCCAGCCTTGGACACTTGACACATACTAGCTGTGTGACCTTGGGCAAGTCACTTACTCTCATTGCCCCCCCCCCCCCAAGTGGCCCTTCTTGCTTAGGCCAACCTTTCTACCACACACACCATTGTTCTCATTCCCTCCAATCTTCTTCAGTAGACTGCTTCCACAATAATTCTACAACCAATGAGTAGGCTTCGAGTCCCAGGAATAGCAGTGTCCCCCAGTCCACCGCACCCTACCATAATCCAGAGGAACAACCCTTGTGGCAAGGAGACCTGGAAACTGCCTCAGCTACTGAATGAAGATCTAGAAAAAAATATTCTCACCACCATAGTACTGTCAAACGGCTCCCCCTAAGAAATAGATATGGCTTTATAAATAGAAGTAACATCAGAGAAGATACACTACCAACAGCTTTGCAGCAGCATCCTAAAAACTGCTGGACCTTTCCACGCTGATCGGTAGCTTAAATTTTCTATATGTGTTATCACCCCCACAGTAGCTATAAGCTACTTAAGAGCAGAGACTGTGCTACTTTTCTACCTGTATCTTATGCCTTATTACATATTAAGTACTTAATATTTTGTTCATTCATTCAAATATTCACCCTCTCTCATACCATCTCCATATCTTTGTACTAGCCATGCTTGAACTGTACTTAACTCCATCAGTTCCACATCTTAGAATGCCTTGATTCCTTCAAGTCTCAGTTTCCTTCTATATGAAGCCTTTCACAGTCTCAAGATACTTGTATTTATTTTGTTTATATTATGTATATACTTATATATGTTTATATGCTATTATAATGTAAGTTCCATAAGGGTAAGAACCATTTCATTTTGACCTGTGCAGTCTCAAAGTTTAGTTCAGTGCTTTACACGACAAGCACTTAATGAAGTCCTTGATAACTGGTTGATTGAAAAAGAGAAAAGACCAGAACATATAAAATGAAAATGAGACTTAATCCCTCTGGTGCCCTATTTAACAGCTTTGAAGCTTCAGTTCAGGAGGACTTCAGAATAGTAAGTACTTTCATGGGCAGAAGTTATGATTGTGTGTTTTGGTTAGTTAAAGAGAAGGGGATTAGACTCGGTCTTGAGCATAGTGACAACAATTCACTGAGAGAATTAGAAGTCGAAGTGAGAAAAGGATGAGAACAAAAACAGGCTCTAAGAGAGCAGCTAAAAGTTCCTTGAGTTGTTGGACACAGTGAGGCATAAGCTGGCTCACCAAATAGGGTGAACTGCAGACAAATTAAGATTTTAAACAATATTCACTGAGCAAATTCAATGGGCTCACAGATACTTTAAAGGTTATCTAGTTGAATATCCCTCATTTTACAGATGAGGAAACTGAGGCCAGGGATTTGTGATCTGCTTCCAGGCCACACAGATATTAATACAAGAGGCAGAATTTCAATGTCAATGCTCTGACTGCAAAACAAATGCTCTACATTCTCAAACTGTTATCTCAATAAGTAAATGACCAGCCCCCTAACATCACATATTCAATTCTGTTTATTAGAAATAATAATTGCTGTCAATAGCAAGCTAAAGGGAATCCTTTAGAGATCCAAGATAGGGAAGGTATCAGGAGCTGCTATAACTGTTACACAGAATAATTTCAACTATGAAAAATAGTTGGATTTTTTTAAAACTTTAAACAATACATGTTATAATAAACCAAATAATTTGGTTTGGCAGTCACATTCTCAAACCAATGTATTTTCTAAAAGGTGAATAAATATATCCCATTCTTCCCCACTGTATTAGTTTTATTTTAAAATATATTCATAGCTAGCATTGTAAAATTCCTTCTAAAACTTTGATTTGTATCACACTGGAAATATTATTCTTTCTAATAAATTCGGATTTTATTTTTTAAAAACAAAACACTTCTTACACTTTCCCAAAACAAAAACAGCTTACAGACAAACATGTGTTAAATACAATCTGTCAAGGTTTCTTCTAACAGAGCCATTGATCAGCCCTTGACAGATAAATACAATGAGGAAGAGGCTGGAACCTTGGTTCCAAGCTTCTGTGCCATTAAGATCTTCCTTTTGGCTTCCACATCTTAACCTACCAGATAATCCTGACAACAGAGCAAGAAAAGAAAGGGTCTTTTAAATACAAAAGGACTGGCTAGGTAGGTCAGAGGTAAGTAAGTGGATTTTAGCTATTCTAATTTCCAAGTCAGAAAAAATACAACTCTCATCCACCTCTCATTGCACAATAACAGGCTGAAACACCTTTAAAAAAAAGGTACTGCTTAAGTGTAAATTTCTGGAAAACTGTTAATTTGTAAGCATGTTCATACCTTTCCAAAGTAATGAGGAAACTTCTGCTGGTCTTCAATAACATGAGCATATCCTCCTTGAAGACCAAAATCCACAGAGAAGTAAGGCAGACCTCTGGGCACCTAAATACAAACAGAACATTTGTTAAAAATGGACACTGACTCAAGAAGTATAAAAGACTTGGAGAGGTCACCTAGTTTCTCACCTATATAGTAGGTCCCCTCCACCTCCCACCACCTCCCACCTCCATCTCCAGAGATAACTCTCTATACCTTTCTTAAAAATCTCTACAGAGAGACTTAGAAACCTAACTTTCTGGACAAGCCAATACCAACTTACCATCATGCCCTGATATTCTGAATCTTTAACAGCTATACTTGAAGCTAATTCCTTCTGGTTCTGTGCTCCATAAGAAGCCTAAATGATAGGCCAGGAGAATGAATCCCTAATCCTTTCATATACTCACCATTTTCTGAAATTATATAAGGTCATAAAGAAATAATATTCATATCCTATTCAAAATGAATAAGATAAGTCATAGGATCATGAACTTAGAGCTAGAAGATACCTTACAGGTCTCCTAGTTCACACACTCCTCTTTTTTTCAAAAAGCTAAGTAGTTTTCTCAAGGCAATAAACAGTAGAAGAACAATGATTCAAGCTGGGCCCAGAATTAAATGAAAAGAAGAAACTCAACTGCATTTGGAACATGATATGATGCTTCCTATGATCCAAAGCTGTTTACCAATTTTTTCAGAAAATTCTTATCGGGGCAGCAAGATGGCTCAGATTTTTTCATAGAAAAATCATTATAGGGGCAGCTAGGTGGCACGGTGGGATAAAGCACTGGCCCTGGATTCAGGAGGACCTGAGTTCAAATGTGGCCTCAGACACTTGACACTAGTTGTGTGACCCTGGGCAAGTCACTTAACCCTCACTGCCCCATCCTCCCCCCCAATCATTATGTAGGGTGATTAATTATTTCCCAGACCAAACTCAAAAAGCCTAATTGGTTCAAAATGCAGTTTAACTATAGTACTTTTCCTCTGATACAGTACCAGAAGTGAGAAGTCAATTGATTTCACCAGGAAAAAAGAGAGAATAAGATGCTATGGAATGAGTTCTAATTAGCACTATTTGGGAGCTAGGTCCTGTGCCAGGTGTCAAACCCTCAACACTGCAGATTGCTGGTGAACCAGATTACAATGTAATTGGGAGGGGTAGCTAGGTGGTGCAGTGGATAAAGCACTGGCCCTGGATTCAGTAAGTACCTGAGTTCAAATCCAGCCTCAGGCACTTTGACACTTACTAGCTGTGTGACCCTGGGCCAAGTTATTTAACCCCAATTGCCTCAAAAAAAGAAAAAAGGAAAAGAAAAAATGTAATTTGGGAAATATTAACAAAATAAGTAAAAATATAAGAAAATAGAGAAAATGTTCATTTGTAGTTTTCTACATTAATATATTTATGGCTTACAGGGATCCATTTCTATTTAAGTTTATACTATTTCAGTTGGTGATCTCTTCAGCTCACCATAATTCAATTATCTCTGTCTCTATTCTGATGATTCTCAAATCCACTTATCTAGTCCTAACCTCTCTACTGACCTCACATGTAGGCATATTAAATTCAGGATGTCTAAAACTGATCTCATTATTTTTCCTCCCAAACCTTTCCTTCCTCCAAATGTCTCCATTACTGTCAAAGGCACCACCATTCTCCCAGTTCCCTAGGCTCACAACCTAGGTGCCATCCTAGACTCCTCACTCTCTCTCCCTACCCCTCCCCATAATATCCCACCCCCATTATTCAATGAGTTACCAAGGACCGCTGATCTTACCACTGCGATCTCTCTCAAACATACCACCTTTTCTCCTCTGATTCTGCCACAATCTTGACGCAAGACATCATCACCTCATATCTGAACTATTACAATAGCTTACTAATGGTTTTGCCTGCCTCAAGTCTCTGCACAATTCAGTCAGCTGTCAAAGTGCCTGTAATAAAGTACAAGTCTGATCATCTCTCTCCCATACTTAAATAAACTCCATCAACTACCTATAACCTCTAGGACCAAATAGAAACTCCTCTATTTGTCATTTTTTGACTTTCATAACCTATACACCTCTTACCTTTCCAGTCTTCTTACACCTTATTCCCTGAAAAACTGGCGTCTTTCCAATAGGTACTCTTCAATCCAATGACACTGGCCTCGTTGCTGTTTCTTGAATAAGATATTCTTGGCTACAGGCATTTTCTCTGTCTGTCCCCATTTTCTCTAGTTGTCTCTCTTCTCCTCTCTACTTCCTGGCTTCCTTGACTTCCTTTAGCTAAAACCCCACCTTCTTTAGGAAGTCTTTCCCAATTCCTCTTAATTTAATGCTATCCTTCTATTGATTATTTCTTATTTATTCTATATCTAACATGTTTGTACATATTTGTTGTATGTTGTCTTCCCTAATAAATTATTATCTCCTCATGGGCAGGGACCATCTTTTGCTTTTCTTTGCATCTGGCACATAGTAAGTGCTTAATAATGCTTACTGAGTCACTGATTTGTCTAGGAAGAATAAGGACACTCCTCCATTCATGGTGCTATCATACCATGAGCTCTGGGGGGTGGGTAGAAGCTATTCATTTGCAAACTGTGGGTGTTTGTTTTTTTTGGGGGGGGGGGCGCCAATGAGGGTTAAGTGACTTGCCCAGGGTCACGCAGCTAGTAAGTGTCAAGTGTCTAAGGCTGGATTTGAACTCAGGTTCCCCTGAATCCAGGGTCAGTGCTTTATCCACTACACCACTTAGCTGCCCTGCGCAAGGGGTTTTAAAACAAAGAACAGTCTTTTATAAAACCAATACCAAGCACAGTTCCTGGTAGAGTAGATGCTAAATAAATGCTTATTGATTTATAAAAGAGCGGTTGGCAAACCACAGCCCATGGACAGTTGGTCAGTCAATATGTTAATTACTGTGTGCCAGGAATTGTGCTAAGCACTGGGCAAATTTGACCTACCTCCTAATTTTTTAGCCATGAGCTAAGAATGTTTTTTGGTTTTTTTTTAGTGAGGCAATTGGGGTTAAGTGACTTGCCAGAGTCACACAGCTAGTAAAGTGTTAAGTGTCTGAGGCCAGATTTGAACTCGGGTACTCCTGACTCCAGGGCCAGTGCTCTATCCACTGCGCCACCTAGCTGCCCCACTAAGAGTGTTTTTTCTTTTTTTTAACCATTTCCTTCCCCACACCCAATGCCCATTGCCCCAGAAAACAAAACAAAACTTTAGACCAACATTGTGTACATCTATCATAATATGATCCAAATAGACATTTTTCTTTTGGTTCAGAACTTGTGGTTTTATTGGTAATGGGGAACTTCCTCTGACTAATGTAGAAAAGCATCTGTCTGGCATCTTACAGTCTTAAGTAGTTACACTGAGGTAAAAGTGTGTTCAGAGTTGAAATAACTCTGAGGCTTCATTACATACCTAAACAAATTAACACAGTTAACAAAAGATGGAAACAGTAGATGTTGGGGGGAGGGCAGGGGTGCTACAGAAAGACAGCCATACAAATACCTAAGGTTGATGGGAATTGGTCCAACCACTCTGGACTTTCAAGTATGTGAGGGGGGAAAAAAGTAGTAAAAATACATGGATCTCACTGCTGAGCATTGAGTCTAAGGAGGTCAAAGACAGAAAAAAAAAGATCCTAGATATATGAAAATACTAATAGGTACTAACAGGAACAATTTTTTCTGAAGCAAAAGCCTGGAAATATACTGAGTACCTATCAACTGGGAAATAGCTAAACAAACTATAACATGAATGTAATAAAATATGATTGTGACTATAAGCACAATAAATAAAAGGAATATAAAGAAAAATGCAAATACTTAAATGAATAGATGCAGAATAAACTACGCAGAACCAGGAAAATAACATACTCAATAAAAATAATACTATTAAAAAGAATAGGGATATATATATATATATATATATATATATATATATATGTATATGTATATGTATAGAGATATATAGATATAACCTATATCAGATTACCTGCTGTCTAGGGGAGGGGGGAGGGAGGGAGAAAAATCTGAAATTGTAAAGCATGTATAAACAAAAGTTGAGAACTATCTTTACATGTAATGGAAAAAATAAAATACCTCATACATAAAAAAAAAAAAAAAAGAATAGGGGAAGCTAGGTGGCGCAGTGGATAGAGCACTGGACCTGGAGTCAGGAGGACCTGAGTTCAAATCTGGACTGACACTTAACATTTACTAGCTGTGTGACCCTAGGCAAGTCACTTAACCCCAATTGCCTCACCAAAAATAAAATAAAATAAAATGAAACCAACTGTTATTTAGTTATAATGATCAAGTATGGAGAAATGAGAAAACTGCAATTAAGTGGAGACTATGGGTATGGAATATCAGATATTCTTCAGGTGTGGTTTACATAGGTGGTGGTGTTTCGTTTTTTTCCCTGAATTGTAAAAAAATTATCTGTCACAACAGAAAATTAATTGGTAGGGAAAAGAAGAACATATTTTTGGAAATGACAATTTTTTTTTTTTTGAGCTTACTTGGGGGTTAAGTGATTTGCTAGGGTCACACATCTAATAAGTGTCTGAGGCTGGATTGAACACAAGTCCTCCTGACTCCAGGGTCAACGTTCTATCCACTGTACCACCTAGCTGCTGCTATTTGGGAACGAATGTTCTTTACAAGGCACATGCATCAATAAAACGTTTTCTTTTAAGTCATTAGGAGATATTGATAAAAGCAAAAAAAATCAATCCAGATCTGAAATATTAGGTAAGGAAGTATGGCACAATGGAGAGCCACATTTTATGTAGAATCTGAAAGCTGAATTTGATGCAGCTCTATATTTCCAAGATATGTGACCCAAGGTCAGTTTTTTCTTCTATAAAAATAAGTGGTTAAGATTAGATGACCTCTAAGGTTCCTTTCATCTGAGAAGGGGCATTTAACCTATTTATATGTGGATGATATGTGCATAAGCTGGTTCTACCACATAGGCACAGGTGAAGTGGCTAGGTGCCCCCAATATTATATGAAGTCATAATGCTTTAGAATGTCCACAATATCTAAAAACTACTATAAAGAAATAAGGCATATACTTACAGACATTCGGATATCTCTTGAAGACAAATCAATTAATTTCTTGTTCATGGACCACTCTTCATCAGATTCCATTATGGCTTTCTAAGAAAAATTATTTTGAAATTTGAGAACATGGTAGAAATAAATATAAGAATTACTTTAAAATGAAATAATGCCAACTATCAACAGGACTACTGTTCTGAATGCATGAGCCTTAATTTAGTTACCTAAAATGATTTTATGTGGTTTAAACATTTTAAAAACCAGAATTTTAAAGTATTAATGCCTTATATTAACTTCTTAACTTTATACTAACACTAAACCAACTTTTCATGATATAATTATCCTTAATAAGAATTTTCATTTAATGTTAAAACATAAAAGGTCACATCATATCCAACTGTGTTCAGAGAAATGTATTCATATAAATTCATTAGAAGGTTGACTGCTCATTTTTCAAATATTTGAAAAATTAATTTACAAGCCTTTGGCACTCAAAGCTACATGATTATTCTGCTTATATAATAAAGCAGAAAATTAAAAGGGGTAGATACAAAAACACTAAATATTAGGAAGGTAAATATGCTACTTCTTCCTGGGTCAACAAAAGTATAGACTATTTGATGCTATATAAATATCTGGGACAGAAAGAGAATATGACAAAATGAAATTTTCCATTCCCATTCTGTAGCTATATCCCTATTAAAACTGAAAATATCTCAATATGAAATCTTAGCATGAGGTATCATGGGGCCAATGAAAAAAGAGTTTTGGAGTCAAAGGCCATGGGTTCAAATGTTAACTTGCTTCTCCTTCTTGTTTTGACCTATGTAAATTACTTAACATTTCTGGATTATTTTTCATCATCTACAAAATAAGGGAAGAGGATTAAATGACCTTTGAGGAACTTCCATTTCTAAATCTTGGTTCTTATGAAGAATCAAATAATAAAACTAATCCTATCAAGTTACCTGTAGTTCCCTGTATCAAGGGAATGTGCTTAAAACATGTTCTAAAAGCTCTTTGATTTAACATATAATGGAAAAGGCTGTGCACTAAGAGTCTGCTAGATACATCTGAGTCCAGACTGTGCAACTAATTTTGTGTCCCCAGGAAAGTCAATCTTTAGGGTTTAGCTTCATTCTTTCTAACATGAGGGAGTCATACTAGAATATTTCTGGATTACTTCAAGGCCTAACATTTATGATTTTGTGAAATACAAGCATTTTTATCAAAGCAAGTAACGATCTCTAATAATCAATAAATGATTAAATGGAAAAAAAGTAGTAGCATATAATTCTAACAAGAAATTATATCAGGCAACATAACTGAATTATCATGTACTGTCTGCTGTACGTCCTGGATTAAAGACTTACAAGAGTCATGAATGCTAATGACCACTAATGGAAACACTATAGAAATTCCAAAAATAAACACAATAATGCCTATACAATATCACTTTATACAATATTGATAACAAAATAAACAACTGACATTTTTATTAGTTGAAAGTTGAGTACTAAGTATTTTTATTAGCTATCAAAAAACTCCAGAGATGCTAGTTTGTCACCTAGACTCTTCTAATAGCCTAATACTATAAAACAAAGGAATACTTCGATTTTGGTTTGTTTGTTTTTTGTTTTGTTTTTGCAGTGCAATGGAGGTTAAGTGGGTTGCCCAGGGCACACAGCTAGTTAAGTGTCAAGTGGTCTGAGGCTGGATTTGAACTCAGTTCTCCTGAATCCAGGGCCAGTGCTCTATCCACTGTGCCACCTAGCTGCCCCTCGGAGTACTTAAATTTTTTAAAGCCCACCATTTTCAGTAAAAATGGTTGAATTTTTTAAACGTACGCCTTTGCTGATCTATTCTACTGCGTAAAAAATATCTTTATTGAACCTACATCTATAGAATTTCCAATTCCATGCTGTCTAAAAACACTTCATTCTCCTCAATTCTATATAGTTTCATCAATTTACAAAGGCCACTTGTAACATTATGTTAATACTTTACATATTATTTGATTTTTGGATAAACTGGCTCAGAATGCAAGGTCACTGGAAGTTTTAAGGATTCAGCATAACACCAAACTCAGCAGCATAAACAGATGGGTATTTTTTTTTAAAGTCATTGGGATTGGGTTTTTTTTATGATAGTGACAACTTAATCAGCTAATGACCATCATTATTTTATTGTAGTCCGAAATGTATACCAAAGGCCTAAAGATATGATTCCTTTTGTCATGAATTACTATGAATGTAAATAATCCTTGCATTTGCAATTTGTACTGTTTGTACCCTGCTATCTTTGGTTCCTGTGCCAAATGATTAATGCTCTAGAGTTAGTACCACAATTTTTACTTGAGAATATTCTCAAGTAAAATCTTAGTACTACAGGAGGAATGAAAAATAAAACCGGAAATACAACTATTTTATACTATTGCTACTAAAAGATAACTGGATGTGAAAAATTAGTAACTTCGTATGCGTTTTTCAGGATGTAACTTATTTATTACATTGAATCTCATTCAAGTATTAATATAACAATGAGAAATAGATGTGATGAGCATATAATAAAAAATGAGAAAGACGATACAGAAAACTGTACTTCCAGTAGGGTATTAAACAGGAAAAAAAATGAAAGTGTTTGAGAAGTTATCTTTACATACCTTAAAGTAGATGGGAGCCATATCTCCTACTTCCTTTGGGAGAGGTATGCATTCGTAGACCATGTGATATCGTTTGTTCTTACTCATATTTGTTTCTAAAAAGATCAGTCTAGTCCTTTATCTCCAAACATCTTCACCAGTGCCCTCTGAAACTCTGGAAAGAAAATAAATATAAATAGAGCATACAAATTCTACTAAAAAAAATAATAAAACAAGTAAAACCAAATTTCTCATTGTGGCCAAGGGGCAAAAGTGTGCTGACTATAAAGAAAATGTTGGGGCAGCTAGATGACGCAGTGAATAGAGCACCAGCCCTGGATTCAGGAGGACCTGAGTTCAAATCTGGCCTCAGACACTTAACACTTACTAGCTGTGTGACCCTGGGCAAGTCACTTAACCCCAATTGCCCCCACACACACACATACCACACAAGCAAGAAAAAAAAAAAAAAAGAAAACGTATGGTTTTTATGAATAACGCAAAAACAAAACAGAACAAGCACATAGTGAAGAGAAAACCACAAAGAATCCTATTAAAATCAGTGAAAATATTGGTATTAAAGATAACCATTTCTTTAGACCTGTACAATATTTTGTATTAAACAGGCAGTGACAGTTTAGATTTCAACAATTGCCGTGAATACTACTTTCTCTTTAACAATGTATTGATCGGGGCAACTAGGTGGCGCAGTGGATAGAGCACTGCCTGGATTCAAGAGGACCTGAGTTCAAATATGACCTCAGACACTTGACCCTTATTAGCTGTGTGACCCTGGGCAAGTCACTTACCCTCATGCTCCCACAAAACAAACCAAAAAAAGGATTGATTCTTTTGTTTTTATATGACCTTTATTTCCTACTGTATTTCTCCCTACCTCTCCCCAGAGAGTCATACTTTATAATAATATATGAAAAGGAACAAAATAATGTTCCATAAAACTAAGCAACACAGCAAGAAAAGTCTGAAGTTATGAGCAATAATCTACACCCACAGACCCCAACTTCTACAAAGGACAAAAGGGAGATATCTTCTCATATCTTTTTCAGGTCAAATTTGGTTAATATAAATTAAAAAACATACAGTTTCAATTATTTGTTGTTGTCCTTTCCATTTTCCCCTTTGGTCATTGTGTATATTGTTTTCTTGACTGCTTACTTTACTTTGCATCAATTCATATAAGTCTTTCTATGTATCTCTATATTCATTATGTCCATTGTTTCTATATTATGTCCACTGGTTCTAAGAGGCACAGTAATATTCTATAACAGTCATGTGTCATAATTTGTTTAGGCATTCTCCAATTCACAGACTTCTACTTTGTTTCCAGTTTTTTTTTTTGACAAAAGTACTGCTAATAAATATTTTGGTGCATCTAGGGGCCTTCCCTTTTGTTAAACTTTTGGGGACATGTCTTTCAGAGTGTTATATACTTTCGCAGAGTCAGATGGACACAAATAATGCCTGATTTTTTTGGTCACCTAGCCAGAAACAGTTTGATGATGAGAGGAGGAGGAGATGAAGAACTTATTAGGCTAAAAATCTCAGGAAGCCCACATCACAGGATTAGGCAAGTCATCTTTGGCCTAAAGGTTACATACTGGATATACCAGAAAACTGGAGAGTCCTAAATATAATCAAGGAGGCCAGGGTTTCTTCTAAAATATTACAAAGGAGATCTGAATATGAAATTTAAGGTAAAACCCTATTAAAAATAAACCTATAAATGGATAAGAAGCAAATAATAACTCTCAATCTTTCAGTACCCCTAAGGAATATTCTCCTTCTGGGCAAGAGAATACTGCTTCTTTATATATAAATAACAGTACAAAGGGCAATTCATCAGGATACCCTAACTTCATGGGAATATTACTCAGAAACATTAAGCTCTCTCAGTTCTGATTCCATATTCATCAAGCATTCTTCAGCTTTTCTAATCTTACCTCCAAATTACTCACTTAAAGGGTATTTAGAACAATTCTCAGGATAAGTGAATCAAAGAATATCATATTTGTTAAAGGTCTTAATGGTCATATCCAAAAAAGAATTCTAAGAACATACCCAACAAGTTATCATATGATCCCTGTTTGAAGATCTCCGAGGGGAAACACATTACCTCCAAGGGAGCCCATTCTACCGTGGATACTTTCTACTTTCCTAATTCTGTAGAAGTATTTCCTGACATCAAGCTTAAATCTGCTCCTTCAACCCACTACTACAAATTCTTTGGACCTTTAGGGCCAAACAGGACAAATCTAATCCCTCTTTCACACTACAGCCCTTCAAATACTTGAACACATCTCTCATATAATGAATCTATCTTCTCCAGGCTAAGTACTCCTTCATAAAGTAAGGATTTGAGACACTTCAACATTCTGGCTGCCTTCTTTGGGACTTCAGCCTTCAGTCTTTCTCTGAAATGCTGTGCCCAGAGCTAATTATAATACTCTACCTGTGGGAACAGGACAGGGAACATCAGAACTATCACTTAATTATTCCTAGAAGTTATTCCTCTTTTAAGGAAGCCTGACTGCATTCACTTTTGGTTTTGCTGTCATGTGACACAGGCAATTCATATTAAATATGCATTCCAATAAAACTCCCAGAATTTTCTAAAGAAAATGCAGGTTAACCATGCCTTCCGAATTTTGTACATGTTAAATTCATTTGGGAGGAGGGATGGCTAGGGAACAAAATATAAAACTTTATTTTATAAACATTAAATTTTATCTTATTATATTCAGCACATTGTTCCAGCTTTGTCAGTCCATCATCAACAAGCATTATTTATCTGTGTTAGGCACTATGCTAGGCATGGGGGATACAAAGACAAAAAACAAAAACCTAGTTCCTGCTCTCAAGCAGCTTACATTCTGTTGAGGAAAACAACATGTATGAAGATGTTAAGAGTGTTGGATTTCTACTTAAAATCTTCCTGGTTAAGGACAATCCTCTTAACATTAAGGTTTTGGCAAGAAGTTGCTTCAAAGGGAGCTGAGGACCTTAACCTTATACTCTAAGACATAGCAGAACACAATGAGAAAAAGGCTGAGAGAGCCAGTTAGAAGCACCCAGACTAGAAAACTGGCATGCAGACAAGTAGTTTGCCATGGAAGTTAGCTAGATAGAACTGGAAGAAAATAATTTAAATAGTGTTTGAGATTCATTTGGAGCTATAAACACCATCTTTTGCATGAAGCCTTCCCTGATTTCCCAACTTCTAGTGGCCTCCTTTCCAAAATACCTTGTATTTAACTATTTTGCATTTATTTACTTTATATTTATGCTGTATATAATTTTATATGTACTTTTCTCATTCATTATAATGTAAAGTTACTTGAGAGCCAGGATTGTTTCATTCTTTTATCTTGCATCTTCTGTGACTATTACAGTGCCCAACACATAGTAGGTGCTTAATAATATTTACTGCTTGACAATATTTTCTTTAATATCACTGGTCAAACCACTGGAGAATCCTGAAGGGACTCCTTGGATGGGTTTTTTTCTGTCCCTTTTTGAAAAATAAGGTTACATATGAACCTCTGATTCTATTCTGATGGTTGTCCCATGATAAGAAATGATGCATCCAATTTCCTCACTCATAAGCCTTTTATAAGCTCACAGCATGTTAACAGACTTTTCTAGAAGTTTCTGATCCAAGAATCACATTATCAAAGCAAAAATTTTCTATAGAGGCTCTCTCTCTCTCAAAATCTCTTCCTACTTGAAAAAATTATGGATCTTCTCCCTGAATAATGTAACTGCTATGAATATTTTCAAATGTTGGTTTTTGTAACCTTTAATGAAGATTCACACACTAGGCAAAAATACGTGATTTGTTTAGATAGTAAGTAGCATTGCCAGAATTTGAACTTAAGTCCTCTAATTTCAAAACCAATGTTTTTTGGACCAGGACATAGAGGACTTGCAAAAGACCCCTTTAAGTCAATCATGGAGACAATACATCAAGTGCTTGAAACATCTGACTGTAGTTAAAAAAAAAAAATTATTGAAGCCTCAAATTTGTAACTAGTTTTTCTGGATTATTTTTAAAAGTTTTTCATAATAGAAAATCCATGTGGAGGTTTATATGACAGTTAATGACCAAAGAACCTTTTAAAGTACTTTTTTTTTTTTTTGGTTTTGGTTTTCTTTTGGTTTGGGTTTTTTTGGTTTTGTTTTTTGCACAGAGCAATGAGGGCTAAGTGACTTGCCCCAGGTCACACCAGCTAATGATTGTCAAGTGTCTGAGGTCACACTTGAACTCAGGTCCTCCTGAATCGAGGACCAGTGCTTTATCCACTGCGCCACCTAGCTGCCCCCTAAAGTACTATTAGACAGTATGGAAAGCAAGTTGAAAAGACAATGTTGTCTCTGCAAATTAGCCTATAATCTCCTTGAGTGCAGAGACAATATCACTTTTATCTTTGTGTCTCCAAAACCAAATACAACCTGGAACACAACAGTATGATTATAAATTCTTGATGATCCATTATCCAAAGTTACAAGAATGACAAAAAATAGGGTGGTTCACTGGCATCAAGTATAATAAAGCTAAACATTTATAAAGTGATTTACATTTGTTACCTCATTGATCCTCACAAGGCTGTGATATAGGCATTATTATTACTCTCATTTATAGATGAGGATAACCTTAAGCTAAAGAAAGTTAAGTGACAAGTATCTAAGAAATATTCAAAATCAAACATTCTTAACTACATATCCGTACTCCATCCATCTACTTCTCTACTTAGCTCCCTTGAACAGGAAAAAAAAATTTTTTAAGTGATTCACAGAGCCTCTACCAATGAAAATAGCACCCAAATGTAGGTTGATTTCCTTACTAGCAAAGAAGGTGAAGGGGTAGAACACACTAAATTCTAAACATTACCACTAATTTTTTAATATCTTTTATGATAGAATCTCAACCTAAATTTAAGTTCCACTATTGGGCTCATCTCTCCACAAAAATTTTTATTACATACAGATTGATCCATCCACTCTACTATAACCATGCCTTGACCTATCCTGAGTGCAATGCTTTAGTTGGGTGTCTTACCCTTCAGTCTCTCTATCTCAACTGATCAGATGTTTAAGGCTCCCTCAGATCAGGTTGCATCTCCTCTGTGAAGCCGTGATTTGACTATGCCAGTCTACAATGATTTCTTCCACTTCTGAATCTCTACAGAACTATCTAGGAAATTCATTTCAGACTTATCATATATTTGTCTTCTATTGTCAATCATATTTTTATGTGTATATAAGTCTCTATCTCCATGACAAGTTCCTCCGAGGAAAGGGCTATGTTTTGTACTTTCCTGTATCTCTATAGCAAACTAATGCTTCATTGTATTGTGTAAAGAGAGTAAATTCTGGAAGACAACAGTAGAGAGCAACTGTGGAGAACCTGTCAAGCAAAAAAGGCTTTGGGTACAGACTCAAAGACACCATTGTACATAATCCTAACTTAGCTAATTCAGAGAGGCCTATTATTTTAATGAAAGCAACTCTTCAAGACCATTTCTTAAGTCACAGAGAGGATGCTAATTCTGTTGGTGATAGGGATTAACCAACTACACCCCACCACAACACTTCCAAAAAGAAATTAAGAAGATCATAGTATTGGGTAAATCGATATAACATACACGCAGCACAACAAATAACAAATATTTACCTAGAAAAATACTATATTACTATACACTTTAATGGTAAAGTAGATGGACCTGTCAATTCCCACACTTCCCCTGTGATTTTACATTCTCCATTGTTCCACACAGGAACTAGCTATTAATTTCCTTATTTCCTACTTCCTAATTTATTCATGAGATAAGAAACTAGTCCTATAGCTGTTCAGGTCTTTCCAGAGAAGTCTATTTTACTCAAGGATCAAGTTTTATATTTATATTTCTTTTCAAAGAATCTCATTTCCTATGTCAGTTTTTCATAATATAGTTCTCGCAAGATGATGAGATTTGTGAGAACAGTTTTAAAGTTAAGAAAACATTTAATCTACAAAGATTAATTTAATGGAACTCAATCTTTCATCATTTCATTTTCCTAGACTTGAGTTGGTCATTTTGGTATTCCAAGATACACATAGTAATGAGTGCTTTGTCATTCCTGTATGGCACTGAAACTTTTAATACTGTACTCAAAATGAATACTACATATTGAATCGTTCCCATTATTTCTTCTCAGTTTTTATAGTGCATTATGGCCTGATTCCTTTTTTTGCCAAATTGATTTTATGTTCTCTTTAATACAAATGTTCTTAAATATAAATTTGAATTCATCTTTAAATAGATCCTACTCAGGGGCAGCTAGGTGGACACAGTGAATAAAGCACCAACCCTGGATTCAGGGGGACCTGAGTTCAAATTCTGGCCTCAGACACTTGACACTTACTAGCTATGTGACCCTGGCAAGTCACTTAATCCTACACTTTGCCAAAAATATAATTTACTGGAGTAATGGAACTGTCGATTCACATCAACTTTTTACACTTAGTTTCACCTTCTCCAAATAGTTTTCTTTTCTGTTATTTAGACATGTATTTCTAAGGGATATGGAAGAAATATTCCATTAAGGGATCACATCATCATCCTGGAATAAAGGAGGCCTGAGTTCTCAAAAGCTATGCCACTGAACCATAAACTCTTCCAGGTTTGCCAAGAGGAAAAAAAGTTTCAAGCAGAGGCCCAACACTGGACTAAATCTTGTTTGAAGACCAGTTCTAGTGAACTCTAGTAAAATTCTTCAATGGGTTGGCTACAAGGCAATGAATTTTGGTCATGGCAACTATCAAGAAAAGGAAGAGAGAAAACAAAGCATTTATCAAGCATCTAATATATTCGGGGCACTGTGATAAGTACTTTCTAGATATTATTTCATTTGCATCCTCACAACAACCCTAGGAGGTACTATTATAATCCCCATTTTACAGTTGAGGAAAACGAAGTAGACAAAGGTTATAAAGCTAGTAAGTGTCTGAGGCCATATTTGTAATTGAGTCTTCCTTTATATCTACTGTAACTCCTAGCTGCCTATTTACTAAGTAAAAGGGAAGTCATGGTGTGCATCAATCAAGGTAGTCCTCACATTGTTGAAACAATAACTCCTTAAAATATCAAAGAAAACTCGGAAGAATGGATTCCTTCCAAGGAATATGTTCCAAGGGGACATACAGTACAACCTCTTTTATTTTACATCACACTAAGCCTAAAGAGGCCGCTTGGTCACCATAAACACAAATATTATGAAAGAAATAGGGTCCAATCATAGGTCTTCCATCACCAAGGTCAGTGATGATTCTACTACACAGAGCTGCCTCTCTTCTGACTCTTAGTATTTAACATTCATTTTTAGCAAATCTATTTAAACAAAAAATCCACAATTATTTTTAAGTGTATATATGAGTATATATAAACATACACACATGTGTATGTCTATGTGAATGTCTCTATCTTGGCTTTTTTCTGGGCCTGATTTTCTTTGGTGTAGGGAGCCCCCGGGAGGAAACTGTTTATCAAAATAAACAGAAACTATTTATAAACACAAACAGAACCTGATCTGGAACCAAATTATAGGCTAGAAACACTGAAAGGTTAAGTGACTGATCAAGGTCACAAAACCATGATGTGTCAGGCCAGACTCAACTCCAAGTCTTCCTGGCTACAAGGCCAGTCCCCTATCCACTACACTGACTTGTCTCCTATATCTTTCTATTTTTGTTAAAATGAAAAAAAAATCTTAAATAAATATGAAGAAGTCATTATGAGATTATGTCCTTATATATATGATGACTCCAATATCATCAGTTTAACTGAGGATATTTTCCCTTCCCCTATAATATTAATACTGGATCAATTTTTATTAAATCCCCATGGCCTCTCTCACCTTATAATTAGATTCACAATTTCAGTTGTACTTTTTTATTGTTCTAAATACCCAAAAGAGTCAGTGAAAAAAAGAAAAGGCACCATGTACACCAAAATATTTATAACATTTTTTTTGTGGTAGCAAAGAACTCAAAACAGAGTGGATATTTATTAGTTGGGGAATAACTAATCAAACTTTTGGAACATGAATGTAATGGAATATTATATGCTCTATATTACATGCTGTAATAAATGGAGATCATGATGAGACAGAGAAGCATGATCATTCTTGCATGAACTGATTCGTAGTGAAGTAGATACAGGCAAGAAAACAATAAAACTTACATTTACATTACAACAATGGAAATGGGAAGAATAACCACCCAAACACTGAAACCAATGTGAATTATGAAGAAGAAGCTTGGCCCTAAAGAAAGATATGAGAAGATGCCTCCCCCATGGTTCAATTTGCAGATGCTGAAGCCCATCAATGTGAACTCCAAATAATGTCAAATTTTCCTTCAATGTGTTGATTGATTTTGCTGACATTTTACTCTTATTCCTCTTTTTCTTTAAAAAAAAAATAACAAACCTGGGGGCAGCTAGGTGGCACAGTGGTAAAGCACCCACCCTGGATTCTGGAGGACCTGAGTTCAAATCCAGCCTCAGACACATAACACTTACTAGCTGTGTGACCCTGAGCAAGTCACTTAACCCTCATTACCCCATGCAAAAAAAACAAAAAACAAAACCCTTTTTGTTATAAGAATAAGCTCTGACAGTGGGGAGAGAATCTAAGTAACATAAAAACAAAAGATAATCAATATAATTTTATTTTAGAAACTTTTCCATTGTCCACTAAAAATAATATTGTATGAATGAATGAAATGCTGAATGAAAAACTTTGGTTATGTATTGATGCGGAAATAAAAATGAAGATTATTAGTCTTCTTTTTAAAAGTTTTAGAAGACATAGCCATAGCCCTCCAACATGTGCTAAGCCTTGTCAATTCTATTTCATATCTCTGGCTCCATCCATCCCTGTCTCTCCACTGAACAGGCATCAACCCTCTTTCTTTCTTTTTTGTTTGTTTTTGGTTTTTTGGTGAAGCAATTGGCGTTAAGTGACTTGCCCAGGGTCACAAAGCTAGTAAGTGTTAAGTGTCTGAGGCTGGATTTGAACTCAGGTCCTCCTGAATCTAGGGCCAGTGCTCTATCCACTGCGCCACCTAGCTGCCCCTCGACCCTCTTTCAAGGCCAATATCACTCCCTGCCTGGACTACTGTAACAGGCTCAAAAATGGTCTCCCAGCTTTCCTGTCTCTCCTCTTTCCAATATATTTTCCACAGAGCTGCCAAAATAATCTTCCTAAGGCTTAAACCCGAGCATGCCATTCAATTATTCATGAAGTTCTAAAAGAAAAATAGGATTTCCAACTCCAACTAAAAAAAAAAAACCTATTTTGTGATTTTCAATATTTCTAAAACTATACTGTTTCAAGGTATCTGTGTTCGAAATTTATGGTCTATTACTGTGGGAAGGAAGGGAGAATGTCACAATGGGTGCAGAGACTGCCTTTTAATCAGGAAAAAAACTAGATTCAAGTTCCATTTCTAACAGTCCTGTCCTCTGTGATCACTGACAAGTCATATAACCTTTCAGTGCCACAGACAATTAAGGTCATAAACTACAGAGTAATTGATGATCTGGATTGAGAGAAGAAGCTCCTACGTCAAAGAAATCAGATGCCCTACACAAAATGGACTGTTTTCTTCTTAAACATCCTACAAGTCAAATGTAAGGACATAAGGATAAAGAACAATGAAATTTTTAAACAGAAAACAAACCTAAAGATAATTAAACATAATCATCATTTGCCTCACTAGAATATAAAATAAAACTACAGATCTAGAAACACTACTGGTAAATTAAGAAGTCGCGTGAGTACGCCTAAAGTGCACAGGTGTAGTTTTGTTTTGTTTTTTTGTTTGTTTGTTTTTTTAGTGAGGCAATGGGGTTAAGTGACTTGCCCAGGGTCACACAGCAGGTAGGTGTTAAGGGTCTGAGGCCGGATTTGAACTCAGGTACTCCTGACTCCCGGGCCAGTGCTCTATCCACTGCGCCATCTAGCTGCCCCCAGGGTGTTAGTTTTCATCAATGTTGATGACTGAAAGCAAGGGCCTCAGAAGAAAAAGGTAGATTGGGGTAAAAGAGATTGAACCAAAAACAGTGTTTAAGAATAGGATATGGAGTTCTGTGCCATGACTTCAAGTAAAGGAATGATATAAGGCTAGAGATAAAGTTGACCCAATGAGAAATGAATAAATTAGTGAAAAGTTATTTAAGTTCTCTGCTCCTTTATAGTGGTAGCTGCTAAATCCAGACAATGCCTCCTCAATACTTGAATTCCTTCTTTTTGGCTACTTGCTTAGGCTGTTTTTTTTTTTTCTGTGAACTGGAAGCTCTAGATATTGGCTATGATGTGCTTGAAATTTTTCAAGTGGGGGTTTCTTTAAGGAGGTGATCAGTGGTTCTTTTTCTCTTTTACTTTACCCTCTGGTGATCTGAGCAGTTTTTTTGTTTTGTTTTGTTTTGTTTTTTAAGCAATAGCATTAATTTTTTTCTCCTCAATCTGTTTTCCAGGTTAGTTCTTATGAAATAATTACATTTTCTGATTTTTTTAGCATTTTAACTTTATTATAATATTTCTTTAATGTTTCATATAGTCTCTGGCTTCTATTTGGCCCATTTTAATTTTGAGGGAGTTTGCTGCTTGGGTAAAGTTTTGTACCTCTTGTGCCAACCTGCTAATTCCCTTTCCAATTCTTTCTTCCATGACTCTCATTTCTTTTCCAAAATTTTTTTCTGAAGCATTTCATCCGATTTATAATTTTTTTAAACTCTTGATTCATACCTCCAAGGTATTCTAGATGAGTTTGTGGACAAGCTACATTTTTCTTCTAAGACATTGCTTATAGTAGTTTTGGAGTCATTCTCTTATTCCTGAGTTTGTATCTTGAGTATCTCTTTTGTTGTTCTTTAGTTGTTTTCACTAATGTCCAACTCTTCATGATCCCATTTGGGGTTTTCTTGGCAAAGATACTGGAGTGGTTTGCCATTTCCTTCTCCAATTCATTTTACAGATTAGGAAATTGAGGCAAATAGGGTTAAGTGATTTAGCCAGATTAAGTGTGGATTTGAATTCAGGTTTTCCTGACTCCAGAACCAGAGCTCTATTCACAGAGTCACCCAACTGCCCCTGAGTGTCCCTGTAATTCCCATTAAATTATTATGGCTCATTATGGTGGGCTTCTTTTTCTGCTTGCAAATCCTTCCAGTTACTTCCTGACAATGGACATGATGTTAGGGATGAATTCTGCTATACTTCTAGAGAGAAGATCTGGGATAGTCTTATTGCTGCTTTCTGGGGGTACTGAGTATTGAGTACTCCCAATGTGGTCTGATGCAGGGCAAGGTCTGATGCTCTCCCTAGTCTGAGATCTGCAAGATCCCGAACTGGGTTTGAGTCTACGAAAGATCAGCCAGCTGGAAAGCTTTATTGGTTAAGAGTGATAGAACTATAGGCTCCCCTTTGGTCTCACTGCTGTTATTAGCTTATGAACTTCCTCCATTCTCAGTGTGCCACCCATGCATGGCCTCTCTACTCAGAACAGAATGCCACTCCAGTGGGCAGGTGCCCTTCTCACTCTGCTCTAGATTTAAGACTGGGTAGGGGAAGAAAAAGCTGCCAGTTTGCCCCAGTACAAATATCAGGGTAGACCAGTTTGTATCTGAGACCTCCTCCTGTCCTGTCACCCAGCCTCTCTGTGGACACTACAGTGTTCTGCTCATAGTGTGCTTTTGCCTAGACCCAGTCCCCAATGTCCGCAGACCTCCCTATGATGGCCTGGGCTAGATAAATGACTCGCTATGACTTTTTCTAGATTTCCTTATTAGGATTCTTTTTGGTGCATTTTCTAGATCTGTTTGGAAGAATTTGGATGGGAGCTCATCATACTACTTCCTACCACTCCGTTAGCTTAGCTCTGCTCCCTAGTCATGGTAATTATTAACAATTCAGGAAGGAAAGCATAGAAGGTTTGTGATTTATATCAGCTAAGAAAATAACAGCATGGAAGAAATTATGTTTATTTTGAAATGTTGAAATAATGTAAAGCTAAAAAATTTCAGGGAATAAAAGAATCATAGAATTTTGGAAAGGACCCTTAGATCTTTTGGTTTAACCCATACCTATTAAAAATAGCTATTCTAACATACCCAACTAGTGGTAATCCAGTTTTTCTTTTATAAGCCTCCAAGGTAATTGATTCTACTTTTTCATACCCCTAATTATTAGGAAGGTTTTCCTGACATAAAGTCAGGGGTGTACTGGTAAACTGGATCTCTGAACAAGAAAAAAAAAGATATACATAACATACTCTTAAGTTTAATCTGCATTTTTAACATGTTCTCTCCATTACTTTTTAAGTCTAGACAATCAACAAAACAACCTATTTTTTGCATTAAATGACCTTCAGTCCCTTTATCCCTTTCTGTTCTCCCTTGAACAGACCTCATTTTCCCCCCTTCAGAGTCTACAACTACTACTCTTTTGCCTTTATACTATCACCAATCTTGTCCTTCTTGCCATACATTGGCCATGTGTTATCCAATCATCTGTCTTCTTGTTCCAATTTCTACGTTGCTGAATACTGCTGGAAGAATCACTGAAATTGTGCAGATTGGGTCTACACAACAAATCTGTGTTACCTAATTTCAGCTAGGCCTTCACTACTGTACAGAAATCATTTTATTCTTCTCTTATTCTCTTTTTCTTCCCTTTTTTTTTTTTTTTGGTGTGTGTCTTCTCTTATTCTCTATCACACTTTCCAAAGTGGCTCCAATAAACTTCCTTGTTTACAAATCTTCATCAACTCCTCTCTCTCAGCAAAGGCACTTACCTAGTTTTCTGAGAAAACAAAACCATCCATCATGAAGTCCATCTTTCCCCTAAAGCCACACTTCAAAGAACCTATACATCATCTCCTATTTTCTCCTTATCTGATTCAGTCCTTGACAAAAGGTCATGGCCAATTCTTCTTGTCTCATCCAGGTCACAGTTGCCTTGACAACTGCCCCCTTTATCTCATTTTCATTTTTTGAAAATAAGTTTTAATTGTTGTCTTTTATTTATTTACATTCCCCTGTGATTCTCCTCTTGCCCTTCCCAGAAAGCCATCCCATCTTTTAAAAAGTATTTCTTAAAGACATAATAATGTGGAGGGTTAATTAGCATACCAGATCAATACAATGAAAATATCTGAACATATATGTGCAACACTGTAGATTTCCTATCTCTGAAAAGGGATGGTGATGGGGAGGAAGGGACAGGGAACAGATATCTTTTTATATCTTTTCCTTGTTCTTTATAATTCTAAAACACTGACATTGGAATTTTTTCATGGTGGTTTTCAATTACATTGTTGTCATCATTTATATATTGTTTTCTTGACTCTTCTCATTTCAATCTACATCAGTTCATGTAGGTCTTTCCAAGCTTCTCTTTATTCATCATGTCCACTATTCCTTACAGAACAGGAATATTCCATTATGATTTAGTCATACCCCTGGTGATATATATCTATTTTGTTACTGACTCTTAGCTATTACATAAAGTGCTGCTATATATTTTGGAGTATATGGGGACTGTCTTCTTATCAATGGACTTTTTTTGGTATAAGCCTAGTAGTGGAAAGGTTCTTGAATATTACTATTGTATATGATACTAGCTTTTGGTTTTAAATACTTTTTATTATATTTTAAAAGTCCATCTATGCTTATAATCTATAGAACTTCTAGCATAAATTATTGCTGTACTTTCTTAAGGGCTTTTTCTTCATCTATTGAAATAATCATGTGATTTGGGGTACTTTTAATATAATGTTTGTTGATTATTTTTCTAATGCTGAATAATCCCTATTAATCCAAGTTGGTCATAATGATTACTTGGATGAATCATCCAAGTCTGTTTTATAAGATTTTTTAATAGATATTCCTTAATAATATTAGTCTATAGTTCTCCTATGTTTTATCTTTCTCTGGTTTAGTTATTAGTACTATATTTGTTTCATAAAAGAAATCTGGTAGGGTGCATTCTTTCTCAATTTTTGAAAATAATTTGTATAGTATTTGTGCTAACTGTTCTGTAAAAGTTTGACAGAAATCTCTTGTGGACCAGGAGGCTTTTTGTTTGTTTGTTTACAGTTCCTTTATAGCTATAGTTCTATTCCTTTGTCTAAGATTTGATTATTTAGGATATCTATTTGATTTTCTTTTAGTTTCATCATTTTATATTTTTTATGGTATTTTTCTCTTTCTTTTGTGGTCTCAGTTTTGTTAGCATATAGCAATGTATAATAGGTTCTAATATTTTTATTCTGATTTTGTTGTGATATCATCTTGTTCATTTGCTTTTTTATTGATTTTATTTTCTGCCATCTTTTTTAATCAGACTGGCTAATCCGATTAAATTAATTATCCAATTTTATTAGTCTTTTCAAAAAACCAGTTTTTGGTTTTATTTATCATTTATTTTTATTTCTTTTTAGTTTTATGTATAATTTCTAGATTTTCCTTGGATTCCAACTAATATCTCCTTTTATTTTTATTATCTTCTCTTCTGTGCTAATTTTAGATGTTTATTTGTTGGTTTCCTGATTTTTTAAATTGCATATGCACTCCATTAATCCTAACTTTTTTCCCCACAGTTGTTTTTTTTTTTGGTGGGGCAGTGAGGGTTAAGTGACTTGCCCAAGGTCACACTGCTAGTAAGTGTCAAGTGTCTGAGGCCGGATTTGAACTCAAGTCCTCCTGAATCCAGGGTGGGTGCTTTATCCACTGTACCACCTGGCTGCCCCTCCCCACAGTTTTTAATGGATTGATATCATTGCATCCTGCAAATTTTGGTATCTTATTCATCACTATGATTTTCTTTCACATAATTACCACTTTTTTCTATTTTTTTAATCCACTCATTGAGGATTTTATTTTTAAATCTACTTTTTTGGCCTATGTCTTCTGTTTGTACTCCCTAAAGTGATTACTATTATTACTGCATTATGATCTGCAAAGCAAGTTCGCTGCTTTTTTTTAAACATGTTTGCTCTATCTCTGTGCCCTAGTATGTGATCAATTATTATAAAGGTTCCACGTGGTGTTGAGAAAGCATTATATTCTTTAGAAATCCCATTTACAAAGATGTCAAAGGTTTTTTTTGGTTCTAGATTCTCCAGTCATTTATTCAATCTTCTTTTTTCATTTTTGTTTATCATTCCAACAGACTTATCCAAAACTGAGAGACAGTGAAGTATCCTTTTACTTTTATGTTACTGTCTATGTATTCTTGTGGTTTATTCATTTTTCCTTTCTGAATTTAGAAGCTAAGACATTTGGATCATATAAGCTCAATACCAGTATTAGTTTGTGTTCCATGTTTCCTTTCAGCATAAGTTCTCTTGCTTATCCTTTCTTATGCTGTGAATATTTGTTTTTGCTCTGATAGCATGATTAGAACTATTGCTGTGGGGCAGCTAGGTGGCGCAGTCGATAGAGCACTGGCCTTGGATTTAGGAGGACCTGAGTTCAAATCCAGCCTCAGACACTTGACACTAGCTGTGTGACCCTGGGCAAGTCACTTAACCCTCATTGTCCAGCAAAAAAACAAACAAAAAACAAAAAACAACTATTGCTGTGTTTTGCATTTTCCTAATGTATAGTAAAACTTTTCATTTTGATCCTCTATGACTTTGTTTTTAAGCGTGTTTAAAGAACAGTGGAGTTTTATTTTCTTATTTAAACTGTCATACTTTCATTTTACTGTGTTGAAAAAAAAGAATCATTTTACTGTGTTGTTTCATCCATTCACATATAAAATTATAAGTTGGGTTTATATTTTTCCTCCATTTGTTTCTAATACTTTTTTCTCAAATTAAAATGTTTTCCTCCATCTTCCTTTGGGGAAAAAAAAAAGTACTTTGTATGTTCAGTTATTTTAGGCTAACCTAAGGTACCCTAATGCCAAATGGTTCTCTTTCTCTCACCTACATTCCATTTATTATTCATTTCCCTACTTTGGGAGTTTTCCTTAATATATTAATTCCTTTTTATTTCTTCCTTTAGCCTATTTTTTTAAAAATTCTTCACCTCTGTTTTCCTTCTCATTTAAGTAGACATTTCTCCTCTCTTCCCATCAACTTGTTCTGGTTGTTAGTTTTCTTAAATTCACTTTCTGAACCTTTTCCTAAAAAAAATATTTCTTTCCCTCATTTTATCATTTAGCTTCCCTTCTTTACTATTCTAGACTTTCACTCTTTTACTCATGGCCCTTTTATTTGTTCTTTCTTTCATTTCTGAATTACTCATGGAAAGAAAGCTTCTGTGGTACCTGTTTCTTCAAAACAGTTTCTATGTTATTGCTTTGCAGATCTTGTTCTCTGGCTCCATTTTTTTCACTCTTAAGAAATATCAGTTCATGCAGGTAATAAAAGAGGATATTGCCCCATGGAAAGAATTTTCTTATGTCCTTGATTGTGTAGTTTATTAACCTTTGCCCTCCCCACCCACCCACCTGGCATTTGCCATGAAGTTTCCTCCATGTGTTCAAGACCTTCTACTCTTTTGGCTATCAGTAGTCTCCAAAGACTCTAATTCCCCTTCTCCTGGGGCTGGATAAGTAGTTTCTCTAAGAACCAAATCCCTATAGATTCCCCCATGGCCACATTCATAAGTGGAACCCTCCTCACACTACTGAAATAAGATTTTCTCCTTTCTTTCCCCTTGTTTCAATCCCTCTTTCACTTCCTCAAACATTTTCCTATAAGCTCTCTTTTTCTTGAGGGCTTAAAGAAGTTATTTTGACTTGATTAGGGTATATCTAATATTTTCTTCTATCTTCTCCACCTCCTTCCCATTAGGCAGTGCCTCCCCCTCTCTAGTTTGGTCTCACAAGAACAATGATTTCCCATAGGTAAGGTGATGTGAGATTTAGTCCATGTATTTTCAAACATATTTCTCCACCATAACTTCCATTTACTTTCCACTTTCACTCTTGTCTACTTGGGTACTTTGGGCAAGAATTTTCTTATTAGGGTCTCTATTATTATTTTGTTGTTATTGTCCTTCATTGCTCTATTTCTTTACTCTCCTTGTATTTCTGTTGTCTGGAGTATCTGGAAACAAATAATTGTTCAGTTCTGGTTTTTTCAGAAATGCTTTGAATGCCTCTTTTTTTTTTATTGAATAGCTATGTTTCTTTATTAATGGTTAGCTCAGGTTTGCAGGGTATTTGAACTTGGGTTCCATATTAAGCTATTTTACTCTTTGAACACTTTTATTTCATTCCCTCCAGTTGTTTCTGGGAGGTAAAGACTAGTCTTATGTTATTCAAATTTCCATTTCTTTACATATGAAGGTCTTTCTCTTGAGTCACTTGTAGAAGATGTTGTTTAGGATTTGTATGTTTAGAATAGAAACTGTCCAATTTAATCACTGCATCTTGGAGTTTGCAGCATAGGATGATTTTCCCGAAGACAATGTGTGATTCTTTGAATCAGCACTTTGTTACCTATGTTCAGAAGTTCTGGGCATTTTTCTTGTATTATTTCTTGAAATATGGTGTTCAGGTTTTTTGTCTTGACATGTTTTTCCTGAGGAACCTATAATTTATTTTTACATATCCTATCTTTAAGGTTAATATTTTGCTTGCATGGATATCATGTTTTCTTTTAACAGTATTGCTTTTTGTTTCTCTTCTTCCAGACTCTCTTTTTACTTCCATGTATCTGAATTCCCAGTTATTCTCTTTTGTTTCTTTGGTGAGAATTGCCCCCTACAAATTCAAGTTTTCTATCCCTGCTAATTACTTCTGCTGTGAAGGACTTAAATTATGTTTCCAAAATTCTTATTTCTCATTTAAACCATTCAGGAACATTGTGCTCTAGTTTCATGTTCTCTTCAAAGTCTACAAGATTCCTCTACCTCATCAGGTGTCATTTGATGTCCTTTGTCTTGCATATTTATAAATGCCTAGATTTTTTTTCAGCTAACCTGGAGGAATTATTTTCTTCTATGATTAATATCTTACCTGTGGATTTATCTGCTTATTCTCAAGGTTTGTAACTGAATTTTCTTCTACCTGAGATTTTTGGTAATTTCAGTCGTTTTCTCCTTATTTTCCCTATTGCTCACTTTCTGACACCTTTAAATTTGGTTTTAGTTCCCCTAGGGAGATGGGCCCAAAGTCTCTTTTCACAGTGGTCAATTCACATTTCAGTGGCCTGAGGTCTCTTCCCCAAGTGAGTTCTCAGGGGAGGGAACTGATGCCAGTTTAATGCTAGGCTCTTTCCCTCAGTGTGTGGAAGGCCGCACATACATGTCCCTACCCTTGTTTCCTCTGTACCTCTCTCCTATGACTGAGCTCCGTTGCAACACAGAGCACTACCCCACTGCTGTCCCAATTAGAGCAAGCTTTTGCCTTTTGGTTTTCCTTGATCAAGCTGGGAAATGTGCTCTGTTGCAGGCCTGTTACAGGGTCTACTTGTGCAGCCCTGCTCTCACGGAAGTCAATATGATACTAAATAAACAAGTTAGGGATTAAGAATTAGTCTTCTCTGCTAGTAGTTTATCCCTATTAGGATTGTTGGTTGTCTTAGACAGAGGAGAGCTGAAACTGCTTTATCTCTTGCCTAAAGTTTTTATATTTGGAGAAGTTCAAGTGTTGTAAGGATTGGAGAAAGTGTTTAGGCCTCTATCTTGTTGGCCACATGCCTTGGAAGTCTTTCTCACATTGTCAATCTTTTTATCTACTGATTCCTTCCACACTGCCAACAAAGATACCCAAGTTTTCCTTCATCTATAAAACATTAAGCTTCATTTGATTCTATCATCTCCTCAAACTACTATCCTATGCTCTCCTTTGAGAGTCAAACTCTGAATGCTATCTACTTTTATTGCCTTCCTCCCTGACCTCCTATTCACAACTCCTTACAATCTGGCTACTCAATTGAAATTGTTCTCTTCAGATTACTAACTTTATTTTAACAGCTAAATCTGATGGTCTTTTCCCATACTTCATTGCTCCTGATATCTCTCAAACAACTTAGAACACTCTCAGCTACACCCTTCTCCTGGATCATCACTCAATTCCCTCTACCCACCCCCTCTGCTCAAGGTTCCCCTCCACTTGGTATGGGTTATCCCAAATGTTGTACTGTCCTGGGTCCTCTTCTCTCACATTCTCACTCTTGGTAACTTCTTTAGTTCCTATGATGTTCATTTATTATCTGTATGAACATAACGCCTAAATGCATATAGCCAGCCTGCCATCACTCAACTCAATATGTGTCCAACCTAATTCCTTTTCCCTCAAAATATATCCCTCCTTAAAAATGTTCCTATTGTTCTTGCCTTGGAACAAAATATAAACTCTTCAACCTGGCTTTCCATAATCTGACTTCCACCTACAATCAAACTGGACTTTTGTTGTTCTCCAATTCATACCATTCTCCCTTCTCTGTACCTTTAAGTCTGTTCTCTGTGTTTGGAAACAGCTCCTTCCACACCTGCTTCTTAGACTCCTTTGCTTCCTTCAAGTCTCAGCTCATATATATCAGGTCCTACACAAAGCTTTGCCTTAACTACAGTTGTCAGCATTCTCCCTCAATTTATCTTGTCTTATACTTATCTGTGCACATGTTATATCTCACCACCCTCCACAGAATGTAATATGAGTCCCTGGAAGACAGTGACTTCCATATTTGTCATTATAACCTTGGCACTTAGGCACATTGCCTTGTCCATAGTAAGTACTTAATAAAAATGTACTTTTTTACTGTTGTTATTGACCATCTTATTTTCACAATCTATAAGTGCTATACAAACATCTCCATTGAACTTTATAAGGATTCTGTGAGATATACAAGGCCAATATTACCATCCTTTTAGTAGAGATGGAAAAGCACATTTAAAGAGATTAGAGACTGGGTCAAGCTAGGAAGTGGCAGTGATAAGAACAAAATACTTTTTCATATTCCTACAATAGCTTCTTCTTTTTTTCCTGTGTGGCAAGGAATAATGTTTGATTTGGAGTCAGAGAACCTGGTTAGATCTTAGGATCAGCAATTTCATAGCTTTATGACCAGGGAAGGTCATGTAACTTCTCTGGGCCCAAATTCCTCTTCTGTAAATGTGGGGGCTGGACAAGAATGCCTCTAAAGTTCATAGTCTATATAACCATTACTTGGTCCTATGACCATTATTTCTTCAAAGATAATTTATCCCCCTTCCCCTGCTCAAGATCCTCCAGGAAAGCTCTAAAGTCATTCTATGAAGCAATCTTTTCACAATGAGTCATGTCTACCTTAATACTTACTGGCACTGGCATCCACTATTGGAAAAAAAACAAATTTTCATATCAAAACCATTTGTCCATATCCTTTTACTTGCTTGGCCATGGGTGCCTTAAAAAGAAATTCTGCCCTTTAATTCTCAAAATGGAAAAACTCAAATAGTTTCAATGAAAGACTGAAATCATAAAGTCCAGCCAAAATTTCCCTTTCTGTGCTACTTTATAATCTCTCTATCAGCATGCAGAAATGACTAGCACAGAGTCTCTTTTCAGTCTTACAATTTTTCACATTTTCCATAGAGGGGTGTATCAGTCTCCTATTCAGTTGTTGAGTATTCAGATAACAAAAATTTTCTCTCCTTTTGATTTTTTTTGGTCATTGTGTGATCTTGAAATAACTCAGCAGCAATTTTACCCATGCTGTGTCTTTCAGTCTCTTAAGTCAAGAACAAAAAATAAGACCTTGGTCGAAAAGGCAGTATTATAAAAGAGAAAAGCATAAGTTTAAAACTAGTAAGAAAATTATTTTTAAAAATCACCCTAGTAGAAAGAATGAGATGAAGCAATTATCAAATATGCCTAAGTCTCCCCCAAATGTTCATTTCTCTATCTTCAATAATTTTACCTTGCTTTTTTTTCCTCCTTTTCTAGACTTCCTATTCTATACCTACCATGGTGTATTTTCCTTTCAGTACACAGAACTGCAGAGCAGAAGCTCAAGGTCATCGAGCTCATTCTCATTCCACTGGCTAAAACACCTAAGCCATTCCAGAGGGATAACTATAATTTATAATCTCCAATGAAGATACTTTGCACAGTGCAGTCACTAATGTCTACAAATCTTCAACTTTTATGTCAAATCTAATTTGCTTGCTATGATTTGTCTTCTCTAATATTCCATCATCAATTTCTCTTCTCAGGCACTTAATATAGATGTTTGCCTATTATGCTACTCCATTTCTCCTACATAAAAATATTACCCAAAATTCCTTAATGTTGAGAGCCTACAAAAAGTATGTCTCTTTAGGCAATTTTTACCTTTTTTATCAGATAATGACAACTCTAGAACTAATTTTCCTTTCCCTTTTTGCCTCAGCTTCCTATAATTTCAAAGTTCAGTTCATTGCTTGACTATAGTAACTGGTCATGCCTGGTACCCTGTACATTTATTTCTATGTTTCTTTTGACTGTTATTATTTAATGATACTTTTAATTGCCTTTTTTATCACATAACACATAACTCAAGTAGTATCATATTGCTGTAGTTTTAAAAATTTTATACAATGTTTTATATGGTTTAACATTGTATATAAACTAAAATGTTTATTAAAGAAAATAGTGGAATCTTCCTAATGTAATTCTTCAAATAAAGACCACCTCCTCTCCCAAAATTGAAAATTACTTGAAGGGAAGAACTTCATCATTTTTTCATCTCTGTACCCTTATGCTTACAGAAGTACTTTGCATATAGCACATATTTAATACAAATTTAATGAACTGAATACATGTGAAGACCATTTTTAAGTTCTGTTCTGCTGCTACTCTCCAACCATCTATTTAAGCAATGCCTGTTTTGCCTCTTCCCAGGTCACACTGGGATTCCATCCTCCTCACTGGTGAGGTTTGGATTGCCCCGACCCACAAGTTGCTGTCAATCAATCACACAAACGCTATATCAACCCCACCCCCTGTTCTTGCCTCCCTCTATCCTCTAGGAACAATTAGCCAATAAACATTCATTCTAGGAAAAGTCAACCAATTGGTTAACCAATTGGTTGACCAATTGCCCTATAGATCCCTGGGATTTACCAGTCCAAAATAAATGCCCCACTACTTAGAATCCCCCTATTAGAATGTTAGAACTTAAAGTTACATAGAAATTCAGTGAAAAACTGAGCTTAGAAACAGATTTCCTTAGGATACCATCTATTGACTCTATAATTCATATTTCTTTATATAATAGGTACTATGTACCTGTGTAGTACTATGAAGGAAAAGTGAATTAAATAGACAAAGCAGCAAAAGTAATGAGTAAATGGATATGATATGTATACTATAAAAATAAGTGCTCTAAATCTGCGTTTTTTCTGAACAAAATTGAGCTTGTCATTCCTTCATTTCATAATATTACATTTTTTAACAAATTAATAACAAATGATTTCATAAACAGCAAAATAAGCCACCTCTATTACTCAGTTTGTGACACTGGAAAAAACATTTTCATCTTTGGGCCTCAGTTTCTTCATCTATAAAATGAGGGAGCTGACTAGATGATTTCCTGACTATTCTAAATCCTATAGTAAATAATACATGACATTTAGATGGTGTTTTAAGTTTTACAAATTGTGGGGCAGGTAGGTGGCGTAGTGGATAGAGCACCAGCCCTGGAGCCAGGAGGAACCGAGTTCAAATCTGACCTCAGACACCTAAACACTTACTAGCTGTGTGACCCTGGGCAAGTCACTTAACCCCAATTGCCTCACTCAAAAACCAAAAAAAAAAAAAAAAAAGTTTTACAAAGTGCTATACATTATCTCATTTAGAACTTTATAACAAACCTTTTAAGACAGAGGCTGTTGGTATAATTTTAGAGATTAAAAAAAATTAAGCTTTAAGAGGTTAATTGATATGATCACATAATTAGCAAATGTTGGAGATAGGATTTGAACTCAAGTCTCTCCTGTGCCCAGCACTCTATATCACCACTGTGTAGAGTTAATGTGGGGCTGGGCATAAATTATTGTGTGCTAAAATATATGTAAGTTGTAAATTCACAAAAATAGCTATTCTGATAAATGATTTTAAAGTCTTTTCTGAACTGATTTTACTACTTAGTAACTATATAGTTACTAAGGATATAGAAACTAACCTGGACTTCCTCCCAAATGTCTTCATCCAATACAGTAGCTGCTGTATGGTGTTGCAATGGGACTATCAGGCAATGCCCTTCAGTAAGTGACTGACAATTGGGCAAGCATAAGTAAACCTAGGGGAGAGAAAATATCATTATAATAATTAAATGTTACTACAATTTGCTTTCATTTTTAAATTTACATCTTTGATTTTATATTATATTTAATTCAAAATATATCCCTCTTCAATTCCCTTACCCAAAGTGCCACGGTTTAGTCCTTCCCAGTCAAAGTGTACCTACTCTGTTTCTAGTTCTTTGCTACCATACAAAGTTCTCCAATGAATACTTTGGTGTATACGGGACCTTTCTGTCTTTTAGCTCTTTGAGGTACATGTCAACAATGAGATATCTGGGTTAAAGCATATGGAAATTTTAGTCACTTTTTAAGCACAATCCCAAATGCATTTTATCTTCAAATGTTGAAGTACTGGATTTAATTGGGGGAAAAGATGCCAAACTGATCTTCATGTCAGTCAAATATTACTACCTACTGTCTCAACTAGGCTACCACTGCAATAAGATAATGCTATTATTCCTCTCTTAATTGATTTTCTACCAAACTTTACATAGCACCTGTTCCAAATCTCTCCTCAAACCTCCCAAAACCACCCCCTAGGGACAATACACTCTGAACTCCTTCTTCTACATGACTCTACAATATATCAAAAACTCTCTGACATCATCTTCCATTTTCTCCTCATTTATTCCAGCCTCTAAGGAGGAAATGGCCTGTCTGCTCCACATCCCTCTACTTGTACAAACTATTCCATCCCTTCTCATTTTCTCTTGAAAGACTGCCATTAGAATCATCTCATCCTCCTCACCATCTATGTTCATGTGCCTGCCCCTCCCTCCCCTCCATCCACCCCCCCCCGCCCCCGCTCTCTCTCCCTCCCTCCTTCATACACACACATACACGCCTACCTTCAATCTCTCACAATTTAGTCTCATTCCTTGTACTGTTCTTTAAAATTCCTTACTTGACCCTACCTTCCCTCTAGTTATCAATCGATATCTCTCCATTTCACAAACTGCTAGAAAACTGTTGATCCTCACTGTCATTTCAATCTCATCACTCAATTCTTCACTTACTTGCCAAATCTAATCTTTTCTTTACTCTCATCCTTCTTGACCACTACCTGCAACATTTGACACTACTCATCATCTCTTTGTAGACAGTCTTTCTGCTCTACAATCTTGTGATACTGCCTCATCTCTCAGTTCTCCTCTAACCTGGGCTGACTGTTCCTTCTCAGCTTCCTTTTCTGAATCATTATTAAAATGCACTCCCTATTGGTGGGTATACCTCAAACCTCTGTCCTAGGACCTTTTCTCTTGTTACCCTCTTTTTATCGCCCCTTCAGATTACATGGGGCAGCTAGGTAGCACAGTAGATAGAGTGCCAGGCCCAGAGTCAAGAAAAACTCATCTTCCTCAGACACTTATTAGCTGTGTGACCCTGGCCAAGTCACTTTACCCTGTAAGTCTCAGTTTCTTCATTTATAAAATGAGCTAGAGAAGGAGATGACAAACCACTCCCAGTATCTTTGCCAAGAAAACCCCATATGGAGTTATGAAGAGTTGAAGATGACTTAAACAACTAAACAATAGCGCAGGTAGGTTCAACTACAGCAGATCAAGTTCAAATATATGTAATCTATATGTCTAGCACTAGTTCTGCTCCAAATTCTAGTTGTATATAACCAATTGCCTATTAGACATTTCGAAGTGGATGACCTGTATCTCAGTCATTTTTATAAGAGAACTCATTACCTTTCCCATAAAATCCACATTTCTTCCTACCTTCTCTATTTCTATTGAAATAATTAAATCAAATACAAAACCACTAAATATAAAACATCTTTTTTTCTAACTTAACAAGTTTTCTGTTTTCATACCTTACACCTATTGCAACAATAAGGTGTTTGGGAAGTTGAGAACCATCAAAACAATATGGACAGTTATCCATTTGTGCAGTAAGCATCTGATGTTCTGTGATTGCTTTTTCCCTCTGTTTCTCCTCGTCGTCATCAAAACATTCACTCTGGGTTGCTTTTGAGACAAACATATCATCCAAACCTGTAATAATCTTTATCAAGGTTTTTCGGTAAGCTGAAAACACACAGAAAATTGTGTTAATATATGAGTAAAATAATAAAGTCATGTCTGAAATTTTATTGTACTCTAACACAGAGAAACTGTAGCTGACAAACAGTGATACCATGTTGGTACATTCAAAATGAAAATATTGGCAATCAACTATAAATATGTAAGAGTCATAGGGAACTTCAAAATGTCCACAAAAGATACTACCTGAGTAAAAAGAATAAAATTAAATGATAAAATAATTTTTATACACATGATACTGCATATGCTAGCATTTCAAATTTGCATTTTAAGACTGAAAATAAATCTTTTCCACAAATTGGAATAAACACATACCGCCTTACACACACACACAACACACACACACACACGCCCCTCTACCTTCTGAAATACTCTTCTTTCAAGGCTAAATTCAGGTATCAACTTCATTCTACTAGCTGAAAAGATTGTTTTCTCTCTCTCATCTTGGATTTCTGAACTGATGATCAACAAAAAATTAGTATGGATTGTTTTGTCTTTATAACTCCAGTGCCTAGCACATAGTACAGATATCCCTTCCACATTGCAACTTTCCCCATGGAGGTTTCAATATATCACAGGTTGGCATAAGAAATTAAATGGGAATTTGGGGGGGGGGGGGTGTCCGGGAAGGGAGTTTTGCAAAAGTCACAGATGATATGCAAAGGCCTGCAGGATACACAGAGCCTATGAACTTAACTTAACCCAAGTTGTATGATAAGGTATTGTAAATATCCCATAAAAGAAAAAGAAACAATTCAGACTTCTTCCCTGGTACAAAAGGAGGGCCAAAATATTTTACGTGGATTTTTCCAGATCACAGGGGCAGCACCCGTAACACTTGCTAGCGGGAAAGGATGACTGCAGATGCTTAATAAATATGTAGTTATTGATATAAAACGATTTGAGATAGGTTCTGTGTCTTATTTATTTTTGCAATTTCACCAACACCTGACATTTTATACATATTATGTATTTAATAAATATTTGATGAAATCTATTGGTCAGGCTTATACAGGTCATGCCACTATGATTTTGTCTCACATATTTTTCTTACCTAACTTTAAGTATACTCAATGTGAAACATAATACAATTTGGGAGATATTCTGTGGTAACAATTACTTCATGGAACGGTACAAAATCTTATAGAAAAGGGTTCATCTCTTCAAGTGGATTTTAATTAGGAAAAAAAAATCAAATGAAAAGCTTATGTATTTTTCATGATTTCAGGATCCTGTCTTTTTTTTTTTCTTTTGAATTTTGAAAAAAAGTGAGGCAATTGGAGTTAAGTGACTTGCCCAGGGTCACACAGCTAGTGTCAAATGTCTGAGCCGGATTTGAACTCAGGTCCTTCTGAATGCAGGGCCGGTGCTTTATCCACTGAGCCACCTAGCTGCCCCCAGGATACTGTCTTTACAAGGATATTAGTAATCTTGATTACAAAGACAGACATTTTAAATGACATGAAAAACTCTAATAAAAAAACTTTACATTTATGGGTTTCACTGTAAATCTTTAACATGAAATGCTACTAATAATGCTTTATATCTTCAGTTTATACCTCTTCTACACCAGACTTACAATAAAAACAGGAAGCTTTTACAGTGGTAAAGATCTTCCAGGTATATGAAAACTTCCCATAATAATCAATGAAGCTGAAATTTTAAAACACAAATTTCATTTATTTTAATTCAGGGAATAAAAAGCTATTCTCAACCTATACACTTTTAATCAAGTACCTTTGTCATAAGTAGCATGAACTTTATACAGTATTTGTAGGGCATGTTATCATGAGAAACAAACTCAATAAAGAAAAATTAAATTTATTTACCAACCAAAACAAGATATATTGCAGTTGTTTATTTGAAGGGTATGAAGGATCAACAAGATAGACATCTTAAAGCAAGAAGAAATCTGATCCCATAGGTAGAACTGAAATCTGGTGAGATGAGACCCATACAGGGACTATGGTTATGGAAAGACATCTTATTCAAATGAAACAAGATAAAAAGAAGAGATAGAATAGACTTTTATAAGAAGATATATTCTTATGTAAGTAAATGAGGGAACTACAGGAGAGAAGTATAGAAGAATGCATGTGGGTGAAGATGAATGAAGATAAACAGACAGTGGATATTTTCAATAGAATACAGATCACAGACATAATGACAGAGAGATAACTTAAGAAACTGGCATGAGAAATAATTATTAATAATGGATATCTTGAGGGACCCAAAGATCTCCCCTTTTTAGTCCTCTCTTCCCTACTCTCAAAGACAAGGCCTCCTTGAGAGATTTCATCAAATCTCATTTAGGTCAAACCCAACCCATACCTAATCTAACAAAAGGAGACAGACTCTTGTCTACATAAACTGAAGGAGTTTACTGATGAGATTTGACCTGCATCAAACAGTTCTAGATGGGAACCATTGTGTCAGTTAAGCTTGGGTGGGAGTCTCTACATTTCTCACCTGATGTCATCTTTACTTCATTTTAATATAACCCACCTCCAAATGATGTTACCAATTAGATTTGACTAGTGTGTGATGCCCTCCTTCAGTGGAAAGGTATATGAATCAGACCCAACCACAAGGAAGGGGTCCTTTGGTCTGAGAAAGATGGACAAGAGAGCAATATCTTATTAATAACCCACCATCCATATTAATATAATAATTAAATTACCCAAATACCATGACTCTCATCTTTTTAAACAACACACTTGGGAGGGCAAAGTGTTCAAGATTCAAAGAATGAAAAAGTAGTGATGGGGGACTTCAACTACCCAGGTATCATCTCCTATCATTCTTTCTTCTGTCTGTCCTAGAAAAGCATTGTATGAATATTTAATTACATAGGTACTAATATGATCATTGTGTTTCAGAGTTTTGGATATCTAAAAATTTGGTAGCTTTCACAGAATAAATGTGAATTTTGTACATTTGTCTTCTTACTAACAAACAGGTAAATATTACCTGAGCTGCACTCAGTGAAAATAATACTTGATTTTATTAAGTAATAATCTTCCTTCAAAAGGTGGAGGTATCAAGAAGTATAAATTTTATTCTAGATGTAATTCTTTTTTTAAGTTAGAATTTTCCCCATTACATGTAAAAACAAATTTTCGCATCAATTTTTTAAAACTTTGTGTTCCAAATTCTCTTCCTCCCTCCTTCACCACCCCTCTTTAAGAATTCAAGCAATTCAATATGTTATACATGTGCAGTCATGTAAAACATTTCCACATTAGAACAAAAAAAATTCTATTTCATTATGTATTCTGATGCCATCAGTTCTTTCTCTGTAGATGGATTGCATTTTTCATAATTCCTTCTAATAGCACCCTGTACATTATTTCTTACAGCACAATAGTGTTCCATCTTAATCTCATCCCACAATTTGTTCCATCCATTCCCCAATTGGTAGGCATCACTCCAATTTCAAATTCAACTTTCTTTTTTTAATCTCTTTTAGGGTACCAACCTAGTAGTGGTATTGCTAGGTCGAGGAGTATTATGGTCCTTTGGCCATAGTTCCAAATTGCTCTATAGAATGTTTGAATCAGTTTACAACTTTACGAAGAGTATATTCATGTCTCATTTTCCCCATATTCCCAACAACATTTGTCATTTTCCTCTGCTGTCCTATTATTCAATCCAATTGATGTGAAGTAGTATCTAGAATTGTTTTGACCTGAATCTCTCCAATCAATAGTGAGTTAGAGCATTTTTTTCACATGGCTATAGGTGGCTTTGATTATTTCATCTGAAAACTTCATGTCTTTTGATCATCTATCAATTGGGGAATGGCTCCCTTTTTCACAATTTTGACTCAGTTGCTTCAAATCCTTTTTTTTCCACAGTCACTATCGCTAACTGTATTAACCTCTATCCTATTCCTGCCTCTTGATATTTACTCTATTTTCTATCTTCTTTCACCTTATCCCTCCTCAAAAGTGTTTTGCTTCTTACTACCCCTCCCCCAATCTGTCCTACCTTCCTTTGCTCCTCCCCCCCTTATCCCCTTCCCCTCCCACTTTCTCACAGGGCAAGATATATTACTATATACACTTGAGCCAACTGTGATGAAAGTAAGGCTCACTTAAAAAAAAAAAAGTAAGGCTCACTCATTCCCCTGCTCCTCCCCATCTTCCCCTCCACTCCATAAGCTTTTTTATTTGTTTGTTTCTTTTATGTGACATACTTTACTCCATTACATCTGCCCCTTTCCCTTTCTCCCAGTATATTCCTATCACCCCTTAATTTTATTTCAAAGATATCATCATGGGGCAGCTAGGTGGCACAGTGGACAAAGCACTGGCCCTGGACCCAGGAGGATGAGAGCCCAAATCCAGCCTCAGACATAAGACACCCACCAGCTATGCAACCCTGGGCAAGTCACACACCCCCTGACTGCCCCACCAAAAAACAAAAACAAACAAAAACAATAAAAAATAAATGCTTTACAAATATCATCCCTTCATATTCAATTCACACCTGTGCCCTCTGTCTAAACATATTCCATTCAGCTGCCCAATACTGAGAAAGTTCTTACGAGTTAGAAGTACCACCTTCCCATGTAGGAATGTAAACTGTTTAATCTTTTAAATTATTTTTAAATTATTGTGCTAAACTGTGTTTTCTAAAATTATGGATTGCTATTTATATATTAATGGTTATTGCACCTGTTTTGGCAGTAAGCATTTATTATTAATTAATATAATATATACCAATAAAGAACTGACCGCATGGCAGTTGGCACAAGCAGGAGAAAAGTTCCAGACCCATTTTGTCTCTGAGAGAGACAAGTGGTCTCAAGGCCTAAAATGAAGAGCAACTGCATTCCAATCTAGGAGAGGAAGTCCAGGAAGCCAAGAGAGATGCCAAGAACAGCCAAGCAGGCTACACTGCAGGGGTCAAGGCTTTTATCCTCTTTTGATAGAGGCAGGTTATTATACATTCATCAAAGCTAATTGGTTAGAATCATTCATTTCTATTGCTTGACATTACTTGAGGGTGCCCCAAATTAAAAAGAACTCTACAGATAAACATCAGGGAAAATAATGCAAAAGAACTTCACCTAAATTGCTCAAGGCAAAGTCCATTATCTAGGAGTGGTTTAATCCCATCAACTAAATTTAGACAAAAGAATCAGTCTCCACAGTACCTTTGGGCTGGTCCCAAAGATTAAAACTTCATTTTCTCATTCTAATTGGACTTTCCGGAGGGGCCTGGGGGGAGAAAAAGGGACTGAAACTGATCTGGGTTCCCCCCAAGAAATATATTATTAATAATTATTTTCTCACATTTCCTTGCTATCATTCCTATGTCATATAATCACTGAATTTAAATCTCAATCTAGGGGCAGCTAGGTGGCCCAGTAGATAGAGTACTCACTGGCCCTGGATTCAAGAGGGAGTTCAAATCTGCCCTCAGACACTTGACACTTACTAGCTGTGTGACCTTGGGCAAGTCACTTAATCCTCATGGGGGGGGGGGGGGGAGAGACATGACAGACACACAATCTAACCTTATGAGACAACTCTTAGATGATACAGTTGCTCCTAAAAACTATTCTCATGCTAAATCATACACTTCTGTCATGTTTAAAAATTAGCAGATATATAGACATCTTCTGATTGGTATATTATATTTTAACTACTGATGCAGCATTGCCAAAGAAAATTAAGGGAAAAAAATAGGACTCCACACTAAAATCTCACTTCAATGAAAACATGGCCATTAAAAGAGTTTCTTTAGGTCCTGGGTGATTTCAGTCACATATGTTGATTGTACACTTACAATCATTTTCATAAGCAATTCTAGAAATGGGAACACATTATTTGAAATCTATAGGCAGGCTTATATAAGAATGACTCACTTTTGAACAAAAGATGTTTCTTTTGGGAAAAAAACAAAACAAAACAACTTGGCCCAGCAACACTAATGTGACATAAAGATCAGAAAAGCACAAAATGTTCCCTTCTACAAAGAATGGAAGTGTATTTGCTGATCAGCATCCAGTGCAATGCACAGCATAAGAATCTATGACCCACCAATGGCCAAAATCTTCAAAAATCTTTCTAATTACACATTCTCACTCCATTATGCTGCCTACCCAGTAACTGGAAAATAATCCTTACTACTGCCCTTGAAAAATGAGATATACCCATAATCCTGAAGATGCTTTATTCTATAAAACACCATGAAGCATTCAAAGTTATGGCCACCATAGTCCTTATCTTTTAATAGAGACCATATTAATAGCATTATTATAGCACTGGAGAGCAGTTATCATTTTCTCATTCTAATCATAATACCTCTATCACTTTCTTATTCTACTCATAACCATTCCAAGAAATATTCAAGCACTAATTTTTTGGATGAGATTAATGGAAATGCAAAATAATTAGCTTTCCCTCTTGGACTGAACTGGTTTAAAACAATTTAAACTAGATTATATCAGTTTGGACTGGAATGAACCAGTTTAGACCTGATTAAAATGGTAACAGAGAAGAGTGGCAAAGAATAATAGAAGCCATTTACCATCTCAGTAATTCAAAGACTACACAATCAGCTGGCAGTGGAAAGTATTTCAGGTAAATGACCTCTATTCAAACTCCAGCTCTTCCACTTACTACCTGTGTTGACCTTGGGCAAATCAAGTTAGTTTTCCAGACCTCAATTTCATTCTTTGTGAAATGAGGAAGTTCAACTAGTGGATCCTTGAGGCCTGATCCAGTTCAAAAATTCCATGATCTTGTGAGAAAGGTCCATGTTAAAAAAAGAGAACAGACAGAAAAAAGAGATGTATGATTCTCTGAACATGCCCCTCCTTCCTCAGACTCTTACAAGAGAGATGTAATTCACTTTCTGAGATTCACACACTACTGCAAAGCTTTATCAAAGAAGGCATGTGGTAATGAATTGAAAATGGGTCTCAAAGTCATAAGACCTGTATTCCAATCTCATCTCTGATACATTCTGGTCATTTGACCCTGGACAAATCACTTAACTTCTCAGTACTCAACTCCTTGAGAGGATAAAATGCTGACTTGTATTAGCAGAGTTTTCTCATTGAGGAGTGTACCTATACCAACCATGTAAAGATATAAATAATGTTCCCAGCCATTAGCATGGGTAACTAAAAATGAATTGTACCTAATTATACTATGATCATTAACAGAGAGAAGAGGATATAGGCAGAAAAATTAATTATTAATTTACCCATTTGTTAGTAAATAGGCAAATGTGCTAAACTGACATTTATTCTGTGGAAAACATATTTTTAGACACCAAAACTATGCAACACAACAACCTATAGTAGTCCCTTTATCATTAAAAATTCATAACGTGGGGCGGCTAGGTGGCTCAGTGGATAGAACACCAGTCAGGAGTACCTGAATTCAAATCCGACCTCAGACACTTGACACTTACTAGCTGTGTGACCCTGGGCAAGTCACTTAACCCCAACTGCCTCACTAAAAAAAACTCACTAAAAAAAAAAAAATGTGAATTTATTAATTCACATTAGATTTGAATAGTATATTGAAACAATATTGTCTGAAGACATAGTCTTCTCATCACATAGAGTCCAGAGACCCAGCCTCAGAGTTAGGATAACTTGCTTTCAAGACCAGCTGTTTTGTGATGCTGGACAAGTCACTTAAATTCTCCATTTCCCAGGAAAAGATATAAGCATATAAATTGCAGAGCAGCTTTCCATCTGCATTGGTAGAGAGTTTCTTCACCTGGGAATGCCACTCTGTCCACCTATAGTAATGAAATTACAGGTCTAGTAAAAAAAAAAAAAGAATTAAAAACCCATCATCTTCGAAAATGTCTAGGGGCAGCTAGATGGCGCAGTGGATAGAGCACTGGCCCTGGATTCAGGAGTACCTGAGTTGAAATCCTGCCTCAGACACTTGACACTTACTAGCTGTGTGACCCTGGGCAAGTCACTTAACCCCATTGCCTCACTAAAAAAAAAAAAAAAAAAAAAAAAAGGTAGGTGCCTAAATAAATAAACAAACAAACAAACAAATAAATAAAAAGAAAATGTCTAGCTCTGGTTCCATTTTGAACTGTTTCACTGACTGTTTACAAAGAAAAGAAAAACTCTGGTGCATTTAATACTACACCAGAAAAAAATCATAAGGCTCCACGGCCAGTGCTCTATCCACTGCACCACCTAGCTGCCCCTAATTCACATTTTTTTAATTCATTCAGTTGGAGTACACATTCAGAAATTCAACACATAGTTGCATAGTACTCTCTGCTTAGAAACAAAATGATGTCAGGTCTATAATTTAATATCTCCCTAGAATTCCCACAGGAGGTGAGTGAGCAAATTACCTTATAAAGAAGAAAATTTCCCTAAATTTCACTCCAATAATTTCTTTCCAAAAATGACAACAATTTCTGATCCTGAAGAACATATTAGTGCTCAAAATTAGTCCATCATTAGAACACTATAAACCACTGGCTGTTATCATAGTCACAGTCACTCTATCTTTGTAAATTTATCTTTTCTATTACGTTCTTCAATAGTACTTTTAAAAAGAGTGTTTTGATTTTGAGAGATTTCATATACATTTATTGTTTACTGATGAGTAAAAAAACCTCAGGATTCAGGTTTTAGAGAAATAATCACTACTGAAATGTACAAGTAAATTAAACCACAAAGGATTATTTCTGGTAGAAAAATTAATCAAGCTGTAAAATTTTGAAAAAAAGCCATAGAATGTATTGACCTACTAGAAGATGTAAAAGCATACATCTTTTACTAAAAGATTAAATAATTATTTTTCCAGTTTCTGATAAGCTACGTAACTCTTGTGTTTACATTTATACTTTTTCTATTGAATAATTTCCTTTTCATTTTCCTATATCATACACCCCTCCCCACCAAAGAAAAGGACTATCACCTCAGTTATTAAATGCATGGAACTACGGCATAAAGTGCTATTGAAATTAACAAGAAATATCCATATGGCTCTTAAAGATCTACTTGAATTTATGTTGCTATATCAAACTATGTATTAAATCTTAAATGATAAGATTTTCCAAATTTCTCCTAAAACAATGTTTTATTCAGAATATATTTTGAGAAATGGCAACAAAGACCACATCGACTGACATGAATACTGTATATAAACAGTTAAATTTAGTCAGCAGTTACTGCTTCTTCATTCAGACAGTTCTTTATATTGCTTTTTTTTGGGGGGGGGGTAAGGCAATTGGGGTTAAGTGACTTGCCCAGGGTCACACAGCTAGTGTTAAGTGTCTGAGGCCGAATTTGAACTCAGGTCCTCCTGACTCCAGGACAGGTGCTCTATCTACTGAGCCACCTGCCCTTTATATTATTTCTAAGGGCTCTTCCAGCACTGAATTTATGAAACTACTTAAGAGTATATACTATATAACAAAAGGGCACCTGGACCTGGTTATCAAAAGACATGGGTTCAACTCCTGACTGCCACAAATCATCTATCCAACCTTGAATAAGTCAATTAACTCTTTGGGTCTTAGTTTTCTCACCTTAAAAGTAAAGGAAGGGGCAGCTAGGTGGCACAGTGGATAAAGCACCAGCCCTGGATTCAGGAGAGCTTGAGTTCAAATCTGGCCTCTGACACTTGACACTTACTAGCTGTGTGACCCTGGGCAAGTCACTTAACCCTCACTGCCCCACAAAAAAAAAAAGTAAAGGAGAAGGAATATATTTAAAGTTACTTCTAGGCGCAGTGGATAGAGCACCGGCCCTGGAGTCAGGAGTACCTGAGTTCAAATCTGGCCTCAGACACTTAACACTCACTAGCTGTGTGACCCTGGGCAAGTCACTTAACCCCAATTGCCTCACTAAAAAAAAGAAAAAAAAAAGTTATTTCTATCTCTAAAATGTATTATTTCAGGAAAAAGAGCCATTTTTTAGTAATTTATCTACACTACCATTATTACTGGAAAACAAAAATGAAAAAAAGTAGACACCTCACATTCACTGAAATTAACATTTGTAACAATTGGAATGATGCCAACCCATGGGTACTGTCTATCAAAGCTACCAGCCAATCAACTTGAGGAGCCTCCCATTTCTAGGAGGAGGACACAAAGTAGGAAGCTTAGGCTGGTTGGAGGGGTTCTTCCTCTTTTGGTTCCTGACCTCACCATGGCGGGTCGGATGATGGGGTCTCTTAGAAATGGTTAGATTTTTACCTTTCTCTCTGATCCTAATACTATTTAAAAAAACATTAAGTCACTAAGGGATATAGAAAAATGGACAAAATATGGGCAATAAACTCAAGAAACTTAAAATTGAAAAGGAAAGACAATTTGCACATAAATAATTTATACAAAGCAGAAAATTACAAATATTTTAGTGGTATAAAAGGTACTATAGGAATTTAGCATAGAAATGATTTCAGCACTTAAATGAATTTTTATTTTAATTGATTCAACTGAAATCAAATTCAATTAATTCCTTACCCAGAATATTTCTTTTCTCTTTCCTTTCCTAGAGCCAACAAATCAAAAAACAAACCCACACCCAGTACTTTTCTGTCTTATTTACCTGATTCAATGAAACTTGAATATATTAGGATCCTGATGAGATACTTACTGCTTCTCCTCATATAAGAATGTGAGTATATCATCATCATTTAACCCTTTCCAGTTATTCAGTTGTATTTACCTTTCCTAGTTACTCTCTAATTACTGAGTTTGCATTTTAAATTTCTACTCATGGCCTTTTTTTCATATTTGAACTCAGGTCCTCCTGAATCCAGGGCCTTTGCTTTATCCACTGCGCCACCTAGCTGCCCCACTTCAACACACTTTTGATGCTAACTGCTCTTCATCCTTCTCAAGACCACTAATCCCTCAACTCCTCTGTTCTTTCCCAGGTCACAGCCACTGCACTGGCTTTACTCTCCTTCTTTCCCTATCTTGACCCCTTGGGGAAACAACTCTACACTGGACTCCTCTTTCAAGTACCTAGTCCCCTTATCTTACTGCTTATCTAGTTGTTCTAAGACTAAGCCTTACTCCCACCATCTGCTACCTCTGCTACTACTCACATGCTAATGAACAAAGATGAAGTCCTGTGTCCACTATAAATTTATATTGCATAATCTAAACTAGGTGCTCACTGCAGCAAGGTAATCTTTTTTAATTTTTTTTTTTTTTGGTGAAGCAATTGGGATTAAGTGACTTGCCCAAGGTCACACAGCTAGTAAGTGTTAAGTGTCTGAGGCCAAATTTGAACTCAGGTCCTCCTGAATCCAGCGCCAGTGCTCTATCCACTGCACCACCTAGCTGCCCCAGTAATCTTTTTTTAAAGCCTCCTAACTGAATCATTATCCCACTCACCACAGTGGCTTTTCCAAACTGTTTCACCTTCCTCAGGCTTCACCTTCTTAGCTGAGAACCTTAACTCATATTTCACCTTTTCAAAAAGAAAATTGGGGACATTTGCCAAGATCTCCTTTTTCTTTCCTCCTCATGTAACATCACTCAGATATCTTTTCCCATTATCTCTTCCTGCACCCCATTTCATGTGAAGAAGTGGCCTATCTTGCTAAAGCAGATCTCTATACATGCACAAGTGAACTCATTCCATCCCATCTTCAGATACCTCTTATCATTTCCCCACTCTCTCATGAATCTTCAATATTTTCTTGTCTACTGACTGCTTCCTGATGCCTATATACATCTCCAAGTCTTACCCATTCTCTAAGACCTTTCAAGCTGCCATCTTAACCAGAATTCCAGCTCTATGCTTTATTATAGCAGCAGCGCATGGGAAGAATTATAGATAGGAAAAGACATCTCTTCCCTTGATTTCTATGACTTGTCTCCAGGACAAGTCTAAATAGAAGAAAAATTACCTAGAAAGTTTTTCCTAAAAAAAAAGTCCTCCAGCTGGCACTATGTGGACTACATACAGCTCCAGAAAATTGCAGATCATCTTAAATGAAATCCATAAATTCTCAAATTATTTAACCTAACTATACAAGAAAAACCAAGTGGATGCAGAATTCCTAATGTTATCCAAATAAAATTGTTTAGCCAAAACAAGAATTCTCTCCAAGATATTAACAACTTCTATCTAAACTTTTTTTTTTGGCAGGGCTATGGGGGGTTAAGTGACTTACCCAGGGTCACACAGCTAGTAAGTGTCAAGTGTCTGAGGCAGGATTTGAACTCAGGTACTCCTGAATCCAGGGCTGGTGCTTTATCCACTGCGCCACGTAGCTGCCCCCCATCTAAACTTCTAATCACAATTATGTGTCCATGTCCTGTCTGTCTTATGTCTAGAATGCTACCTCACCTAGAATTCCAGATCACTTACAACAGTGAAATATATTTTGACAGTGAACAGTTGATTACTGAAGAATGATATTCTTCAGAGTGAGCTATCTTGGTACAGATCATGGACTAGTTGGAACAAAGGTCAAAATCAAATAAGAAAGATAAAGATAAGGTGATACTGCATGTGGTTAGAAAAGCACCAATCTGATCTGTTCAAACAAGCCTGTAAGATTAAAAAAAAAGTTCATGCAAGTCCTTCCAGGTTTCTCTGAACTCCACCTGCTCATCGTTTCTCACAGCACAATAATATTCCATTACATTCATAGACCACAACTTGTTCAGCCATTCCCCAACTGATGGGCAACCCCTCAATTTCCAATTCCTTGCCACCACAAAAAGAGCAGCTATAAATATTTTTGAACATGTGGGTCCTCTTCCCTTTTCTATGATGTCCTTGGGAAAAAGACCCCAAAGTGGTACTGCTGGGTCAAAGGGTATGCACAGCTTTAAAGCCCTTTGGGCAAAATTCCAAATTGCTCTCCAGAATGGTTGGATCAATTCATAGCTCCACCAACAATGCATTAGTGTTCCAATGTTTCCACAGCTTCTGCAAGATTTATTATTTTCCTTTTTTGTCTTATTAGACAATTGTCTTATTACCTCAGGGTTGTTTTAATTTGCATCTCTCTAATCAATAGTGATTTTGAGCATTTTTTCATATGGGAATAGAAAGCTGATAAAGCTAAAATTCTAGCTAAACTATCTAAAATATCTAATGAGTGGTCGCCAATAAATTATAAGCTTTAGCAAGAGTTAGACTTTTAAGCATTTATTAAGGAGAATAAGAATTTGGTAAAGAGAGAGAGAAAGGCCTAGATTCCTATCTATTAAAGGGAGAGCGCATTTCTAGCTCCCTTCTCCACCAGCGTCCTCAGGAAAGAGCCCCAGTCAGAGCACCAGGCTCCCCCCTTCTTCCTCCCACAAGCAAACGTCATTTCCTGACGCCAAAGAAAAGACTCCTGGTCTTGCCCTCAAAGACCTTCACTTCATGGCGGAGCTTTTCTATAGTAAGTCTCCAGTAGGTGGTGTCATTCCAATCATCACAGAGCTTTGATTTCTTCATCAGAAAAATGCCTGTTCATATCCTTTGACCATTTCTCAATTGGGGAATGACTTGGATTCTTATAAATTTGATTTAGTTCCCTATATATTTTAGAAATGAGGCCTTTATCAGAAGTACTGGACATAAAAATTGTTTCCCAATTTTCTCTCTCCCTTCTTATTTTGGATGCATTGCTTCTGTTTGTACAAAAACTTCTTAATTTAATGCAATCAAAATCATCCATTTTGCATTTCATAATATTCTCTATCTCTTGTTTGGTCATGAACTGTTCTCCTTTCCAAAGATCTGAAAGGTAGACTATTCCTAATTTAACTATGGTATCACCTCTTATGTCTAAATCATGTACTCATTTTGACCTTATTTTAGTATAAGGTGTAAGATGTTGGTCTATGCCTAATTTCTGCCATACTATCTTCCAGTTCCCAGCAGTTTTTGTCAAATACTGAGTTCCTATCCCAGAGGCTGGAGTCTTTGGGTTTATCAAATAGTACATGACTAATGTCATTTACTACTGTGTCTCCTGTGCCTAGCCTATTCCATTGATCCTCCACTCTATTTCTTAGCCAGTACCAGACAGTTTTGATGACTGCCGCTTTATAGTAAAGCTCCAGGTCTGGTACCGCTATCCCACCTTCCTGTGCATTTTTTTTTCATTATTTCCCTTGATATTCTTGACTTTTTGTTTTGCCAGATGAATTTTGTTATTATTTTTTCTAGCTCTATAAAATAATTTTTAGGTAGTCTGATTTGTATGGCACTGAATAAGTAAATTAATTTAGGTAGGATTGTCATTTTTACTATATTAGCTCTGCCTATCCATGAGCAATTGATATCTTTTCAATTATTTAGATCTGATTTGATTTGTGTGAAAAGTGTTTGGTAATTGTGTTCATAGAGTTCCCGGGTTTGTCTTGGCAAGTAGACTCCCAAGTATTTTATATTATCTACCGTTACTTTAAATGGAATTTCTCTATCTCTTGCTGCTGGACTTTGTTGGTCATGTATAGAAATGCTGATGATCTATATGGATTTATTTTATATCCTGCTACTTTGCTAAAGTTGTTAATTGTTTCAAGTAATTTTTGAGTTGATTCTCTAGGATTCTCTAAGTATTCTATCATATCATCTGCAAAGAGTGATAGTTTTGTTTCCTCCTTGCCTATTCTAATTCCTTTAATTCCTTTTTCTTCTCTGATTGCTAACGCTAACATTTCTAGTACAATATTAAATAATAGAGGTGATAATGGATATCCCTGTTTCACCCCTGATCTTATTGGGAAGGCCTCTAACTTATCTCCATTACATATAATGCTTGCTGATGGTTTTAGGTAGATACTGCTTATTATTTTACAGAAAGCTCCACCTATTCCGATATAACCTATATCGGATTGCCCGATGTCTCGGGGAGCGGGGGAGGGAGGGGAGGGAAGGAGAAAAATTTGAAATTGGAAATCTTATGCAAACAAATGCTGAAAGCTATCTCTACATGTAACTGGAAAATAAGAAAATACTTTTATTTTTAAAAAATTTTTAAAAAGGAATAAAAGTAAACACATTAACTTTAACATTTCTCATAGAAATTTAACTAATATAAAACAGTTCCTCTAATAAAGAAACCAAGACAACAGAAATCACTTCATCCAAAAAACACTTGATCTCACTACCAAAGTGGAGAGACATGAAAGTCAAAGGTAATACTAGTTCAGAGTACAAACTCATTTATTAAGCAAAACAGTACACAAAGAGATCTTTAAAAATTAAGAGTGGGGGCAGTTAGGTGGTGCAGTGGATAAAGCACTGGCCCTGGATTCAGGAGGACCTGAGTTCAAAGCCAGCCTCAGACACTTGACATTTACTAGCTGTGTGACCCTGGGCAAGTCACTTAACCCCCATTGCCCCGCAAAGAAAAAACAAAAACAAAAACAAAAAAAATTAAGAGTAATATATTTCCCAAAAAAGGGAAGAGAATAGAAGGGGAAATGACTACAGAAAGTCTGTCAGCCTAGTTTTTTTTTCTACCTCTAGCACTTAGCATAGAACTGAACTGAATGTGACTTAAATAAGCCCAATGCCCAGAGCATTTATAGCTAAACCCAGAAGATAGAAATATAACAGATTGTTAACAGTGTTTCTATAACAATCTATTCACATGAACAATGACAAGAGAACCATAACATTTGGAATCTAATTCCCAGGCATCTGGTGAGGAACTGAAAATACCACTTAAAATATGAGAAAATGAAAATATTACTTAAAAAGATAAAGCTGAAAAAAAGAGACAAGAACGAATGAACAAAGTGCACACCAATGAAACCCATGCAGGAAGCAATATAATTCTTAAAAAATTGAGAGATCAACATTAAATACCTTGAGGGGTAAAGATAAAACAAGTGGAAAATATCACAGACAGTATTATCACCTCCCAAAAGGCAATCAAGAGGACATTAAGAATTAATAACATCAAAAACTGACCCATGTGCCTATTTCCTAATCTCTATAAAAATATTATGAGGATAATTTACATAACTTTGTACAAAGTAACAACAATACTGTTTAATGAAGAATTGTGAATGACTTTACTATTATCAGAAATACAATGATCCAAGACAATCCTAAGGGATTAATGAAGCATACCAACAACCTTCATAGAAAGAACTGATACTGATTGAATTCAGACTGAAGCATGTTATTTTTCATTTTCATTTTTTTCTTTTATTCAAGTCTTCTTATATAAAATGACAAATACGGTAATGTTTTATATAATTGCACATGTATAACCTACAGCTGATTGCTTACTGCCTCAGGGAGGGTGGAAGTGAAAGGAGGGATAGAATTTGGAACTGAAAACTTTAAATAAAAATGTTTTTTATAATCCATCTACAGAGAAAGAACTGATCATATCTGAATACACATTGAAACATAATATTTTTAGTTCCTTTTTCTAAAGTTTGTTTTTATCTGTTTTCTTTCACAACCTGACTAATATGGAAATGTTTTGCATGACTACACATGTATAACTTCTACTGAATGGCTTAAGTTCTTAAAGGGGCATGGGGAGGGAGGAAGAGAATTTGGAACACAAACTTTTAAAAATCGATGTTAAAATTTGTTTTTACATGTAATTTAGGGAAAAATAAAAATCTAAATAAAAAAAGGTTTTTTAAAAAAGGTTCACGATTGTATTTAATGCAAATCACCTTAAATGCACATCAGAATACAATATTTTATCAAGTTTCTGATGCTTTAATTTTACTCTAATTTCTATTATGTTGGTTGTTCAGCTGGGATAGTATTTCATGTAAGCACTTACGATCTATTTTGTATTCAAGTTACTGGATTACATTCTGTATCCACTATGATGGCTGGAATCATGTTGTATTTATCTTTCTATTTGCCTAAGGACATAGTATAATGTTATATAGTTAATGACAGGTTTATGAAATTAAAATTAAAACTACACATAAAAATTATGCAAGGAACAAAATTGTTTTTAAATTTTTAATTCAGCAATGTACTTGTGAATGTCAAGTAATTAAAAATCAATTAGTTTTATAAAAATAATCAGTTTGGGGACAGTCACCAAGGTGATCTGTTCCCTGGCCATAATTCCTCTCCTAATAAATCTCTTTTTATTTTACAAGATTTGTGATGAACCTCCAATTCTTTGGGTGAGCTAGCCCCCCAAACCAGGTTGCAAGTCTCCCCCAAAACTTTTTGGTTCTGAAATCCGGGAAAGGAAAAGTCATCAGATAGGTTAAAAAGGGACTGCTCACTGGGATCTTGGATTCCCCAGCAGGGTGTACACTGTGCTTTTCTCCTCTGTCAGAAACCTCAGTCACTTTGGGTGGGCCCCCAAGGTCTGAGGAAGGAATAGCTAGGCTACTTCTGGATTCTCATCTCTTTTAGTCTAGAGACGTCCTGACTTAGAGAAATGTTCTTCAGGTTCTTGTCTGTACCCACTTGGACATAAGTGCAATAGTCTTTGGTGCGGTCTAGCCCAACCCACACAGAGAGCATTCTGTGTGACCTTCCCCCCCGCCCCCATCCCCGACTCTTTTACAGATCCTAATGTATCACTATATTAGAACCCTCTGAGCCCTCTCCCTCCTGAGAAAAGGCATAGATAGGGCAAAAGGGAGGTCTTGATAATTTCCTGTGGTAGAGCTGTAAAACTGCGGCCCCCTCCATTCCTTTGGTGGGGTACTGTGAGGAAATGGGGGTTGGGCTCCTCTCAATCTGGAAAAGGTCTGCCTCTCCAGCCCCTCCAGCAAATAAAACATGATTCAGGGAAATCCTAGGCTGGTCACAATTAGATCTGCTCCTGAGCTGTGTCCATGTTGGGGAGGAGTTGGTCCCTATATTGCCTCCCCCACTAGCTTAAGGAATATTGCATTCAGTAATTGGTGAAGAAGGGGAGGGACCAGTCACGTTAGCAGATAAAAAGGCCTGTGAGCCTCCATTTTGTTGTTCCCTCCAGAAGGGGTAATCCATTCTCACAAGAATGGCAACAAATGAGCCTTTGACACATCACCAATGCTGAGTTCCAGAAATTATTGGAGTGATATTTCTCACAGGTAATCAGGCAATTCTGAGCAATCTGGCCTTAGCATTTGAAAGGATTTCTAATGAAACTCCTTTGGGCCTTGAGGACCTCTAAGAGTCCCTAGATTCTTTGGCTAACATAGTAATGGACAACAGGATAGCCTTAGACTAATTTACTTGCCACTAAAGGTAGAGTAATATACTTCCTGTTGCATGTATATCATGGTAGACACTGACAGCCAATTGTTCTCCAGCTCTCCATCCTGGACTTCATGGTTGTTTTCATACCTAGAATTTTGATCACTGCATGCATCTTGATGTATGGGCCTTGTATTTGTAGTACTGTCATTTCTTTAGTTGTTTCTAAGATTAAAGCTTTCACTGAAGCCACAGCAATGTCTCTGTGACGCTTGGACTGTGCCCACCAAATTTTTCACTACCTCTCCTTAAAGACAGGGACATCTCTATGCCCCATTTTTCAGCCTTGAAGAAAGACCTTCACCCCTTTCTCCCCAGAAAGGAGAGAGAGGAATGTTATGGGAATGCAGTGGGACCCCAAGAAACCCAAAGATCCCAACCCTTCAAGGAATCCTTGAACTCTCCCAGGGGAGGAGCAGCTCTGCCTCCCATCATAGGAATGAGTGTTACTGAGTATGACCCTGGTACACTGATATGCAAGATATGGATGGGTGCTGCTGTTACCTTTCCCTCCCAGTTCCTTGTAATGCCCTTCCTTCCCTTTTGTCTGGTAAAAATACAAAAGACCAGTCTTGTCTTACTTCAGTGTGACAGTCACCAAGATGATCTGTTCCTCGGCCCTAATTCTTCTCAACAAAACTCTTTTTATTTTAGAAAAATAAAAAAAAATAAAAATAATCAGTTTAAAACATATGAAGATATATGTAAAACTGGTTACAAACAGCTTTTGATACAGAGAAGAATGAGCTAGAAATTGTGTGACCCACATATCCAAATCTTCAAGAAAAATTTGTTAGCAAAAACATGAGGGTTTTAAATTTTCTTTATGAAACTCTAATTTTTATCAGTGTTCTGATTTTAATGGAACTGAACTAATGAAAAAATAATTATACAGTATAAAGTTTCACTAAACTAAGCAAATATGAATGCAATTGTGATCAAAGCTAGCTGCTACACAAGCCAAACAATATTCAGAATATAAAATAACTACTTGTTATGAAAATGTTCTACTGCACAGTACCATGAACAGTGGTAGTTATTGATTACAATTAACAGATAATGTAATAGATTATGAAGTAATTCCTAAAAAAGATTTTTTACTGGTACTTGATGGATTCTAACAAGGTTTATGACAAGCCATTTGAATTTAGGTCCACTTAAAGTGATTATCCTTTTTATGGGAGGGGAAGCAAGCATTTACTAAGTGCCTAATATGTACCAAGCACTTTACCAATATCTAATTTGATCCTCATAACAATCCTAGGAGGTAGGTGTATTATTAACCTCACTTTACAGTTGAAGAAACTGAGGCAGACAGATTAAGTGATTTGCCCAGGATCACGCAGCTAGTAATTGTCTGAGGCTGGATTTGAATTCTATGTCCAGGACCCCATCCAATGCACCACCTAGCTGCCTAGAGAATTTAAAGAACATCTCTCACCTGGCTGCACTACTCTGGGATTTCTCCAACTTCTTTATCCTAGGAAATTCATTATTGGGAAAGCATCATCCTCTAAGTTCCCATCAGGTTTGGAACTCTACCTCATCACCGCCCTCTGTCCCTCTGACTGGAGGGTGGAGCCATGAACTCCAAAACTTCCATTTCAGGAGGGAGCACAACCCAGATATCTTCTGATCTCTCATCTGGCTATACTACTCTGGGACTTTTCTGGTTTTTTTCTACCATGTTGGTGCCTCCTCTCTCTTACCCTTCTAAAAGCTGCTTTTTTTTTTTTAATGTTGTCTTCTCCCATTGAGGACAAGGTCTATTTTTTTTTGGGGGGGGGGGGTATTTGTGCCTCCAATGCTTAGCACAGCACCTGTCACAAAGTATGCACTTAATAAACATTTATTAACTGACTGAACATTTTCTTTTACTAAGAAGTATTTCTAGATCCTCTAAGTTTTTTCTATCTTGTCTTTAAAGGAGATTTGTTTTACTGGACATCATTTCCAGTTTTCATCCCCCAAATACATAAAATTTTAAATTATCCTAATGTGTCAAATCTATGAACATAAATATCTCAAAATACTGACAGAACAAGTAACAATTTCTAAATTTAAATCCTTACAGGAACAAAAATAAATGTACTCCATTTCATTCTTTTACAACTGCCATTTTTCTCAAACATTGAATGTAGGTTTTATGGCTTTAATATTCACATATCATTAGGAGGCCTACATTAGGTAAAGACTTCAAAGAGAGAATATTTCTCTTGAAAAGACCAAAAAAAAATACAGTTCACTCTTCATAATAATCTGATAAAATTCTATTGTTTTTTCATATAACTAGAGTTCCCATCATCCTAAATTCCCTAATGCATGACCCAACCCACAATGTTTTCTCCCACCTCCTGTTTACCTGCCAAGAGCTAAAAAGTATAGATCAGTAGCTTAACTATTTGTGTTTTACTGATACGCATAAGGCAAACCAAAGTTATAACCAATATTTCTGATGAACTATATGAAGAATATATAGAGAATAACATTCATATACTTGCAAGTCCCAGGAAAATCAACCCCCAAAATGTGCTGGCTTATTAGGTAGCTATAGCTGTTTATGAGGGAATCAGCAAACAGTAAAACAGTCAACAAAGGGAAGAGTTTCCAAACTAAGTGATGGATAATCTACAAATTGTCTAGGAACCTGAAAAAAGGCCAAGAGCATGCTTACCAATGATGCCATCCTCATGAAAGATCTATTTTGTTCTTCTGCTGTTGTCATCTTTTCCTGTTTCACCAACTCCTTTATGGTTAAGTCCTCATCACGGAAGAATCTAATTCGCTCTTTATTTATGTGTGTTGTTATCTATGGTGAAATGAATAATAACCTTGTGAGAATATGAGAATTTCTTATATATCAAAACAATGAAATAAAAAACAAATCCAAACATGACTTAAAAGTTTAATTTAACATAAGATGATTATAAAATTTTCCTTCTATATCTAATGTGCTTTGTCCATAAAATCTATTGTATGCCCCAGGAGCAGTTTATGATCATTCTATTGGCCACTGACAACAGCAGTGAGAGGAACCAATGATAGCTAGCACTTATATATAGAACTTCAAGGTTTACAAAGTGCTTTACATATGTTGTCTCATTTGATCCTCACATCAATCTTGTGGGATAGGTTTTGTAATTATGAGCATTTTACAGATGAGGAAACTGAGGCTGAAAAAGTATAAGTGGCTTGCCTAGAGGCATACAGCTAGTAGGTATGTGAGGCAAGATTTGAAGTCAGGTGTTCTTGAACAAGAGTCTCAAAACATTATCCACTGTGCCACCAAAGTTCCCCAATACAACACAAGCAAGTTATTTAATTCTTCAATATTTTAAAAAATTTTCTCTATATTCAAAAATTCCTTGAGGTCACAGAATCACATCTTATTCATTATATTATGCCTTTCATTGCCTAGTACAGTCTTTTGTATTGGAAATATTTTAATTAAAACATATAATGTTCAAATTCAGGATGGCAGGTTTAGTATAGACAGTTTATAACATAAGTAGAGAAAGGAAAGGTGTTTACATAAAATAAAAACTGAAAACAACAACAATAATAACATTTATATAGCACTAACTACATGCTAGACACTGCAAAAGCATTTTACAATTATCTCATTTTGTACTCATAACCCTGGAAGGTAGTTGCTATTATTATTCCCATTTTACATTTGAGTAAATTGAGGCAATGACTAACCCGAAGTCACGCTGCTAACAGCTAGTAAGGATCTGAGGCTACATTTGAATTCAGGTCTGCCTGACTCCAGACCCAGGGCTTTATCCACTACCCACCTAACTGCCTACAATCTGTTAACTTCCTGAGTAGATTGCTCTGCAGTTCTTACTTTCTGTCCCCCAGCTGAGCCTGGGAATAATTAGTTTAATGATTGTTTCCTGTTGTTTTGTCCATTCCCAATGAGGACATGACATCAGGATAATGTCATAACTTGCATTGAAATGGATTTAAATATACATCAGGATGATTAGAGATGGGCATGGATGGTTTTTTTGTTTTGTTTTTAGTGAGGCAATTGGGGTTAAGTGACTTGCCCAGGGTCATACAGCTGGTAAGTGTTAAGTGTCTGAGGCCGGATTTGAACTCAGGTCCTTCTGGCTCCAGGGCTGGTGCTCTATCCACTGTGCCACCTAGCTGCCCTGGGCATGGATGTTTAAGGCAATTGGGATTAAATGACTTGCCCAGGGTCACACAGCTAGTGTCTGAAGTGAGATTTGAACTCAGGTCCTTTTGACTCCTGGGGTAGTGCTTTATTCACTGTGCCACCTAACTGCCTCACAGATTATAGTTCTAATACATAGCATAGAATGGGATATGTGAAAGAAATTTCAAATTATAAAGCACATGATTTGGGGAGAAATTCATTTGTTTAGCTTGCCTCTATTCAAACAGGCTATTTGGAGATTACTATTTTTGCAGAAGAAATGTTTAAATAAATTAACATTTGGAGTTAAGTTTCTTGAAGGCAAGACCCATTACTTATAATTCACTTTCATTACTCACAATACCTAGCATGTATGTGTCAGATAGCAGGCATTCAGCAAATATTTGTTAATAATCATATGGGGGCAGCTAGGTGGCACAGTGGATAGTGCGAGCCCTGGATTCAGGAGGACCTGAGTTCAAATATGGTCTCAGAAACTTAACACTTACTAGCTGTGTGATCCTGGGCAAGTCACTTAACCCCAATTGCCTTACCAAAAAATAAAAATAATCATATAACAATGATTTTAGAAAAGTTACAAGTAATTTTATCTTTTCTTTTACCATTGATTATGTTGTAAATAATATAGATCTAGAACCATTAGAAAATGAGTAATATACTTCTTTATTTTATTCAAATGTCACAGGAGATGAGGATAGCACTTATATGATAAGCTACCTCATCATTCAATTGAAACTGCTCTCTCCAAAATTAAAATGATCTCTTAATTGCCAACTGTTATTGTCCTTTCTCAATACTCATCTTTCTTGACCTCCATGTAGTCTCTGACACTGTCAATCACCCTTTTCTCCTTGATATTCTTTCTCTTCTCTCTAGGTTTGGAAGACAGTAGTCTCTCTTGTTCTGCCTTCCACCTACCTGTCTGACCACTCCTCAGACTCCTTGGCAGGATCCACATCCAGGTCATACCTGCTATAATGGGTGTCATCCAAAGCTCTGTCCTGGGCCTTCTTTTCTCCCACTATACTATTTTGCTTGGTCATCTTAACAACTCCCATGGAACCAACTGTGATCTCTATGCAGATAATTCTCAGATATATTTATCCACCTGTAACCTCTTTCCTGACCTCCAGTCTCATATCTCCCATTGCCTTATAGACATCTCAGAATAGATGTCCCAGAGACAAGTTAAATTCAATGTGACCAAAAGTTAATTCATTATTTTTCCTCCCAATCCTTACCCTTGTGTAATTTAAATTTCTAAATGTGGGTTCTAATCTGTCCCCCCAGTTTTGGGGGGGAAACTGACTAAAATCACTGATAAACAAGTTTAGGTTTTTTAAGGGTTTATTGAAAGACAGTAAAAGAAAGAGAAAGATTGAGAACAGATTTCTTATAGCCTGAAATCCTCGCCTTCCTAAACTCCCCTGTGAAGTTCCCTGCCACCATGCTGATGTCTCCCAGCCAAAGAGAGCAAGCTCCCTGCGCAGCCTCTGCTTCCTCCTTCCTGTCTCCTCCCAGCAATGGGAGGTTCTTCAAGCTGATTGGTTGACTGGGCCAGAAGGTAGTCAAAGTTCAAAATTGTTAGCTTCTGAGAACCATGCTTTCTTAAGTACTCTCAAGTACCAGCCAGATGTGCCTCCAATCTAATAAATGAGTCAACAGTAAATCACCTTATCTAATTCAATCAGTTTAAACCTCCAGGTGGGTCCCTGAGTATCGCTAAATCCATTATCTTAACACACCCTCTTCTGAATTTCCCTGTGTTTCTAGAGTGCACCACCTTCCTCCCACTCACCCAAGTTAGCAACCTATGTGTCATCCTCAACTTTTCACTTTCTCTCATTCCCAAATGCAGTTGTCATTTCCTATTGTTTCTACCTTCCCAAAATCTCATTGCTTCTCTCTTCTGACACTGCTACCACTCTGGCAGAAGCCCTCATCACATCATACCTAGATTATAACAATAACCAACTTGTCTTCCTGTCTATAAATATCATTAATTAAGACACTACATCATGTAGAGAATTCCATAAACTCTCCTACTTATAAATACTCAAGTAGTACCTGAAATCAGGTGACTGAAATAGACAAGTTATAAAATAAAGTTTTCTTTAATATATTTAATAACTCTGCAAAAATAACCATTAGTAATCTTAAGTAATTTAAACTGCTAGTTAAATCTTTGCAATTAATTTTTTAAATAAACATCTGAGAAAAGAAAATTTTTTAATTCCTTAAGTAGTTTTCCTTTTTGGTTTATCCTTAAATAATGCCTCTAGGAAGTCATCAAAAAAAGACAATGTGTACTACCTTTAAAAAAAAAAATCTCCAAATTAAACCAATTATTTCACTACTTTCTACCATAAGCATCTGAAAGTTTCCTTTCAAAAAAGAAAAAGAAAAAGTTCCAGAAAAGCAAATCTTTCACACTAAATTTGATGAAAAAATTATGCCATTAACAAACCAAGACTTTTGCCCTAATAAGCAACGGTATCATATTAAAATTACCATCTAGGGGCAGCTAGGTGGCGCAGTGGATAAAGCACTGGCCTTGAATTCAGGAGTACCTGAGTTCAAATCCGGCCTCAGACACCTGACACTTACTAGCTGAGTGACCCTGGGCAAGTCACTTAACCCTCATTGCCCCACAAAAAAAAAAAATTACCATCTGCTTTTTCCTTCTTGCTTCATTGGATCCTGATGCAGTCACAGGCCATGCCCTTCCAGAATGATCTGTTCTGACAAGGAGCACCTCTTGTTCTTCCTGAAAGCTTTCACCCTGTTATTAGGAGTAGAGATAAGTTAAAAATAGAGGAGTGGGAATCTTATTGTTCTTAAAGGCTTAAAAAAATAAATCTCATACGAACAAAACTGGCAAGAATGACAAAAGTTGGGAAGCCAATGTTAGAGTGGTTACAGGAAGATAAGCAAACTAATGAACTGTTGGTGGAGCTGTAAATTGATCCAGTTATTCTAGAAATAAATCTGACTTTAGCTAAGAAAGTAATTTAAAATGCCTACACCATCTGAGCAAGAGATTTCATAGCTAGGTGTATACATGGATAGAAAGGTCCAAAATTCAACCAAATATTTTTACCTGCACCTTTTATGATAGCAAAGAACTAGAAACTAGTATATGACTATAACAATAACTAGCATAATAACTAGCAAATAATTAGTGCATTATTACTCAGCCATTTCACTCATGTTCAACTCTTCTGGACCCCGCTTTTGAGGTTAGTTCGACATTTCCTTCTCTAGCTCATTTTACAGATGAGGAAACTGAGGAAAAAAAGTTAAGTTACTTGCCCAGGGTCACACAGCTAGTAAGTGTCTGAGGTCACATCTGAACAAGGTCTTCCTAACTTCAGCCCCAGCACTCTATGCACTGCTCCATTTAGCTTCCCAAAGCGGTTTAAGGTTTGCAAAGCACTTATGTTATCTCATCTGATTTTCACAATAACCACTGGAGATGTTGTTATTACCAGCTCCTTTTTTGTAAATGAGGAAGCTGAGAGATGTGAAGTCACTTGCCTATGGTCACGAAGCTAGTAATGGCAGGATTTAAACTCAGCTCTTGCTATTTCCAAGTTCATCACTCTGTACATTGCACCACCAAGACGTTCAACAACTGGAGAATGGCTAAACAAACTGTAACAGATGAATGTAAGCTGGGCAAGAAATGTCAAATATGAAGAATACAAGAGGCATAAAAAGACAATATGATGAAAGGTAAAATAAGCAGAATTGAGCAAACAACACATGCAATGATAAAAAAAATA